>NW_027518714.1:34801000-36014000 GCF_043159265.1 Tasmannia lanceolata
TGTCGAAGTGCTTTTAGCTAAGTTTTGAGATGAGGATTAGATGGTATTAAATCATAGATTTAGTTGATGAAGGATGGAGATTGAAAAATTACAAAGTTTCTTATTTTAGAAACTTTATAAAACATAATCTTTTAGACATAGAAAACCCTAGATGTGGTGTAAAGAAGCTTTTAGCCAATTTTGTAAAAGAGGTTGAGATGGTATTGAATCTTAGACTTAGTTGATAGAGGATATTGAATTAAAAAATAGAAAGTTTCTTATTTTAGAAACTCTAAAACATCCATCTTTTAGACATAAGAGACCCTGGAGATGGTGTCAAAGAGCTTTTAGCCAAGTTTTGGGAAGATGATGAGATGGTTTTAAATCTTAGATTTAGTTGATGGAAGATGGAGATTGAAAAAGCAGAAATTTCTTGTTTTAGAAACTTTATAAAATATCTATCTTTTAGACATAGGAAATCCTAGAGATGGTGTTAAGGAGCTTTCAGTCAAGTTTTGAGATGAGGATGTGATGGTATTGGATCTTGAATTTTGTTGATAAACGATGGAGATTGAAAAAATAGAAAGTTTATATAACATCCATCATTTAGACATAGCTGACCCTAGAGATGGTGTCAATGAGCTTTTAGCCAAGTTTTGGATAGATGATGAGATGGTTTTGAATCTTAGATTTAGCTGATGAAGGATGGAGATTGAAAAAATAGAAAGTTTCTTATTTTTGAAACTTTAAAAAACATCCATCTTTTAGACATTGGAAACTCGAGAGATGGTGTCAAGGAGCTTTTAGCAAAGTTTTGAGATAAGAATGAGAGGGTACTGAATCTTAGAATTAGTTGCTGAATGATGGAGATTGAAAGAAAAAAAGGTTCCTATTTTAGAAACTTTATAAAACATCAAACTTTAATACTTAGTAAACCCTAGAGATGGTGTCAAAGACCTTTTAGCAACATTTTGAGATGAGGATTAGATGGTATTGAATCTTAGTTTTAGTTGATGAAGGATGGAGATTGAAGAAATAGAAAGTTTATTATTTTAGAAACTTTATAAAACATCCATCTTTTAGACGGGGGAAATCCTAGAGAAAGTGTTAATAAGATTTTTGCCAAGTTTTGAGATCAGGACGAGATGGTATTGAATCTTAGATTTAGTTGATAAAGTAAGAAAATTGAAAAAATAGAAAGTTTCTTATTTTAGAAACTTTTCAAAACATCAATTTTTAGCCATAGGAGACCCTAGAGATGGGGTCAAGGAGCTTTTAGCCATGTTTTGAGGTGAGGATGAGATGGTATTGAAACTTCGATTTAGTTGATGAAGGACCACCTTTTATGGTATTGAAATCCTAGAGATGATGTCAACCAACTTCTAGCCACGTTTTGGGTTGAGAATCAGAGGGTATTGAATCTTAGATTTAGCTGATGAAGGATGGATATTGAAAAAATAGAAAGCTTCTTATTTTAGAAACTTTATAAAACATCCATCTTTTGTACATAAGAAACCCTAGAGATGGTGTCAAGGACTTTTTTGCCAAGTTTTAAGATTAGGATGAGAGGGTAATAAATCTTAGATTTAGCTGCTGAAGGATAGAGAGTGAAGAAATAAAAAGTTTCTTATCTTTGAAACTTTATAAATATCAATCTTTTACTTTTTGTAAACCCTAGATATGGTGTCGAAGTGCTTTTAGCTAAGTTTTGAGATGAGGATTAGATGGTATTGAACCATAGATTTAGTTGATGAAGGATGGAGATTGAAAAATTACAAAGTTTCTTATTTTAGAAACTTTATAAAACATCCATCTTTTAGACATAGAAAACCCTAGATGTGGTGTAAAGAAGCTTTTAGCCAAGTTTGTAGAAGATGATGAGATGGTATTGAATCTTAGACTTAGTTGATAGAGGATATTTAATTAAAAAATAGAAAAAACATCCATCTTTTAGACATAAGAGACCCTGGAGATGGTGCCAAAGAGCTTTTAGCCTAGTTTTGGGATGATCATGAGATGGTTTTAAATCTTAGATTTAGTTGATGGAAGATGGAGATTGAAAAAATAGAAAGTTTTTTGTTTTAGAAACTTTATAAAATATCCATCTTTTAGATATAGGAAATCTTAGAGATGGTGTTAAGGAACTTTCAGTCAAGTTTTGAGATGAGGATGTGATGGTATTGGATCTTGGATTTTGTTGATAAATGATGGAGATTGAAAAAATAGAAAGTTTATATAACATCCATCGTTTAGACATAGCTGACCCTAGAAATGGTGTCAATGAGCTTTTATCCAAGTTTTGGATTGATGATGAGATGGTATTGAATCTTAGATTTAGCTGATGAATGATGGAGATTGAAAAAATAGAAAGTTTCTTAGTTTAGAAACTTTAAAAAACATCCATCTTTTAGACATTGGAAACTCGAGAGATGGTGTCAAGGAGCTTTTAGCAAAGTTTTGAGATGAGAATGAGAGGGTACTGAATCTTATAATTAGTTGCTGAAAAATGGAGATTGAAAGAAAAAAAAAGTTTCCTAACTTTATAAAATATCAAACTTTAATACTTTGTAAACCCTAGAGATGGTGTCAAAGAGCTTTTAACAACATTTTGAGATGAGGATTAGATGGTATTGAACCTTAGTTTTAGTTGATGAAGGATGTAGATTGAAGAAAAAGAATGTTTATTATTTTAGAAACTTTATAAAACATCCATCTTTTAGACATGGGAAATCCTAGAGATAGTGTTAATAAGCTTTTTGCCAAGTTTTGAAATCAGGACGAAATGGTATTGAATCTTAGATTTAGTAATAAAGTAAGAAGATGGAAAAAATAGAAAGTTTCTTATTTTAGAAACTTTTCAAAACATCAATTTTTAGCCATAGGAGACCCTAGAGATGGGGTCAAGGAGCTTTTAGCCATGTTTTGAGGTGAGGATGAGATGGTATTGAAATGTAGATTTAGTTGATGAAGGACTACCTTTTATGGTATTGAAAACCTAGAGATGATGTCAACCAACATCTAGCCACGTTCTAGGTTGAGAATCATAGGGTATTGAATCTTAGATTTAGCTGATGAAGGAAGAAGATTGAAAAAATAGAAAGCTTGTTATTTTAGAAACTTTATAAACCATCCATCTTTTGGACATAAGAAACCCTAGAGATGGTGTCAAGGACTTTTTTGCCAAGTTTTAAGATTAGGATGAGAGGGTATTGAATCTTAGATTTAGTTGCTGAAGGATAGAGATTGAAGAAATAAAAAGTTTCTTATTTTAGAAACTTTTTAAATATCAATCTTTTACTTTTTGTAAGCCCTAGATATGGTGTTGAAGTGCTTTTAGCTAAGTTTTAAGATGAGGATTAGGTGGTATTGAATCATAGATTTAGTTGATGAAGGATGGAGATTGAAAAATTACAAAGTTTCTTATTTTAGAAACTTTATAAAACATCCATCTTTTAGACATAGAAAACCCTAAATGTGGTGTAAAGAAGCATTTAGCCAAGTTTGTAGAAGAGGATGAGATGATATTGAAGCTTAGAATTAGTTGATAGAGGATATTGAATTAAAAAATAGAAAGTTTCTTACTTTAGAAACTCTAAAACATACTTCTTCTAGACATAAGAGACCCTGGAGATGGTGTCAAAGAGCTTTTAGCCAAGTTTTGGGATAATGATGAGATTGTTTTAAATCTTAGATTTAGTTGATGGAAGATGGAGATTGAAAAAGTAGAAAGGTTCTTGTTTTAGAAACTTTATAAAATATCCATCTTTTAGACATAGGAAATCCTAGAGAGGGTGTTAAGGAGCTTTCAGTCAAGTTTTGAGATGAGGATGTGATGGTATTGGATCTTAGATTTTGTTGATAAAGGATGGAGATTGAAAATATAGAAAGTTTATATAACATCCATCGTTTAGACATAGCTGACCCTAGAGATGGTGTCAATGAGCTTTTAGCCAAGTTTTGGATTGATGATGGGATGGTGTTGAATCTTAGATTTAGCTGATGAAGGACGAAGATTGAAAAAATTGAAAGTTTCTTATTTTAGAAACTTTACAAAACATCCATCTTTGAGACATTGGAAACTCGAGAGATGGTGTCAAGAAGCTTTTAGCAAAGTTTTCAGATGAGAATGAGAGGGTACTGAATCTTTGATTTAGTTGCTGAATGATGGAGATTGAAGGAAAAAAAGTTTCCTATTTTAGAAACTTTATAAAACGTCAAACTTTTATACTTAGTAAATCCTAGAGATGGGGTGAAAGAGCTTTTAGCAACATTTTGAGATGAGGATTAGATGGTATTGAATCTTAGATTTAGTTGATGAAGAATGGAGATTGAAGAAATAGAAAGTTTATTATTTTAGAAACTTTATAAAACATCCATCTTTTAGACGTGGGAAATCCTCGAGATAGTGTTAATATGCTTTTTGCCAAGTTTTGAGATCAGGACGAGATGGTATTGAGTCTTAGATTTAGTTGATAAAGTAAGAAGATTGAAAAAATAGAAAATTTCTTATTTTAGAAACTTTTCAAAACATCAATTTTTAGCAATAGGAGACCCTAGAGATGGGGTCAAGGAGCTTTTAGCCATGTTTTGAGGTGAGGATGAGATGGTATTGAAACTTAGATTTAGTTGATGAAGGACCACCTTTTATGAAAGCTTATTATTTTATAAACTTTATAAAAAATCCATCTTTTGGACATAAGAAACCCTAGAGATGGTGTCAACGACGTTTTTGCCAAGTTTTAAGATTTTTTTTTATGCCATAGGGTATCCCCACCCTACTTCGTGGGGCGGGACTAGTCCCTAGGGATGGACGCAGGCACCAGGTAGACCACGCGCATCGGTTGAACAAGGGGAGATTCGAACGCTCGTCACTGGTGAGCATACCCATGACTTTACGCCAAAGAGCCACACCCTCGTGAGTTAAGTTTAGGATGAGAGGGTATTGAATCTTAGATTTAGTTGCTGAAGGATAGAGATTGAAGAAATAAAAAGTTTCTTATTTTAGAAACTTTATAAATATCAATCTATTACTTTTTGTAAACCCTAGATATGGTGTCGAAGTGCTTTTAGCTAAGTTTTGAGATGAGGATTAGGTGGTATTGAATCATAGATTTAGTTGATGAAGGATGGCGATTAAAAAATTACAGAGTTTCTTAATTTAGAAACTTTATAAAACATCAATCTTTTAGACATATAAAACCCTAGATGTGGTGTAAAGAAGCATTTAGCCAAGTTTGTAGAAGATGATGAGATGGTATTGAATCTTAGATTTAGTTGATAGAGGATATTGAATTAAAAAATACAAAGTTTCTTACTTTAGAAACTCTAAAACATCCATCTTCTAGACATAAGAGACCCTAGAGATGGTGTCAAAGAGCTTTTAGCCAAGTTTTGGGATGATGATGAGATGGTTTTAAATCTTAGATTTAGTTGATGGAAGATGGAGATTGAAAAAGTAGAAAGTTTCTTGTTTTACAAACTTTATAAAATATCAATCTTTTAGACATAGGAAATCCTAGAGATGGTGTTAAGGAGCTTTCAGTCAAGTTTTGAGATGAGGATGTGATGGTATTGGATCTTGGATTTTGTTGATAAAGGATAGAGATTGAAAATATAAAAAGTTTATATAACATCCATCGTTTAGACATAGCTGACCCTAGAGATGGTGTCAATGAGCTTTTAGCCAAGTTTTGGACTGATGATGAGATGGTGTTGAATCTTAGATTTAGCTGATGAAGGATGGAGATTGAAAAAATTGAAAGTTTCTTATTTTAGAAACTTTACAAAACATACATCTTTGAGACATTGGAAACTCGAGAGATAGTGTTAAGAAGCTTTTAGCAAAGTTTTGAGATGAGAATGAGAGGGTACTGAATCTTTGATTTAGATGCTGAAGGATGGAGATTGAAGAAAAAAAAAGTTTCTATTTTAGAAACTTTATAAAACGTTATACTTGTATACTTAGTAAACCCTAGAGATGGGGTCAAAGAGCTTTTAAGTACATTTTGAGATGAGGATTAGATGGTATTGAATCTTAGATTTAGTTGATGAAGGATGGAGATTGAAGAAATAGAAAGTTTATTATTTTAGAAACTTTATAAAATATCCATCTTTTAGACAAGGGAAATCCTCGAGATAGTGTTAATATGCTTTTTGACAAGTTTTGAGACCAGGACGATATGGTATTGAATCTTAGACAAGGGAAATCCTCGAGATAGTGTCAATAGAAAGTTTCTTATTTTAGATACTTTTCAAAATATCAATTTTTAGCCATAGGCGACCCTAGAGATGAGGTCAAGGAAATTTAGCCATGTTTTGAGGTGAGGATGAGATGGTATGGAAACTTAGATTTAGTTGATGGAGGACCACCTTTTATGGTATTGAAACCCTAGAGATGATGTCAACCAACTTCTAGCCATGTTTTGGGTTGAGAATCAGAGGGTATTGAATCTTAGATTTAGCTGATGAAGGAAGGAGATTGAAAAAATAGAAAGCTTCTTATTTTAGAAACTTTATAAAACATCCATCTTTTGGACATAAGAAACCCTAGAGATGGTGTCAAGGACTTTTTTGCCAAGTTTTAAGATTAGCATGAGAGGGTATTGAATCTTATATTTAGTTGCTGAAGGATAGAGATTGAAGAACTAAAAAGTTTATTATTTTAGAAACTTTATAAATATCAATCTTTTACTTTTTGTAAACCCTAGATATGGTGTCGAAGTGCTTTTAGCTAAGTTTTGAGATGAGGATTAGGTGGTATTGAATCATAGATTTAGTTGATGAAGGATGGAGATTGAAAAACTACAAAGTTTCTTATTTTAGAAACTTTATAAAACATCCATCTTTTAGACATAAAAAACCCTAGATGTAGTGTAAGGAAGCTTTTAGCCAAGTTTGTAGAAGATGATGATATGGTATTGAATCTTAGATTTAGTTGATAGAGGATATTGAATTAAAAAATAGAAAGTTTCTTACTTTAGAAACTCTAAAACATCCATCTTCTAGACATAAGAGACCTTGGAGATGGTGTCAAAGAGCTTTTAGCCAAGTTTTGGGATGATGATGAGATGGTTTTAAATATTAGATTTTGTTGATGGAAGATGGAGATTGAAAAAGCAGAAAGTTTCTTCTTTTACAAACTTTATAAAATATCCATCTTTTAGACATAGGAACTCCTAGAGATGGTTTTAAGGAGCTTTCAGTCAAGTTTTGAGATGAGGATGTGATGGTATTGGATCATGGATTTTGTTGGTAAAGGATGGAGTTTGAAAATATAGAAAGTTTATATAACATCCATCGTTTAGACATAGCTGACCTTAGAGATGGTGTCAATGAGCTTTTAGCCAAGTTTTGGATTGATGATGAGATTTTGTTGAATTTAGAGTTAGCTGATGAAGGATGGAGATTGAAAAAATTGAAAGTTTCTTATTTTAGAAACTTTACAAAACATCCATCTTTGAGACAAAGGAAACTCGAGAGATGTTGTCAAGGAGCTTTTAGCAAAGTTTTGAGATGAGAATGAGAGGGTACTGAATCTTAGATTTAGATGCTGAATGATGGAGATTGAAGGAAAAAAAAGTTTCATATTTTAGAAACTCTATAAAACGTCAAACTTTTATACTTAGTAAACCCTAGAGATTGGGTCAAAGAGCTTTTAGCAACATTTTGAGAAGAGGATTAGATGGTATTTAATCTTAGATTTAGTTGATGAAGGAATAGAAAATTTATTATTTTAGAAACTTTATAAAACATCCATCTTTTAGACGTGGGAAATCCTCGAGACAGTGTTAATATGCTTTTTGCCAAGTTTTGAGATCAGGACGAGATGGAATTGAATTTTAGATTTAGTTGATAAAGTAAGAAGGTTGAAAAAATAGAAAAACATCAATTTTTAGCCATAGGTGACCCTAGAGATGGGGTCAAGGAGCTTTTAGCCATGTTTTGAGGTGAGGATGAGATAATATTGAAACTTAGATTTAGTTGATGAAGGACCCCCTTTTATGGTATTGAAACCCTAGAGATAATGTCAACCAACTTCTAGCCACGTTTTGGGTTGAGAATCAGAGGGTATTGAATCTTAGACTTAGCAGATGAAGGAAGGAGATTGCAAAAATAGACATAAGAGACCCTGGAGATGGTGTCAAAGAGCTTTTAGCCAAGTTTTGGGATGATGATGAGATGGTTTTAAATCTTAGATTTAGTTGATGGAAGATGGAGATTGAAAAAGTAGAAAGTTTCTTCTTTACAAACTTAATAAAATATCCATCTTTTAGACATAGGAAATCCTAGAGATGGTGTTAAGGAGCTTTTAGTCAAGTTTTGAGATGAGGATGTGATCGTATTGGATCTTGGATTTTGTTGATAAAGGCTGGAGATTGAAAATATAGAAAGTTTATATAACATCCATCGTTTAGACATAGCTGTCCTTAGAGACGGTGTCAATGAGCTTTTAAAAACTTTTCAAAACATCAATTTTTAGCCATAAGAGACCCTAGAGATGGGGTCAAGGAGCTTTTAGCCATGTTTTGAGGTGAGGATGAGATGGTATTGAAACTTAGATTTAGTTGATGAAGGACCACCTTTTATGGTATTGAAACCCTAGAGATGATGTCAACCAACTTCTAGCCACGTTTTGGGTTGAGAATCAGAGGGTATTGAATCTTAGATTTAGCTGATGAAGAATGGAGATTGAAAAAATAGAAAGCTTCTTATTTTAGAAACTTTATAAAACATCCATCTTTTGGACATAAGAAACCCTAGAGATGGTGTCAAAGAGTTTTATCCAAGTTTTAAGATTAGGATGAGAGGGTATTGAATCTTTGATTTAATTGCTGAATAATAGATATTGAAGAAGTAAAAAGTTTCTTATTTTAGAAACTTTATAAATATCAATCTTTTACTTTTTGTAAACCCTAGATATGATGTTGAAGTGCTTTTAGCTAAGTTTTGAGATGAGGATTAGATGGTATTGAATCATAGGTTTAGTTCATGAAGGATGGAGATTGAAAAATTACAAAGTTTCTTATTTTAGAAACTTTGTAAAACATCCATCTTTTAGACATAGAAAACCCTAGATGTGGTGTAAAGAAGCTTTTAGCCAAGTTTGTAAAAGAGGATGAGATGGTATTGAACCTTAGATTTAGTTGATAGAGGATATTGAATTAAAAAATAGAAAGTTTCTTATTTTAGAAACTCTAAAACATCCATCTTTAGACATAAGAGACCCTGGAGATGGTGTCAAAGAGCTTTTAGCCAAGTTTTGGGATGATGATGAGATGGTTTTTTAATCTTAGATTTAGTTGATGGAAGATGGAGATTGAAAAAGTAGAAAGTTTCTTGTTTTAGAAACTTTATAAAATATCCATCTTTGAGACGTAGAAAATACTAGAGATGGTGTTAAGGAGCTTTCAGTCAAGTTTTGAGATGAGGATGTGATGGTATTGGATCTTGGATTTTGTTGAGAAAGGATGGAGATTGAAAAAATTGAAAGTTTCTTACTTTAGAAAGTTTATATAACATCCATCGTTTAGACATAGCTGACCCTAGAGATTGTGTCAATGAGCTTTTAGCCCAGTTTTGGATTGATGATGAGATGATATTGAATCTTAGATTTAGCTGATGAAGGATGGAGATTGAAAAAATAGAAAATTTCTTATCTTAGAAACTTTATAAAACATCCATATTTGAGAGATTGGAAACTCGAGAGATGGTGTCAAGGAGCTTTTAGCAAACTTTTGAGATGAGAATGAGAGGTTACTGAATCTTAGATTTAGTTGCTGAATGATGGAGATTGAAAGAAAAAAAAGTTTCCTATTTTAGAAAGTTTATAAAACAACAAACTTTTATACTTAGTAAACCCTAGAGATGGTGTTAAAGAGCTTTTAGCAACATTTTGAGATGAGGATCTGGTTTTGAATCTTAGATTTAGTTGTTGAAGGATGGAGATTGAAGAAATATAAAGTTTATTATTTTATAAACTTTATAAAACAACCATCTTTTATATGTGGGAAATCCTCGAGATAGTGTTAATAAGCTTTTTGCCAAGTTTTGAGATCAGGACGAGATGGTATTAATTCTTAGATTTAGTTGATAAAGTAAGAAGATTGAAAAAATAGAAAGTTTTTTATTTTAAAAACATTTCAAAACATCAATTTTTAGCAATAGGAGACCCTAGAGAGGGTGTGAAGAAGCTTTTAGCCATGTTTTGAGGTGAGGATGAGATGGTATTTAAACTTAGATTTAGTTGATGAAGAGCCACCTTTTATGGTATTGAAACCCTAGAGATGATGTCAACCAACTTCTAGCCACGTTTTGGGTTGAGAATCAGAGGGTATTGAATCTTAGATTTAGCTGATGAAGGATGGAGATTGAAAAAATAGAACGCTTCTTATTTTAGAAACTTTATAAAACATCCATCTTTTGGACATAAGAAACACTCGAGATGGTGTCAAAGAGTTTTTTGCCAAGTTTTAAGATTAGGATGAGGAGGGTATTGAACCTTAGATTTCGTTGCTGAAAGATAGAGATTGAAGAAATAAAAAGTTTCTTATTTTAGAAACTTTATAAATATCAATCTTTTACTTTTTGTAAACACTAGATATGGTGTCGAAGTGCTTTCAGCTATGTTTTGAGATTAGGATTAGATGGTATTGAATCATAGATTTAGTTGATGAAAGATGGAGATTGAAAAATTACTCAGTTTCTTATTTTAGAAACTTTATAAAACATCCATCTTTTAGACATAGAAAACCCTAGATGTGGTGTAAAGAAGCTTTTAGACAAGTTTGAAGAAGAGGATGAGATGCTATTGAATCTTAGATTTAGTTGATAGAGGATATTGAATTAAAAAATACAAAGTTTCTTATTTTAGAAACTCTAAAACATCCATCTTTTAGACATAAGAGACCCTGGAGATGGTGTTAAAGAGCTTTTAGCCAAGTTTTGGGATGATGATGAGATGGTTTTAAATCTAAGATTTAGTTGATGGAAGATGGAGATTGAAAAAGTAGAAAGTTTCTTGTTTTAGAAACTTTATAAAATATCCATCTTTTAGACATAGGAAATCCTAGAGATGGTGTTAATGAGCTTTTAGTCAAGTTTCGAGATGAGGATGTGATGGTATTGGATCTTAGATTTTGTTGATAAAGGATGGAGATTGAAAAAATAGATAGTTTATATAACATCCATCGTTTAGACATAGCTGACCCTAGAGATGGTGTCAATGAGCTTTTAGCCAAATTTTGGATTGATGATGAGATGGTATTGAATCTTAGATTTAGCTGATGAAGGATGGAGATTGAAAAAATAAAAATTTTCTTATTTTAGAAACTTTATAAAATATCCATCTTTTAGACATTGGAAACTCGAGAGATGGTGTCAAGGGGCTTTTAGCAAAGTTTTGAGATGAGAATGAGAGGGTACTAAATCTTAGATTTAGTTGCTGAATGATGGAGATTGAAAGAAAAAAAGTTTCCTATTTTAGAAACTTTATAAAACAACAAAATTTTCTACTTAGTAAACCCTAGAGATGGTGTCGAAGAACTTTTAGCAACATTTTGAGATGAGGATTAGTTGGTATTGAATCTTAGATTTAGTTGATCAAGGATGGAGATTGAAGAAATAGAAAGTTTATTATTTGAGAAACTTTATAAAACATCCATCTCTTAGACGTGGGAAATCCTCGAGATAGTGTTAATAAGCTTTTTGCCAAGTTTTGAGATCAGGACGAGATGGTATTGAATCTTAGATTTAGTTGATAAAGAGGATTGAAAAAATAGAAAAACATCAATTTTTAGCTATAGGAGACCCTAGAGATGGTCTCAAGGTGCTTTTAGCCATGTTTTGAGGTGAGGAAGAGATGGTATTGAAACTTAGATTTAGTTGATGAAGGACCACCTTTTATATTATTGAAACCGTAGAGATGATGTCAACCAACTTCTAGCCACGTTTTGGGTTGAGAATCAGAGGGTATTGAATCTTAGATTTAGCTGATGAAGGATGGAGATTGAAAAAATAGAAAGCTTCTTATTTTAGAAACTTTATAAAACATCCATCTTTTGTACTTAAGAAACCCTGGAGATGGTGTCAAGGAGTTTTTTGCCAAGTTTTAAGATTAGGATGAGAGGGTATTGAACCTTAGATTTCATTGCTGAAAGACAGAGATTGAAGAAATAAAAAGTTTCTTATTTTAGAAACTTTATAAATATCAATCTTTTACTTTTTGTAAACACTAGATATGGTGTCGAAGTGCTTTCAGCTATGTTTTGAGATTAGGATTAGATGGTATTGGATCATAGATTTAGTTGATGAAGGATGGAGATTGAAAAATTACTCAGTTTCTTATTTTTAGAAACTTTATAAAACATCCATCTTTAAGACGTAGAAAACCCTAGATGTGGTGTAGAGAAGCTTTTAGACAAGTTTGAAGAAGAGGATGAGATGGTATTGAATCTTAGATTTAGTTGATAGAGGATATTGAATTAAAAAATAGAAAGTTTCTTATTTTAGAAACTCTAAAAGGTCCATCTTCTAGACAATAGAGACCCTGGAGATGGTGTGAAAGAGCTTTTAGCCAAGTTTTGGGATGATGATGAGATGGTTTTAAATTTTTGATTTAGTTGATGGAAGATGGAGATTGAAAAAGTAGAAAGTTTCTTGTTTTAGAAACTTTATAAAATATCCATCTTTTAGACATAGAAAATCCTAGAGATGGTGTTAAGGAGCTTTCAGTCAAGTTTTGAGATGAGGATGTGATGGTACTGCATCGTGAATTTTGTTGATAAAGGATGGAGATTGAAAAAATAGAAAGTTTATGTAACATCCATCGTTTAGACATAGCTGACCCTAGAGATGGTGTCAATGTGGTTTTAGCCAAGTTTTGGATTGATGATGAGATGGTATTGAATCTTAGATTTAGCTGATGAAGGATGGAGATTGAAAAAATAGAAATTTTCTTAGTTTAGAAACTTTATAAAATATCCATCTTTTAGACATTGGGAACTCGAGAGATGGTGTCAAGGGGCTTTTAGCAAAGTTTTGAGATGAGAATGAGAGGGTACTAAATCTTAGATTTAGTTGCTGAATGATGGAGATTAAAAGAAAAAAAGTTTCCTATTTTAGAAACTTTATAAAACATCAAACTTTTATACCTAGTAAATCCTAGAGATGGTGTCAAAGAGCTTTTAGCAACATTTTGAGATGAGGATTAGTTGGTATTGAATCTTAGATTTAGTTTGTGAAGGATTGAGATTGAAGAAATAGAAAGTTTATTATTTTAGAATCTTTATAAAACATCCATCTTTTAGACGTGGGAAATCCTCGAGATAGTGTTAATATGCTTTTTGCCAAGTTTTGAGATTAGGCCCACCAACATCACCACAACCTGTCCTGATGGTAGTTATGGGAGCATAGAATGTTAGGGGCCTATGCTCCGAAACTAAAAGGGGGGAAATAAAGAGATTTATTCAAGAGAACAACCTCTCCCTTATTTGCCTAACGGAAACCAAAGCAAAGAAAGATGATCTGTAGTAGATCACTTCCGTAATATGTGAAAATTGGGAGTCCCAAACAAATTATGATTTCTGTGTCAAAGGCAGAATCTGGGTCCTTTGGGACCCAAAGGTGGTACAATTCCAAGTCCTCTATAAGACTTCCCAAATAATACATGGGGAATGTCACGCCATTCTAGCTGGCCAATCAATAACGATTTCTGCTATCTACGCCTCAAATGATGCTATTGAACGCATGCACCTCTGGTCTTCTTTAGTGGGGATTTCTTCTGCGATTCAGCAGCCTTGGATTGCTTTGGGGGATTTTAATATCACTAGATTCGCTGATGAAAGATGGGGAGGAGCTGATCCTAATCTCTCAGACATGAATGATTTTAATGATTGTATTGAGGACTGCTCCCTTTTAGACTTGAGATCAGTTGGTCAAATCCTTTCTTGGAATAACAGATCTTGTACTGGTAACCTTAAACTTCGTAGACTTGACAGAGCTTTAGTAAATGAGGAATGGCTGCAAATTTCCCACCTCTTATGTTCAATACAAGAATCCTGGCTTGTCCGATCACTCCCCTATCATTGTCCTCACTTCTCCTGTGCATAATACAGGCGGGAAACCTTTCAAATTTCACAATATGTGGCTATCTGACACTTCCCTCTATGAGGTTGTTGAAAGAGCTTGGAACTCAAAGATCCGTGGGAACCCTATTTTCATAATTTTCAAGAAACTCCAAGGGACCAAGAGAGCTATAAAAGATTGGAATCGAAATAGTTTCTGGAGGGTGGACATCCTAGCACCTCAAATCAGGAAGACCTTGGATGAGATCCAAACAAAGGTCGCGGTAGATCCGAGGAACAGTTGCCTCAGAGATGAGGAAAAAGCCATTCGGGAGAAGTTCATCCAGATAGCCAAGCAGGAGGAGAGCTTGTTTCATCAAAAATACCGCGTCAACTGGTTAAATCTTGGTGACTCAAATACCGAGTTTTTTCACTCTGCCATGTCCATGCGAAGAAATCAGAATCAGATTCAGGCGATTGAAGACTAGAACGGAGAGCTCTGTACTGAACCCCAAGGAATTGCTGACATTCTGGTAAATCATTTTTCTTGCCTGCTTAACCACAATATCTCTATGATTCGATCTTCCCGAACCACAGTACAAGCTGTCCTCTGATGAGGCCCATGATCTCGTTAAGCCTTTCGGGGCTGAGGAGATAAAAGAGATGGTGTTCAACTGTGATGGGAATCGAGCCCCCGGACCTGATGGTTTTAATGGGGCTTTCTTTAAGCAATTCTGGTATTTAATTGGGGGAGAGGTTACTAAAGCTATCCAGTATTTCTTTCGATCTGGCAATCTTCTTCCGGCTTTCAATACCACCTTTATAGCTCTGATCTCCAAATGTAGTGGAGCCTCCTCCCCAAACCAATTCAGGCCCATCTCCTTGTGCAACTTCTTCTATAAAATCATAACCAAGCTTATGGCCAGACTTAGTAAAATTATGAAGCAGATTGTCAGCCCTCACCAGTCTGCCTTCATCAAGGATCGGTTAATCCAAGATAATGTTCTCCTCACTCATGATCTATGTCACAACTTCCACAAGCTCTCCAACACTAAAGCCCTGTGTATCAAGCTTGACCTGAAAAAAGCTTATGATTATGTTATCCATGGAGCTCTCCTTGGTTTCATGAGCAAGATTGGGTTCCCTCCTATGTGGTGCACCTGGATTTCTAAGTGCATTGCCTCAGCATCCTTCTCCGTTCTTCTCAATGGATCCCCGAAGGGATTCTTTCAGTCTACAAATGGGCTAAGACAAGGGGACCCCCTGTCCCCGCTGCTATTCTGCCTCGTAATGAAAATCTTCTCCTGCATGCTGAATACGGCTCATGTCATGGGTAAAATTAAAACGCCTTTTTCCAAAGGAAATCTCCATATTAACCATGTCATGTATGCTGATGATGTGATGATTTTTATCACCCCAGACATCGAATCTATTGCAGGTATAAAAGATTGTCTCCATTCCTTCCAACTCATTTCAGGTCTTGCTGTCAATATTCAGAAAAGTGAAGTGTTCCTATCTGGAGTTCCTGACCACCTAAAGGCTCAGATCTGCACCTCCCTCTGCATTAATGCTGGAACGCTCCCAATTAAATACCCGGGGCTCCCCCTGATAACTAAGAGGCTGTCCAGCCAGGATTGTCAACCTCTGCTTACCAAAATTCGTCGTAGATTGGGCATGTGGAATAACAAAAAGCTTTCCAGGGCTGGGAGAATCGAACTGATCAAATCTGTCCTCAACTCCTTCCAGATATATTGGTCTGCCACCTACAACATTCCCATGGAAATTTTGCTCGAGATTGAGAAAATATTTCGGAACTTCCTTTGGGGGGGAACTGACCATCAGAAAAAGTACCATCCAATTGCTTGGGAATCGGTATGTAGACCTAAAACAGAAGGTGGTGTGGGCATTCGCAGAGTAGTTGACATCAACAAAGCCTCCCAGATGAAACTCCTCTGGCACATTGTTGATAACAGGAGATCCCTGTGGGTTCGATGGTTTAAAGTCAAATATTTAAAGAAAAGTAACTTCTGGAATAGACCAATGCCGTCCAATCCGCCCTGGGGGGTGAGAAGTATATTTAACTGCAGAGACTTGGCAAAGCCTCATCTGTGCTACTGTGTGGGAAAAGGCAGAGACATAGACTTCTGGACCAAACCTTGGCATCCGGATGGGCTCGTCAAAACTCTAACATCTGAAGGAGAGCTTTTCTGCATAACAAAGAAGATATCTATCGAAAGAATGAAACATGATGGAAGTTGGGATCACATAACTCAGCAGCCTCATTTGCCCCAACTCAATAAGATTATGAGAACAGGGCTCTACTCCATCAACGATGCTGACAGAATCATATGGAAGGACAACCCAAATGGGAAGTTTTCCCTCAGATCAGCTTGGAATCAAAGTAGAATTAGATGCGCTGAGGTTCCTTGGTTCAAGACGGTCTGGAATAAAGGTCACATCCCTAGGCACAACTTCATTACCTGGCAAGCAATGCTAAACAGGCTAAGTACGCGGGATAGGCTATTCTTCCTAGGCTCAAACAGAGATATAAAGTGTCTCCTCTGTAAAGCTGAGCCTGAATCTGTGAATCATCTTTTTTTCCACTGCTCCTACTCGGCCTGGATTTAGAGGTCCATTCTTTGGAGATGTCGGTACAGGAGAAAACCGCTTCAGACCCTCCTACAGGAAGAAATGTGGATTCGGGAAAAAATGTAAAGGAGATGGCCAGGCCACTTCGATTATGAGGATTAGCTTCTGTGTGGTGGTGTACGAGATCTGGAGAGAAAGGAACAGCCCGCCTGCATGGTAAATCACCTTGCCACAAAAACAGTATCCTCCAACGCAGCATCAGGGCTGTCCACTCTAGACTCGCTTATCTTCAACTTGGAGACGTCGAGAACAGGAAAAATGTTGCCAGTGCTGCAAATTTTGGATTACCAAGTTTTCAAGTGAAGATCGATGTTGAATTCTGCTCATGGGCCAGGCCGGAGCAAAGATTCATAAAGGTAAATACAGATGCAGCAGTTCAGAATGGGAAGGGTGGAATTGGAGGTCTAATTCGTAATTCCGCTGGGGAGGTAAAAGTCATGTTTTCTATTCGGTTGGGCTGTGAAGAGATCCATCTTCTGGAAATGGAAGCAATCCTTCATGGAATCAGGCTAGCTCTCATGGGGGGGCACGATTCCATCTGGATCGAATCCGACTCTTTGACTGCTGTGAATGTGATCTCAAAGAAGTGGGAGTGTCCTTGGAAAGCTATTCCAATCGTAGAAGAAATTCGAGACGCTCTCTTACAATTTCAGAGCTGGAAATTAACCCACATTTGGAGAGAAGCGAACGGAGCCGTGGACTTTTTGTCGAAGCCGGACTGCTGTTGCGAGGGGCCCGTCATCTCGCCTTCTATTCTCCCCCCAAAACTTAGGGATATTTTGGCGCTGGATGCGCTGGATGCATATGTACCCTCGCTTGTAAGGTTAGTTTAATGTCCCAAAGATTCGTGTTGGAGGCAAGTGTTGTGTTTAGCTGCTGGTGTTGTGGTGAGATCTGTAGCCCCCCTTGTGGCTTATTTCAGCAGCCCTCTTTGATTTTCTTTTTGGCTAGGTGCCTTTGCTGCCCTTGTGGCCCCCCTCTGTAATCCTTGTCATTGGTTTTAATATATCTGGTCGGGGTCCGCCTAACCCCAGCTTACCAATCAAAAAAAAAAGTTTTGAGATCAGGACGAGATGGTATTGAAACTTAGATTTAGTTGATAAAGTAAGAAGATTGAAATAATAGAAAGCTTCTTATTTTAGAAACGTTATAAAACATCCATCTTTTGGACATAAGAAACCCTAGAGATGGTGTCAAGGAGTTTTTTGCCAAGTTTTAAGATTAGGATGAGAGGGTATTGAATCTTAGATTTAGTTGCTGAAGGATAGAGATTGAAGAAATAAAAAGTTTCTTATTTTAAAAACTTTATAAATATCAATCTTTTACTTTTTGTAAACCCTAGATATGGTGTCGAAGTGCTTTTAGCTAAGTTTTGAGATGAGGATTAGATGGTATTGAATCATAGATTTAGTTGATGAAGGATGGAGATTAAAAAATTACAAAGTTTCTTATTTTAGAAACTTTATAAAACATCCATCTTTTAGACAAAGAAAACCCTAGATGTGGTGTAAAGAAGCTTTTAGCCAAGTTTGTACAAGAGGATGAGATGGTATTGAATCTTAGATTTAGTTGATAGAGGATATTAAATTAAAAAATAAAAAGTATTCTATTTTAGAAACTCTAAAACATCAATCTTTAAGACATAAGAGACCCTGGCGATGGTGTCAAAGAGCTTTTAGCCAAGTTTTGGGATGATAATGAGATGGTTTTAAATCTTAGATTTAGTTGATGGAAGATGGAGACTGAAAAAGTAGAAAGTTTCTTGTTTTAGAATGTTTATAAAATATCCATCTTTTAGACATAAGAAATCCTAGAGATGGTGTTAAGGAGCTTTCAGTCAAGTTTTGAGATGAGGATGTGATGGTATTGGATCTTGGATTTTGTTGATAAAGGATGGAGATTGAAAAAATAGAAAGTTTATATAACATCCATTGTTTAGACATAACTGAACCTAGAGATGGTGTTAATGAGCTTTTAGCCAAGTTTTGGATTGATGATGAGATGGTATTGAATCTTAGATTTAGCTGAAGAATGATGGAGATTGAAAAAATAGAAAGTTTCTTATTTTAGAAACTTTATAAATTATCCATCTTTTAGACGTGGGAAATCCTCGAGATAGTGTTAATAAGCTTTTTGTTAAGTTTTGAGATCAGGACGAGTTGGTATTGAATCTTAGATTTAGTTGATAAAGTAAGAAGATTGAAAAAATAGAAAGTTTATTTTTTTAGAAACTTTTCAAAACACCAATTTTTAGCCATAAGAGACCCTAGAGATGGTGTGAAGGAGCTTTTAGCCATGTTTTGAGGTGAGGATGAGATGGTATTGAAACTTAGATTTAGTTGATGAAGGACTACCTTTTATGGTATTGAAACCCTAGAGATAATGTCAACCAACTTCTAGCCACGTTTTGGGTTAAGAATCAGAGGGTATTGAATCTTAGATTTAGCTGATGAAGGATGGAGATAGAAAAAATAGAAAGCTTCTTATTTTAGAAACTTTATAAAACATCAATCTTTTGGACATAAGAAACCCTAGAGATGGTGTCAAGGAGTTTTTTGCCAAGTTTTAAGATTAGGATGAGAGGGTATTGAATCTTAGATTTAGTTGCTGAAGGATAGAGATTGAAGAAATAAAAAGTTTCTTATTTTAAAAACTTTATAAATATCAATCTTTTACTTTTTGTAAACCCTAGATATGGTGTCGAAGTGCTTTTAGCTAAGTTTTGAGATGAGGATTAGATGGAATTGAATCATAGATTTAGTTGATGAAGGATGGAGATTGAAAAATTACAAAGTTTCTTATTTTAGAAACTTTATAAAACATCCATCTTTTAGACAAAGAAAACCCTAGATGTGGTGTAAAGACGCTTTTAGCCAAGTTTGTAGAAGAGGATGAGATGGTATTTAATCTTAGATTTAGTTGATAGAGGATGATATTGAATTTAAAAAATAGAAAGTTTCTTATTTTAGAAACTCTAAAACATCAATCTTTTAGACATAAGAGACCCTGGTGATAGTGTCAAAGAGCTTTTAGCCAAGTTTTGGGATGACGATGAGATGGTTTTAAAACGTAGATTTAGTTGACGGAAGATGGAGACTGAAAAAGTAGAAAGTTTCTTGTTTTGGAATGTTTATAAAATATCCATCTTTTAGACATAGGAAATCCTAGAGATGGTGTTAAGGTGCTTTCCGTCAAGTTTTGAGATGAGGATGTGATGGTATTGGAACTTGGATTTTGTTGATAAAGGATGGAGATTGAAAAAATAGAAAGTTTATATAACATCCATCGTTTAGACATAGTTGACCCTAGAGATGGTGTCAATGAGCTTTTAGCCAAGTTTTGGATTGATGATGAGATGGTATTGAATCTTAGATTTAGCTGATGAAGGATGGAGATTGAAAAAATAGAAAGTTTCTTATTTTAGAAACTTTATAAAACATCCATCTTTGAGACATTGGAAACTCGAGAGATGGTGTCAATGAGCTTTTAGCAAAGTTTTGAGATGAGAATGATAGGGTACTGAATCTTAGATTTAGTTGCTGAATGATGGATATTGAAAGAAAAAAAGTTTCCTATTTTAGAAACTTTATAAAATATCAAACTTTTATACTTAGTAAACTCTAGAGATGGTGTCAAAGAGCTTTTAGCAACATTTTGAGATGGGGATTAGATGGTATTGAATCTTAGATTTAGTTGATGAAGGATGGAGATTGAAGAAATGGAAAGTTTATTATGTTAGAAACTTTATACAACATCCATCTTTTAGACGTGGGAAATCCTCGAGATAGTGTTAATTAGCTTTTTGCAAAGTTTTGAGATCAGGACGAGATGTTATTGAATCTTAGAATTAGTTCATAAAGTAAGAAGATTGAAAAAATAGAAAGTTTCTTATTTAGAAACTTTTCAAAACACCAATTTTTAGCCATAGGAGACCCTAGAGATGGGGTCAAGGAGCTTTTAGCCATGTTTTGAGGTGAGGATGAGATGGTATTGAAACTTAGATTTAGTTGATGAAGGACCACTTTTTATGGTATTGAAACCCTGGAGATGATGTCAACCAACTTCTAGCCACGTTTTGGGTTGAGAATCAGAGGGTATGAATCTTAGATTTAGCTGATGAAGGATTGAGATAGAAAAAATAGAAAGCTTCTTATTTTAGAAACTTTATAAAACATCCATCTTTTGTACATAAGAAACCCTAGAGATGGTGTCAAGGAGTTGTTTGCCAAGTTTTAAGATTAGGATGAGAGAGTATTGAATCTTAGATTTAGTTGCTGAAGGATAGAGATTTAAGAAATAAAAAGTTTCTTATTTTAGAAACTTTATAAAATATCAATCTTTTACATTTTGTAAACCCTAGATATGGCGTCGAAGTGCTTTTAGCTAAGTTTTGAGATGAGGATTAGATGGTATTGAATCATAGATTTAGTTGATGAAGGACGGAGATTGAAAAATTACAAAGTTTCTTATTTTAGAAACTTTATAAAACATCCATCTTTTAGACATAGAAAACCCTAGATGTGGTGTAAAGAAGCTTTTAGCCAAGTTTGTAGAAGAGGATGAGATGGTATTGAATCATAGATTTAGTTGATAGAGGAAATTGAATTAAAAAATAGAAAGTTTCTTATTTTAGAAACTCTAAAATATCCATCTTTTAGACATAAGAGACCCTGGAGATGGTGTCAAAGAGCTTTTAGCCAAGTTTTGGGCTGATGATGAGATTGTTTTAAATATTAGATTTAGTTGATGGAAGATGGAGATTTAAAAAGTAGAATGTTTCTTGTCTTAGAAACTTTATAAAATATCCATCATTTAGACATAGGAAATCCTAGAGATGGTGTTCAGGAGCTTTCAGTCAAGTTTTAAGATGAGGATGTGTTGGTATTGGATCTTGGATTTTGTTGATAAAGGATGGAGATTGAAAAAAATAGAAAGTTTATATAACATCCATCGTTTAGACATAGACCCTAGAGATGGTGCTAATGAGCTTTTAGCGAAGTTTTAGATTGATGATGAGATGGTATTGAATCTTAGATTTAGCTGATTAAGGAAGGATATTGAAAAAATAGAAACTTTCTTATTTTAGAAACTTTATAAAACATCCATCTTTGAGGCAATGGAAACTCGACAGATGGTGTCAAGGAGCTTTTAGCAAAGTTTTGAGATGAGAATGAGAGGGTACTGAATCTTAGATTTAGTTCCTGAATGATGGAGATTGAAAGAAAAAAAAGTTTCCTATTTTAGAAACTTTATAAAACATCAAACTTTTATACTTAGTAAACCCTAGATATGGTGTCAAAGAGCTTTTATCAACATTTTGAGATGAGGATTAGATGGTATTGAATCTTAGATTTAGTTGATGAAGGATGAAGATTAAAGAAATAGAAAGTTTATTATTTTAGAAACTTTATAAAACATCCATCTTTTAGACGTGGGAAATCCTCGAGATAGTGTTAATAAGTTTTTTGCCAAGTTTTGAGATCAAGACTAGATGGTATTGAATCTTAGATTCAGTTGATAAAGTAAGAAGATTGAAAAAATAGAACGTTCCTTATTTTAGAAACTTTTGAAACCATCAATTTTTAGCCATAAGAGACCCTAGAGATGGGGTCAAGGAGCTTTTACCCATGTTTTGAGGTGAGGATGAGATGGTATTGAAACTTAGATTTTGTTGATGAAGGACCACCTATTATGGTATTCAAACCCTAGAGATGATGTCAACCAACTTCTAGCCACGTTTTGGGTTGAGAATCAGAGGGTATTGAATCTTAGATTTAGCTGATGAAGGATTGAGTTTGAAAAAATAGAAAGCTTCTTATTTTAGAAAGTTTATAAAACATCCATCTTTTGGGCATAAGAAACCCGAGAGATGGTGTAAAGGTGTTTTTTGCCAAGTTTTAAGATTAGGATGAGAGGGTATTAAATCTTAGATTTAGTTGCTGAAGGATAGAGATTTAAGAAATAAAAAGTTTCTTATTTTAGAAACTTTATTAATATCAATCTTTTACTTTTTGTAAACCCTAGATATGGTGTCGAAGTGCTTTTAGCTAAGTTTTGAGATGAGGATTAGATGGTATTAAATCATAGATTTAGTTGATGAAGGATGGAGATTGAAAAATTACAAAGTTTCTTATTTTAGAAACTTTATAAAACATAATCTTTTAGACATAGAAAACCCTAGATGTGGTGTAAAGAAGCTTTTAGCCAATTTTGTAAAAGAGGTTGAGATGGTATTGAATCTTAGACTTAGTTGATAGAGGATATTGAATTAAAAAATAGAAAGTTTCTTATTTTAGAAACTCTAAAACATCCATCTTTTAGACATAAGAGACCCTGGAGATGGTGTCAAAGAGCTTTTAGCCAAGTTTTGGGAAGATGATGAGATGGTTTTAAATCTTAGATTTAGTTGATGGAAGATGGAGATTGAAAAAGCAGAAAGTTTCTTGTTTTAGAAACTTTATAAAATATCTATCTTTTAGACATAGGAAATCCTAGAGATGGTGTTAAGGAGCTTTCAGTCAAGTTTTGAGATGAGGATGTGATGGTATTGGATCTTGAATTTTGTTGATAAACGATGGAGATTGAAAAAATAGAAAGTTTATATAACATCCATCGTTTAGACATAGCTGACCCTAGAGATGGTGTCAATGAGCTTTTAGCCAAGTTTTGGATAGATGATGAGATGGTATTGAATCTTAGATTTAGCTGATGAAGGATGGAGATTGAAAAAATAGAAAGTTTCTTATTTTTGAAACTTTAAAAAACATCCATCTTTTAGACATTGGAAACTCGAGAGATGGTGTCAAGGAGCTTTTAGCAAAGTTTTGAGATAAGAATGAGAGGGTACTGAATCTTAGAATTAGTTGCTGAATGATGGAGATTGAAAGAAAAAAAGGTTCCTATTTTAGAAACTTTATAAAACATCAAACTTTAATACTTAGTAAACCCTAGAGATGGTGTCAAAGACCTTTTAGCAACATTTTGAGATGAGGATTAGATGGTATTGAATCTTAGTTTTAGTTGATGAAGGATGGAGATTGAAGAAATAGAAAGTTTATTATTTTAGAAACTTTATAAAACATCCATCTTTTAGACGGGGGAAATCCTAGAGAAAGTGTTAATAAGATTTTTGCCAAGTTTTGAGATCAGGACGAGATGGTATTGAATCTTAGATTTAGTTGTTAAAGTAAGAATATTGAAAAAATAGAAAGTTTCTTATTTTAGAAACTTTTCAAAACATCAATTTTTAGCCGTAGGATACCCTAGAGATGGGGTCAAGGAGCTTTTAGCCATGTTTTGAGGTGAGGATGAGATGGTATTGAAACTTAGATTTTGTTGATGAAGGACCACCTTTTATGGTATTGAAACCCTAGAGATGATGTCAACCAACTTCGAGCCAATTTTTGGGTTGAAGATCAGAGGGTATTGAATCTTATATTTAGCTGATGAAGGGTGGAGTTTGAAAAAATAGAAAGCTTCTTATTTTAGAAACTTTATAAAACATCCATCTTTTGGACATAAGAAACCCTAGAGATGGTCTCAAAGAGTTTTTCCCCAAGTTTTAAGATTAGGATGAGAGGGTATTGAATCTTAGATTTAGTGGCTGAGAGGGTATTGAATCCAAGTCATGTTCTCTCTTCGGTCGGGCTGTGAGGAGATCCATCTTCTGGAAATGAAAGCCATCCTCCATGGGATCATACTCGCGCGCTCGGAAGGGTATGAATCAATCTGGATTGAATCCGATTCTTTGGTTGCAGTAAATGTGATCTTAGAAAAGTGGGAGTGTCCCTGGAAAGCCATTCCAATTGTTGAAGAAATTCGTGACACCCTCAGAAACACTCAGAACTGGAAATTGTCTCATATTTGGAGAAAAGCGAACGGGGCCGCAGACTTCCTGTCTAAGCCCGACTGTTGTTGCGAAGGAGCTGTCCTCCTCCCTTCTACTATCCCCCCCAACTCTTAGGGATATCCTGGATCTTGATGCAGCCGGCCACCTTTACCCTCGTGTGTAGGGTTATCGATGTGACCTTCAGATCCGCAGCGGTGATCAATGCTGTGGTTAGTTGTTGGTGTTGGGGGGCTATATGTACCCCCAACTGTGGGATTCTTCTGCACTGCTCTTTGATTCTCCTTTTGGCTCTATGCCTTTACTGCCCATCTGGGCCCCCCTTGTAATTCTTGCTTATTGGTTTTAATATATCCGGTCGGGGTCTGCCTAACCCCAGCTTACCAATCAAAAAAAAAAAAAGATTTAGTGGCTGAAGGATAGAGATTGAAGAAATAAAAAGTTTCTAATTTTAGAAACTTTATAAATATCAATCTTTTACTTTTTGTAAACCCTAGATATGGTGTCAAATTGCTTTTAGCTAAGTTTTGAGATGACGTATTGAATCGTAGATTTAGTTGATGGAGGATGGAGATTGAAAAATTACAAAGTTTCTTATTTTAGAAACTTTATAAAACATCCATCTTTTAGACAAAGAAAACCCTAGATGTGGTGTAAAGACGCTTTTAGCCAAGTTTGTAGAAGAGGATGAGATGGTATTTAATCTTAGATTTAGTTGATAGAGGATGATATTGAATTTAAAAAATAGAAAGTTTCTTATTTTAGAAACTCTAAAACATCAATCTTTTAGACATAAGAGACCCTGGTGATAGTGTCAAAGAGCTTTTAGCCAAGTTTTGGGATGACGATGAGATGGTTTTAAAACGTAGATTTAGTTGACGGAAGATGGAGACTGAAAAAGTAGAAAGTTTCTTGTTTTGGAATGTTTATAAAATATCCATCTTTTAGACATAGGAAATCCTAGAGATGGTGTTAAGGTGCTTTCCGTCAAGTTTTGAGATGAGGATGTGATGGTATTGGAACTTGGATTTTGTTGATAAAGGATGGAGATTGAAAAAATAGAAAGTTTATATAACATCCATCGTTTAGACATAGTTGACCCTAGAGATGGTGTCAATGAGCTTTTAGCCAAGTTTTGGATTGATGATGAGATGGTATTGAATCTTAGATTTAGCTGATGAAGGATGGAGATTGAAAAAATAGAAAGTTTCTTATTTTAGAAACTTTATAAAACATCCATCTTTGAGACATTGGAAACTCGAGAGATGGTGTCAATGAGCTTTTAGCAAAGTTTTGAGATGAGAATGATAGGGTACTGAATCTTAGATTTAGTTGCTGAATGATGGATATTGAAAGAAAAAAAGTTTCCTATTTTAGAAACTTTATAAAATATCAAACTTTTATACTTAGTAAACTCTAGAGATGGTGTCAAAGAGCTTTTAGCAACATTTTGAGATGGGGATTAGATGGTATTGAATCTTAGATTTAGTTGATGAAGGATGGAGATTGAAGAAATGGAAAGTTTATTATGTTAGAAACTTTATACAACATCCATCTTTTAGACGTGGGAAATCCTCGAGATAGTGTTAATTAGCTTTTTGCAAAGTTTTGAGATCAGGACGAGATGTTATTGAATCCTAGAATTAGTTCATAAAGTAAGAAGATTGAAAAAATAGAAAGTTTCTTATTTAGAAACTTTTCAAAACACCAATTTTTAGCCATAGGAGACCCTAGAGATGGGGTCAAGGAGCTTTTAGCCATGTTTTGAGGTGAGGATGAGATGGTATTGAAACTTAGATTTAGTTGATGAAGGACCACTTTTTATGGTATTGAAACCCTGGAGATGATGTCAACCAACTTCTAGCCACGTTTTGGGTTGAGAATCAGAGGGTATGAATCTTAGATTTAGCTGATGAAGGATTGAGATAGAAAAAATAGAAAGCTTCTTATTTTAGAAACTTTATAAAACATCCATCTTTTGTACATAAGAAACCCTAGAGATGGTGTCAAGGAGTTGTTTGCCAAGTTTTAAGATTAGGATGAGAGAGTATTGAATCTTAGATTTAGTTGCTGAAGGATAGAGATTTAAGAAATAAAAAGTTTCTTATTTTAGAAACTTTATAAAATATCAATCTTTTACATTTTGTAAACCCTAGATATGGCGTCGAAGTGCTTTTAGCTAAGTTTTGAGATGAGGATTAGATGGTATTGAATCATAGATTTAGTTGATGAAGGACGGAGATTGAAAAATTACAAAGTTTCTTATTTTAGAAACTTTATAAAACATCCATCTTTTAGACATAGAAAACCCTAGATGTGGTGTAAAGAAGCTTTTAGCCAAGTTTGTAGAAGAGGATGAGATGGTATTGAATCATAGATTTAGTTGATAGAGGAAATTGAATTAAAAAATAGAAAGTTTCTTATTTTAGAAACTCTAAAATATCCATCTTTTAGACATAAGAGACCCTGGAGATGGTGTCAAAGAGCTTTTAGCCAAGTTTTGGGCTGATGATGAGATTGTTTTAAATATTAGATTTAGTTGATGGAAGATGGAGATTTAAAAAGTAGAATGTTTCTTGTCTTAGAAACTTTATAAAATATCCATCATTTAGACATAGGAAATCCTAGAGATGGTGTTCAGGAGCTTTCAGTCAAGTTTTAAGATGAGGATGTGTTGGTATTGGATCTTGGATTTTGTTGATAAAGGATGGAGATTGAAAAAAATAGAAAGTTTATATAACATCCATCGTTTAGACATAGACCCTAGAGATGGTGCTAATGAGCTTTTAGCGAAGTTTTAGATTGATGATGAGATGGTATTGAATCTTAGATTTAGCTGATTAAGGAAGGATATTGAAAAAATAGAAACTTTCTTATTTTAGAAACTTTATAAAACATCCATCTTTGAGGCAATGGAAACTCGACAGATGGTGTCAAGGAGCTTTTAGCAAAGTTTTGAGATGAGAATGAGAGGGTACTGAATCTTAGATTTAGTTCCTGAATGATGGAGATTGAAAGAAAAAAAAGTTTCCTATTTTAGAAACTTTATAAAACATCAAACTTTTATACTTAGTAAACCCTAGATATGGTGTCAAAGAGCTTTTATCAACATTTTGAGATGAGGATTAGATGGTATTGAATCTTAGATTTAGTTGATGAAGGATGAAGATTAAAGAAATAGAAAGTTTATTATTTTAGAAACTTTATAAAACATCCATCTTTTAGACGTGGGAAATCCTCGAGATAGTGTTAATAAGTTTTTTGCCAAGTTTTGAGATCAAGACTAGATGGTATTGAATCTTAGATTCAGTTGATAAAGTAAGAAGATTGAAAAAATAGAACGTTCCTTATTTTAGAAACTTTTGAAACCATCAATTTTTAGCCATAAGAGACCCTAGAGATGGGGTCAAGGAGCTTTTACCCATGTTTTGAGGTGAGGATGAGATGGTATTGAAACTTAGATTTTGTTGATGAAGGACCACCTATTATGGTATTCAAACCCTAGAGATGATGTCAACCAACTTCTAGCCACGTTTTGGGTTGAGAATCAGAGGGTATTGAATCTTAGATTTAGCTGATGAAGGATTGAGTTTGAAAAAATAGAAAGCTTCTTATTTTAGAAAGTTTATAAAACATCCATCTTTTGGGCATAAGAAACCCGAGAGATGGTGTAAAGGTGTTTTTTGCCAAGTTTTAAGATTAGGATGAGAGGGTATTAAATCTTAGATTTAGTTGCTGAAGGATAGAGATTTAAGAAATAAAAAGTTTCTTATTTTAGAAACTTTATTAATATCAATCTTTTACTTTTTGTAAACCCTAGATATGGTGTCGAAGTGCTTTTAGCTAAGTTTTGAGATGAGGATTAGATGGTATTAAATCATAGATTTAGTTGATGAAGGATGGAGATTGAAAAATTACAAAGTTTCTTATTTTAGAAACTTTATAAAACATAATCTTTTAGACATAGAAAACCCTAGATGTGGTGTAAAGAAGCTTTTAGCCAATTTTGTAAAAGAGGTTGAGATGGTATTGAATCTTAGACTTAGTTGATAGAGGATATTGAATTAAAAAATAGAAAGTTTCTTATTTTAGAAACTCTAAAACATCCATCTTTTAGACATAAGAGACCCTGGAGATGGTGTCAAAGAGCTTTTAGCCAAGTTTTGGGAAGATGATGAGATGGTTTTAAATCTTAGATTTAGTTGATGGAAGATGGAGATTGAAAAAGCAGAAAGTTTCTTGTTTTAGAAACTTTATAAAATATCTATCTTTTAGACATAGGAAATCCTAGAGATGGTGTTAAGGAGCTTTCAGTCAAGTTTTGAGATGAGGATGTGATGGTATTGGATCTTGAATTTTGTTGATAAACGATGGAGATTGAAAAAATAGAAAGTTTATATAACATCCATCGTTTAGACATAGCTGACCCTAGAGATGGTGTCAATGAGCTTTTAGCCAAGTTTTGGATAGATGATGAGATGGTATTGAATCTTAGATTTAGCTGATGAAGGATGGAGATTGAAAAAATAGAAAGTTTCTTATTTTTGAAACTTTAAAAAACATCCATCTTTTAGACATTGGAAACTCGAGAGATGGTGTCAAGGAGCTTTTAGCAAAGTTTTGAGATAAGAATGAGAGGGTACTGAATCTTAGAATTAGTTGCTGAATGATGGAGATTGAAAGAAAAAAAGGTTCCTATTTTAGAAACTTTATAAAACATCAAACTTTAATACTTAGTAAACCCTAGAGATGGTGTCAAAGACCTTTTAGCAACATTTTGAGATGAGGATTAGATGGTATTGAATCTTAGTTTTAGTTGATGAAGGATGGAGATTGAAGAAATAGAAAGTTTATTATTTTAGAAACTTTATAAAACATCCATCTTTTAGACGGGGGAAATCCTAGAGAAAGTGTTAATAAGATTTTTGCCAAGTTTTGAGATCAGGACGAGATGGTATTGAATCTTAGATTTAGTTGTTAAAGTAAGAATATTGAAAAAATAGAAAGTTTCTTATTTTAGAAACTTTTCAAAACATCAATTTTTAGCCGTAGGATACCCTAGAGATGGGGTCAAGGAGCTTTTAGCCATGTTTTGAGGTGAGGATGAGATGGTATTGAAACTTAGATTTTGTTGATGAAGGACCACCTTTTATGGTATTGAAACCCTAGAGATGATGTCAACCAACTTCGAGCCAATTTTTGGGTTGAAGATCAGAGGGTATTGAATCTTATATTTAGCTGATGAAGGGTGGAGTTTGAAAAAATAGAAAGCTTCTTATTTTAGAAACTTTATAAAACATCCATCTTTTGGACATAAGAAACCCTAGAGATGGTCTCAAAGAGTTTTTCCCCAAGTTTTAAGATTAGGATGAGAGGGTATTGAATCTTAGATTTAGTGGCTGAGAGGGTATTGAGTCCAAGTCATGTTCTCTCTTCGGTCGGGCTGTGAGGAGATCCATCTTCTGGAAATGAAAGCCATCCTCCATGGGATCATACTCGCGCGCTCGGAAGGGTATGAATCAATCTGGATTGAATCCGATTCTTTGGTTGCAGTAAATGTGATCTTAGAAAAGTGGGAGTGTCCCTGGAAAGCCATTCCAATTGTTGAAGAAATTCGTGACACCCTCAGAAACACTCAGAACTGGAAATTGTCTCATATTTGGAGAAAAGCGAACGGGGCCGCAGACTTCCTGTCTAAGCCCGACTGTTGTTGCGAAGGAGCTGTCCTCCTCCCTTCTACTATCCCCCCAACTCTTAGGGATATCCTGGATCTTGATGCAGCCGGCCACCTTTACCCTCGTGTGTAGGGTTATCGATGTGACCTTCAGATCCGCAGCGGTGATCAATGCTGTGGTTAGTTGTTGGTGTTGGGGGGCTATATGTACCCCCAACTGTGGGATTCTTCTGCACTGCTCTTTGATTCTCCTTTTGGCTCTATGCCTTTACTGCCCATCTGGGCCCCCCTTGTAATTCTTGCTTATTGGTTTTAATATATCCGGTCGGGGTCTGCCTAACCCCAGCTTACCAATCAAAAAAAAAAAAAGATTTAGTGGCTGAAGGATAGAGATTGAAGAAATAAAAAGTTTCTAATTTTAGAAACTTTATAAATATCAATCTTTTACTTTTTGTAAACCCTAGATATGGTGTCAAATTGCTTTTAGCTAAGTTTTGAGATGAGGTATTGAATCGTAGATTTAGTTGATGGAGGATGGAGATTGAAAAATTACAAAGTTTCTTATTTTAGAAACTTTATAAAACATCCATCTTTTAGACATAGAAAACCCTAGATGTGGTGTAAAGAAGCTTTTAGCCAAGTTTGTAGAAGAGGATGAGATGGTATTGAATCTTAGACTTAGTTGATAGAGGATATTGAATTAAAAAATAGAAAGTTTCTTATTTTAGAAACTCTAAAACATCAATCTTTTAGACATAAGAGACCCTGGAGATGGTGTCAAGGAGCTTTTAGCCAAGTTTTGGGATGATGATGAAATGGTTTTAAATCTTAGATTTCGTTGATGGAAGATGGAGATTGAAAAAGTAGAAAGTTTCTTGTTTTAGAAACTTTATAAAATATCCATCTTTTAGACATAGGAAATCCTAGAGATGGTGTTAAGGAGCTTTCACTCAAGTTTTGAGATGAGGATGTGATGGTATTGGATCTTGGATTTCGTTGATAAAGGATGGAGATTGAAAAAATAGAAAGTTTATATAACATCCATCGTTTAGACATAGCTGACCCTAGAGATGGCGTCAACGAGCTTTTAGCCAAGTTTTGGATTGATGATGAGATGGTATTGAATCTTAGATTTAGCTGATGAAGGATGGAGATTGAAAAAATAGAAAGTTTCTTATTTTAGAAACTTTATAAAACATCCATCTTTAGACATTGGAAACTCGAGAGATGGTGTCAAGGAGCTTTTAACAAAGTTTTGAGATGAGAATGAGAGGGTAGTAAATCTTATATTTAGTTGCTGAATGATGGAGATCGAAAGAAAAAAAGTTTCTTATTTTAGAAACTTTATAAAACATCAAACTTTTATACTTAGCAAACCATAGAGATGGTGTGAAAAAGCTTTTAGCAACATTTTGAGATGAAGATAAGATGGTATTGAATGTTAGATTTAGTTGATGAAGGATGGAGATTGAAGAAATAGAAAGTTTATTATTTTAGAAACTTTAGAAAACATCAATCTTTTAGACGTGGGAAATCCTCGAGATAGAGTTAATAAGCTTTCTGCAAAGTTTTGAGATCAGGACGAGATGGTATTGAATCTTAGATTTAGTTGATAAAGTAAGAAGATTGAAAAAATAGAACGTTTCTTATTTTAGATACTTTCAAAACACCAATTTTTAGCAATAAGAGACCCTAGAGATGGGGTCAAGGAGCTTTTAGCCATGTTTTGAGGTGAGGATGAGACGGTATTGAAACTTAGATTTTGTTGATGAAGGACCACCTTTTGTGGTATTGAAACGCTAGAGATGATGTCAACCAACTTCTAGCCATGTTTTGGGTTGAGAATCAGAGGGTTTTGAATCTTAGCTTTAGCTGATGAAGGATGGAGATTGAAAAAATAGAAGGCTTCTTATTTAAGAAACTTTATAAAACATCCATCTTTTGGACATAAGAAACCCTAGAGATGGTGTCAAGGAGTTGTTTGCCAAGTTTTGAGATTAGGATGAGAGGGTATTGAATCTTAGATTTAGTGGCTGAAGGATAGAGATTGAAGAACCCTAAATATGGTGTCAAAGTGCTTTTAGCTAAGTTTTGAGATTAGGATTAGGTTGTATTGAATCATAGATTTAGTTGATGAAGGATGGAGATTGAAAAATTACAAAGTTTCTTATTTTAGAAACTTTATATAACATCCAACTTTTAGAAATAGAAAACCCTAGATGTGGTGTGAAGAAGCTTTTAGCCAAGTTTGTAGAAGAGGATGAGATGGTATTGAATCTTAGATTTAGTTGATAGAGGATATTGAATTAAAAAAATAGAAAGTTTCTTATTTTAGAAACTCTAAAACATCCATCTTCTAGACATAAGAGACCCTGGAGATGGTGTCAAAGAGCTTTTAGCCAAATTTTGGGATGATGATGAGATGGTTTTAAATCTTAGATATTTTTTTTTGATGGTTAAGCTGGGGTTAGGCAAGACCCCTACCAGATATCATTAAAAATAAGGAAAAGATACATCAAGGGGGCCAAAAGTCCAGCCAGGTGGGAACATTCTCCCAAAAGGCAATCCACATAATGGCAAAAGGAAAACAATAAAACAACCTAAACAGGCAAACTTTAAATCTTAGATTTAGTTGATGGAAGATGGAGATTAAAAAAGTAGAAATTTTCTTGTTTTAGAAACTTTATAAAATATCCATCTTTTAGACATAGGAAATCCTAGAGATGGTGTTAAGGAACTTTCAGTCAAGATTTGAGATCAGGTTGTAATGGTATTAGATCTTGGATTTTGTTGATAAAGGATGGAGATTGAAAAAATAGAAAGTTTATATAACATCCATCGTTTAGACATAGCTGACCCTAAAGATGGTGTCAATGAGCTTTTAGCCAAGTTTTGGATTGCTGATGAGATGGTATTGAATCTTAGATTTAGCTGATGAAGGATGGAGATTGAAAAAATAGAAAGTTTCTTATTTTAGAAACTTTATAAAACATCCATCTTTGAGACATTGGAAACTCGAGAGATGGTGTCAAGGAGCTTTTAGCAAAGTTTTGAGATGCGATTGAGAGGGTACTGAATCTTAGATTTAGTTGCTGAATGATGGAGATTGAATGGAAAAAAAGTTTTCTGTTTTAGAAACTTTATAAAACATAAAACTTTTATACTTAGTAAACCCTAGAGATGGTGTCAAAGAGCTTTTAGCAATATTTTGAGATAAGGATTAGATTGTATTGAATGTTAGATTTAGTTGATGAAGGATGGAGATTGAAGAAATAGAAAGTTTATTATTTTAGAAACTTTATAAAACATCAATCTTTTAGTGTTAATAAGCTTTTTGCCAAGTTTTGAGATCAGGACGAGATGGTATTGAATCTTTGATTTTGTTGATAAAGTAAGAAGATTGAAAAAATTGAAAGTTTCTCATGTTAGAAACTTTTCAAAACACCAATTTTTAGCCATAGGAGACCGTAGAGATGGGGTGAACGAGGTTTTAGCCATCCTTTGAGGTGAGGATGAGATGGTATTGAAACTTAGATTTAGTTGATGAAGGACCACCTTTTATGGTAGTGAAACTTTATAAAAGTTTCCTAGAGATGATGTCAACCAACTTCTAGCCACGTTTTGGGTTGAGGATCAGAGGGTATTGAATCTTAGATTTAGCTGATGAAGGATGGAGATTGAAAAAATAAAAGCTTCTTATTTTAGAAACTTTATAAAACATCCATCTATTGGACATAAGAAACCCTAGAGATGGTGTCAAGGAGTTTTTTGCCAAGTTTTAAGATTAGGATGAGAGGGTATTGGATCTTAGATTTAGTTGCTGAATGTTAGAGATTGAAGAAATAAAAAGTTTCTTATTTTAGAAACTTTATAAATATCAATCTTTTACTTTTTGAAAACCCTAGATATGGTGTCGAAGTGCTTTTAGCTAAGTTTTGAGATTAGGATTAGGTGGTATTGAATCATCGATTTAGTTGATGAAGGGTGGAGATTGAAAAATTACAAAGTTTCTTATTTTAAAAACTTTATAAAACACCCATCTTTTAGACATAGAAAACCCTAGATGTGGTGTAAAGAAGCTTTTAGCCAAGTTTGTAGAAGATGATGAGATGGTATTGAATCTTAGACTTAGTTGATAGAGGATATTGAATTAAAAAATAGAAAGTTTCTTATTTTAGAAACTCAAAAACATCCATCTTTTAGACATAAGAGACCCTGGAGATTGTGTCAAAGAGCTTTTAGCCAAGTTTTGGGATGATGATGACATGGTTTTAAATCATAGATTTAGTAGATGGAAGATGGAGATTGAAAAAGTACAAAGTTTCTTATTTTAAAAACTTTATAAAATATCCATCTTTTAGACATAGGAAATCCTAGAGATGGTGTTAAGGAGCTTTCAGTCAAGTTTTCAGATGAGGATGTGATGGTGTTGGATCTTGGATTTTGTTGATAAAGGATGGAGATTGAAAAATTAGAAAGTTTCTTATTTTAGAAAGTTTATATAACATCCATCGTTTACACATAGCTGACCCTAGAGATGGTGTCAATGAGCTTTTAGCCAAGTTTTGGTTTGATGATGAGATGGTATTGAATCTTAGATTTAGCTGATGAAGGATGGAGATTGAAAATATAGAAAGTTTCTTATTTTAGAAACTTTATAAAACATCCATCTTTGAGACATTGGAAACTCAAGAGATGGTGTCAATGAGATTTTAGCAAAGTTTTGAGATGAGAATGGGAGGATACTGAATGTTAGATTTAGTTGCTGAATGATGGAGATTGAAAGAAAAAAAAGTTTTTTTATTTAGAAACTTTATAAAACATCAAACTTTTATACTTAGTAAACCCTAGAGATGGTGTCAAAGAGCTTTTAGCAACATTTTGAGATGAGGATTGGATGGTATTGAATGTTAGATTTAGTTGATGAAGGATGGAGATTGAAGAAATTGAAAGTTTATTATTTTAGAAACTTTATAAAACATCCATCTTTTAGACGTGGGAAATCCTCGAGATAGTGTTAATAAGCTTTTTGCAAAGTTTTGAGATAAAGACGAGATGTTATTAAATCTTAGATTTAGTTCATAAAGTAAGAAGATTGAAAAAATAGAAAGTTTTTTATTTTAGAAACTTTTCAAAACATCAATTTTTAGCCATAGGAGACCTTAGAGATGGGGTCAATGAGTTTTAGCCATGTTTTGAGGTGAGGATGAGATGGTATTGAAACTTAGATTTAGTTGATGAAGGACCACCTTTTATGGTATTGAAACCCTAGAGATGATGTCATCCAACTTCTACCCACGTTTTGGGTTGAGAATCAGAGGGTGTTGAATCTTAGATTTAGCTGATGAATGATGGAGATTGAAAAAATCGAAAGCTTCTTATTTTAGAAACTTTATAAAACATCCACCTTTTGGACATAAGAAACCCTAGAGATGGTGCAAGGAGTTTTTTGCCAAGTTTTAAGATTCGGATGAGAGGGTATTGAATCTTAGATTTAGTTGCTGAAGGATAGAGATTGAAGAAATAAAAAGTTTCTTATTTTAGAAACTTTATAAATATCAATCTTTTACTTTTTATAAACCCTAGATATGGTGTCGAAGTGCTTTTAGCTGAGGTTTGAGATGAGGATTAGGTGGTATTGAATCATAGATTTAGTTGATGAATGATGGAGATTGAAAAATTACAAAGTTTCTTATATTTGAAACTATATAAAACATCCATCTTTTAGACATAGAAAATCCTAGATGTGGTGTAAAGAAGCTTTTAGCCAAGTTTGTAGAAGAGGATGAGATGGTATTGAATCTTAGATTTTGTTGATAGAGGATATTGAATTAAAAAATAGAAAGTTTATTATTTTAGAAACTCTAAAACATCCATCTTCTAGACATAAGAGACCCTGGAGATGGTGTCAAAGAGCTTTTAGCCAAGTTTTGGGATGATGAGGAGATAGTTTTAAATCTTTGATTTAGTTGATGGAAGATGGAGATTGAAAAAGTAGAAAGTTTCTTGTTTTAGAAACTTTATAAAATATCCATCTTTTAGACATGGGAAATCCTAGAGACGGTGTTAAGGAGCTTTCAGTCAAGTTTTGAGATGAGGATATGATGGTATTGGATCTTGGATTTTGTTGATAAAGGATGGAGATTGAAAAATTAGAAAGTTTCTTATTTTAGAAAGTTTATATAACATCCATCGTTTACACATAGATGACCATAGAAATGGTGTCAATGAGCATTTAGCCAAGTTTTGGATTGATGATGAGATGGTATTGAATCTTAGATTTAGCTGATGAAGGATGGAGATTGAAAAAATAAAAAGCTTCTTATTTTAGAAACTTTATAAAACATCCATCTATTGGACATAAGAAACCCTAGAGATGGTGTCAAGGAGTTTTTTGCCAAGTTTTAAGATAAGGATGAGAGGGTACTGAAACTTAGATTTAGTTGCTGAAGGATAGAGATTGAAGAAATAAAAAGTTTCTTATTTTAGAAACTTTATAAATATCAATTTTTTACTTTTTGTAAACCCTAGATATGGTGTCGAATTGCTTTTAGCTAAGTTTTGAGATGAGGATTAGGTGGTATTGAATCATAGATTTAGTTGATGAAGGGTAGATATTGAAAAATTACAAAGTTTCTTATTTTAGAAACTTTATAAAACATTCATCTTTTAGACATAAAAAACCCAAGATGTGGTGTAAAGAAGCTTTTAGCCAAGTTTGTTGAAGAGGATGAGATGGTATTGAATCTTAGACTTAGTTGATAGAGGATATTAAATTAAAAAATAGAAAGTTTCTTATTTTAGAAACTCGAAAACATCCATCTTTTAGACATAAGAGACCCTGGAGTTGGTGTTAAAGAGCTTTTAGCCAAGTTTTGGGATGATGATGAGATGGTTTTAAATCATAGATTTAGTTGATGGAAGATGGAGATTGAAAAAGTACAAAGTTTCTTGTTTTAAAAACTTTATAAAATATCCATCTTTTAGACATAGGAAATCCTAGAGATGGTGTTAAGGAACTTTCAGTCAAGATTTGAGATCAGGTTGTGATGGTATTAGATCTTGGATTTTGTTGATAAAGGATGGAGATTGAAAAAATAGAAAGTTTATATAACATCCATCGTTTAGACATAGCTGACCCTAAAGATGGTGTCAATGAGCTTTTAGCCAAGTTTTGGATTGCTGATGAGATGGTATTGAATCTTAGATTTAGCTGATGAAGGATGGAGATTGAAAAAATAGAAAGTTTCTTATTTTAGAAACTTTATAAAACATCCATCTTTGAGACATTGGAAACTCGAGAGATGGTGTCAAGGAGCTTTTAGCAAAGTTTTGAGATGCGATTGAGAGGGTACTGAATCTTAGATTTAGTTGCTGAATGATGGAGATTGAATGGAAAAAAAGTTTTCTGTTTTAGAAACTTTATAAAACATAAAACTTTTATACTTAGTAAACCCTAGAGATGGTGTCAAAGAGCTTTTAGCAATATTTTGAGATAAGGATTAGATTGTATTGAATGTTAGATTTAGTTGATGAAGGATGGAGATTGAAGAAATAGAAAGTTTATTATTTTAGAAACTTTATAAAACATCAATCTTTTAGTGTTAATAAGCTTTTTGCCAAGTTTTGAGATCAGGACGAGATGGTATTGAATCTTTGATTTTGTTGATAAAGTAAGAAGATTGAAAAAATTGAAAGTTTCTCATGTTAGAAACTTTTCAAAACACCAATTTTTAGCCATAGGAGACCGTAGAGATGGGGTGAACGAGGTTTTAGCCATCCTTTGAGGTGAGGATGAGATGGTAGTGAAACTTTATAAAAGTTTCCTAGAGATGATGTCAACCAACTTCTAGCCACGTTTTGGGTTGAGGATCAGAGGGTATTGAATCTTAGATTTAGCTGATGAAGGGTGGAGTTTGAAAAAATAGAAAGCTTCTTATTTTAGAAACTTTATAAAACATCCATCTTTTGGACATAAGAAACCCTACAGATGGTGTCAAGGAGTTTTTTCCCAAGTTTTAAGATTAGGATGAGAGGGTATTGAATCTTAGATTTAGTGGCTGAAGGATAGAGATTGAAGAAATAAAAAGTTTCTAATTTTAGAAACTTTATAAATATCAATCTTTTACTTTTTGTAAACCGTAGATATGGTGTCGAAGTGCTTTTAGCTAAGTTTTGAGATGAGTATTAGGTGGTATTGAATCGTAGATTTTGTTGATCGAGGATGGAGATTGAAAAATTACAAAGTTTCTTATTTTAGAAACTTTATAAAACATCCATCTTTTAGACGTAGAAAACCCTAGATGTGGTGTAAAGAAGCTTTTAGCCAAGTTTGTAGAAGAGGATGAGATGGTATTGAATCTTAGACTTAGTTGATAGAGGATATTGAATTAAAAAATAAAAAGTTTCTTATTTTAGAAACTCTAAAACATCAATCTTTTAGACATAAGAGATGCTGGAGATGGTGTCAAGGAGCTTTTAGCCAAGTTTTGGGATGATGATGAAATGGTTTTAAATCTTAGATTTCGTTGATGGAAGATGGAGATTGAAAAAGTAGAAAGTTTCTTGTTTTAGAAACTTTATAAAATATCCATCTTTTAGATATAGGAAATCCTATAGATGGTGTTAAGGAGCTTTTACTCAAGTTTTGAGATGGGGATGTGATGGTATTGGATCTTGGATTTCGTTGATAAAGGATGGAGATTGAAAAAATAGAAAGTTTATATAACATCCATCGTTTACACATAACTGACCCTAGAGATGGCGTCAACGAGCTTTTAGCCAAGTTTTGGATTGATTATGAGATGGTATTGACTCTTAGATTTAGCTGATGAAGAATGGAGATTGAAAAAATAGAAAGTTTCTTATTTTAGAAACTTTATTAAACATCCATCTTTAGACATTGGAAACTCGAGAGATGGTGTTAAGGAGCTTTTAACAAAGTTTTGAGATGAGAATGAGAGGGTAGTAAATCTTAGATTTAGTTGCTGAATATTGGAGATTGAAAGAAAAAAAGTTTCCTATTTTAGAAACTTTACAAAACATCAAACTTTTATACTTAGTAAACCATAGAGATGGTTTGAAAGAGCTTTAAGCAACATTTTGAGATGAGGATTAGACGGTATTGAATCTTAGATTTAGTTGATGAAGGATGGAGATTGAAGAAATAGAAAGTTTATTATTTTAGAAACTTTAGAAAACATCCATCTTTTAGACGTGGGAAATCCTCGAGATAGAGTTAATAAGCTTTTTCCCAAGTTTTGAGATCAGGACGAGATGGTATTGAATCGTAGATTTAGTTATTAAAGTAAGAATATTGAAAAAATAGAATACCCTAGATGTGGTGTAAAGATGCTTTTAGCCAAGTTTGTAGAAGAGGATGAGATGGTATTGAATCTTAGACTTAGTTGGTAGAGGATATTGAATTAAAAAATAGAAAGTTTCTTATTTTAGAAACTCTAAAACATCAATCTTTTAGGCATAAGAGACCCTGGAGATGGTGTCAATGAGCTTTTAGCCAAGTTTTGGGATAATTATGAAATGGTTTTAAATCTTAGATTTCGTTGATGGAAGATGGAGATTGAAAAAGTAGAAAGTTTGTTGTTTTAGAAACTTTATAAAATATCCATCTTTTAGACATAGGAAATCCTAGAGATTGTGTTAAGGAGCTTTCACTCAAGTTTTGAGATGAGGATGTGATGGTATTGGATCTTGGATTTTGTTGATAAAGGATGGAGATTGAAAAAATAGAAAGTTTATATAACATCCATCGTTTAGACATAGCTGACCCTAGAGATGGCGTCAACGAGCTTTTAGTCAAGTTTTGGATTGATGATGAGATGGTATTGAATCTTAGATTTAGCTAATGAAGGATGGAGATTGAAAAAATTGAAAGTTTCTTATTTTAGAAACTTTATAAAACATCCATCTTTGAGACATTGGAAACTCGAGATATGGTGTCAAGGAGCTTTTAGCAAAGTTTTGAGATGAGAATGAGAGGGTACTGAATCTTAGATTTAGTTGCTGAATGATGGAGATTGAAAAAATAGAAAGTTTACTATTTTAGAAACTTTATAAAACATCCATCTTTTAGATGTGGGAAATCCTTGAGATAGTGTTAATAAGCTTTTTGCCAAGTATTTAGATCAGGACAATATGGTATTGAATCTTAGATTTAGTTGATAAAGTAAGAAGATTGAAAAAATAGAAAGTTTCTTATTTTAGAAACTTTTCAAAACATCAATTTTTAGCCATAGGAGATCCTAGAAATGGCGTCAATGAGCTTTTAGCCATGTTTTGAGGTGAGGATGAGATGGTATTAAAACTTAGATTTAGTTCATGAATGACCACCTTTTATGGTATTGAAACCCTAGACATGATGTCAACCAACTTCTAGCCACATTTTGGGTTGAGAAACAGAGGGTATTGAATCTTAGATTTAGCTGATGAATGATGGAGATTGAAAAAATAGAAAGCTTCTTATTTTATAAACTTTATAGAACATCCATCTTTTGGACATAAGAAACGCTAGAGATGGTGTCAAGGAGTTTTTTGCCAAGTTTTAAGATTATGATGAGAGGGTATTGGATCTTAGATTTAGTTGGTGAAGGATGTAGATTGAAGAAATAAAAAGTTTCTTATTTTAGAAACTTTATAAATATCAATCTTTTACTTTTTGTAAACCCTAGATATGGTGTCGAAGTGCTTTTAGCTAAGTTTTGAGATGAGGATTAGGTGGTATTGAATCATTGATTTAGTTGGTGAAGGACGGAGATTGAAAAATTACAAAGTTTCTTATTTTAGAAACTTTATAAAACATCAATCTTTTAGACATAGAAAACCCTAGATGTGGTGTAAAGAAGCTTTTAGCCATGTTTGTTTTTTTTTAACATCCATCTTTCAGACATAAGAGACCTTGGAGATGGTGCCAAAGAGCTTTTTGCCAAGTTTTGGGATGATGATGAGATGGTTTTAAAACGTAGATTTAGTTGATTGAAGATGGAGATTGAAAAAGTACAAAGTTTCTTGTCATAAAAACTTTATAAAATATCCATCTTTTAGACATAGGAAATCCTAGAGATGGTGTTAAGGAGCTTTCAGTCAAGTTTTCAGATGAGGATGTGATGGTATTGGATCTTGGATTTTGTTGATAAAGGATGGAGATTGAAAAATTCGAAAGTTTCTTATTTTAGAAAGTTTATATAACATCCATCGTTTACACATAGCTGACCCTAGAGATGGTGTCAATTAGCTTTTAGCCAAGTTTTGGATTGATGATGAGATGGTATTGAATCTTAGATTTAGCTGATGAAGGATGGAGATTGAAAATATAGAAAGTTTCTTATTTTAGAAACTTTATAAAACATCCATCTTTGAGACATTGGAAACTCGAGAGATGGTGTCAATGAGATTTTAGCAAAGTTTTGAGATGAGAATGGGAGGATACTGAATGTTAGATTTAGTTGCTGAATGATGGAGATTGAAAGAAAAAAAAGTTTTTTTATTTAGAAACTTTATAAAACATCAAACTTTTATACTTACCCTAGAGATGGTGTCAAAGAGCTTTTAACAACATTTTGAGATGAGGATTTGATGGTATTGAATGTTAGATTTAGTTGATGAAGGATGGAGATTGAAGAAATTGAAAGTTTATTATTTTAGAAACTTTATAAAACATCCATCTTTTAGACGTGGGAAATCCTCGAGATAGTGTTAATAAGCTTTTTGCAAAGTTTTGAGATAAAGACGAGATGTTATTAAATCTTAGATTTAGTTCATAAAGTAAGAAGATTGAAAAAATAGAAAGTTTTTTATTTTAGAAACTTTTCAAAACATAAATTTTTAGCCATAGGAGACCTTAGAGATGGGGTCAAGGTGTTTTAGCCATGTTTTGAGGTGAGGATGAGATGGTATTGAAACTTAGATTTAGTTGATGAAGGACCACCTTTTATGGTAGTGAAACTTTATAAAAGTTTCCTAGAGATTATGTCAACCAACTTCTAGCCACGTTTTGGGTTGAGGATCAGAGGGTATTGAATCTTAGATTTAGCTGATGAAGGATGGAGATTAAAAAAATAAAAAGCTTCTTATTTTAGAAACTTTATAAAACATCCATCTATTGGACATAAGAAACCCTAGAGATGGTGTCAAGGAGTTTTTTGCCAAGTTTTAAGATTAGGATGAGAGGGTATTGGATCTTAGATTTAGTTGCTGAATGATAGAGATTGAAGAAATAAAAAGTTTCTTATTTTAGAAACTTTATAAATATCAATCTTTTACTTTTTGAAAACCATAGATATGGTGTCGAAGTGCTTTTAGCTAAGTTTTGAGATGAGGATTAGGTGGTATTGAATCATCGATTTAGTTGATGAAGGGTGGAGATTGAAAAATTACAAAGTTTCTTATTTTAAAAACTTTATAAAACATCCATCTTTTAGACATTGAAAACCCTAGATGTGGTGTAAAGAAGCTTTTAGCCAAGTTTGTAGAAGATGATGAGATGGTATTGAATCTTAGACTTAATTGATAGAGGATATTGAATTAAAAAATAGAAAGTTTCTTATTTTAGAAACTCAAAAACATCCATCTTTTAGACATAAGAGACCCTGGAGATTGTGTCAAAGAGCTTTTAGCCAAGTTTTGGGATGATGATGAGATGGTTTTAAATCATAGATTTAGTAGATGGAAGATGGAGATTGAAAAAGTACAAAGTTTCTTGTTTTAAAAACTTTATAAAATATCCATCTTTTAGACATAGGAAATCCTAGAGATGGTGTTAAGGAGCTTTCAGTCAAGTTTTCAGATGAGGATGTGATGGTGTTGGATCTTGGATTTTGTTGATAAAGGATGGAGATTGAAAAATTAGAAAGTTTCTTATTTTAGAAAGTTTATATAACATCCATCGTTTACGCATAGCTGACCCTAGAGATGGTGTCAATGAGCTTTTAGCCAAGTTTTGGATTGATGATGAGATGGTATTGAATCTTAGATTTAGCTGATGAAGGATGGAGATTGAAAATATAGAAAGTTTCTTATTTTAGAAACTTTATAAAACATCCATCTTTGAGACATTGGAAACTCGAGAGATGGTGTCAATGAGATTTTAGCAAAGTTTTGAGATGAGATGGGAGGATACTGAATGTTAGATTTAGTTGCTGAATGATGGAGATTGAAAGAAAAAAAAGTTTTTTTATTTAGAAACTTTATAAAATATCAAACTTTAATACTTAGTAAACCCTAGAGATGGTGTCAAAGAGCTTTTAGCAACATTTTGAGATGAGGATTGGATGGTATTGAATGTTAGATTTAGTTGATGAAGGATGGAGATTGAAGAAATAGAAAGTTTATTATTTTAGAAACTTTATAAAACATCCATCTTTTAGACGTGGGAAATCCTCGAGATAGTGTTAATAAGCTTTTTACAAATTTTTGATTTAAAGACGAGATGTTATTAAATCTTAGATTTAGTTCATAAAGTAAGAAGATTGAAAAAATAGAAAGTTTTTTTATTTTAGAAACTTTTCAAAACATCAATTTTTAGCCATAGGAGACCTTAGAGATGGGGTCAAGGAGTTTTAGCCATGTTTTGAGGTGAGGATGAGATGGTATTGAAACTTAGATTTAGTTGTAGAAGGACCACCTTTTATGGTATTGAAACCCTAGAGATGATGTCAACCAACTTCTACCCACGTTTTGGGTTGAGAATCAGAGGGTGTTGAATCTTAGATTTAGCTGATGAATGATGGAGATTGAAAAAATCGAAAGCTTCTTATTTTAGAAACTTTATAAAACATCCACCTTTTGGACATAAGAAACCCTAGAGATGGTGCAAGGAGTTTTTTGCCAAGTTTTAAGATTCGGATGAGAGGGTATTGAATCTTAGATTTAGTTGCTGAAGGATAGAGATTGAAGAAATAAAAAGTTTCTTATTTTAGAAACTTTATAAATATCAATCTTTTACTTTTTATAAACCCTAGATATGGTGTCGAAGTGCTTTTAGCTTAGGTTTGAGATGAGGATTAGGTGGTATTGAATCATAGATTTAGATGATGAATGATGGAGATTGAAAAATTACAAAGTTTCTTATATTCGAAACTTTATAAAACATCCATCTTTTAGACATAGAAAACCCTAGATGTGGTGTAAAGAAGCTTTTAGCCAAGTTTGTAGAAGAGGATGAGATGGTATTGAATCTTAGATTTAGTTGATAGAGGATATTGAATTAAAAAATAGAAAGTTTCTTATTTTAGAAACTCTATACATCCATCTTCTAGACATAAGAGACCCAGGAGATGGTTTCAAAGAGCTTTTAGCCAAGTTTAGGGATTATGAGGAGATAGTTTTAAATATTTGATTTAGTTGATTGAAGATGGAGATTGAAAAAGTAGAAAGTTTCTTGTTTTAGAAACTTTATAAAATATCCATCTTTTAGACATGGGAAATCCTAGAGATGGTGTTAAGGAGCTTTCAGTCAAGTTTTGAGATGAGGATATGATGGTATTGGATCTTGGATTTTGTTGATAAAGGATGGATATTGAAAAATTAGAAAGTTTCTTATTTTAGAAAGTTTATATAACATCCATCGTTTACACATAGATGACCATAGAAATGGTGTCAATGAGCTTTTAGCCATGTTTTGGATTAATGATGAGATGGTATTGAATCTTAGATTTAGCTGATGAAGGATGGAGATTGAAAAAATAAAAAGCTTCTTATTTTAGAAACTTTATAAAACATCCATCTATTGGACATAAGAAACCCTAGAGATGGTGTCAAGGAGGTTTTTGCCAAGTTTTAAGATAAGGATGAGAGGGTACTGAATCTTAGATTAAGTTGCTGAAGGATAGAGATTGAAGAAATAAAAAGTTTCTTATTTTAGAAACTTTATAAATATCAATCTTTTACTTTTTGTAAACCCTAGATATGGTGTCGAATTGCTTTTAGCTAAGTTTTGAGATGAGGATTAGGTGGTATTGAATCATAGATTTAGTTGATGAAGGATGGATATTGAAAAATTACAAAATTTCTTATTTTAGAAACTTTATAAAACATCCATCTTTTAGACATAAAAAACCCAAGATGTGGTGTAAAAAAGCTTTTAGCCAAGTTTGTAGAAGAGGATGAGATGGTATTGAATCTTAGACTTAGTTGATAGAGGATATTGAATTAAAAAATAGAAAGTTTCTTATTTTAGAAACTCGAAAACATTCATCTTTTAGACATAAGAGACCTTGGAGTTGGTGTTAAAGAGCTTTTAGCCAAGTTTTGGGATGATGATGAGATGGTTTTAAATCATAGATTTAGTTGATGGAAGATGAAGATTGAAAAAGTAGAAAGTTTCTTGTTTTAGAAACTTTATAAAATATCTATCTTTTAGACATAGGAAATCCAAGAGATGGTGTTAAGGAGCTTTCAGTCAAGTTTTGAGATGAGGATGTGATGGTATTGGATCTTGGATTTTGTTGATAAAGTAAGGAGATTGAAAAATTTGAAAGTTTCTTATTTTAGAAAGTTTATATAACATCCATCGTTTACAAATAGCTGACCCTAGAGATGGTGTCAATGAGCTTTTAGCTAAGTTTTGGATTGATGATGACATGGTATTGAATCTTAGATTTAGCTGATGAAGGATGGATATTGAAAAAATAGAAAGTTTCTTATTTTAGAAACTTTATAAAACATCCATCTTTGAGACATTGGAAACTCGAGAGATGGTGTCAAGGAGCTTTTAGCAAAGTTTTGAGATAAGAATGAGAGGGTACTGAATCTTAGATTTAGTTGCTGAATGATGGAGATTGAAAGAAAAAAAAATTCTTATTTTAGAAACTTTATAAAACAACAAACTTTATACTTAGTAAACCCTAGAGATGGTGTCAAAGAGCTTTTAGCAACATTTTGAGATGAGGATTAGATGGTATTGAATCTTAGATTAAGTTGATGAAGGATGGAGATTGAAGAAATAGAAAGTTTATTATTTTAGAAACTTTATATAACATACATCTTTTAGACGTGGGAAATCCTCGAGATAGTGTTAATAAGCTTTTCGCAAAGTTTTGATATCAGGACGAGATGGTGTTGAATCTTAGAATTAGTTGTTAAAGTAAGAATATTGAAAAAATAGAAAGTTTCTTATTTTAGAAACTTTTCAAAACATCAATTTTTAGCCGTAGGATACCCTAGAGATGGGGTCAAGGAGCTTTTCGCCATGTTTTGAGGTGAGGATGAGATGGTATTGAAACTTAGATTTTGTTAATGAAGGACCACCTTTTATGGTATTGACTCCCTAGAGATGATGTCAAACAACTTCTAGCCACGTTTTGGGTTGAGGATCAGAGGGTATTAAATCTTAGATTTAGCTGATGAAGGGTGGAGTTTGAAAAAATAGAAAGCTTCTTATTTTAGAAACTTTATAAAACATCCATCTTTTGGACATAAGAAACCCTAAAGATGGTGTCAAGGAGTTTTTTCCCAAGTTTTAAGATTAGGATGAGAGGGTATTGAATCTTAGATTTAGTGGCTGAAGGATAGAGATTGAAGAAATAAAAAGTTTCTAATTTTAGAAACTTTATAAATATCAATCTTTTACTTTTTGTAAACCCTAGATATGGTGTCGAAGTGCTTTTAGCTAAGTTTTGAGATGAGTATTAGGTGGTATTGAATCGTAGATTTTGTTGATCGAGGATGGAGATTGAAAAATTACAAAGTTTCTTATTTTAGAAACTTTATAAAACATCCATCTTTTAGACGTAGAAAACCCTAGATGTGGTGTAAAGAAGCTTTTAGCCAAGTTTGTAGAAGAGGATGAGATGGTATTGAATCTTAGACTTAGTTGATAGAGGATATTGAATTTTAAAAAATAAAAAGTTTCTTATTTTAGAAACTCTAAAACATCAATCTTTTAGACATAAGAGATCCTGGAGATGGTGTCAAGGAGCTTTTAGCCAAGTTTTGGGATGATGATGAAATGGTTTTAAATCTTTGATTTCGTTGATGGAAGATGGAGATTGAAAAAGTAGAAAGTTTCTTGTTTTAGAAACTTTATAAAATATCCATCTTTTAAACATAGGAAATCCTAGAGATGGTGTTAAGGAGCTTTCACTCAAGTTTTGAGATGGGGATGTGATGGTATTGGATCTTGGATTTCGTTGATAAAGGATGGAGATTGAAAAAATAGAAAGTTTATATAACATCCATCGTTTACACATAACTGACCCTAGAGATGGCGTCAACGAGCTTTTAGCCAAGTTTTGGATTGATTATGAGATGGTATTGAATCTTAGATTTAGCTGATGAAGAATGGAGATTGAAAAAATAGAAAGTTTCTTATTTTAGAAACTTTATTAAACATCCATCTTTAGACATTGGAAACTCGAGAGATGGTGTTAAGGAGCTTTTAACAAAGTTTTGAGATGAGAATGAGAGGGTAGTAAATCTTAGATTTAGTTGCTGAATATTGGAGATTGAAAGAAAAAAAGTTTCCTATTTTAGAAACTTTACAAAACATCAAACTTTTATACTTAGTAAACCATAGAGATGGTTTGAAAGAGCTTTTAGCAACATTTTGAGATGAGGATTAGATGGTATTGAATCTTAGATTTAGTTGATGAAGGATGGAGATTGAAGAAATAGAAAGTTTATTATTTTAGAAACTTTAGAAAACATCCATCTTTTAGACGTGGGAAATCCTCGAGAAAGAGTTAATAAGCTTTTTCCCAAGTTTTGAGATCAGGACGAGATGGTATTGAATCTTAGATTTAGTTGTTAAAGTAAGAATATTGAAAAAATAGAATACCCTAGATGTGGTGTAATGAAGCTTTTAGCCAAGTTTGTAGAAGAGGATGAGATGGTATTGAATCTTAGACTTAGTTGGTAGAGGATATTGAATTAAAAAATAGAAAGTTTCTTATTTTAGAAACTCTAAAACATCAATCTTTTAGACATAAGTGACCCTGGAGATGGTGTCAAGGAGCTTTTAGCCAAGTTTTGGGATAATGATGAAATGGTTTTAAATCTTAGATTTCGTTGATGGAAGATGGAGATTGAAAAAGTAGAAAGTTTCTTGTTTTAGAAAGTTTATAAATTATCCATCTTTTAGACATAGGAAATCCTAGAGATGGTGTTAAGGAGCTTTTACTCAAGTTTTGAGATGAGGATGTGATGGTATTGGATCTTGGATTTTGTTGATAAAGGATGGAGATTGAAAAAATAGAAAGTTTATATAACATCCATCGTTTAGACATAGCTGACCCTAGAGATGGCGTCAACGAGCTTTTAGCCAAGTTTTGGATTGATGATGAGATGGTATTGAATCTTAGATTTAGCTGATGAAGGATGGAGATTGAAAAAATTGAAAGTTTCTTATTTTAGAAACTTTATAAAACATCCATCTTTGAGACATTGGAAACTCGAGATATGGTGTCAAGGAGCTTTTAGCAAAGTTTTGAGATGAGAATGAGAGGGTACTGAATCTTAGATTTAGTTGCTGAATGATGGAGATTGAAAAAAATAGAAAGTTTATTATTTTAGAAACTTTATAAAACATCAATCTTTTAGATGTGGGAAATCCTTGAGATAGTGTTAATAAGTTTTTTGCAAATTTTTAGATCAGGACAATATGGTATTGAATCTTAGATTTAGTTGATAAAGTAAGAAGATTGAAAAAATAGAAAGTTTTTTATTTTAGAAACTTTTCAAAACATCAATTTTTAGCCATAAGAGACCCTAGAAATGGCGTCAATGAGCTTTTAGCCATGTTTTGAGGTGAGGATGAGATGGTAGTAAAACTTAGATTTTAGTTGATGAATGACCACCTTTTATGGTATTGAAACCCTAGACATGATGTCAACCAACTTCTAGCCACATTTTGGGTTGAGAAACAGAGGGTATTGAATCTTAGATTTAGCTGATGAATGATGGAGATTGAAAAAATAGAAAGCTTCTTATTTTATAAACTTTATAAAACATCCATCTTTTGGACATAAGAAACCCTAGAGATGGTGTCAAGGAGTTTTTTGCCAAGTTTTTTGCCAAGTTTTAAGTTTTAGTTGCTGAAGGATATAGATTGAAGAAATAAAAAGTTTCTTATTTTAGAAACTTTATAAATATCAATCTTTTACTTTTTGTAAACCCTAGATATGGTGTCGAAGTGCTTTTAGCTAAGTTTTGAGATGCGGATTAGGTGGTATTGAATCATTGATTTAGTTGGTGAAGGACAGAGATTGAAAAATTACAAAGTTTCTTATTTTAGAAACTTTATAAAACATCCATCTTTTAGACATAGAAAACCCTAGATGTGGTGTAAAGAAGCTTTTAGCCATGTTTGTAGAAGAGGATGAGATGATATTGAATCTTAGACTTAGTTGATAGAGGATATTGAATTAAAAAATAGAAAGTTTCTTCTTTTAGAAACTCTAAAACATCCATCTTTCAGACATAAGAGACCTTGGAGATGGTGCCAAAGAGCTTTTAGCCAAGTTTTGGGATGATGATGAGATTTTTTTAAAACGTAGATTTAGTTGATGGAAGATGGAGATTGAAAAAGTACAAAGTTTCTTGTCATAAAAACTTTATAGAATATCCATCTTTTAGACATAGGAAATCCTACAGATGGTGTTAAGGAGCTTTCAGTCAAGTTTTCAGATGAGGATGTGATGGTATTGGATCTTGGATTTTGTTGATAAAGGATGGAGATTGAAAAATTCGAAAGTTTCTTATTTTAGAAAGTTTATATAACATCCATCGTTTACACATAGCTGACCCTAGAGATGGTGTCAATGAGCTTTTAGCCAAGTTTTGGATTGATGATGAGATGGTATTGAATCTTAGATTTAGCTGATGAAGGATGGAGATTGAAAATATAGAAAGTTTCTTATTTTAGAAACTTTATAAAACATCCATCTTTGAGACATTGGAAACTCGAGAGATGGTGTCAATGAGATTTTAGCAAAGTTTTGAGATGAGAATGGGAGGATACTGAATGTTAGATTTAGTTGCTGAATGATGGAGATTGAAAGAAAAAAAAGTTTTTTTATTTAGAAACTTTATAAAACATCAAACTTTTATACTTACCCTAGAGATGGTGTCAAAGAGCTTTTAGCAACATTTTGAGATGAGGATTGGATGGTATTGAATGTTAGATTTAGTTGATGAAGGATGGAGATTGAAGAAATTGAAAGTTTATTATTTTAGAAACTTTATAAAACATCCATCTTTTAGACGTGGGAAATCCTCGAGATAGTGTTAATAAGCTTTTTGCAAAGTTTTGAGATAAAGACGAGATGTTATTAAATCTTAGATTTAGTTCATAAAGTAAGAAGATTGAAAAAATAGAAAGTTTTTTATTTTAGAAACTTTTCAAAACATAAATTTTTAGCCATAGGAGACCTTAGAGATGGGGTCAAGGAGTTTTAGCCATGTTTTGAGGTGAGGATGAGATGGTATTGAAACTTAGATTTAGTTGATGAAGGACCACCTTTTATGGTAGTGAAACTTTATAATAGTTTCCTAGAGATTATGTCAACCAACTTCTAGCCACGTTTTGGGTTGAGGATCAGAGGGTATTGAATCTTAGATTTAGCTGATGAAGGATGGAGATTAAAAAAATAAAAAGCTTCTTATTTTAGAAACTTTATAAAACATCCATCTATTGGACATAAAAAACCCTAGAGATGGTGTCAAGGAGTTTTTTGCCAAGTTTTAAGATTAGGATGAGAGGGTATTGGATCTTAGATTTAGTTGCTGAATGATAGAGATTGAAGAAATAAAAAGTTTCTTATTTTAGAAACTTTATAAATATCAATCTTTTACTTTTTGAAAACCCTAAATATGGTGTCGAAGTGCTTTTAGCTAAGTTTTGAGAAGAGGATTATGTGGTATTGAATCATCGATTTAGTTGATGAAGGGTGGAGATTGAAAAATTACAAAGTTTCTTATTTTAAAAACTTTATAAAACATCAAACTTTTATACTTAGTAAACCCTAGAGATGGTGTCAAAGAGCTTTTAGCAACATTTTGAGATGAGGATTGGATGGTATTGAATGTTAGATTTAGTTGATGAAGGATGGAGATTGAAGAAATAGAAAGTTTATTATTTTAGAAACTTTATAAAACATCCATCTTTTAGACGTGGGAAATCCTCGAGATAGTGTTAATAAGCTTTTTGCAAAGTTTTGAGATAAAGACGAGATGTTATTAAATCTTAGATTTAGTTCATAAAGTAAGAAGATTGAAAAAATAGAAATATTTTTATTTTAGAAACTTTTCAAAACATCAATTTTTAGCTATAGGAGACCTTAGAGATGGGGTCAAGGAGTTTTAGCCATGTTTTGAGGTAAGGATGAGATGGTATTGAAACTTAGATTTAGTTGTAGAAGGACCACCTTTTATGGTATTGAAACCCTAGAGATGATGTCAACCAACTTCTACCCACGTTTTGGGTTGAGAATCAGAGGGTGTTGAATCTTAGATTTAGCTGATGAATGATGGAGATTGAAAAAATCGAAAGCTTCTTATTTTAGAAACTTTATAAAACATCCACCTTTTGGACATAAGAACCCTAGAGATGGTGCAAGGAGTTTTTTGCCAAGTTTTAAGATTCGGATGAGAGGGTATTGAATCTTAGATTTAGTTGCTGAAGGATAGAGATTGAAGAAATAAAAAAGTTTCTTATTTTAGAAACTTTATAAATATCAATCTTTTACTTTTTATAAACCCTAGATATGGTGTCGAAGTGCTTTTAGCTGAGGTTTGAGATGAGGATTAGGTGGTATTGAATCATAGATTTAGTTGATTAATGATGGAGATTGAAAAATTACAAAGTTTCTTATATTCGAAACTTTATAAAACATCCATCTTTTAGACATAGAAAACCCTAGATGTGGTGTAAAGAAGCTTTTAGCCAAGTTTGTATAAGAGGATGAGATGGTATTGAATCTTAGATTTAGTTGATAGAGGATATTGAATTAAAAAATAGAAAGTTTCTTATTTTAGAAACTCTAGAACATCCATCTTCTAGACATAAGAGACCCTGGAGATGGTGTCAAAGAGCTTTTAGCCAAGTTTTGGGATTATGAGGAGATAGTTTTAAATCTTTGATTTAGTTGATGGAAGATGGAGATTGAAAAAGTAGAAAGTTTCTTGTTTTAGAAACTTTATAAAATATCCATCTTTTAGACATGGGAAATCTTAGAGATGGTGTTAAGGAGCTTTCAGTCAAGTTTTGAGATGAGGATATGATGGTATTGGATCTTGGATTTTGTTGATAAAGGATGGATATTGAAAAATTAGAAAGTTTCTTATTTTAGAAAGTTTATATAACATCCATCGTTTACACATAGATGACCATAGAAATGGTGTCAATGAGGTTTTAGCCAAGTTTTGGATTAATGATGAGATGGTATTGAATCTTAGATTTAGCTGATTAAGGATGGAGATTGAAAAAATAAAAAGCTTCTTATTTTAGAAACTTTATAAAACATCTATCTATTGGACATAAGAAACCCTAGAGATGGTGTCAAGGAGGTTTTTGCCAAGTTTTAAGATAAGGATGAGAGGGTACTGAATCTTAGATTTAGTTGCTGAAGGATAGAGATTGAAGAAATAAAAAGTTTCTTATTTTAGAAACTTTATAAATATCAATCTTTTACTTTTTGTAAACCCTAGATATGGTGTCGAATTGCTTTTAGCTAAGTTTTGAGATGAGGATTAGGTGGTATTGAATCATAGATTTAGTTGATGAAGGATGGATATTGAAAAATTACAAAATTTCTTATTTTAGAAACTTTATAAAACATCCATCTTTTAGACATAAAAAACCCAAGATGTGGTGTAAAGAAGCTTTTAGCCAAGTTTGTAGAAGAGGATGAGATGGTATTGAATCTTAGACTTAGTTGATAGAGGATATTGAATTAAAAAATAGAAAGTTTCTTATTTTAGAAACTCGAAAACATCCATCTTTTAGACATAAGAGACCCTGGAGTTGGTGTTAAAGAGCTTTTAGCCAAGTTTTGGGATGATGATGAGATGGTTTTGAATCATAGATTTAGTTGATGGAAGATGAAGATTGGAAAAGTAGAAAGTCTCTTGTTTTAGAAACTTTATAAAATATCTATCTTTTAGACATAGGAAATCCAAGAGATGGTGTTAAGGAGCTTTCAGTCAAGTTTTGAGATGAGGATGTGATGGTATTGGATCTTGGATTTTGTTGATAAAGGATGGAGATTGAAAAATTTGAAAGTTTCTTATTTTAGAAATTTTATATAACATCCATCGTTTACAAATAGCTGACCCTAGAGATGGTGTCAATGAGCTTTTAGCTAAGTTTTGGATTGATGATGACATGGTATTGAATCTTAGATTTAGCTGATGAAGGATGGAGATTGAAAAAATAGAAAGTTTCTTATTTTAGAAACTTTATAAAACATCCATCTTTGAGACATTGGAAACTCGAGAGATGGTGTCAAGGAGCTTTTAGCAAAGTTTTGAGATAAGAATGAGAGGGTACTGAATCTTAGATTTAGTTGCTGAATGATGGAGATTGAAAGAAAAAAAAATTCTTATTTTAGAAACTTTATAAAACAACAAACTTTATACTTAGTAAACCCTAGAGATGGTGTCAAAGAGCTTTTAGCAACATTTTGAGATGAGGATTAGATGGTATTGAATCTTAGATTAAGTTGATGAAGGATGGAGGTTGAAGAAATAGAAAGTTTATTATTTTAGAAACTTTATATAACATACATCTTTTAGACGTGGGAAATCCTCGAGATAGTGTTAATAAGCTTTTTGCAAAGTTTTGATATCAGGACGAGATGGTATTGAATCTTAGAATTAGTTGTTAAAGTAAGAATATTGAAAAAATAGAAAGTTTCTTATTTTAGAAACTTTTCAAAACATCAATTTTTAGCCGTAGGATACCTTAGAGATGGGGTCAAGGAGCTTTTAGCCATGTTTTGAGGTGAGGATGAGATGGTATTGAAACTTAGATTTTGTTAATGAAGGACCACCTTTTATGGTATTGAAACTCTAGAGATGATGTCAACCAACTTCTAGCCACGTTTTGGGTTGAGGATCAGAGGGTATTGAATCTTAGATTTAGCTGATGAAGGGTGGAGTTTGAAAAAATAGAAAGCTTCTTATTTTAGAAACTTTATAAAACATCCATCTTTTGGACATAAGAAACCCTAGAGATGGTGTCAAGGAGTTTTTTCCTAAGTTTTAAGATTAGGATGAGAGGGTATTGAATCTTAGATTTAGTGGCTGAAGGATAGAGATTGAAGAAATAAAAAGTTTATAATTTTAGAAACTTTATAAATATCAATCTTTTATTTTTTGTAAACCCTAGATATGGTGTCGAAGTGCTTTTAGCTAAGTTTTGAGATGAGTATTAGGTGGTATTGAATCGTAGATTTTATTGATCGAGGATGGAGATTGAAAAATTACAAAGGTTCTTATTTTAGAAACTTTATAAAACATCCATCTTTTAGACGTAGAAAACCCTAGATGTGGTGTAAAGAAGTTTTTAGCCAAGTTTGTAAAAGAGGATGAGATGGTATTGAATCTTAGACTTAGTTGATAGAGGATATTGAATTAAAAAATAAAAAGTTTCTTATTTTAGAAACTCTAAAACATCAATCTTTTAGACATAAGAGATCCTGGAGATGGTTTCAAGGAGCTTTTAGCCAAGTTTTGGGATGATGATGAAATGGTTTTAAATCTTAGATTTCGTTGATGGAAGATGGAGATTGAAAAAGTAGAAAGTTTTTTGTTTTAGAAACTTTATAAAATATCCATCTTTTAGACATAGGAAATCCTAGAGATGGTGTTAAGGAGCTTTCACTCAAGTTTTGAGATGGGGATGTGATGGTATTGGATCTTGGATTTCGTTGATAAAGGATGGAGATTGAAAAAATAGAAAGTTTAGATAACATCCATCGTTTACACATAACTGACCCTAGAGATGGCGTCAACGAGCTTTTAGCCAAGTTTTGGATTGATTATGAGATGGTATTGAATCTTAGATTTAGCTGATGAAGAATGGAGATTGAAAAAATAGAAAGTTTCTTATTTTAGAAACTTTATTAAACATCCATCTTTAGACATTGGAAACTCGAGAGATGGTGTTAAGGAGCTTTTAACAAAGTTTTGAGATGAGAATGAGAGGGTAGTAAATCTTAGATTTAGTTGCTGAATATTGGAGATTGAAAGAAAAAAAGTTTCCTATTTTAGAAACTTTACAAAACATCAAACTTTTATACTTAGTAAGCCATAGAGATGGTTTGAAAGAGCTTTTAGCAACATTTTGAGATGAGGATTAGATGGTATTGAATCTTAGATTTAGTTGATGAAGGATGGAGATTGAAGAAATAGAAAGTTTATTATTTTAGAAACTTTAGAAAACATCCATCTTTTAGACGTGGGAAATCCTCGAGATAGAGTTAATAAGCTTTTTCCCAAGTTTTGAGATCAGGACGAGATGGTATTGAATCTTAGATTTAGTTGTTAAAGTAAGAATATTGAAAAAATAGAATACCCTAGATGTGGTGTAAAGAAGCTTTTAGCCAAGTTTGTAGAAGAGGATGAGATGGTATTGAATCTTAGACTTAGTTGGTAGAGGATATTGAATTAAAAAATAGAAAGTTTCTTATTTTAGAAACTCTAAAACATCAATCTTTTAGACATAAGTGACCCTGGAGATGGTGTCAAGGAGCTTTTAGCCAAGTTTTGGGATAATGATGAAATGGTTTTAAATCTTAGATTTCGTTGATGGAAGATGGAGATTGAAAAAGTAGAAAGTTTCTTGTCTTAGAAAGTTTATAAATTATCCATCTTTTAGACATAGGAAATCCTAGAGATGGTGTTAAGGAGCTTTTACTCAAGTTTTGAGATGAGGATGTGATGGTATTGGATCTTGGATTTTGTTGATAAAGGATGGAGATTGAAAAAATAGAAAGTTTATATAACATCCATCGTTTAGACATAGCTGACCCTAGAGATGGCGTCAACGAGCTTTTAGCCAAGTTTTGGATTGATGATGAGATGGTATTGAATCTTAGATTTAACTGATGAAGGATGGAGATTGAAAAAATTGAAAGTTTCTTATTTTAGAAACTTTATAAAACATCCATCTTTGAGACATTGGAAACTCGAGATATGGTGTCAAGGAGCTTTTAGCAAAGTTTTGAGATGAGAATGAGAGGGTACTGAATCTTAGATTTAGTTGCTGAATGATGGAGATTGAAAAAATAGAAAGTTTATTATTTTAGAAACTTTATAAAACATCAATCTTTTAGATGTGGGAAATCCTTGAGATAGTGTTAATAAGCTTTTTGCCAAGTTTTTAGATCAGGACAATATGGTATTGAATCTTAGATTTAGTTGATAAAGTAAGAAGATTGAAAAAATAGAAAGTTTCTTATTTTAGAAACTTTTCAAAACATCAATTTTTAGCCATAGGAGACCCTAGAAATGGCGTCAATGAGCTTTTAGCCATGTTTTGAGGTGAGGATGACATGGTAGTAAAACTTAGATTTAGTTGATGAATGACCACCTTTTATGGTATTGAAACCCTAGACATGATGTCAACCAACTTCTAGCCACATTTTGGGTTGAGAAACAGAGGGTATTGAATCTTAGATTTAGCTGATGAATGATGGAGATTGAAAAAATAGAAAGCTTCTTATTTTATAAACTTTATAAAACATCCATCTTTTGGACATAAGAAACCCTAGAGATGGTGTCAAGGAGTTTTTTGCCAAGTTTTAAGATTATGATGAGAGGGTATTCGATCTTAGATTTAGTTGCTGAAGGATATAGATTGAAGAAATAAAAAGTTTCTTAATTTAGAAACTTTATAAATATCAATCTTTTACTTTTTGTAAACCCTAGATATGGTGTCGAAGTGCTTTTAGCTAAGTTTTGAGATGCGGATTAGGTGGTATTGAATCATTGATTTAGTTGGTGAAGGACAGAGATTGAAAAATTACAAAGTTTCTTATTTTAGAAACTTTATAAAACATCCATCTTTTAGACATAGAAAACCCTAGATGTGGTGTAAAGAAGCTTTTAGCCATGTTTGTAGAAGAGGATGAGATGATATTGAATCTTAGACTTAGTTGATAGAGGATATTGAATTAAAAAATAGAAAGTTTCTTCTTTTAGAAACTCTAAAACATCCATCTTTTAGACATAAGAGACCTTGGAGATGGTGCCAAAGAGCTTTTAGCCAAGTTTTGGGATGATGATGAGATGGTTTTAAAACGTAGATTTAGTTGATGGAAGATGGAGATTGAAAAAGTACAATGTTTCTTGTCTTAAAAACTATATAAAATATCCATCTTTTAGACATAGGAAATCCTAGAGATGGTGTTAAGGAGCTTTCAGTCAAGTTTTGAGATGAGGATGTGATGGTATTGGATCTTGGATTTTGTTGATAAAGGATGGAGATTGAAAAATTCGAAAGTTTCTTATTTTAGAAAGTTTATATAACATCCATCGTTTACACATAGCTGACCCTAGAGATGGTGTCAATGAGCTTTTAGCCAAGTTTTGGATTGATGATGAGATTGTATTGAATCTTAGATTTAGCTGATGAAGGATGGAGATTGAAAAAATAGAAAGTTTCTTATTTTAGAAACTTTATAAAACATCCATCTTTGAGACATTGGAAACTCGAGAGATTGTGTCAAGAAGCTTTTAGCAAAGTTTTGAGATGAGAATGAAAGGGTACTGAATCTTAGATTTAGTTGCTGAATGATGGAGATTGAAAGAAAAAAAAGTTTCTTATTTTAGAAACTTTATAAAACAACCAAATTTTATACTTAGTAAACCCTAGAGATGGTGTCAAAGAGCTTTTAGCAACATTTTGAGATGAGGATTAGATAGTATTGAATCTTAGATTTAGTTGATGAAGGATGGAGATTGAAGAAATAGAAAATTTATTATTTTAGAAACTTTATAAAACATTCATCTTTTAGACGTGGGAAATCCTCGAGAAAGTGTTAATAAGCTTTTTGCTAAGTTTAGAGATCAGGACGAGATGGTATTGAATCTTAGATTTAGTTGATAAAGTAAGAAGATTGAAAAAATAGAAAGTTTCTTATTTTAGAAACTTTCAAAACATCAATTTTTAGCCATAGGAGACCCTAGAGATGGGGTCAAGGAGCTTTTAGCCATGTTTTGAGGTGGGGATGAGATGGTATTGAAACTTAGATTTAGTTGATGAAGGACCACCTTTTATGGTATTGAAACCCTAGAGATGATGTCAACCAACTTCTAGCCACGTTTTGGGTTGAGAATCAGAGGGTATTGAATCTTAGATTTAGCTGATGAATGATGGAGATTGAAAAAATCGAAAGCTTATTATTTTAGAAACTTATAAAACATGCATCTTTTGGACATAAGAAACCCTAGAGATGGTGTCAAGGGGTTTTTTGCCACGTTTTAAGATTAGGATGAGAGGGTATTAAATCTTAGATTTAGTTGCTGAAGGATAGAGATTGAAGAAATAAAAAGTTTCTTATTTTAGAAACTTTATAAATATCAATCTTTTACTTTTTCTAAACCCTAGATATGGTGTCGAAGTGCTTTTAGCTAAGGTTTGAGATGAGGATTAGGTGGTATTGAATCATAGATTTAGTTGATTAATGATGGAGATTGAAAAATTACAAAGTTTCTTATTTTTGAAACTTTATAAAACATCCATCTTTTAGACATAGAAAACCCTAGATGTGGTGTAAAGAAGCATTTAGCCAAGTTTGTAGAAGAGGATGAGATGGTATTGAATCTTAGATTTAGTTGATAGAGGATATTGAATTAAAAAATAGAAAGTTTTTTTTTTTTTTTTGATAATTGAGCTGGGGTTAGGCAAGACCCCTACCAGATTTGATTAATAAACATAGACGAAATTACAAAAGGGGGCCTGGAACAGACCCAGGCAGGGAAGAGGGCACCCACCCAAATACAAAAACGAAATCTGGTAAAGATAAACTTACAACCGAGGATGTTTGAATTCCGAAGAGTCTAGAGCCATACAGTCCAGGAGAAGAGGAGAGATGGTAGGAAGGTCCAGATCTTCACCTTTAAACGAGAAATCAGGTTTTGAAAGGACATCAGCCACTGCATTCCCTTCTCTCCAGATATGGGAAGCTTTCCAAGAGTGGAAATTCTGCAACGATCTTCTTATATGTGCCAGGACAGGGATAGCCTTCCAAGGGCATTGAGTGTTGTTATTAATAATGTTTACCGCCAGTGATGAATCCGATTCAATCTAAACATTTTAAAACTTATGTTTTGCTGCTAGTTGAATTCCCATTAGAATAGCTTGCAACTCAAGAAGGTTGATTGGATCCTTTTCCGCACAGACAGTAGCCGAGAACCATCTTAGACAGTGGCCCATGTGGTTTCTAATGACGCCTCCCAAACCCCCCCTTCCGTTCAAAAGAGAAGCATCAGTGTTAATCTTAACCCAGAGGTCAGAGGGTTTTTCCCAAATGCAAAACTTGGCTGTTTTTTGCTTCAGGTAGCAGGGGAGTTTTAAAATTTTGGAGCAACAGATACTGTTTTGATTTACCCAATCATTTCTTTGCAACTCAATGAGCTTGGTCCTAACAATAGCCAGGATGTGAGCCAAAGTTTGCTGTTTGTGTTGAGGGGCCTTGCCATGGGCTCTTTCGTTTCTTTCAAACCAAATAGAATAAATGGAGGCCTGGAAAAGAAGGCGTATAGCAGTACTGAACTGACCTTTACCCTTGAAGCTGTTTCTGATCCATTCTTCTTCAGAGTGCAGATTCAAGATTCTCCTTTTAATTTTCAGGTTCTTTAGAATAATCCCCCAAATCCATTTGGAGTACCCACATTCGAAAAAGATGTGATCAATGCTTTCCGAGCTGTGCAGGCAGAGAAAGCATTCCGGAGGAAGCTGGGTACCATGCCTAATTAATCTGTCCTTTGTGGGCAGCCTTGAAAGGAATGCTTGCCAGCAGGAGAAGGCATGCCTTGGAATATTTCCCGAGAACCAAATTGTGGAGTGCCAGCTCGCTTTTAGGTTTTTAACCCTGATTGATTCCCAAGCAGATTTCAAGGTGAATTTACCACTGGGAGTCGGCATCCAAATAGCAGAGTCTTCCATAGAAGAGTTGATCAGGGCAGATCTAAGAATTTCCTTGAGTTCCCTATTCTGAGGTTGATCAATGAGGCTGTCCCATTCTCCATTTTTAAATAAGTCTTTTACAGATGCATTTGCCGGGATGTTACTGACAAATGGGCCTATAGAAGATTGCTGCTGAATGATTCCTCCTGGATGCCAAGGCTGCTTCCAAAAATCAATACCAGATCCATCACCAATTGAATAGCACACAAATGGTTGAAGGCAACTCCTAGCCTGAAAAATGCCCCTGAAACCCCATGATGGCTTGCTTGGGCTTTTCATAAGCCAGAGATTCCGCCCCCTGAAATACTTTTTCTGAACCCATTGAGCCCACAAGGACTTGTTACTAGCCACAATGTTCCAAAGAAGTTTCATCTTACTAGCTTTATTGAGGTCTAAAAGCCTGCGAATTCCAATGCCCCCCTCTTCTTTAGTTTGGCAGACTACCTCCCAGGCGACAGGGTGATAGCTCTTCTTTGAGTCAGAACCCGACCAAAGGAAAGTCCTGCAAATGCGCTCAATTTCATTTATGGAGCTTTGAGGAAGATTAAACGTAGCAGTCCAGTATAGGTGAAGGGATTTGAGGACAGATTGGATCAATTCCAGCCTCCCAGCACGAGATAAATGCTTGTTGTTCCACGAGGCAATTCTTTTCCTGATTTTTGTGATCAGGGGTTGACATTGCCTAGAGGTGAGTCTCGAAGGGATGAGAGGAAGGCCGAGGTATGTAACAGGGAGGGTCCCCTCTGGGATCCTCAAGGCTTGGGTAATGCTTTGCTTCAGAGAGATATCTCCCCCAGAAAAGAAAACTTCACTCTTAAGGAGATTGATTGAAAGACCAGAGCAAGCGGAAAATTTGTCCAGGCAGTTGGTAATACCACTCGCAGTAATTCTATCAGCACTGGCAAACAGAATCACATCATCAGCAAAGAGGAGATGGCTGATTTGAAGATCTCCCCTCCTGAATGGAGTGCGAATTTGATTGGAGACCATGGCCTCATTGAAAATGATTGAAAACATTTCCATAACAATAGAAAAAAGAAGAGGAGAAAGGGGATCCCCTTGCCGAATTCCATTAGAGGATAAGAAAAACCCTTTAGGAGTCCCATTTATAAGGATAGAAAAAGAAGGATCAGAGATGCATTGACTAATCCAAAGACACCAGACTTCATTGAAGCCTATTTTTTTCATAAATAAAAGGAGGCTGTGTCGGCAGACATTGTCAAAAGCTTTACGAATGTCAAGCTTAAGACACATAGCAGGGGGAGACGAACCATTCTGCTTATGGAAATTATGAATAAGGTCGTTTGTGAGAAGACGGTTTTCTTGGATGAGCCTGCCCTCCACAAAAGCAGACTGATTTGGGCTTATAATGTCGATGAGAACCATTTTAAGCCTGGAAGCCAATATTTTTGAAATTATTTTGTATAAGAAGTTACAGAGGGAAATAGGCCGGAATTGGTCAGGAGAGGTAGACTCGGGGGTTTTTGGAATAAGACAAATAAAAGTGGAGTTGATTGATTTCAGAAGTTTGCCTTTCCGGAAGAATTCAAAAATCGCATTACTAACCTCATCACCAATTAGATACCAGAAGGATTTGAAAAATTGCCCATTAAACCCATTAGGGCCAGGGCTTTTATCCCCATCACATTGCTTGATCACCATATCAACTTCATCTCTCAGGACAGGTCTAGATAACCAAACAGCTTGATCAACAGATAGCTTTTTTACAGGTTCAGGAATAGCAGACGGCTCAGGTGAGTGCTCATCAGAGTTCAGGATGCTAGAGAAATAGTTGACAAAGGTATTGGCAATATCTGCAGGGTTAGAACTGATCCCTCCATGGCCATTTGTAGTCCCATAGATGTTGTTTCTGTTCCTCCTAGCATTTACCGCAGCATGGAAGAACTGGGAATTGGTGTCGCCCCTCGTAAGCCAGTTATTTCTAGCCTTCTGTCTCAAGATTGCTTCCTCCTGTCTTGCAGTAAGGATAAAGAAATCTTTAAGATCATCAGCTTTCTTCCTCAGCTCTAAATTGCTTGGATTTGCTTTAACTTGAGCCTGCAAATCTTCCAAGTTCCTCCTTACCACAGGAAGTTTAACATCCACCCTTCCAAAAATATCCTTGTTCCAGATCTTAATGGCCTCCTTTACCAGCTTTAGCTTTTGGGTGATTCTGTACATGGGGGAGCCGCTGACCTTTTCTTTCCAGGCTCTTTCCACCGATTCATAAATGGATAAGTCTTCTAGCCAGACATTAAGGAATCGGAAAGGTTTGGGACCATTAGGGAGTTCTTCTTGTAGGAAAATTACAAGAGGAGAGTGGTCAGAAATATTTTGGCTTTTGTATTTCACAAAGGAGGCAGGGAAGGCTAAGATCCAGCCATTATTTACCAGAGCGCGGTCAAGTTTTCTGAGCTTGAGATCTCCAGTTCTAGAATTGTTAGACCATGAAAGAGATTCTCCAACAGAGTTAAGATCATGAAGAGAGCAATGGTCAATGCAGTCATTGAAGTCTTCCATATCTTCTCGAGAAGGGCAGGAACCCCCAACTTTCTCCCCAAGGAAACGAATGATGTTGAAATCACCACAAGCTATCCAAGGTAAATCCGAATTTGGGATGGATTTAAGGGACTCCCACAAACGTCTTCTTTCCCTGCCATAATTATGAGCATAGATGGCAGAAATCAGAATTTCTTTGTTTGTTTGCAAAAGCTTGGCTCTACCATGAATACATTGAGCAGAAATGAATATAGGATTGAATTTTATGGCACCCGGATTCCAGATGACCCAGATTCTACCATTGACAACATATTGGTAATTTGTGACACATTTCCAACCAGGGGCCAATTCAAAGAGATAGGGAGCCAGCTTATTTTCAGAAGCTCGAGTCTCAGTAAGACAAAGGAGCTCAAGATTTTCGATTTTAATGAGGTGCTTTACTTCCTCTCTCTTCTCAGCAGTACCAAGGCCTCTGATGTTCCACACAGCAAATTTGATCATCATTACAACGGAGGATTTTGGGCTGAATTCGCAGCCACAGGGGCAGAGAGGGAAGAAGGGGAAGCAAGGACGGTAGATATGGGTGACTGGTCATGTTCAACGGAATTTTCATCAGGGATCCTAATTGAATTTGGGTCAGGAAGGGATTCAGCAGAAAAATCACACTGTTGTTCTATAGAAGTGCTATCTCTTGGGGTAGAGGCTTCCAAAGGGCTTTGGTTGGAAAGAAAGGGCAGGTTGGTATCTATGTCATGGACTAGTGTTTCTCTGGGTTCAACTTGTTCTGCTTGAGATGATTGGGGGCAAGGATTATTACTATGATCAGTATCGGTTTCAAGAATATCAAATTTATTTTGCAGGGCAACTGGATTTAGGACAGGTGAATGGGCACAAGAATAATTTATAGAAGACTTAGGGGAGGATGGGAGAGAATCATTTGACATTTTTTTTTGGGTTTCTGAGGCATTATCAGGGTTTTTTGGGTCAGGAAGAGATTCAGATTGAGCGTTGACAGTTCTCCATTCCTTTTTCTGGGCAGGCTTTGAAACAATGGTTTTTTTGGGACAAGAGTTATCTGAGTGGGAAAAGGTTCTACAGGAATTACAAGCTGAGGGCTTCCAGTCATAGACAACTTCCTGAGCTTGGATTCCTCTGGACGTTTGAATAAGGACAGAATCAGGGAGATCATCGCCAACATCAACTTCTACACAAAGTCTAGCATACGTTAGCCTTGTAGCTTCAGTAGTCATAGAATCCGAGTAGAGAGGGTTACCAATGATACTCCCTATTTTGTTAAGACCCTTCTGGTTCCAGAATTGCAAAGGAAGGTCTGGGAGCCGGATCCAAACAGGGACGGATTGTAGATCAATTTTTTCAATAGGAGCCCCAAACACCCATTTCCTTAGAAGCAAAGGTCTACCACCATAAGTCTGATTGTTTTCAAGGATGAGAGTGCAGTCCTCAGGGCAACTGAATTTGAATACAAAAAAACCCCTGTTTAGAGTGAAAATTTGAAAATCCCCCCGAAGTTTCCATTTTCGAGTTAGATTTTCTTTGAGTGCTACGAAATACGGCCTCTTCCCGAGTAGGTATCCGATCAGGCAGTTTTCCCATCGCCGACTTCCTTCGACTTCCTCTTCATCTTCAAAAACAGTCATTTTTTTTCCTTCAGGATTCCTGGACGGGATAACTCGATTCAAAGAAGGATCGAGGTTAGATTTGGGCGAAGAGAACAGAGAGGCCCAAGGTTTAATGGGGGGTTTGTTATTGCAAGGGTTCTCCACTGGAGCATTTTGATTCTGCTGCAGATTCGAGGAAATAACAGGGATTTGGGCTTGCAGGGGTTTTTGAGGGGTTGCAGAGGGAAAGTGGGATACTGAGGGGAGGGGGGAAGAAGCAGGTTTTCCAGGTCCTAAAATCCCTGAACTATCAGAGGAAACATTGGGGGTAGAGAAGGTGAAAGGAGGGATTTTTTTATTGTGCAGAGGTCGAGAGTAGTTCCCAGGCTTGAGAGGGAAAGCTGGCTGGGTTTTGTCTTTTCCAAAGTTTAAATTTTCAAATTTTGCAGCTTCAACGAGCTTTAGATTAGTGGGAGGAGAAAGATTGGAGAGCTGGCCCTGAGATCCGAGCCCACCTTGGGCCTCGAAACCAGTAGGTGAGCCTTGAGGTCTGGACCCTTTAGGTGAGGTTCGAGACCCGAACCCAATAGGTGGGTCTATGGACCTGATTTCGCCAGGGTCAATCAGTTCCTGGAAAGGTCTATTTTCTGATAGGCTTTGGGAACTGGATAGTCCGACAGGGTTTAGACTATCCCCAATTTTTCCGGCAAGAACCTCCGGCAGGAGGAATAGGTTACGCGAGGGAGGAGGGGGAGCTTGTTTGGCATGGGGGATTTCAGGTCTATGGGAAGAAGTTTTTGGTTTTTTTTGGGTTTTTTGGAGGTTTGAGGAAGGAGAAGGATTTTTGACAAATTTTTTGTGGAGCCTGGTTCCCTTCCTGAAGTGGGTTTCGGGATTAAAATCTGTGCCAGAGGCGGATTCTTTTAGGGATCCATCTCGAAGAGCCTTTAGGCAAGGGAAAAGGAGATCATTTTTGTCTGGAATCTCTGATATCTGACCTGGAAAACCAGCAGGGTTTGGACTAAGGTTATCGGCGCCGGCCATCTTTGGGGAGTCCTGCATCGGCCAGCCATAATCATCTGAATCCAAATGATGGTGATTCTGAGGCAGAGAACATGACGATTCACAGGGGGATTCCTTCGACCAGAATCTGCCAATGGGGTAGGGAGAACGAGCTGAGGAAGAGGGCATTCGGCCAAGGCCAGGGAGAATCTCGAAACCATAATCTTCATCCAGGTCACTAGCTGCTTTGGGATCAAGATTTGGGAGAGAGGGAGATTTTCCAGGGTCAGGGGGGCGAGGTTCTCGGGAGTCAGTTGCGATGGGAGGAGGACCAATATCCAGCAACCTTGTAAAGGAAAGAGATCTTCCTCTCTCTGGTTTGCCCGTGTAAATGGAGCAGGTAGCCGTTGGACTTTTTTCTCTCCCGTATCTAATTTTTCTAGTTCGCTTTAATGGGCTTCAGAAGTTTCAAATAGAAAGTTTTTTATTTTAGAAACTCTATAACATCCATCTTCTAGACATAAGAGACCCTGGAGATGGTGTCAAAGAGCTTTTAGCCAAGTTTTGGGATGATGATGAGATGGTTTTAAATCTTAGATTTAGTTGATGGAAGATGGAGATTGAAAAAGTAGAAAGTTTCTTGTTTTAGAAACTTTATAAAATATCCATCTTTTAGACATACGAAATCCTAGAGATGGTGTTAAGGAGCTTTTAGTCAAGTTTTGAGATGAGGATATGATGGTATTGGATCTTGGATTTTGTTAATAAAGGATGGAGATTGAAAAATTAGAAAGTTTCTTATTTTAGAAAGTTTATATAACATCAATCATTTACACATAGCTGACCCTAGATATGGAGTCAATGAGCTTTTAGCCAAGTTTTGGATTGATGATGAGATGGTATTGAATCTTAGATTTAGCTGATGAAGGATAGAGATTGAAAAAATAGAAAATTTCTGATTTTAGAAACTTTATAAAACATCCATCTTTGAGACATTGGAAACTCGAGAGATTGTGTCAGGGAGCTTTTAGCAAAGTTTTGAGATGAGAATGAGAGGGTACTGAAACTTAGATTTAGTTGATGAATGATGGAGATTGAAGGAAAAAAACGTTTCCTATTTTCAAAACTTTATAAAACATCAAACTTTTATACTTAGTAAACCCTAGAGATGGTGTCAAAGAGCTTTTAGCAACATTTTGAGATGAGGATTAGATGGTATTGAATGTTAGATTTAGTTGATGAAGGATAGAGATTGAAGAAATAGAAAGTTATTATTTTAGAAACTTTATAAAACATCAATCTTTTAGATGTGGGAAATCCTCGAGATAGTGTTAATAAGCTTTTTGCCAAGTTTTCAGATCAGGACAATATGGTATTGAATCTTAGATTTAGTTGATAAAGTAAGAAGATTGAAAAAATAGAAAGTTTCTTATTTTAGAAACTTTTCAAAACATCAATTTTTAGCCATAGGAGACCCTAGAAATGGCGTCAATGAGCTTTTAGCCATGTTTTGAGGTGAGGATGAGATGGTATTACAACTTAGATTTAGTTGATGAATGACCACCTTTTATGGTATTTAAACCCTAGAGATGATGTCAACCAACTTCTAGCCACATTTGCGGTTGAGAAACAGAGGGTATTGAATCTTAGATTTAGCTGATGAATGATGGAGATTGAAAAAATAGAAAGCTTCTTATTTTAGAAACTTTATAAAACATCCATCTTTTGGACATAAGAAACCCTAGAGATGGTGTCAAGGAGTTTTTTGCCAAGTTTTAAGATTAGGATTAGAGGGTATTCAATCTTAGATTTAGTTGCTGAATGATAGAGATTGAAAAAATAAAAAGTTTCTTATTTTAGAAACTTTATAAATATCAATATTTTACTTTTTGTAAATCCTAGATATGGTGTCGAAGTGCTTTTAGCTAAATTTTGAGATGAGGATTAGGTGGTATTGAATCATAGATTTAGTTGATGAAGGATAGAGATTGAAAAATTACAAAGTTTCTTAGTTTAGAAACTTTATAAAACATCTATCTTTTAGACATAGAAAACCCTAGATGTTGTGTAAAGAAGCTTTTAACCAAGTTTGTTGAAGAGGATGAGATGGTATTGAATCTTAGATTTAGTTGATATAGGATATTGAATTAAAAAAATAGAAAGTTTCTTATTTTAGAAACTCTAAAACATCCATCTTCTATACATAAGAGTCCCTGGAGATGGTGTCAAAGAGCTTTTAGCCAAGTGTTGGGATAATGATGAGATGGTTTTAAATCTTAGATTTAGTTGATGGAAGATGGAGATTGAAAAAGTAGAAAGTTTCTTATTTTAGAAACTTTATAAAATATCCATCTTTTAGACATAGGAAATCGTAGAGATGGTGTTAAGGAGCTTTCAGTCAAGTTTTGAGATGGGAATGTCAGTATTGGATCTTGGATTTTGTTGATAAAAGCATGAAGATTGAAAAAATAGAAAGTTTATATAACATCCATCGTTTAGACATAGCTGACCCTAGAGATGGTGTCAATGAGCTTTTAGCCAAGTTTTGAATTGATGATGAGATGGTATTAAATCTTAGATTTAGCTAATGAAGGATGGAGATTGAAAAAATTGAAAGTTTCTTATTTTAGAAACTTTATAAAACATCCATCTTTGAGACATTCGAAACTCAAGATATGGTGTCAAGGAGCTTTTACCAAAGTTTTGAGATGAGAATGAGAGGGTACTGAATCTTAGATTCAGTTGCTGAATGATGGAGATTGAAAGAAAAAAAAGTTTCTTATTTTGGAAACTTTATAAAACATCAAACTTTTATACTTAGTAAACCCTAGAGATGGTATCAAAGAGCTTTTAGCAACATTTTGAGATGAGGATTAGATGGTATTGAATCTTAGATTTAGTTGATGAAAGTAAGAAGATTGAAAGAATAGAAAGTTTCTTATTTTAGAAACTTTTCAAAACCTCAATTTTTAGCAATAGGAGACCCTAGAGATGGGGTCAAAGAGCTTTTAACCATGTTTTGAGGTGAGGATGAGATGGTATTGAAACTTAGATTTAGTTGATGAAGGACCACCTTTTATGGTATTTAAACCCTAGAGATGATGTCAACCAACTTCTACCCACGTTTTGGGTTGAGAATCAGAGGGTATTGAATCTTAGATTTAGCTGATGAATGATGGAGATTGAAAAAATCGAAAGCTTCTTATTTCAGAAACTTTATAAAACATCCATCTTTTGGATATAAGAAACCCTAGACATGGTGTCAAGGTATTTTTCGCCACGTTTTAATATTAGGATGAAAGGGTATTCAATCTTAGATTTACTTGCTGAAGGATAGAGATTGAAGAAATAAAAAGTTTCTTATTTTAGAAACTTTATAAATATCAATCTTTTACTTTTTCAAAACCCTAGATATGGTGTCGAAGTGCTTTTAGCTAAGGTTTGACATGAGGATTAGGTGGTATTGAATCATAGATTTAGTTGATTAATGATGGAGATTGAAAAATTACAAAGTTTCTTATTTTTGAAACTTTATAAAACATCCATCTTTTAGACATAGAAAACCCTAGATGTGGTGTAAAGAAGCTTTTAGCCAAGTTTGTAGAAGAGGAAGAGATGGTATTGAATCTTAGATTTAGTTGATAGAGGATATTGAATTAAAAAATAAAAAGGTTCTTATTTTAGAAACTCTAAAAGATCTATCTTCTAGACATAAGAGACCCTGGAGATGGTGTCAAAGAGCTTTTAGCCAAGTTTTGGGATGATGATGAGATGGTTTTAAATCTTAGATTTAGTTGATGGAAGATGGAGATTGAAAAAGTAGAAAGTTTCTTGTTTTAGAAACTTTATAAAATATCCATCTTTTAGACATAAGAAATCCTAGAGATGGTGTTAAGGAGCTTTGAGTCAAGTTTTGAGATGAAGATATTATGGTATTGGATCTTGGATTTTGTTAATAAAGGATGGAGATTGAAATTAGAAAGTTTCTTATTTTAGAAAGTTTATATAACATCCATCGTTTACACATAGCTGACCCTAGATATGGTGTCAATGAACTTTTAGCCAAGTTTTGGATTGATGATGAGATGGTATTGAATCTTAGATTTAGCTGATGAAGGATGGAGATTGAAAAAATTGAAAGTTTCTGATTTTAGAAACTTTATAAAACATCCATCTTTGAGACATTGGAAACTCGAGAGATGGTTTAATGAGCTTTTAGCAAAGTTTTGAGATGAGAATGAGAGGGTACTGAAACTTAGATTTAGTTGATGAATGATGGAGATTGAAGGAAAAAATGTTTCCTATTTTAGAATCTTTATAAAACATCAAACTTTTATACTTAGTAAACCCTAGAGATGGTGTCAAACAGCTTTTAGCAACATTTTGAGATGAGGATTAGATGGTATTGAATGTTGATGAAGGATGGAGATTGAAGAAATAGAAAGTTTATTATTTTAGAAACTTTATAAAACATCCATCTTTTAGATGTGGGAAATTCTCGAGATAGTGTTAATAAGTTTTTGCCAAGTTTTCAGATCAGGAAAATATGGTATTGAATCTTAGATTTAGTTGATAAAGTAAGAAGATTGAAAAAATAGAAAGTTTCTTATTTTAGAAACTTTTTAAAACATCAATTTTTAGCAATAAGAGACCCTAGAAATGGCCTCAATGAGCTTTTAGCCATGTTTTGAGGTGAGGATGAGATGGTATTGAAACTTAGATTTAGTTGATGAATGACCACCTTTTATGGTAATGAAACCCTAGAGATGATGTCACCCAACTTCTAGCCACATTTTGGGTTGAGAAAAAGAGGGTATTGAATCTTAGATTTAGCAGATGAATGATGGAGATTGAAAGAATAGAAAGCTTCTTATTTTAGAAACTTTATAAAACATCCATCGTTTGGACATAAGAAACCCTAGAGATGGGGTCAAGGAGTTTTTTGCCAAGTTTTAAGATTAGGATGAGAGGGTATTCAATCTTAGATTTAGTTGCTGAAGGATAGATATTGAAGAAATAAAAAGTTTCTTATTTTAGAAACTTTATAAATATCAATCTTTTACTTTTTGTAAACCCTAGATATGGTGTCGAAGTGCTTTTAGCTAAGTTTTGAGATGAGGATTGGGTGGTATTGAATCATAGATTTAGTTGATGACGCTTGGAGATTGAAAAATTACAAAGTTTCTTAGTTTAGAAACTTTATAAAACATCCATCTTTTAGACATAGAAAATCCTAGATGTGGTGTAAAGAAGCTTTTAGCCAAGTTTCTTGAAAAGGATGAGATGATATTATATCTAAGATTTAGTTGATATAGGATATTGAATTAAAAAATAGAAAGTTTCTTATTTTAGAAACTCTAAAACATCCATCTTCTAGACATAAGAGACCCTGGAGATGGTGTCAAAGAGCTTTTAGCCAAGTTTCGGGATGATGATGAGATGGTTTTAAATCTTAGATTTAGTTGATGGAAGATGGAGATTGAAAAAGTAGAAAGTTTCTTATTTTAGAAACTTTATAAAATATCCATCTTTTAGACCTAGGAAATCCTAGAGATGGTTAAGGAGCTTTCAGTCAAGTTTTGAGATAGGGATGTGATGGTATTGGATCTTCGATTTTGTTGATAAAAGGATGGAGATTGAAAAAATAGAAAGTTTATATAACATCCATCGTTTAGACATAGCTGACCCTAGAGATGGTGTCAATGAGCTTTTAGCCAAGTTTTGGATTGATGATGAGATGGTATTGAATCTTAGATTTAGCTGATGAAGGATGGAGATTGAAAAAATGGAAAGTTTCTTATTTTAGAAACTTTATAAAACATCCATCTTTGAGACATTGGAAACTCGAGATATGGTTTCAAGGAGCTTTTAGCAAAGTTTTGAGATGAGAATGAGAGGGTACTGAATCTTAGATTTAGTTGCGGAATGATGGAGATTGAAAGAAAAAAAAGTTTCCTATTTTCGAAACTTTATAAAACATCAAACTTTTATACTTAGTAAACCCTAGAGATGGTGTCAAAGAGCTTTTAGCAACATTTTGAGATGAGGATTAGATGGTATTGAATCTTAGATTTAGTTGATGAAAGATGGAGATTGAAGAAATTGAAAGTTTATTATTTTAGAAACTTTATAAAAGATTCATCTTTTAGACGTGGGAAATCCTCGAGACAGTGTTAATAAGCTTTTTGCCAAGTTTTGAGATCAGGACGAGATAATATTGAATATTAGATTCTGTTGATAAAGTAAGAAGACTGAAAGAATAGAAAGTTTCTTATTTTGGAAACTTTTCAAAACCACAATTTTTAGCCATAGGAGACCCAAGAGATGTGGTCAAGGAGCTTTTAGCCATGTTTTGAGGTGAGGATGAGATGGTATTGAAATTTAGATTTAGTTGATGAATGACCACCTTTTATGGTATTTAAACCCTAGAGATGATGTCAACCAACTTCTACCCAAGTTTTGGGTTGAGAATCAGAAGGTATTGAATCTTAGATTTAGCTGATGAAGGATGGAGATTGAAAAAATAGAAAGCTTCTTATTCTAGAAACTTTATAAAACATCCATCTTTTGGACATAAGAAACCCTAGAGATGGTGTCAAGGATTTTTTTGCCAAGTTTTAAGATTAGGATGAGAGGATATTGAATCGTAGATTTACTTGCTGAAGGATTGAGATTGAAGAAATAAAAAGTTTCTTATTTTAGAAACTTTATAAATATCAATCTTTTACTTTTTGTAAACCCTAGATATGGTGTCGAAGTGCTTTTAGCTAAGTTTTGAGATGAGGACTAGGTGGTATTGAATCATAGATTTAGTTGATTAATGATGGAGATTGAAAAATTATAAAGTTTCTTATTTTTGAAACTTTATAAAACATCCATCTTTTAGACATAGAAAACCCTAGATGTGGTGTAAAGAAGCTTTTAGCCATGTTTGTAGAAGAGGATGAGATGGTATTGAATCTTAGATTTAGTTGATAGAGGATATTGAATTAAAAAATAAAAAGTTTCTTATTTTAGAAACTCTAAAACATCCATCTTCTAGACATAAGAGACCCTAGAGATGGTGTCAAAGAGCTTTTAGCCAAGTTTCGCGATCAAGATGAGATGGTTTTAAATCTTAGATTTAGTTGATGGAAGATGGAGATTGAAAAAGTAGAAAGTTTCTTGTTTTAGAAACTTTATAAAATATCCATCTTTTAGACATAGGAAATCCTAGAGATAGTGTTAAGGAGCTTTCAGTCAAGTTTTGAGATGAGGATATGATGGTATTGGATCTTGGATTTTGTTAATAAAGGATGGAGATTGAAAATTAGAAAGTTTCTTATTTTAGAAAGTTTATATAACATCCATCATTTACACATAGCTGACCCTAGAGATGGTGTCAATGAACTTTTAGCCAAGTTTTGGATTGATGATGAGATGGTATTGAATCTTAGATTTAGCTGATGAAGGATGGAGATTGAAAAAATTAAAAGTTTCTGATTTTAGAAACTTTATAAAACATCCATCTTTGAGACATTGGAAACTCGAGAGATGGTGTTAATAAGCTTTTAGCAAAGTTTTGAGATGAGAATGAGAGGGTACTGAAACTTAGATTTAGTTGATGAATGATGGAGATTGAAGGAAAAAAATGTTTCCTATTTTAGAATCTTTATAACACATCAAACTTTTATACTTAGTAAACCCTAGAGATGGTGTCAAAGAGCTTTTAGCAACATTTTGAGATGAGGATTAGATGGTATTGAATGTTGATGAAGGATGGAGATTGAAGAAATAGAAAGTTCATTATTTTAGATACTTTATAAAACATCCATCTTTTAGATGTGGGAAATTCTCGAGATAGTGTTAATAAGTTTTTGCCAAGTTTTCAGATCAGGAAAATATGGTATTGAATCTTAGATTTAGTTGATAAAGTAAGAAGATTGAAAAAATAGAAAGTTTCTTATTTTAGAAACTTTTTAAAACATCAATTTTTAGCCATAAGAGACCCTAGAAATGGCCTCAATGAGCTTTTAGCCATGTTTTGAGGTGAGGATGAGATGGTATTGAAACTTAGATTTAGTTGATGAATGACCACCTTTTATGGAATTGAAACCCTAGAGATGATGTCACCCAACTTCTAGCCACATTTTGGGTTGAGAAACAGAGGGTATTGAATCTTAGATTTAGCAGATGAATGATGGAGATTGAAAGAATAGAAAGCTTCTTATTTTAGAAACTTTATAAAACATCCATCGTTTGGACATAAGAAACCCTAGAGATGGGGTGAAGGAGTTTTTTGCCAAGTTTTAAGATTAGGATGAGAGGGTATTCAATCTTAGATTTAGTTGCTGAAGGATAGATATTGAAGAAATAAAAAGTTTCTTATTTTAGAAACTTTATAAATATCAATCTTTTACTTTTTGTAAACCCTAGATATGGTGTCGAAGTGCTTTTAGCTAAGTTTTGAGATGAGGATTGGGTGGTATTGAATCATAGACTTAGTTGATGACGGATGGAGATTGAAAAATTACAAAGTTTCTTAGTTTAGAAACTTTATAAAACATCGATCTTTTAGACATAGAAAACCCTAGATGTGGTGTAAAGAAGCTTTTAGCCAAGTTTCTTGAAGAGGATGAGATGGTATTGAATCTTAGATTTAGTTGATATAGGATATTGAATTAAAAAATAGAAAGTTTCTTATTTTAGAAACTCTAAAACATCCATCTTCTAGACATAAGAGACCCTGGAGATGGTGTCAAAGAGCTTTTAGCCAAGTTTCGGGATGATGATGAGATGGTTTTAAATCTTAGATTTAGTTGATGGAAGATGGAGATTGAAAAAGTAGAAAGTTTCTTATTTTAGAAACTTTATAAAATATCCATCTTTTAGACATAGGAAATCCTAGAGATGGTTAAGGAGCTTTCAGTCAAGTTTTGAGATAGGGATGTGATGGTATTGGATCTTCGATTTTGTTGATAAAAGGATGGAGATTGAAAAAATAGAAAATTTATATAACATCCATCGTTTACACATAGCTGACCCTAGAGATGGTGTCAATGAGCTTTTAGCCAAGTTTTGGATTGATGATGAGATGGTATTGAATCTTAGATTTAGCTGATGAAGGATGGAGATTGAAAAAATTGAAAGTTTCTTATTTTAGAAACTTTATAAAACATCAATCTTTGAGACATTGGAAACTCGAGATATGGTGTCAAGGAGCTTTTAGCAAAGTTTTGAGATGAGAATGAGAGGGTACTGAATCTTAGATTTAGTTGCTGAATGATGGAGATTGAAAGAAAAAAAAGTTTCCTATTTTCGAAACTTTATAAAACATCAAACTTTTATACTTAGTAAACCCTAGAGATGGTGTCAAAGAGCTTTTAGCAACATTTTGAGATGAGGATTAGATGGTATTGAATCTTAGATTTAGTTGATGAAAGATGGAGATTGAAGAAATTGAAAGTTTATTATTTTAGAAACTTTATAAAAGATTCATCTTTTAGACGTGGGAAATCCTCGAGACAGTGTTAATAAGCTTTTTGCCAAGTTTTGAGATCAGGACGAGATAATAATGAATATTAGATTCAGTTGATAAAGTAAGAAGACTGAAAGAATAGAAAGTTTCTTATTTTCGAAACTTTTCAAAACCACAATTTTTAGCCATAGGAGACCCAAGAGATGGGGTCAAGGAGCTTGTAGCCATGTTTTGAGGTGAGGATGAGATGGTATTGAAATTTAGATTTACTTGATGAAGGACCACCTTTTATGGTATTTAAACCCTAGAGATGATGTCAACCAACTTCTAGCCACGTTTTGGGTTGAGAATCAGAAGGTATTGAATCTTAGATTTAGCTGATGAAGGATGGAGATTGAAAAAATAGAAAGCTTCTTATTCTAGAAACTTTATAAAACATCCATCTTTTGGTCATAAGAAACCCTAGAGATGGTGTCAAGGATTTTTTTGCCAAGTTTTAAGATTAGGATGAGAGGATATTGAATCGTAGATTTACTTGCTGAAGGATTGAGATTGAAGAAATAAAAAGTTTCTTATTTTAGAAACTTTATAAATATCAATCTTTTACTTTTTGTAAACCCTAGATATGTTGTTGAAGTGCTTTTAGCTAAGGTCTGACATGAGGATTAGGTGGTATTGAATCATAGATTTAGTTGATTAATGATGGAGATTGAAAAATTACAAAGTTTCTTATTTTTGAAACTTTATAAAACATCCATCTTTTAGACATAGAAAATCCTAGATGTGGTGTAAAGAAGCTTTTAGCCAAGTTTGTAGAAGAGGATGAGATGGTATTGAATCTTAGATTTAGTTGATAGAGGATATTGAATTAAAAAATAGAAAGGTTCTTATTTTAGAAACTCTAAAAGATCCATCTTCTAGACATAAAGAGACCCTGGAGATGGTGTCAAAGAGCTTTTAGCCAAGTTTTGAGATGATGATTAGATGGTTTTAAATCTTAGATTTAGTTGATGGAAGATGGAGATTGAAAAAGTATAAAGTTTCTTGTTTTAGAAACTTTATAAAATATCCATCTTTTAGACATAGGAAATCCTAGAGATGGTGTTAAGGAGCTTTCAGTCAAGTTTTGAGATGAGGATATGATGGTATTGGATCTTGGATTTTGTTAATAAAGGATGGAGATTGAAAATTAGAAAGTTTCTTATTTTAGAAAGTTTATATAACATCCATCGTTTACACATAACTGACCCTAGATATGGTGTCAATGAACTTTTACCCAAGTTTTGGATTGATGATGAGATGGTATTGAATCTTAGATTTAGCTGATGAAGGATTGAGATTGAAAAAATTGAAAGTTTCTGATTTTAGAAACTTTATAAAACATCCATCTTTGAGACATTGGAAACTCGAAAGATGGTGTAATGAGCTTTTAGCAAAGTTTTGAGATGAGAATGAGAGGGTACTGAAACTTAGATTTAGTTGATGAATGATGGAGATTGAAGGAAAAAAATGTTTCCTATTTTAGAATCTTTATAAAATATCAAACTTTTATACTTAGTAAACCCTAGAGATGGTGTCAAAGAGCTTTTAGCAACATTTTGAGATGAGGATTAGATGGTATTGAATGTTGATGAAGGATGGAGATTGAAGAAATAGAAAGTTTATTATTTTAGAAACTTTATAAAACATCCATCTTTTAGATGTGGGGAATTCTCGAGATAGTGTTAATAAGTTTTTGCCAAATTTCAGATCAGGACAATATGGTATTGAATCTTAGATTTAGTTGATAAAGTAAGAAGATTGAAAAAATAGAAAGTTTCTTATTTTAGAAACTTTTTAAAACATCAATTTTTAGCAATAGGAGACCCTAGAAATGGCCTCAATGAGCTTTTAGCCATGTTTTGAGGTGAGGATGAGATGATATTGAAACTTAGATTTAGTTGATGAATGACCACCTTTTATGGTGTTGAAACCCTAGAGATGATGTCACCCAATTTCTAGCCACATTTTGGGTTGAGAAACAGAGGGTATTGAATCTTAGATTTAGCTGATGAATGATGGAGATTGAAAGAATAGAAAGCTTCTTATTTTAGAAACTTTATAAAACATCCATCTTTTGGACATAAGAAACCCTAGAGATGGTGTCAAGGAGTTTTTTGCCAAGTTTTAAGATTAGGATGAGAGGGTATTCAATCTTAGATTTAGTTGCTGAAGGATAGATATTGAAGAAATAAAAAGTTTCTTATTTTAGAAACTTTATAAATATCAATCTTTTACTTTTTGTAAACCCTAGATATGGTGTCGAAGTGCTTTTAGCTAAGTTTTGAGATGAGGATTGGGTGGTATTGAATCATAGACTTAGTTGATGACGGATGGAGATTGAAAAATTACAAAGTTTCTTAGTTTAGAAACTTTATAAAACATCGATCTTTTAGACATAGAAAACCCTAGATGTGGTGTAAAAAAGCTTTTAGCCAAGTTTCTTGAAGAGGATGAGATGGTATTGAATCTTAGATTTAGTTGATATAGGATATTGAATTAAAAAATAGAAAGTTTCTTATTTTAGAAACTCTAAAACATCCATCTTCTAGACATAAGAGACCCTGGAGATGGTGTCAAAGAGCTTTTAGCCAAGTTTCGGGATGATGATGAGATGGTTTTAAATCTTAGATTTAGTTGATGGAAGATGGAGATTGAAAAAGTAGAAAGTTTCTTATTTTAGAAACTTTATAAAATATCCATCTTTTAGACATAGGAAATCCTAGAGATGGTTAAGGAGCTTTCAGTCAAGTTTTGAGATAGGGATGTGATGGTATTGGATCTTCGATTTTGTTGATAAAAGGATGGAGATTGAAAAAATAGAAAGTTTATATAACATCCATCGTTTACACATAGCTGACCCTAGAGATGGTGTCAATGAGCTTTTAGCCAAGTTTTGGATTGATGATGAGATGGTATTGAATCTTAGATTTAGCTGATGAAGGATGGAGATTGAAAAAATTGAAAGTTTCTTATTTTAGAAACTTTATAAAACATCAATCTTTGAGACATTGGAAACTCGAGATATGGTGTCAAGGAGCTTTTAGCAAAGTTTTGAGATGAGAATGAGAGGGTACTGAATCTTAGATTTAGTTGCTGAATGATGGAGATTGAAAGAAAAAAAAGTTTCCTATTTTCGAAACTTTATAAAACATCAAACTTTTATACTTAGTAAACCCTAGAGATGGTGTCAAAGAGCTTTTAGCAACATTTTGAGATGAGGATTAGATGGTATTGAATCTTAGATTTAGTTGATGAAAGATGGAGATTGAAGAAATTGAAAGTTTATTATTTTAGAAACTTTATAAAAGATTCTTCTTTTAGACGTGGGAAATCCTCGAGACAGTGTTAATAAGCTTTTTGCCAAGTTTTGAGATCAGGACGAGATAATATTGAATATTAGATTCAGTTGATAAAGTAAGAAGACTGAAAGAATAGAAAGTTTCTTATTTTCGAAACTTTTCAAAACCACAATTTTTAGCCATAGGAGACCCAAGAGATGGGGTCAAGGAGCTTGTAGCCATGTTTTGAGGTGAGGATGAGATGGTATTGAAATTTAGATTTAGTTGATGAAGGACCACCTTTTATGGTATTTAAACCCTAGAGATGATGTCAACCAACTTCTAGCCACGTTTTGGGTTGAGAATCAGAAGGTATTGAATCTTAGATTTAGCTGATGAAGGATGGAGATTGAAAAAATAGAAAGCTTCTTATTCTAGAAACTTTATAAAACATCCATCTTTTGGTCATAAGAAACCCTAGAGATGGTGTCAAGGATTTTTTTGCCAAGTTTTAAGATTAGGATGAGAGGATATTGAATCGTAGATTTACTTGCTGAAGGATTGAGATTGAAGAAATAAAAAGTTTCTTATTTTAGAAACTTTATAAATATCAATCTTTTACTTTTTGTAAACCCTAGATATGTTGTTGAAGTGCTTTTAGCTAAGGTCTGACATGAGGATTAGGTGGTATTGAATCATAGATTTAGTTGATTAATGATGGAGATTGAAAAATTACAAAGTTTCTTATTTTTGAAACTTTATAAAACATCCATCTTTTAGACATAGAAAACCCTAGATGTGGTGTAACGAAGCTTTTAGCCATGTTTGTAGAAGAGGATGAGATGGTATTGAATCTTAGATTTAGTTGATAGAGGATATTGAATTAAAAAATAGAAAATTTCTTATTTTAGAAACTCTAAAATATCCATCTTCTAGACATAAGAGACCCTGGAGATAGTGTCAAAGAGCTTTTAGCCAAGTTTTGGGATGATGATGAGATGGTTTTAAATCTTAGATTTAGTTGATGGAAGATGGAGATTGAAAAAGTAGAAAGTTTCTTGTTTTAGAAACTTTATAAAATATCCATCTTTTAGACATAGGAAATCCTAGAGATGGTGTTAAGGAGCTTTCAGTCAAGTTTTGAGATGAGGATATGATGGTATTGGATCTTGGATTTTGTTAATAAAGGATGGAGATTGAAAATTAGAAAGTTTCTTATTTTAGAAAGTTTATATAACATCCATCGTTTACACATAACTGACCCTAGATATGGTGTCAAAGAACTTTTAGCCAAGTTTTGGATTGATGATGAGATGGTATTGAATCTTAGATTTAGCTGATGAAGGATGGAGATTGAAAAAATCGAAAGTTTCTGATTTTAGAAACTTTATAAAACATCCATCTTTGAGACATTGGAAACTCGAGAGCTGGTGTAATAAGCTTTTAGCAAAGTTTTGAGATGAGAATGAGAGGGTACTGAAACTTAGATTTAGTTGATGAATGATGGAGATTGAAGGAAAAAAATGTTTCCTATTTTAGAATCTTTATAAAACATCAAACTTTTATACTTAGTAAACCCTAGAGATGGTGTCAAAGAGCTTTTAGCAACATTTTGAGATGAGGATTAGATGGTATTGAATGTTGATGAAGGATGGAGATTGAAGAAATAGAAAGTTTATTATTTTAGAAACTTTATAAAACATACATCTTTTAGATGTGGGAAATTCTCGAGATAGTGTTAATAAGTTTTTGCCAAGTTTTCAGATCAGGAAAATATGGTATTGAATCTTAGATTTAGTTGATAAAGTAAGAAGATTGAAAAAATAGAAAGTTTCTTATTTTAGAAACTTTTTAAAACATCAATTTTTAGCCGTAGGAGACCCTAGAAATGGCCTCAATGAGCTTTTAGCCATGTTTTGAGGTGAGGATGAGATGGTATTGACACTTAGATTTAGTTGATGAATGACCACCATTTATGGTGTCGAAACCCTAGAGATGATGTCACCCAACTTCTAGCCACATTTTGGGTTGAGAAACAGAGGGTATTGAATCTTAGATTTAGCTGATGAATGATGGAGATTGAAAGAAAAGAAAGCTTCTTATTTTAGAAACTTTATAAAACATCCATCTTTTGGACATAAGAAACCCTAGAGATGGTGTCAAGGAGTTTTTTGCCAAGTTTTAAGATTAGGATGAGAGGGTATTCAATCTTAGATTTAGTTGCTGAAGGATAGAGATTGAAGAAATAAAAAGTTTCTTATTTTAGAAACTTTATAAATATCAATCTTTTACTTTTTGTAAACCCTAGATATGGTGTCGAAGTGCTTTTAGCTAAGTTTTGAGATGAGGATTGGGTGGTATTGAATCATAGATTTAGTTGATGACGGATGGAGATTGAAAAATTACAAAGTTTCTTAGTTTAGAAACTTTATAAAACATCCATCTTTTAGACATAGAAAACCCTAGATGTGGTGTAAAAAAGCTTTTAGCCAAGTTTCTTGAAGATGATGAGATGGTATTGAATCTTAGATTTAGTTGATATAAGATATTGAATTAAAAAATAGAAAGTTTCTTATTTTAGAAACTCTAAAACATCCATCTTCTAGACATAAGAGACCCTGGAGATGGTGTCAAAGAGCTTTTAGCCAAGTTTCGGGATGATGATGAGATGGTTTTAAATCTTAGATTTAGTTGATGGAAGATGGAGATTGAAAAAGTAGAAAGTTTCTTATTTTAGAAACTTTATAAAATATCCATCTTTTAGACATAGGAAATCCTAGAGATGGTTAAGGAGCTTTCAGTCAAGTTTTGAGATAGGGATGTGATGGTATTGGATCTCGGATTTTGTTGATAAAAGGGTGGAGATTGAAAAAATAGAAAGTTTATATAACATCCATCGTTTAGACATAGCTGACCCTAGAGATGGTGTCAATGAGCTTTTAGCCAAGTTTTGGATTGATGATGAGATGGTATTGAATCTTAGATTTAGCTGATGAAGGATGGAGATTGAAAAAATTGAAAGTTTCTTATTTTAGAAACTTTATAAAACATCAATCTTTGAGACATTGGAAACTCGAGATATGGTGTCAAGGAGCTTTTAGCAAAGTTTTGAGATGAGAATGAGAGGGTACTGAATCTTAGATTTAGTTGCTGAATGATGGAGATTGAAAGAAAAAAAAGTTTCCTATTTTCGAAACTTTATAAAACATCAAACTTTTATACTTAGTAAACCCTAGAGATGGTGTTAAAGAGTTTTTAGCAACATTTTGAGATGAGGATTAGATGGTATTGAATCTTAGATTTAGTTGATGAACGATGGAGATTGAAGAAATTGAAAGTTTATTATTTTAGAAACTTTATAAAAGATTCATCTTTTAGACGTGGGAAATCCTCGAGATAGTGTTAATTAGCTTTTTGCCAAGTTTTGAGATCAGGACGAGATAATATTGAATATTAGATTCAGTTGATAAAGTAAGAAGACTGAAAGAATAGAAAGTTTCTTATTTTGGAAACTTTTCAAAACCACAATTTTTAGCCATAGGAGACCCAAGAGATGGGGTCAAGGAGCTTTTAGCCATGTTTTGAGGTGAGGATGAGATGGTATTGAAATTTAGATTTAGTTGATGAAGGACCACCTTTTATGGTATTTAAACCCTAGAGATGATGTCAACCAACTTCTAGCCACGTTTTGGGTTGAGAATCAGAAGGTATTGAATCTTAGATTTAGCTGATGAAGGATGGAGATTGAAAAAATAGAAAGCTTCTTATTCTAGAAACTTTATAAAACATCCATCTTTTGGACATAAGAAACCCTAGAGATGGTGTCAAGGATTTTTTTGCCAAGTTTTAAGATTAGGATGAGAGGATATTGAATCGTAGATTTACTTGCTGAAGGATTGAGATTGAAGAAATAAAAAGTTTCTTATTTTAGAAACTTTATAAATATCAATCTTTTACTTTTTGTAAACCCTAGATATGGTGTCGAAGTGCTTTTCGCTAAGTTTTGAGATGAGGACTAGGTGGTATTGAATCATAGATTTAGTTGATTAATGATGGAGATTGAAAAATTACAAAGTTTTTTATTTTTGAAACTTTATAAAACATCCATCTTTTAGACATAGAAAACCCTAGATGTGGTGTAAAGAAGCTTTTAGCCATGTTTGTAGAAGAGTATGAGATGGTATTGAATCTTAGATTTAGTTGATAGAGGATATTGAATTAAAAAATAGAAAGTTTCTTATTTTAGAAACTCTAAAACATCCATCTTCTAGACATAAGAGACCCTAGAGATGGTGTCAAAGAGCTTTTAGCCAAGTTTTGGGATGATGATGAGATGGTTTTAAATCTTAGATTTAGTTGATGGAAGATGGAGATTGAAAAAGTAGAAAGTTTCTTGTTTTAGAAACTTTATAAAATATCCATCTTTTAGACATAGGAAATCCTAGAGATGGTGTTAAGGAGCTTTCAGTCAAGTTTTGAGATGAGGATATGATGGTATTGGATCTTGGATTTTGCTAATAAAGGATGGAGATTGAAAAATAGAAAGTTTCTTATTTTAGAAAGTTTATATAACATCCATCATTTACACATAGCTGACCCTAGAGATGGTGTCAATGAACTTTTAGCCAAGTTTTGGATTGATGATGAGATGCTATTGAATCTTAGATTTAGCTGATAAAGGATGGAGATTGAAAAAATTGAAAGTTTCTGATTTTAGAAACTTTATAAAACATCCATCTTTGAGACATTGGAAACTCGAGAGATGGTGTCAAGGAGCTTTTAGCAAAGTTTTGAGATGAGAATGAGAGGTTACTGAAACTTAGATTTAGTTGATGAATGATGGAGATTGAAGGAAAAAAATGTTTCCTATTTTAGAATCTTTATAAAACATCAAACTTTTATACTTAGTAAACCCTAGAGATGGTGTCAAAGAGGTTTTAGCAATATTTTGAGAGGAGGATTAGATGGTATTGAATGTTGATGAAGGATGGAGATTGAAGAAATAGAAAGTTTATTATTTTAGAAACTTTATAAAACTTCCATCTTTTAGATGTGAGAAATTCTCGAGATAGTGTTAATAAGTTTTTGCCAAGTTTTCAGATCAGGAAAATATCTTATTGAATCTTAGATTTAGTTGATAAAGTAAGAAGATTGAAAAAATAGAAAGTTTCTTATTTTAGAAACTTTTTAAAACATCAATTTTTAGCCATATGAGACCCTAGAAATGGCGTCAATGAGCTTTTAGCCATGTTTTGAGGTAAGAATGAGATGGTATTGAAACTTAGATTTAGTTGAAGAATGACCACCTTTTATGGTATTGAAACCCTAGAGATGATGTCACCCAACTTCTAGCCACATTTTGGGTTGAGAAACAGAGGGTATTGAATCTTAGATTTAGCTGATGAATGATGGAGATTGAAAAAATAGAAAGCTTCTTATTTTAGAAACTTTATAAAACATTCATCTTTTGGATATAAGAAACCCTAGAGATAGTGTCAAAGAGTTTTTTGCCAAGTTTTAAGATTAGGATGAGAGGGTATTCAATCTTAGATTTAGTTGCTGAAGGATAGAGATTGAAGAAATAAAAAGTTTCTTATTTTAGAAACTTTATAAATATCAGTCTTTTACTTTTTGTAAACCCTAGATATGGTGTTGAAGTGCTTTTAGCTAAGTTTTGATATGAGGATTGGGTGGTATTGAATCATAGATTTAGTTGATGACGGATGGAGATTGAAAAATTATAAAGTTTCTTAGTTTAGAAACTTTATAAAACATCCATCTTTTAGACATAGAAAACCCTAGATGTGGTGTAAAGAAGCTTTTAGCCAAGTTTCTTGAAGAGGATGAGATGGTATTGAATCTTAGATTTAGTTGATATAGGATATTGAATTAAAAAATAGAAAGTTTTTTATTTTAGAAACTCTAAAACATCCATCTTCTAGACATAAGAGACCCTGGAGATAGTGTCAAAGAGCTTTTAGCCAAGTGTCGGGATGATGATGAGATGGTTTTAAATCTTAGATTTAGTTGATGGAAGATGGAGATTGAAAAAGTAGAAAGTTTCTTATTTTAGAAACTTTATAAAATATCCATCTTTTAGACATAGGAAATCCTAGAGATGGTTAAGGAGCTTTCAGTCAAGTTTTGAGATAGGGATGTGATGGTATTGGATCTTGGATTTTGTTGATAAAAGGATGGAGATTGAAAAAATAGAAAGTTTATATAACATCCATCGTTTAGACATAGCTGACCCTAGAGATGGTGTCAATGAGCTTTTAGCCAAGTTTTGGATTGATGATGAGATGGTATTGAAACTTAGATTTAGCTGATTAAGGATGGAGATTGAAAAAATAAAAAGTTTCTTATTTTAGAAACTTTATAAAACATCCATCTTTGAGACATTGGAAACTCGAGATATGGTGTCAAGGAGCTTTTAGCAAAGTTCTGAGATGAGAATGAGAGGGTACTGAATCTTAGATTTAGTTGCTGAATGATGGATATTGAAAGAAAAAAAAGTTTCTTATTTTAGAAACTTTATACAACATCAAACTTTTATACTTAGTAAACCCTAGAGATGGTGTCAAAGAGCTTTTAGCAACATTTTGAGATGAGGATTAGATGGTATTGAATCTTAGATTTAGTTGATGAAAGATGGAGATTGAAGAAATAGAAAGTTTATTATTTTAGAAACTTTATAAAACATTCATCTTTTAGACGTGAGAAATCCTCGAGACAGTGTTAATAAGCTTTTTGCCAAGTTTCGAGATCAGGACGAGATAGTATTGAATATTAGATTGAGTTGATAAAGTAAGAAGATTGAAAGAATAGAAAGTTTCTTATTTTAGAAACTTTTCAAAACCTCAATTTTTAGCAATAGGAGACCCAATAGATGGGGTCAAGGAGCTTTTAGCCATGTTTTTAGGTGAGGATGAGATGGTATTGAAACTTAGATTTAGTTGATGAAGGACCACCTTTTATGGTATTTAAACCCTAGTGATGATGTCAACCAACTTCTGCCATGTTTTGGGTTGAGAATCAGAAGGTATTGAATCTTAGATTTAGCTGATGAAGGATGGAGATTGAAAAAATAGAAAGCTTCTTATTCTTGAAACTTTATTAAACATCTATCTTTTGGACATAAGAAACCCTAAAGATGGTGTCAAGGATTTTTTTGCCAAGTTTTAAGATTAGGATGAGAGGGTATTGAATCGTAGCTTTACTTGCTGAAGGATTGAGATTGAAGAATTAAAAAGTTTCTTATTTTAGAAACTTTATAAATATCAATCTTTTACTTTTTGTAAACCCTAGATATGGCGTCGAAGTGCTTTTAGCTAAGTTTTGAGATGAGGAATAGGTGGTAATAAATCATAGATTTAGTTGATTAATGATGGAGATTGAAAAATTACAAAGTTTCTTATTTTTGAAACTTTATAAAACATCAATCTTTTAGACATAGAAAACCCTAGATGTGGTGTAAAGAAGCTTTTAGCATAGTTTGTAGAAGAGGATGAGATGATATTGAATCTTAGATTTAGTTGTAGAGGATAAAAATAGAAAGTTTCTTATTTTAGAAACTCTAAAACATCCATCTTCTAGACATAGGAGACCCGAGAGATGGTGTCAAAGAGCTTTTAGACAAGTTTTGGGATGATGATGAGATGGTTTTAAATCTTAGATTTAGTTGATGGAAGATGGAGATTGAAAAAGTAGAAAGTTTCTTATTTTAGAAACTTTATAAAATATCCATCTTTTAAACATAGAAAATCTTAGAGATGGTGTTAAGGAGCTTTCAGTCAAGTTTTGAGATGGGGATGTGATGGTATTGGATCTTGGATTTTGTTGATAGAAGGATGGAGATTGAAAAAATAAAAAGTTTATATAACATCCATCGTTTAGACATATCTGACCCTAGAGATGGTGTCAATGAGCTTTTAACCAAGTTTTGGATTGATGATGAGATGGTATTGAAACTTAGATTTAGCTAATTAAGGATGGAGATTGAAAAAATTAAAAGTTTCTTATTTTAGAAACTTTATAAAACATCCATCTTTGAGACATTGGAAACTCGAGATATGGTGTCAAGGAGCTTTTAGCAAAGTTCTGAGATGAGAATGAGAGGGTACTGAATCTTAGATTTAGTTGCTGAATGATGGAGATTGAAAGAAAAAAAAGTTTCTTATTTTAGAAACTTTATACAACATCAAACTTTTATACTTAGTAAACCCTAGAGATGGTGTCAAAGAGCTCTTAGCAACATTTTGAGATGAGGATTAGATGGTATTGAATCTTAGATTTAGTTGATGAAAGATGGAGATTGAAGAAATAGAAAATTTATTATTTTAGAAACTTTATAAAACATTCATCTTTTAGACGTGGGAAATCCTCGAGACAGTGTTAATAAGCTTTTTGCCAAGTTTTGAGATCAGGACGAGATAGTATTGAATATTAGATTCAGTTGATAAAGTAAGAAGATTGAAAGAATAGAAAGTTTCTTATTTTAGAAAGTTTTCAAAACCTCAATTTTTAGCAATAGGAGACCCTAGAGATGGGGTCAAGGAGCTTTTAGCCATGTTTTGAGGTGAGGATGAGATGGTATTGAAACTTAGATTTAGTTGATGAAGGACCACCTTTTATGGTATTTAAACCCTAGAGATGATGTCAACCAACTTCTAGCCACGTTTTGGGTTGAGAATCAGAAGGTATTGAATCTTAGATTTAGCTGATGAAGGATGGAGATTGGAAAAATAGAAAGCTTCTTATTCTAGAAACTTTATAAAACATCAATCTTTTGGACGTAAGAAACCCTAGAGATGGTGTCAAGGAGTTTTTTGCCAAGTTTTAAGATTAGGATGATAGGGTATTGAATCGTAGATTTACTTGCTGAAGGATAGAGATTGAAGAAATAAAAAGTTTCTTATTTTATAAACTTTATAAATATCAATCTTTTACTTTTTGTAAACCTTAGATATGGTGTCGAAGTGCTTTTAGCTAAGTTTTGAGATGAGGATTGGGTCGTATTGAATCATAGATTTAGTTGATGAATGATGGAGATTGAAAAATTATAAAGTTTCTTATTTTAGAAACTTTATAAAACATCCATCTTTTAGACATAGAAAACCCTAGATGTGGTGTAAAGAAGCTTTTAGCCAAGTTTGTAGAAGAGGATGAGATGGTATTGAATCTTAGATTTAGTTGATATAGGATACTGAATTAAAAAATAGAAAGTTTCTTATTTTAGAAACTCTAAAACTTCCATCTTCTACACATAAGAGGCCCTGGAGATGGTGTCAAAGAGCTTTTAGCCAAGTTTTGGGATGATGATGAGATGGTTTTAAGTCTTAGATTTAGTTGATGGAAGATGGAGATTGAAAAAGTAGAAAGTTTCTTATTTTAGAAACTTTATAAATATCCATCTTTTAGACATAGGAAATCCTAGAGATGGTGTTAAGGAGCTTTCAGTCAAGTTTTGAGATGGGGATGTGATGGTATTGGATCTTTGATTTTGTTGATAAAAGGATGGAGATTGAAAAAATAGAAAGTTTATATAACATCCATCGTTTAGACATAGCTGACCCTAGAGATGGTGTCAATGAGCTTTTAGCCAAGTTTTGGATTGATGATGAGATGGTATTGAATCTTAGATTTAGCCGATGAAGGATGGAGATTGAAAAAATTGAAAGTTTCTTATTTTAAAAACTTTATAAAACAACCATCTTTGAGACATTGGAAACTCGAGATATGGTGTCAAGGAGCTTTTAGCAAACTTTTGAGATGAGAATGAGAGGGTACTGAATCTTAGATTTAGTTGCTGAATGATGGAGATTGAAAGAAAAAAAAGTTTCCTATTTTCGAAACTTTATAAAAAATCAAACTTTTATACTTAGTAAACCCTAGATATGGTGTCAAAGAGCTTTTAGCAACATTTTGAGATGGGAATTAGATGGTATTGAATCTTAGATTTAGTTGATGAAAGATGAAGATTGAAGAAATAGAAAGTTAATTATTTTAGAAACTTTATAAAACATTCATCTTTTAGACGTGGGAAATCCTCGAGACAGTGTTAATAAGCTTTTTGCCAAGTTTTGAGATCAGGACGAGATAGTATTGAATATTAGATTCAGTTGATAAAGTAAGAAGATTGAAAGAATAGAAAGTTTCTTATTTTAGAAACTTTTCAAAAGCTCAATTTTTAGCAATAGGAGACCCTAGAGATGGGGTCAAGGAGCTTTTAGCCATGTTTTGAGGTGAGGATGAGATGGTATTGAAACTTAGATTTAGTTGATGAAGGACCACCTTTTATGGTATTTAAACCCTAGAGATGATGTCAACCAACTTCTAGCCACGTTTTGGGTTGAGAATCAGATGGTATTGAATCTTAGATTTAGCTGATGAAGGATGGAGATTGAAAAAATAGAAAGCTTCTTATTCTAGAAACTTTATAAAACATCCATCTTTTGGACATAAGAAACCCTAGAGATGGTGTCAAGGAGTTTTTTGCCAAGTTTTAGATTAGGATGAGAGGGTATTGAATCGTAGATTTACTTGCTGAAGGATAGAGATTGAAGAAATAAAAAGTTTCTTATTTTAGAAACTTTATAAATATCAATCTTTTACTTTTTGTAAACCCTAGATATGGTGTCGAAGTGCTTTTAGCTAAGTTTTGAGATGAGGATTAGGTGGTATTGAATCATAGATTTAGTTGATTAATGATGGAGATTGAAAAATTATAAAGTTTCTTATTTTAGAAACTTTATAAAACATCCATCTTTTAGACATAGAAAACCCGAGATGTGGTGTAAAGAAGCTTTTAGCTAAGTTTGTAGAAGAGGATGAGATGGTATTGAATCTTAGATTTAGTTGATATAGGATATTGAATTAAAAAATAGAAAGTTTCTTATTTTAGAAACTCTAAAACATCCATCTTCTAGACATAAAAGGCCCTGGAGACGGTGTCAAAGAGCTTTTAGCCAAGTTTAGGGATGATGATGAGATGGTTTTAAATCATAGATTTAGTTAATGGAAGATGGAGATTGAAAAATTAGAAAGTTTCTTATTTTAGAAACTTTAATAAATCTCCATCTTTTAGACATAGGAAATCCTAGAGATGGTGTTAAGGAGCTTTCAATCAAGTTTTGAGATGGGGATGTGATGGTATTGGATCTTGGATTTTGTTGATAAAAGGATGGAGATTGAAAAACTAGAAAGTTTATATAACATCCATCGTTTAGACATAGCTGACCCTAGAGATGGTGTCAATGAGCTTTTAGCCAAGTTTTGGATTGATGATGAGATGGTATTGAATCTTTGATTTAGCTGATTAAGGATGGAGATTGAAAAAATTGAAAGTTTCTTATTTTAGAAACTTTATAAAACATCCATCTTTGAGACATTGGAAACTCGAGATATGGTGTCAAGGAGCTTTTACCAAAGTTTTGAGATGAGAATGAGAGGGTACTGAATCTTAGATTTAGTTGCTGAATGATGGAGATTGAAAGAAAAAAAAGTTTCCTATTTTAGAAACTTTATAAAACATCAAACTTTTATACTTAGTAAACCTTAGAGATGGTGTCAAAGAGCTTTTAGCAACATTTTGGGATGAGGGTTATATGGTATTGAATCTTAGATTTAGTTGATGAAAGATGGAGATTGAAGAAATACAAAGTTTATTATTTTAGAAACTTTATAAAACATTCATCTTTTAGACGTGGGAAATCCTCGAGACAGTGTTAATAAGCTTTTTGCCAAGTTTTGAGATCAGGACGAGATAGTATTGAATATTAGATTCAGTTGATAAAGTAAGAAGATTGAAAGAATAGAAAGTTTCTTATTTTAGAAACTTTCCAAAACCTCAATTTTTAGCCATAGGAGACCCAAGAGATGGGGTCAAGGAGCTTTTAGCCATGTTTTGAGGTGAGGATTAGATGGTATTGAAACTTAGATTTAGTTGATGAAGGACCACCTTTTATGGTATTTAAACCCTAGAGATGATGTTAACCAACTTCTAACCACGTTTTGGGTTGAGAATCAGAAGGTATTGAATCTTAGATTTAGCTGAAGAAAGATGGAGATTGAAAAAATAGAAAGCTTCTTATTTTAGAAACTTTATAAAACATCCATCTTTTGGACATAAGAAACCCTAGAGATGGTGTCAAGGAGATTTTTGCCAAGTTTTAAGATTAGGACGATAGGGTATTGAATCGTAGATTTTCTTGCTGAAGGATAGAGATTGAAGAAATAAAAAGTTTCTTATTTTAGAAACTTTATAAATATCAATCTTTTACTTTTTGTAAACCCTAGATATGGTGTCGAAGTGCTTTTAGCTAAGTTTTGAGATGAGGATTAGGTGGTATTGAATCATAGATTTAGTTGATGAATGATGGAGATTGAAAAATTATAAAGTTTCTTATTTTAGAAACTTTATAAAACATCAATCTTTTAGACGTAGAAAACCCTAGATGTGATGTAAAGAAGCTTTTAGCCAAGTTTGTAGAAGAAGATGAGATGGTATTGAATCTTAGATTTAGTTGATATAGGATATTGAATTAAAAAATAGAAAGTTTCTTATTTTAGAAATTCTAAAACATCCATCTTCTAGACATAATAGACCCTAGAGATAGTGTTAAAGTGCTTTTAGCCAAGTTTTGGGATGATGATGAGATGGTTGTAAATCTTAGATTTAGTGACGGAAGAAGGAGATTGAAAAAGTAGAAAGTTTCTTATTTTAGAAACTTTATAAAATATCAATCTTTTAGACATAGGAAATCCTAGAGATTGTGTTAAGGAGCTTTCAGTCAAGTTTTGAGATGGGGATGTGATGGTATTGGATCTTGGATTTTGTTGATAAAAAGGATGGAGATTGAAAAAATAGAAAGTTTATATAACATCCATCGTTTAGACATAGCTGACCCTAGAGATGGTGTCAATGAGCTTTTAGCCAAGTTTTGGATTGGTGATGAGATGGTATTGAATCTTTGATTTAGCTGATGAAGGATGGAGATTGAAAAAATTGAAAGTTTCTTATTTTAGAAACTTTATAAAACATCCATCTTTGAGACATTGGAAACTCGAGATATGGTGTCAAGGAGCTTTTAGCAAAGTTTTGAGATGAGAATGACAGGGTACTGAATCTTAGATTTAGTTGCTAAATGATGGAGATTGAAAGAAAAAAAAAGTTTCCTATTTTAGAAACTTTATAAAACATCAAACTTTTATATTTAGTAAACCCTAGAGATGGTGTCAAAGAGCTTTTAGCAACATTTTGAGATGAGGATTAGATGGTATTGAATCTTAGATTTAGTTGATGAAAGGTGGAGATTGAAGAAATACAAAGTTTATTATTTTAGAAACTTTATAAAACATTCATCTTTTAGACGTGGGAAATCCTCGAGACAGTGTTAATAAGCTTTTTGCCAAGTTTTTAGATCAGGACGAGATAGTATTGAATATTAAATTTAGTTGATAAAGTAAGAAGATTGAAAAAATAGAAAGTTTCTTATTTTAGAAACTTTTCAAAACCTCAATTTTTAGCAATAGGAGACCCTAGAGATGGTGTCAAGGAGACCCTAGCTGATAAAGGATGGATATTGAAAAAATAGAAAGCTTCTTATTCAAGAAACTTTATAAAACATTCATCTTTTGGACATAAGAAACCCTAGAGATGGTGTCAAGGAGTTTTTTGCCAAGTTTTAAGATTAGGATGAGAGGATATTCAATCTTAGATTTACTTGCTGAAGGATAGAGATTGAAGAAATAAAAAGTTTCTTATTTTAGAAACTTTATAAATATCAAACTTTTACTTTTTGTAAACCCTAGATATGGTGTCGAAGTGCTTTTAGCTAAGTTTTGAGATGAGGATTAGGTGGTATTAAATCATAGATTTAGTTGATGAAGGATGGAGATTGAAAAATTACAAAGTTTCTTAGTTTAGAAACTTTATAAAACATCCATCTTTTAGACATAGAAAACCCTAGATGTGGTGTCAAGAAGCTTTAAGCTAAGTTTGTTGAAGAGGATGAGATGGTATTGAATCTTAGATTTCGTTGATATATGATATTAAATTAAAAAATAGAAAGTTTCTTATTTTAGAAACTCTAAAACATCCATCTTCTAGACATAAGAGACCCTGGAGATAGTGTCAAAGAGCTTTTAGCCAAGTTTTGGGATGATGATGAGATGGTTTTAAATCTTAGATTTAGTTGATGGAAGATGGAGATTGAAAAAGTAGAAAGTTTCTTATTTTAGAAACTTTATAAAATATCCCTTTTAGACATAGGAAATCCTAGAGATGGTGTTAAGGAGCTTTCAGTCAAGTTTTGAGATGGGGATGTGATGGTATTGGATATTGGATTTTGTTGATAAAAGGATGGAGATTGAAAAAATAGAAAGTTTATATAACATCCATCGTTTAGACATAGCTGACCCTAGAGATGGTGTCAATGAGCTTTTAGCGAAGTTTTGGATTGATGATGAGATGGTATTGAATCTTAGATTTAGCTGATGAAGGATGGAGATTGAAAAAATTGAAAGTTTCTTATTATAGAAACTTTATAAAACATCCATCTTTGAGACATTGGAAACTCGAGATAAGGTGTCAAGGAGCTTTTAGCAAACTTTTGAGATGAGAATGAGAGGGTACTGAATCTTAGATTTAGTTGCTGAATGATGGAGATTGAAAGAAAAAAAAGTTTCCTATTTTAGAAACTTTAAAAAACATCAAACTTTTATACTTAGTAAACCCTAGAGATGGTGTCAAAGAGCTCTTAGCAACATTTTGAGATGAGGATTAGATGGTATTGAATCATAGATTTAGTTGATGAATGATGGAGATTGAAAAATTATAAAGTTTCTTATTTTAGAAACTTTATAAAACATCATCTTTTAGACATAGAAAACCCTAGATGTGGTGTAAAGAAGGTTTTAGCCACGTTTGTAGAAGAGGATGAGATGGTATTGAATCTTAGATTTAGTTGATATAGGATATTGAATTAAAAAATAGAAAGTTTCTTATTTGAGAAACTCTTAAACATCCATCTTCAAGACATAAGAGGCCTTGGAGATGGTGTCAAAGTGCTTTTAGCAAAGTTTTGGGATGATGATGAGATGGTTTAAAATCTTAGATTTAGTTGATGGAAGATGGAGATTGAAAAAGTAGAAAGTTTCTTATTTTAGAAATTTTATAAAATATCCATCTTTTAGACATTGGAAATCATAGAGATGGTGTTAAGGAGCTTTCAGTCAAGTTTTGAGATGGGATGTGATGGTATTGGATCTTGGATTTTGTTGATAAAAGGATGGAGATTGAAAAAATAGAAAGTTTATATAACATCCATCGTTTAGACATAGCTGACCCTAGAGATGGTGTCAATGAGCTTTTTCGCCAAGTTTTGGATTGATGATGAGATGGTATTGAATCTTAGATTTAGCTGATGAAAGATGGAGATTGAAAAAATTGAAAGTTTCTTATTTTAGAAACTTTATAAAACAACCATCTTTGAAACATTGGAAACTCGAGATATGGTGTCAAGGAGCTTTTAGCAAAGTTTTGAGATGAGAATGAGAGGGTACTGAATCTTAGATTTAGTTGCTGAATGATGGAGATTGAAAGAAAAAAAAGTTTCCTATTTTAGAAACTTTAAAAAACATCAAACTTTTATACTTAGTAAACCCTAGAGATGGTGTCAAAGAGCTCTTAGCAACATTTTGAGATGAGGATTAGATGGTATTGAATCTTAGATTTAGTTGATGAAAGATGGAAATTGAAGAAATAGAAAGTTTATTATTTTAGAAACTTTATAAAACATTCAACTTTTAGACGTGGAAAATCCTCGAGACAGTGTTAATAAGCTTTTTGCCAAGTTTTGAGATCAGGACGAGATAGTATTGAATATTAGATTGAGTTGATAAAGTAAGAAGATTGAAAGAATAGAAAGTTTCTTATTTTAGAAACTTTTCAAAACCTCAATTTTTAGCAATAGGAGACCCTAGTGATGGGGTCAAGGAGCTTTTAGCCATGTTTTGAGGTGAGGATGAGATGGTATTGAAACTTAGATTTAGTTGATGAAGGACCACCTTTTATGGTATTTAAACCCTAGAGATGATGTCAACCAACTTCTAGCTACGTTTTGGGTTGAGAATCAGAAGGTATTGAATCTTAGCTTTAGCTGATGAAGGATGGAGATTGAAAAAATAGAAAGCTTCTTATTCAAGAAACTTTATAAAACATCCATCTTTTGGACATAAGAAACCCTAGAGATGGTGTGAAGGAGTTTTTTGCCAAGTTTTAAGATTAGGATGAGAGGATATTTAATCTTAGATTTACTTGCTAAAGGATAGAGATTGAAAAAATAAAAAGTTTCTTATTTTAGAAACTTTATAAATATCAAACTTTTAATTTTTGTAAACCTTAGATATGGTGTCGAAGTGCTTTTAGCTAAGTTTTGAGATGAGGATTACGTGGTATTGAATCATAGATTTAGTTGTTGAAGGATGGAGATTGAAAAATTACAAAGTTTAGTTTAGAAACTTTATAAAACATCCATCTTTTAGACATAGAAAACCCTAGATGTGGTGTAAAGAAGCTTTAAGCCAGGTTTGTTGAAGAGGATGAGATGGTATTGAATCTTAGATTTAGTTGATATAGGATACTGAATTAAAAAATAGAAAGTTTCTTATTTTAGAAACTCTAAAACATCCATCTTCTAGACATAAGAGACCATGGAGATGGTGTCAAAGAGCTTTTAGCCAAGTTTTGGGATGATGATGAGATGGTTTTAAATCTTAGATTTAGTTGATGGAAGATGGACATTGAAAAAGTAGAAAGTTTCTTATTTTAGAAACTTTATAAAATATCCCTTTTAGACATAGGAAATCCTAGAGATGGTGTTAAGGAGCTTTCAGTCAAGTTTTGAGATGGGGATGTGATGGTATTGGATCTTTGATTTTGTTGATAAAAGGATGGAGATTGAAAAAATAGAAAGTTTATATAACATCCATCGTTTAGACATAACTGACCCTAGAGATGGTGTCAATGAGCTTTTAGCCAAGTTTTGGATTGATGATGAGATGGTATTGAATCTTAGATTCAGCGGATGAAGGATGGAGATTGAAAAAATTGAAAGTTTCTTATTTTAGAAACTTTATAAAACATCCATCTTTGAGACATTGGAAACTCGAGATATGGTGTCAAGGAGCTTTTAGCAAACTTTTGAGATGAGAATGAGAGGGTACTGAATCTTAGATTTAGTTGCTGAATGATGGAGATTGAAAGAAAAAAAAGTTTCCTATTTTAGAAACTTTATAAAACATCAAACTTTTATACTTAGTAAACCGTAGAGATGGTGTCAAAGAGCTTTTAGCAACATTTTGAGATGAGGATTAGATGGTATTGAATCTTAGATTTAGTTGATGAAAGATGGAGATTGAAGAAATAGAAAGTTTATTAATTTAGAAACTTTATAAAACATTCATCTTTTAGACGTGGGAAATCCTCGAGACAGTGTTAATAAGCTTTTTGCGAAGTTTTGAGATCAGGACGAGATAGTATTGAATATTGGATTCAGTTGATAAAGTAAGAAGATTGAAAGAATAGAAAGTTTCTTATTTTAGAAACTTTTCAAAACCTCAATTTTTAGCCATAGGAGACGCTAGAGATGAGGTCAAGGAGCTTTTAGCCATGTTTTGAGGTGAGGATGAGATGGTATTGAAACTTAGATTTAGTTGATGAAGGACCACATTTTATGGTATTTAAACCCTAGAGATGATGTCAACCAACTTCTAGCCACGTTTTGGGTTGAGAATCAGAAGGTATTGAATCTTAGATTTGGCTGATTAAGGATGGAAATTGAAAAAATAGAAAGCTTCTTATTCTAGAAACTTTATAAAACATCCATCTTTTGGACATAAGAAACCTTAGAGATGGTGTCAAGGAGTTTTTTGCCAAGTTTTAAGATTAGGATTAGAGGGTATTGAATCGTAGATTTACTTGCTGAAGGATAGAGATTGAAGAAATAAAAAGTTTCTTATTTTAGAAACTTTATAAATATTAATCTTTTACTTTTTGTAAACCCTAGATATGGTGTCGAAGTGCTTTTAGCTAAGTTTTGAGATGAGGACTAGGTGGTATTGAATCATAGATTTAGTTGATTAATGATGGAGATTGAAAAATTACAAAGTTTCTTATTTTTGAAACTTTATAAAACATCCATCTTTTAGACAAAAAAAACCCTAGATGTGGTGTAAAGTAGCTTTGAGCCAAGTTTGTAGAAGAGGATGAGATGGTATTGAATCTTAGATTTAGTTGATAGAGGATATTGAATTAAAAAATAGAAAGTTTCTTATTTTAGAAACTTTATAAAATATCCAACTTTTAGACATAGGAAATCGTAGAGATGGTGTTAAGGAGCTTTCAGTCAAATTTTGAGATGGGGATGTGATGGTATTGGATCTTGGATTTTGTTGATAAAAGGATGGAGATTGAAAAAATAGAAAGTTTATATAATATCCATCGTTTAGACATAGCTGACCCTAGAGATGGTGTCAATGAGCTTTTAGCCAAGTTTTGGATTGATGATGAGATGGTATTGAATCTTAGATTTAGCAGATGAAGGATGGAGATTGAAAAAAATGAAAGTTTCTTATTTTAGAAACTTTATAAAACATCCATCTTTGAGACATTGGAAACTCGAGATATGGTGTCAAGGAGCTTTTAGCAAAGTTTTGAGATGGGAATGAGAGGGTACTGAATCTTAGATTTAGTTGCTGAATGATGGAGATTGAAAGAAAAAAAAGTTTCCTATTTTAGAAACTTTATAAAACATCAAACTTTTATACTTAGTAAACCTTAGAGATGGTGTCAAAGAGCTCTTAGCAACATTTTGAGATAAGGATTAGATGGTATTGAATCTTAGATTTAGTTGATGAAAGATGGAGATTGAAGAAATACAAAGTTTATTATTTTAGAAACTTTACAAAACATTAATCTTTTAGACGTGGAAAATCCTCGAGACAGTGTTAATAAGCTTTTTGCCAAGTTTTGAGATCAGGACGAGATAGTATTGAATATTAGATTCAGTTGATAAAGTAAGAAGATTGAAAGAATATAAAGTTTCTTATTTTAGAAACTTTTCAAAACCTCAATTTTTAGAAATAGGAGACCCTAGAGATGGGGTCAAGGAGCTTTTAGCCATGTTTTGAGGTGAGGATGAGATGGTATTGAAACTTAGATTTAGTTGATGAAGGACCACCTTTTATGGTATTTAAACCCTAGAGATGAAGTCAACCAACTTCTAGCCACGTTTTGGGTTGAGAATCAGAAGGTATTGAATCTTAGATTTAGCTGATGAAGGATGGAGATTTAAAATATTGAAAGCTTCTTATTCAAGAAACTTTATAAAACATCCATCTTTTAGACATAAGAAACCCTCGAGATGGTGTGAAGGAGTTTTTTGCCAAGTTTTAAGATTAGGATGAGAGGATATTCAATCTTAGATTTAGTTGCTGAAGGATAGAGATTGAAGAAATAAAAAGTTTCTTATTTTAGAAACTTTATAAATATCAAACTTTTACTTTTTGTAAAGCCTAGATATGGTGTCGAAGTGCTTTTAGCTAAGTTTTGAGATGAGGATTAGGTGGTATTGATCATAGATTTAGTTGATGAAGGATGGAGATTGAAAAATTACAAAGTTTCTTAGTTTAGAAACTTTATAAAACATCCATCTTTTAGACATAGAAAATCCTAGATGTGGTGTAAAGAAGCTTTTAACCAAGTTTGTTGAAGAGGATGAGATGGTATTGAATCTTAGATTTAGTTGATATAAGATACTGAATTAAAAAATAGAAAGTTTCTTATTTTAGAAACTCTAAAACATCCATCTTCTAGACATAAGAGACCTTGGAGATGGTGTCAAAGAGCTTTTAGCCAAGTTTTGGGATGATGATGAGATGGTTTTAAATCTTAGATTTAGTTGATGGAAGATGAAGATTGAAAAAGTAGAAAGTTTCTTATTTTAGAAACTTTATAAAATATCCCTTTTAGACATAGGAAATCCTAGAGATGGTGTTAAGGAGCTTTCAGTCAAGTTTTGAGATGGCGATGTGATGGTATTGGATCTTGGATTTTGTTGATAAAAGGATTGAGATTGAAAAAATAGAAAGTTTATATAACATCCATCGTTTAGACATAGCTGACCCTAGAGATGGTGTCAATGAGCTTTTAGCCAAGTTTTGGATTGATGATGAGATTGTATTGAATCTTTGATTCAGCTGATGAAGGTTGGAGATTGAAAAAATTGAAAGTTTCTTATTTTAGAAACTTTATAAAACATCCATCTTTGAGACATTGGAAACTCGAGATATGGTGTCAAGGAGCTTTTAGCAAAGTTTTGAGATGAGAATGAGAGGGTACTGAATCTTAGATTGAGTTGCTGAATGATGGAGATTGAAAGACAAAAAGTTTCCTATTTTAGAAACTTTTAAAAAATCAAACTTTTATACTTAGTAAACCCTAGAGATGGTGTCAAAGAGCTCTTAGCAACATTTTGAGATGAGGATTAGATGGTATTGAATCTTAGATTTAGTTGATGAAAGATGGAGATTGAAGAAATACAAAGTTTATTATTTTAGAAACTTTACAAAACATTAATATTTTAGACGTGGAAAATCCTCGACGCAGTGTTAATAAGCTTTTTGCCAAGTTTTGAGATCAGGACGAGATAGTATTGAATATTAGATTTAGTTGATAAAGTAAGAAGATTGAAAGAATAGAAAGTTTCTTATTTTAGAAACTTTTCAAAACCTCAATTTTTAGCAATAGGAGACCCTAGAGATGGGGTCAAGGAGCTTTTAGCCATGTTTTGAGGTGAGGATGAGATGGTATTGAAACTTAGATTTAGTTGATGAAGGATGGAGATTGAAAAATTATAAAGTTTCTTATTTTAGAAACTTTATAAAACATCAATCTTTTAGACGTAGAAAACCCTAGATGTGATGTAAAGAAGCTTTTAGCCAAGTTTGTAGAAGAGGATGAGATGGTATGAAATCTTAGATTTAGTTGATATAGGATATTGAATTAAAAAATAGAAAGTTTCTTATTTTAGAAACTCTAAAACATCCATCTTCTAGACATAATAGACCCTAGAGATAGTGTTAAAGTGCTTTTAGCCAAGTTTTGGGATGGTGATGAGATGGTTTTAAATCATAGATTTAGTGATGGAAGAAGGAGATTGAAAAAGAAAAAAGTATCTTATTTTAGAAACTTTATAAAATATCAATCTTTTAGACATAGGAAATCCTAAAGATTGTGTTAAGGAGCTTTCAGTCTAGTTTTGAGATGGGGATGTGATGGTATTGGATCTTGGATTTTGTTGATAAAAAGGATGGAGGAAAAAATAGAAAGTTTATATAACATCCATCGTTTAGACATAGCTGACCCTAGAGATGGTGTCAATGAGCTTTTAGCCAAGTTTTGGATTGATGGTATTGAATCTTTGATTTAGCTGATGAAGGATGGAGATTGAAAAAATTGAAAGTTTCTTATTTTAGAAACTTTATAAAACATCCATCTTTGAGACATTGGAAACCTGACATATGGTGTCAAGGAGCTTTTAGCAAAGTTTTGAGATGAGAATGAGAGGGTACTGAATCTTAGATTTAGTTGCTGAATGATGGAGATTGAAAGAAAAAAAAAAGTTTCCTATTTTAGAAACTTTATAAAACATCAAACTTTTATACTTAGTAAACCCTAGAGATGGTGTCAAAGAGCTTTTAGCAACATTTTGAGATGAGGATGAGATGGTATTGAAACTTAGATTTAGTTGATGAAGGACCACCTTTTATGGTATTTAAACCCTAGATATGAAGTCAACCAACTTCTAGCCACGTTTTGGGTTTTAGAATCAGAAGGTATTGAATCTTAGATTTAGCTGATGAAGGATGGAGATTGAAAAAATAGAAAGCTTCTTATTCAAGAAACTTTATAAAACATCCATCTTTTGGACATAAGAAACCCTCGAGATGGTGTGAAGGAGTTTTTTGCCAAGTTTTAAGATTAGGATGAGAGGATATTCAATCTTAGATTTAGTTGCTGAAGGATAGAGATTGAAGAAATAAAAAGTTTCTTATTTTAGAAACTTTATAAATATCAAACTTTTAATTTTTGTAAACCCTAGATATGGTGTCGAAGTGCTTTTAGCTAAGTTTTGAGATGAGGATTAGGTGGTATTGAATCATAGATTTAGTTGATGAAGGATGGAGATTGAAAAATTACAAAGTTTCTTAGTTTAAAAACTTTATAAAACATCCATCTTTTAGACATAGAAAATCCTAGATGTGGTGTAAAGAAGCTTTTAACCAAGTTTGTTGAAGAGGATGAGATGGTATTGAATCTTAGATTTAGTTGATATAAGATACTGAATTAAAAAATAGAAAGTTTCTTATTTTAGAAACTCTAAAACATCCATCTTCTAGACATAAGAGACCTTGGAGATGGTGTCAAAGAGCTTTTAGCCAAGTTTTGGGATGATGATGAGATGGTTTTAAATCTTAGATTTAGTTGATGAAAGATGGAGATTGAAAAAGTACAAAGTTTCTTATTTTAAAAACTTTATAAAATATCCCTTTTAGACATAGGAATTCTTAGAGATGGTGTTAAGGAGCTTTCAGTCAAGTTTTGAGATGGCGATGTGATGGTATTGGATCTTGGATTTTGTTGATAAAAGGATGGAGATTGAAAAAATACAAAGTTTATATAACATCCATCGTTTAGACATAGCTGACCCTAGAGATGGTGTCAACGAGCTTTTAGCCAAGTTTTGGATTGATGATGAGATTGTATTGAATCTTTGATTCAGCTGATGAAGGATGGAGATTGAAAAAATTAAAAGTTTCTTATTTCAGAAACTTTATAAAACATCCATCTTTGAGACATTGGAAACTCGAGATATGGTGTCAAGGAGCTTTTAGCAAAGTTTTGAGATGAGAATGAGAGGGTACTGAATCTTAGATTTAGTTGCTGAATGATGGAGATTGAAAGAAAAAAAAGTTTCCTATTTTAGAAACTTTATAAAACATCAAACTTTTATACTTAGAAAACCCTAGAGATGGTGTCAAAGAGCTCTTAGCAACATTTTGAGATGAGGGTTAGATGGTATTGAATCTTAGATTTAGTTGATGAAAGATGGAGATTGAAGAAATAGAAAGTTTATTATTTTAGAAACTTTACAAAACATTAATCTTTTAGACGTGGAAAATCCTCGAGATAGTGTTAATAAGCTTTTTGCCAAGTTTTGAGATCAGGACGAGATAGTATTGAATATTAGATTTAGTTGATAAAGTAAGAAGATTGAAAGAATAGAAAGTTTCTTATTTTAGAAACTTTTCAAAACCTCAATTTTTAGCAATAGGAGACCCTAGAGATGGGGTCAAGGAGCTTTTAGCCATGTTTTGAGGTGAGGATGAGATGGTATTGAAACTTAGATTTAGTTGATGAAGGACCACCTTTTATGGTATTTAAACCCTAGAGATGAAGTCAACCAACTTCTAGCCACGTTTTGGGTTGAGAATCAGAAGGTATTGAATCTTAGATTTAGCTGATTAAGGATGGAGATTGAAAAAATAGAAAGTTTCTTATTCAAGAAACTTATAAAACATCCATCTTTTGGACATAAGAAACCCTCGAGATGGTGTGAAGGAGTTTTTTGCCAAGTTTTAAGATTAGGATGAGAGGATATTCAATCTTAGATTTAGTTCCTGAAGGATAGAGATTGAAGAAATAAAAAGTTTCTTATTTTAGAAACTTTATAAATATCAAACTTTTACTTTTTGTAAACCCTAGATATGGTGTCGAAGTGCTTTTAGCTAAGTTTTGAGATGAGGATTAGGTGGTATTGAATCATAGATTTAGTTGATGAAGGATGGAGATTGAAAAATTACAAAGTTTCTTAGTTTAGAAACTTTATAAAACAACCATCTTTTAGACATAGAAAATCCTAGATGTGGTGTAAAGAAGCTTTTAACCAAGTTTGTTGAAGAGGATGAGATGGTATTGAATCTTAGATTTAGTTGATATAAGATACTGAATTAAAAAATAGAAAGTTTCTTATTTTAGAAACTCTAAAACATCCATCTTCTAGACATAAGAGACCTTGGAGATGGTGTCAAAGGGCTTTTAGCCAAGTTTTGGGATGATGATGAGATGGTTTTAAATCTTAGATTTAGTTGATGGAAGATGGAGATTGAAAAAGTAGAAAGTTTCTTATTTTAGAAACTTTATAAAATATCCCTTTTAGACATAGGAAATCCTAGAGATGGTGTTAAGGAGCTTTCAGTCAAGTTTTGAGATGGCGATATGATGGTATTGGATCTTGGATTTTGTTGATAAAAGGATGGAGATTGAAAAAATAGAAAGTTTATATAACATCCATCGTTTAGACATAGCTGACCCTAGAGATGGTGTCGATGAGCTTTTAGCCAAGTTTTGGATTGATGATGAGATGGTATTGAATCTTTGATTTAGCTGATGAAGGATGGAGATTGAAAAAAATGAAAGTTTCTTATTTTAGAAACTTTATAAAACATCCATCTTTGAGACATTGGAAACTCGAGATACGGTGTCAAGGAGCTTTTAGCAAAGTTTTGAGATGAGAATGACAGGGTACTGAATCTTAGATTTAGTTGCTGAATGATGGAGATTTAAAGAAAAAAAAAAGTTTCCTATTTTAGAAACTTTATAAAACATCAAACTTTTATACTTAGTAAACCCTAGAGATGGTGTCAAAGAGCTTTTAGCAACATTTTGAGATGAGGATTAGATGGTATTGAATCTTAGATTTAGTTGAAGAAAGATGGAGATTGAAGAAATAGAAAGTTTATTATTTTAGAAACTTTATAAAACATTCATCTTTTAGACGTGGGAAATCTTCGAGACAGTGTTAATAAGCTTTTTGCCAAGTTTTGAGATCAGGACGAGATAGTATTGAATATTAGATTCAGTTGATAAAGTAAGAAGATTGAAAGAATAGAAAGTTTCTTATTTTAGAAACTTTTCAAAACCTCAATTTTTAGCAATAGGAGACCCTAGAGATGGGGTCAAGGAGCTTTTAGCCATGTTTTGTGGTGAGGATGAGATGGTATTGAAACTTAGATTTAGTTGATGAAGGACCACCTTTTATGGTATTTAAACCCTAGAGATGAAGTCAACCAACTTCTAGCCACGTTTTGGGTTGAGAATCAGAAGGTATTGAATCTTAGATTTAGCTGATGAAGGATGGAGATTGAAAAAATAGAAAGCTTCTTATTCAAGAAACTTTATAAAACATCCATGTTTTGGAAATAAGAAACCCTCGAGATGGTGTGAAGGAGTTTTTTGCCAAGTTTTAAGATTAGGATGAGAGGATATTCAATCTTAGATTTAGTTGCTGAAGGATAGAGATTGAAGAAATAAAAAGTTTCTTATTTTAGAAACTTTATAAATTTCAAACTTTTACTTTTTGTAAACCCTAGATATGGTGTCGAAGTGCTTTTAGCTAAGTTTTGAGATGAGGATTAGGTGGTATTGAATCATAGATTTAGTTGATGAAGGATGGAGATTGAAAAATTACAAAGTTTCTTAGTTTAGAAACTTTATAAAACATCCATCTTTTAGACATAGAAAATCCTAGATGTGGTGTAAAGAAACTTTTAACCAAGTTTGTTGAAGAGGATGAGATGGTATTGAATCTTAGATTTAGTTGATATAAGATACTGAATTAAAAAATAGAAAGTTTCTTATTTTAGAAACTCTAAAACATCCATCTTCTAGACATAAGAGACCTTGGAGATGGTGTCAAAGAGCTTTTAGCCAAGTTTTGGGATGATGATGAGATGGTTTTAAATCTTAGATTTAGTTGATGGAAGATGGAGATTGAAAAAGTAGAAAGTTTCTTATTTTAAAAACTTTATAAAATATCCCTTTTAGACATAGGAAATCCTAGAGATGGTGTTAAAGAGCTTTCAGTCAAGTTTTGAGATGGCGATGTGATGGTATTGGATCTTGGATTTTGTTGATAAAAGGATGGAGATTGAAAAAATACAAAGTTTATATAACATCCATCGTTTAGACATAGCTGACCCTAGAGATGGTGTCAATGAGCTTTTAGCCAAGTTTTGGATTGATGATGAGATTGTATTGAATCTTTGATTCAGCTGTTGAAGGATGGAGATTGAAAAAATTGAAAGTTTCTTATTTCAGAAACTTTATAAAACATCCATCTTTGAGACATTGGAAACTCGAGATATGGTGTCAAGGAGCTTTTAGCAAAGTTTTGAGATGGGAATGAGAGGGTACTGAATCTTAGATTTAGTTGCTGAATGATGGAGATTGAAAGAAAAAAAAGTTTCCTATTTTAGAAACTTTATAAAACATCAAACTTTTATACTTAGAAAACCCTAGAGATGGTGTCAAAGAGCTCTTAGCAACATTTTGAGATGAGGGTTAGATGGTATTGAATCTTAGATTTAGTTGATGAAAGATGGAGATTGAAGAAATAGAAAGTTTATTATTTTAGAAACTTTACAAAACATTAATCTTTTAGACGTGGAAAATCCTCGAGATAGTGTTAATAAGCTTTTTGCCAAGTTTTGAGATCAGGACGAGATAGTATTGAATATTAGATTTAGTTGATAAAGTAAGAAGATTGAAAGAATAGAAAGTTTCTTATTTTAGAAACTTTTCAAAACCTCAATTTTTAGCAATAGGAGACCCTAGAGATGGGGTCAAGGAGCTTTTAGCCATGTTTTGAGGTGAGGATGAGATGGTATTGAAACTTAGATTTAGTTGATGAAGGACCACCTTTTATGGTATTTAAACCCTAGAGATGAAGTCAACCAACTTCTAGCCACGTTTTGGGTTGAGAATCAGAAGGTATTGAATCTTAGATTTAGCTGATTAAGGATGGAGATTGAAAAAATAGAAAGTTTCTTATTCAAGAAACTTTATAAAACATCCATCTTTTGGACATAAGAAACCCTCGAGATGGTGTGAAGGAGTTTTTTGCCAAGTTTTAAGATTAGGATGAGAGGATATTCAATCTTAGATTTAGTTCCTGAAGGATAGAGATTGAAGAAATAAAAAGTTTCTTATTTTAGAAACTTTATAAATATCAAACTTTTACTTTTTGTAAACCCTAGATATGGTGTCGAAGTGCTTTTAGCTAAGTTTTGAGATGAGGATTAGGTGGTATTGAATCATAGATTTAGTTGATGAAGGATGGAGATTGAAAAATTACAAAGTTTCTTAGTTTAGAAACTTTATAAAACAACCATCTTTTAGACATAGAAAATCCTAGATGTGGTGTAAAGAAGCTTTTAACCAAGTTTGTTGAAGAGGATGAGATGGTATTGAATCTTAGATTTAGTTGATATAAGATACTGAATTAAAAAATAGAAAGTTTCTTATTTTAGAAACTCTAAGACATCCATCTTCTAGACATAAGAGACCTTGGAGATGGTGTCAAAGGGCTTTTAGCCAAGTTTTGGGATGATGATGAGATGGTTTTAAATCTTAGATTTAGTTGATGGAAGATGGAGATTGAAAAAGTAGAAAGTTTCTTATTTTAGAAACTTTATAAAATATCCCTTTTAGACATAGGAAATCCTAGAGATGGTGTTAAGGAGCTTTCAGTCAAGTTTTGAGATGGCGATGTGATGGTATTGGATCTTGGATTTTGTTGATAAAAGGATGGAGATTGAAAAAATAGAAAGTTTATATAACATCCATCGTTTAGACATAGCTGACCCTAGAGATGGTGTCGATGAGCTTTTAGCCAAGTTTTGGATTGATGATGAGATGGTATTGAATCTTTGATTTAGCTGATGAAGGATGGAGATTGAAAAAAATGAAAGTTTCTTATTTTAGAAACTTTATAAAACATCCATCTTTGAGACATTGGAAACTCGAGATACGGTGTCAAGGAGCTTTTAGCAAAGTTTTGAGATGAGAATGACAGGGTACTGAATCTTAGATTTAGTTGCTGAATGATGGAGATTTAAAGAAAAAAAAAAGTTTCCTATTTTAGAAACTTTATAAAACATCAAACTTTTATACTTAGTAAACCCTAGAGATGGTGTGAAAGAGCTTTTAGCAACATTTTGAGATGAGGATTAGATGGTATTGAATCTTAGATTTAGTTGATGAAAGATGGAGATTGAAGAAATAGAAAGTTTATTATTTTAGAAACTTTATAAAACATTCATCTTTTAGACGTGGGAAATCTTCGAGACAGTGTTAATAAGCTTTTTGCCAAGTTTTGAGATCAGGACGAGATAGTATTGAATATTAGATTCAGTTGATAAAGTAAGAAGATTGAAAGAATAGAAAGTTTCTTATTTTAGAAACTTTTCAAAACCTCAATTTTTAGCAATAGGAGACCCTAGAGATGGGGTCAAGGAGCTTTTAGCCATGTTTTGTGGTGAGGATGAGATGGTATTGAAACTTAGATTTAGTTGATGAAGGACCACCTTTTATGGTATTTAAACCCTAGAGATGAAGTCAACCAACTTCTAGCCACGTTTTGGGTTGAGAATCAGAAGGTATTGAATCTTAGATTTAGCTGATGAAGGATGGAGATTGAAAAAATAGAAAGCTTCTTATTCAAGAAACTTTATAAAACATCCATGTTTTGGAAATAAGAAACCCTCGAGATGGTGTGAAGGAGTTTTTTGCCAAGTTTTAAGATTAGGATGAGAGGATATTCAATCTTAGATTTAGTTGCTGAAGGATAGAGATTGAAGAAATAAAAAGTTTCTTATTTTAGAAACTTTATAAATTTCAAACTTTTACTTTTTGTAAACCCTAGATATGGTGTCGAAGTGTTTTAGCTAAGTTTTGAGATGAGGATTAGGTGGTATTGAATCATAGATTTAGTTGATGAAGGATGGAGATTGAAAAATTACAAAGTTTCTTAGTTTAGAAACTTTATAAAACATCCATCTTTTAGACATAGAAAATCCTAGATGTGGTGTAAAGAAACTTTTAACCAAGTTTGTTGAAGAGGATGAGATGGTATTGAATCTTAGATTTAGTTGATATAAGATACTGAATTAAAAAATAGAAAGTTTCTTATTTTAGAAACTCTAAAACATCCATCTTCTAGACATAAGAGACCTTGGAGATGGTGTCAAAGAGCTTTTAGCCAAGTTTTGGGATGATGATGAGATGGTTTTAAATCTTAGATTTAGTTGATGGAAGATGGAGATTGAAAAAGTAGAAAGTTTCTTATTTTAAAAACTTTATAAAATATCCCTTTTAGACATAGGAAATCCTAGAGATGGTGTTAAAGAGCTTTCAGTCAAGTTTTGAGATGGCGATGTGATGGTATTGGATCTTGGATTTTGTTGATAAAAGGATGGAGATTGAAAAAATACAAAGTTTATATAACATCCATCGTTTAGACATAGCTGACCCTAGAGATGGTGTCAATGAGCTTTTAGCCAAGTTTTGGATTGATGATGAGATTGTATTGAATCTTTGATTCAGCTGATGAAGGATGGAGATTGAAAAAATTGAAAGTTTCTTATTTCAGAAACTTTATAAAACATCCATCTTTGAGACATTGGAAACTCGAGATATGGTGTCAAGGAGCTTTTAGCAAAGTTTTGAGATGGGAATGAGAGGGTACTGAATCTTAGATTTAGTTGCTGAATGATGGAGATTGAAAGAAAAAAAAGTTTCCTATTTTAGAAACTTTATAAAACATCAAACTTTTATACTTAGAAAACCCTAGAGATGGTGTCAAAGAGCTCTTAGCAACATTTTGAGATGAGGGTTAGATGGTATTGAATCTTAGATTTAGTTGATGAAAGATGGAGATTGAAGAAATAGAAAGTTTATTATTTTAGAAACTTTACAAAACATTAATCTTTTAGACGTGGAAAATCCTCGAGATAGTGTTAATAAGCTTTTTGCCAAGTTTTGAGATCAGGACGAGATAGTATTGAATATTAGATTTAGTTGATAAAGTAAGAAGATTGAAAGAATAGAAAGTTTCTTATTTTAGAAACTTTTCAAAACCTCAATTTTTAGCAATAGGAGACCCTAGAGATGGGGTCAAGGAGCTTTTAGCCATGTTTTGAGGTGAGGATGAGATGGTATTGAAACTTAGATTTAGTTGATGAAGGACCACCTTTTATGGTATTTAAACCCTAGAGATGAAGTCAACCAACTTCTAGCCACGTTTTGGGTTGAGAATCAGAAGGTATTGAATCTTAGATTTAGCTGATTAAGGATGGAGATTGAAAAAATAGAAAGTTTCTTATTCAAGAAACTTTATAAAACATCCATCTTTTGGACATAAGAAACCCTCGAGATGGTGTGAAGGAGTTTTTTGCCAAGTTTTAAGATTAGGATGAGAGGATATTCAATCTTAGATTTAGTTCCTGAAGGATAGAGATTGAAGAAATAAAAAGTTTCTTATTTTAGAAACTTTATAAATATCAAACTTTTACTTTTTGTAAAACCTAGATATGGTGTCGAAGTGCTTTTAGCTAAGTTTTGAGATGAGGATTAGGTGGTATTGAATCATAGATTTAGTTGATGAAGGATGGAGATTGAAAAATTACAAAGTTTCTTAGTTTAGAAACTTTATAAAACAACCATCTTTTAGACATAGAAAATCCTAGATGTGGTGTAAAGAAGCTTTTAACCAAGTTTGTTGAAGAGGATGAGATGGTATTGAATCTTAGATTTAGTTGATATAAGATACTGAATTAAAAAATAGAAAGTTTCTTATTTTAGAAACTCTAAAACATCCATCTTCTAGACATAAGAGACCTTGGAGATGGTGTCAAAGGGCTTTTAGCCAAGTTTTGGGATGATGATGAGATGGTTTTAAATCTTAGATTTAGTTGATGGAAGATGGAGATTGAAAAAGTAGAAAGTTTCTTATTTTAGAAACTTTATAAAATATCCCTTTTAGACATAGGAAATCCTAGAGATGGTGTTAAGGAGCTTTCAGTCAAGTTTTGAGATGGCGATGTGATGGTATTGGATCTTGGATTTTGTTGATAAAAGGATGGAGATTGAAAAAATAGAAAGTTTATATAACATCCATCGTTTAGACATAGCTGACCCTAGAGATGGTGTCGATGAGCTTTTAGCCAAGTTTTGGATTGATGATGAGATGGTATTGAATCTTTGATTTAGCTGATGAAGGATGGAGATTGAAAAAAATGAAAGTTTCTTATTTTAGAAACTTTATAAAACATCCATCTTTGAGACATTGGAAACTCGAGATACGGTGTCAAGGAGCTTTTAGCAAAGTTTTGAGATGAGAATGACAGGGTACTGAATCTTAGATTTAGTTGCTGAATGATGGAGATTTAAAGAAAAAAAAAAGTTTCCTATTTTAGAAACTTTATAAAACATCAAACTTTTATACTTAGTAAACCCTAGAGATGGTGTCAAAGAGCTTTTAGCAACATTTTGAGATGAGGATTAGATGGTATTGAATCTTAGATTTAGTTGATGAAAGATGGAGATTGAAGAAATAGAAAGTTTATTATTTTAGAAACTTTATAAAACATTCATCTTTTAGACGTGGGAAATCTTCGAGACAGTGTTAATAAGCTTTTTGCCAAGTTTTGAGATCAGGACGAGATAGTATTGAATATTAGATTCAGTTGATAAAGTAAGAAGATTGAAAGAATAGAAAGTTTCTTATTTTAGAAACTTTTCAAAACCTCAATTTTTAGCAATAGGAGACCCTAGAGATGGGGTCAAGGAGCTTTTAGCCATGTTTTGTGGTGAGGATGAGATGGTATTGAAACTTAGATTTAGTTGATGAAGGACCACCTTTTATGGTATTTAAACCCTAGAGATGAAGTCAACCAACTTCTAGCCACGTTTTGGGTTGAGAATCAGAAGGTATTGAATCTTAGATTTAGCTGATGAAGGATGGAGATTGAAAAAATAGAAAGCTTCTTATTCAAGAAACTTTATAAAACATCCATGTTTTGGAAATAAGAAACCCTCGAGATGGTGTGAAGGAGTTTTTTGCCAAGTTTTAAGATTAGGATGAGAGGATATTCAATCTTAGATTTAGTTGCTGAAGGATAGAGATTGAAGAAATAAAAAGTTTCTTATTTTAGAAACTTTATAAATTTCAAACTTTTACTTTTTGTAAACCCTAGATATGGTGTCGAAGTGCTTTTAGCTAAGTTTTGAGATGAGGATTAGGTGGTATTGAATCATAGATTTAGTTGATGAAGGATGGAGATTGAAAAATTACAAAGTTTCTTAGTTTAGAAACTTTATAAAACATCCATCTTTTAGACATAGAAAATCCTAGATGTGGTGTAAAGAAACTTTTAACCAAGTTTGTTGAAGAGGATGAGATGGTATTGAATCTTAGATTTAGTTGATATAAGATACTGAATTAAAAAATAGAAAGTTTCTTATTTTAGAAACTCTAAAACATCCATCTTCTAGACATAAGAGACCTTGGAGATGGTGTCAAAGAGCTTTTAGCCAAGTTTTGGGATGATGATGAGATGGTTTTAAATCTTAGATTTAGTTGATGGAAGATGGAGATTGAAAAAGTAGAAAGTTTCTTATTTTAAAAACTTTATAAAATATCCCTTTTAGACATAGGAAATCCTAGAGATGGTGTTAAAGAGCTTTCAGTCAAGTTTTGAGATGGCGATGTGATGGTATTGGATCTTGGATTTTGTTGATAAAAGGATGGAGATTGAAAAAATACAAAGTTTATATAACATCCATCGTTTAGACATAGCTGACCCTAGAGATGGTGTCAATGAGCTTTTAGCCAAGTTTTGGATTGATGATGAGATTGTATTGAATCTTTGATTCAGCTGATGAAGGATGGAGATTGAAAAAATTGAAAGTTTCTTATTTCAGAAACTTTATAAAACATCCATCTTTGAGACATTGGAAACTCGAGATATGGTGTCAAGGAGCTTTTAGCAAAGTTTTGAGATGAGAATGAGAGGGTACTGAATCTTAGATTTAGTTGCTGAATGATGGAGATTGAAAGAAAAAAAAGTTTCCTATTTTAGAAACTTTATAAAACATCAAACTTTTATACTTAGAAAACCCTAGAGATGGTGTCAAAGAGCTCTTAGCAACATTTTGAGATGAGGGTTAGATGGTATTGAATCTTAGATTTAGTTGATGAAAGATGGAGATTGAAGAAATAGAAAGTTTATTATTTTAGAAACTTTACAAAACATTAATCTTTTAGACGTGGAAAATCCTCGAGATAGTGTTAATAAGCTTTTTGCCAAGTTTTGAGATCAGGACGAGATAGTATTGAATATTAGATTTAGTTGATAAAGTAAGAAGATTGAAAGAATAGAAAGTTTCTTATTTTAGAAACTTTTCAAAACCTCAATTTTTAGCAATAGGAGACCCTAGAGATGGGGTCAAGGAGCTTTTAGCCATGTTTTGAGGTGAGGATGAGATGGTATTGAAACTTAGATTTAGTTGATGAAGGACCACCTTTTATGGTATTTAAACCCTAGAGATGAAGTCAACCAACTTCTAGCCACGTTTTGGGTTGAGAATCAGAAGGTATTGAATCTTAGATTTAGCTGATTAAGGATGGAGATTGAAAAAATAGAAAGTTTCTTATTCAAGAAACTTTATAAAACATCCATCTTTTGGACATAAGAAACCCTCGAGATGGTGTGAAGGAGTTTTTTGCCAAGTTTTAAGATTAGGATGAGAGGATATTCAATCTTAGATTTAGTTCCTGAAGGATAGAGATTGAAGAAATAAAAAGTTTCTTATTTTAGAAACTTTATAAATATCAAACTTTTACTTTTTGTAAACCCTAGATATGGTGTCGAAGTGCTTTTAGCTAAGTTTTGAGATGAGGATTAGGTGGTATTGAATCATAGATTTAGTTGATGAAGGATGGAGATTGAAAAATTACAAAGTTTCTTAGTTTAGAAACTTTATAAAACAACCATCTTTTAGACATAGAAAATCCTAGATGTGGTGTAAAGAAGCTTTTAACCAAGTTTGTTGAAGAGGATGAGATGGTATTGAATCTTAGATTTAGTTGATATAAGATACTGAATTAAAAAATAGAAAGTTTCTTATTTTAGAAACTCTAAAACATCCATCTTCTAGACATAAGAGACCTTGGAGATGGTGTCAAAGGGCTTTTAGCCAAGTTTTGGGATGATGATGAGATGGTTTTAAATCATAGATTTAGTTGATGGAAGATGGAGATTGAAAAAGTAGAAAGTTTCTTATTTTAGAAACTTTATAAAATATCCCTTTTAGACATAGGAAATCCTAGAGATGGTGTTAAGGAGCTTTCAGTCAAGTTTTGAGATGGCGATGTGATGGTATTGGATCTTGGATTTTGTTGATAAAAGGATGGAGATTGAAAAAATAGAAAGTTTATATAACATCCATCGTTTAGACATAGCTGACCCTAGAGATGGTGTCGATGAGCTTTTAGCCAAGTTTTGGATTGATGATGAGATGGTATTGAATCTTTGATTTAGCTGATGAAGGATGGAGATTGAAAAAAATGAAAGTTTCTTATTTTAGAAACTTTATAAAACATCCATCTTTGGGACATTGGAAACTCGAGATACGGTGTCAAGGAGCTTTTAGCAAAGTTTTGAGATGAGAATGACAGGGTACTGAATCTTAGATTTAGTTGCTGAATGATGGAGATTTAAAGAAAAAAAAAAGTTTCCTATTTTAGAAACTTTATAAAACATCAAACTTTTATACTTAGTAAACCCTAGAGATGGTGTCAAAGAGCTTTTAGCAACATTTTGAGATGAGGATTAGATGGTATTGAATCTTAGATTTAGTTGATGAAAGATGGAGATTGAAGAAATAGAAAGTTTATTATTTTAGAAACTTTATAAAACATTCATCTTTTAGACGTGGGAAATCCTCGAGACAGTGTTAATAAGCTTTTTGCCAAGTTTTGAGATCAGGACGAGAAAGTATTGAATATTAGATTCAGTTGATAAAGTAAGAAGATTGAAAGAATAGAAAGTTTCTTATTTTAGAAACTTTTCAAAACCTCAATTTTTAGCAATAGGAGACCCTAGAGATGGGGTCAAGGAGCTTTTAGCCATGTTTTGTGGTGAGGATGAGATGGTATTGAAACTTAGATTTAGTTGATGAAGGACCACCTTTTATGGTATTTAAACCCTAGAGATGAAGTCAACCAACTTCTAGCCACGTTTTGGGTTGAGAATCAGAAGGTATTGAATCTTAGATTTAGCTGATGAAGGATGGAGATTGAAAAAATAGAAAGCTTCTTATTCAAGAAACTTTATAAAACATCCATGTTTTGGACATAAGAAACCCTCGAGATGGTGTGAAGGAGTTTTTTGCCAAGTTTTAAGATTAGGATGAGAGGATATTCAATCTTAGATTTAGTTGCTGAAGGATAGAGATTGAAGAAATAAAAAGTTTCTTATTTTAGAAACTTTATAAATTTCAAACTTTTACTTTTTGTAAACCCTAGATATGGTGTCGAAGTGCTTTTAGCTAAGTTTTGAGATGAGGATTAGGTGGTATTGAATCATAGATTTAGTTGATGAAGGATGGAAATTGAAAAATTACAAAGTTTCTTAGTATAGAAACTTTATAAAACATCCATCTTTTAGAAATAAAAAATCCTAGATGTGGTGTAAAGAAGCTTTTAACCAAGTTTGTTGAAGAGGATGAGATGGTATTGAATCTTAGATTTAGTTGATATAAGATACTGAATTAAAAAATAGAAAGTTTCTTATTTTAGAAACTCTAAAACATCCATCTTCTAGACATAAGAGACCTTGGAGATGGTGTCAAAGGGCTTTTAGCCAAGTTTTGGGATGATGATGAGATGGTTTTAAATCTTAGATTTAGTTGATGGAAGATGGAGATTGAAAAAGTAGAAAGTTTCTTATTTTAGAAACTTTATAAAATATCCCTTTTAGACATAGGAAATCCTAGAGATGGTGTTAAGGAGCTTTCAGTCAAGTTTTGAGATGGGGATGTGATGGTATTGGATCTTGAATTTTGTTGATAAAAGGATGGAGATTGAAAAAATAGAAAGTTTATATAACATCCATCGTTTAGACATAGCTGACCCTAGAGATGGTGTCAATGAGCATTTAGCCAAGTTTTGGATTGATGATGAGATGGTATTGAATCTTAGATTTAGCTGTTGAAGGATGGAGATTGAAAAAATTGAAAGTTTCTTATTTTAGAAACTTTATAAAACATCTATCTTTGAGACATTGGAAACTCGAGATAAGGTGTCAAGGAGCTTTTAGTAAAGTTTTGAGATGTGAATGAGAGGGTACTGAATCTTAGATTTAGTTGCTGAATGATGGAGATTGAAAGAAAAAAAAGTTTCCTATTTTAGAAACTTTATAAAACATCAAACTTTTATACTTAGTAAACCGTAGAGATGGTGTCAAAGAGCTTTTAGCAACATTTTGAGATGAGGATTAGATGGTATTGAATCTTAGATTTAGTTGATGAAAGATGGAGATTGAAGAAATAGAAAGTTTATTAATTTAGAAACTTTATAAAACATTCATCTTTTAGACGTGGGAAATCCTCGAGACAGTGTTAATAAGCTTTTTGCGAAGTTTTGAGATCAGGACGAGATAGTATTGAATATTAGATTCAGTTGATAAAGTAAGAAGATTGAAAGAATAGAAAGTTTCTTATTTTAGAAACTTTTCAAAACCTCAATTTTTAGCCATAGGAGACCCTAGAGATGAGGTCAAGGAGCTTTTAGCCATGTTTTGAGGTGAGGATGAGATGGTATTGAAACTTAGATTTAGTTGATGAAGGACCACATTTTATGGTATTTAAACCCTAGAGATGATGTCAACCAACTTCTAGCCACGTTTTGGGTTGAGAATCAGAAGGTATTGAATCTTAGATTTGGCTGATTAAGGATGGAGATTGAAAAAATAGAAAGCTTCTTATTCTAGAAACTTTATAAAACATCCATCTTTTGGACATAAGAAACCTTAGAGATGGTGTCAAGGAGTTTTTTGCCAAGTTTTAAGATTAGGATTAGAGGGTATTGAATCGTAGATTTACTTGCTGAAGGATAGAGATTGAAGAAATAAAAAGTTTCTTATTTTAGAAACTTTATAAATATTAATCTTTTACTTTTTGTAAACCCTAGATATGGTGTCGAAGTGCTTTTAGCTAAGTTTTGAGATGAGGACTAGGTGGTATTGAATCATAGATTTAGTTGATTAATGATGGAGATTGAAAAATTACAAAGTTTCTTATTTTTGAAACTTTATAAAACATCCATCTTTTAGACAAAAAAAACCCTAGATGTGGTGTAAAGTAGCTTTGAGCCAAGTTTGTAGAAGAGGATGAGATGGTATTGAATCTTAGATTTAGTTGATAGAGGATATTGAATTAAAAAATAGAAAGTTTCTTATTTTAGAAACTTTATAAAATATCCATCTTTTAGACATAGGAAATCGTAGAGATGGTGTTAAGGAGCTTTCAGTCAAATTTTGAGATGGGGATGTGATGGTATTGGATCTTGAATTTTGTTGATAAAAGGATGGAGATTGAAAAACTAGAAAGTTTATATAACATCCATCGTTTAGACATAGCTGACCCTAGAGATGGTGTCAATGAGCTTTTAGCCAAGTTTTGGATTGATGATGAGATGGTATTGAATCTTTGATTTAGCTGATGAAGGATGGAGATTGAAAAAATTGAAAGTTTCTTATTTTAGAAACTTTATAAAACATCCATCTTTGAGACATTGGAAACTCGAGATATGGTGTCAAGGAGCTTTTACCAAAGTTTTGAGATGAGAATGAGAGGGTACTGAATCTTAGATTTAGTTGCTGAATGATGGAGATTGAAAGAAAAAAAAGTTTCCTATTTTAGAAACTTTATAAAACATCAAACTTTTATACTTAGTAAACCTTAGAGATGGTGTCAAAGAGCTTTTAGCAACATTTTGGGATGAGGATTATATGGTATTGAATCTTAGATTTAGTTGATGAAAGATGGAGATTGAAGAAATAGAAAGTTTATTATTTTAGAAACTTTATAAAACATTCATCTTTTAGACGTGGAAAATCCTCGAGACAGTGTTAATAAGCTTTTTGCCAAGTTTTGAGATCAGGACGAGATAGTATTGAATATTAGATTTAGTTGATAAAGTAAGAAGATTGAAAGAATAGAAAGTTTCTTATTTTAGAAACTTTTCAAAACCTCAATTTTTAGCCATAGGAGACCCAAGAGATGGGGTCAAGGAGCTTTTAGCCATGTTTTGAGGTGAGGATGAGATGGTATTGAAACTTAGATTTAGTTGATAAGGACCACCTTTTATGGTATTTAAACCCTAGAGATGATGTCAACCAACTTCTAGCCACGTTTTGGGTTGAGAATCAGATGGTATTGAATCTTAGATTTAGCTGATGAAGGATGGAGATTGAAAAAATAGAAAGCTTCTTATTCTAGAAACTTTATAAAACATCCATCTTTTGGACATAAGAAACCCTAGATATGGTGTCAAGGAGTTTTTTGCCAAGTTTTAGATTAGGATGAGAGGGTATTGAATCGTAGATTTACTTGCTGAAGGATAGAGATTGAAGAAATAAAAAGTTTCTTATTTTAGAAACTTTATAAATATCAATCTTTTACTTTTTGTAAACCCTAGATATGGTGTCGAAGTGCTTTTAGCTAAGTTTTGAGATGAGGATTAGGTGGTATTGAATCATAGATTTAGTTGATGAATGATGGAGATTGAAAAATTATAAAGTTTCTTATTTTAGAAACTTTATAAAACATCCATCTTTTAGACATAGAAAACCCGAGATGTGGTGTAAAGAAGCTTTTAGCTAAGTTTGTAGAAGAGGATGAGATGGTATTGAATCTTAGATTTAGTTGATATAGGATATTGAATTAAAAAATAGAAAGTTTCTTATTTTAGAAACTCTAAAACATCCATCTTCTAGACATAAAAGGCCCTGGAGACGGTGTCAAAGAGCTTTTAGCCAAGTTTTGGGATGATGATGAGATGGTTTTAAATCATAGATTTAGTTAATGGAAGATGGAGATTGAAAAATTAGAAAGTTTCTTATTTTAGAAACTTTAATAAATATCCATCTTTTAGACATAGGAAATCCTAGAGATGGTGTTAAGGAGCTTTCAATCAAGTTTTGAGATGGGGATGTGATGGTATTGGATCTTGGATTTTGTTGATAAAAGGATGGAGATTGAAAAACTAGAAAGTTTATATAACATCCATCGTTTAGACATAGCTGACCCTAGAGATGGTGTCAATGAGCTTTTAGCCAAGTTTTGGATTGATGATGAGATGGTATTGAATCTTTGATTTAGCTGATTAAGGATGGAGATTGAAAAAATTGAAAGTTTCTTATTTTAGAAACTTTATAAAACATCCATCTTTGAGACATTGGAAACTCGAGATATGGTGTCAAGGAGCTTTTACCAAAGTTTTGAGATGAGAATGAGAGGGTACTGAATCTTAGATTTAGTTGCTGAATGATGGAGATTGAAAGAAAAAAAAGTTTCCTATTTTATAAACTTTATAAAACATCAAACTTTTATACTTAGTAAACCTTAGAGATGGTGTCAAAGAGCTTTTAGCAACATTTTGGGATGAGGATTATATGGTATTGAATCTTAGATTTAGTTGATGAAAGATGGAGATTGAAGAAATACAAAGTTTATTATTTTAGAAACTTTATAAAACATTCATCTTTTAGATGTGGGAAATCCTCGAGACAGTGTTAATAAGCTTTTTGCCAAGTTTTGAGATCAGGACGAGATAGTATTGAATATTAGATTCAGTTGATAAAGTAAGAAGATTGAAAGAATAGAAAGTTTCTTATTTTAGAAACTTTCCAAAACCTCAATTTTTAGCCATAGGAGACCCAAGAGATGGGGTCAAGGAGCTTTTAGCCATGTTTTGAGGTGAGGATTAGATGGTATTGAAACTTAGATTTAGTTGATGAAGGACCACCTTTTATGGTATTTAAACCCTAGAGATGATGTTAACCAACTTCTAGCCACGTTTTGGGTTGAGAATCAGAAGGTATTGAATCTTAGATTTAGCTGATGAAAGATGGAGATTGAAAAAATAGAAAGCTTCTTATTCTAGAAACTTTATAAAACATCCATCTTTTGGACATAAGAAACCCTAGAGATGGTGTCAAGGAGATTTTTGCCAAGTTTTAAGATTAGGATGATAGGGTATTGAATCGTAGATTTTCTTGCTGAAGGATAGAGATTGAAGAAATAAAAAGTTTCTTATTTTAGAAACTTTATAAATATCAATCTTTTACTTTTTGTAAACCCTAGATATGGTGTCGAAGTGCTTTTAGCTAAGTTTTGAGATGAGGATTAGGTGGTATTGAATCATAGATTTAGTTGATGAATGATGGAGATTGAAAAATTATAAAGTTTCTTATTTTAGAAACTTTATAAAACATCCATCTTTTAGACATAGAAAACCCGAGATGTGGTGTAAAGAAGCTTTTAGCTAAGTTTGTAGAAGAGGATGAGATGGTATTGAATCTTAGATTTAGTTGATATAGGATATTGAATTAAAAAATAGAAAGTTTCTTATTTTAGAAATTCTAAAACATCCATCTTCTAGACATAATAGACCCTAGAGATAGTGTTAAAGTGCTTTTAGCCAAGTTTTGGGATGATGATGAGATTGTTGTAAATCTTAGATTTAGTGACGGAAGAAGGAGATTGAAAAAGTAGAAAGTTTCTTATTTTAGAAACTTTATAAAATATCAATCTTTTAGACATAGGAAATCCTAGAGATTGTGTTAAGGAGCTTTCAGTCAAGTTTTGAGATGGGGATGTGATGGTATTGGATCTTGGATTTTGTTGATAAAAAGGATGGAGATTGAAAAAATAGAAAGTTTATATAACATCCACCGTTTAGACATAGCTGACCCTAGAGATGGTGTCAATGAGCTTTTAGCCAAGTTTTGCATTGATGATGAGATGGTATTGAATCTTTGATTTAGCTGATGAAGGATGGAGATTGAAAAAATTGAAAGTTTCTTATTTTAGAAACTTTATAAAACATCCATCTTTGAGACATTGGAAACTCGAGATATGGTGTCAAGGAGCTTTTAGCAAAGTTTTGAGATGAGAATGACAGGGTACTGAATCTTAGATTTAGTTGCTAAATGATGGAGATTGAAAGAAAAAAAAAGTTTCCTATTTTAGAAACTTTATAAAACATCAAACTTTTATACTTAGTAAACCCTAGAGATGGTGTCAAAGAGCTTTTAGCAACATTTTGAGATGAGGATTAGATGGTATTGAATCTTAGATTTAGTTGATGAAAGATGGAGATTGAAGAAATACAAAGTTTATTATTTTAGAAACTTTATAAAACATTCATCTTTTAGACGTGGGAAATCCTCGAGACAGTGTTAATAAGCTTTTTGCCAAGTTTTTAGATCAGGACGAGATAGTATTGAATATTAAATTTAGTTGATAAAGTAAGAAGATTGAAAAAATAGAAAGTTTCTTATTTTAGAAACTTTTCAAAACCTCAATTTTTAACAATAGGAGACCCTAGAGATGGTGTCAAGGAGACCCTAGCTGATAAAGGATGGAGATTGAAAAAATAGAAAGCTTCTTATTCAAGAAACTTTATAAAACATTCATCTTTTGGACATAAGAAACCCTAGAGATGGTGTCAAGGAGTTTTTTGCCAAGTTTTAAGATTAGGATGAGAGGATATTCAATCTTAGATTTACTTGCTGAAGGATAGAGATTGAAGAAATAAAAAGTTTCTTATTTTAGAAACTTTATAAATATCAAACTTTTACTTTTTGTAAACCCTAGATATGGTGTCGAAGTGCTTTTAGCTAAGTTTTGAGATGAGGATTAGGTGGTATTAAATCATAGATTTAGTTGATGAAGGATGGAGATTGAAAAATTACAAAGTTTCTTAGTTTAGAAACTTTATAAAACATCCATCTTTTAGACATAGAAAACCCTAGATGTGGTGTCAAGAAGCTTTAAGCTAAGTTTGTTGAAGAGGATGAGATGGTATTGAATCTTAGATTTCGTTGATATATGATATTAAATTAAAAAATAGAAAGTTTCTTATTTTAGAAACTCTAAAACATCCATCTTCTAGACATAAGAGACCCTGGAGATGGTGACAAAGAGCTTTTAGCCAAGTTTTGGGATGATGATGAGATGGTTTTAAATCTTAGATTTAGTTGATGGAAGATGGAGATTGAAAAAGTAGAAAGTTTCTTATTTTAGAAACTTTATAAAATATCCCTTTTAGACATAGGAAATCCTAGAGATGGTGTTAAGGAGCTTTCAGTCAAGTTTTGAGATGGGGATGTGATGGTATTGGATCTTGGATTTTGTTGATAAAAGGATGGAGATTGAAAAAATAGAAAGTTTATATAACATCCATCGTTTAGACATAGCTGACCCTAGAGATGGTGTCAATGAGCTTTTAGCGAAGTTTTGGATTGATGATGAGATGGTATTGAATCTTAGATTTAGCTGATGAAGGATGGAGATTGAAAAAATTGAAAGTTTCTTATTATAAAAACTTTATAAAACATCCATCTTTGAGACATTGGAAACTCGAGATAAGGTGTCAAGGAGCTTTTAGCAAACTTTTGAGATGAGAATGAGAGGGTACTGAATCTTAGATTTAGTTGCTGAATGATGGAGATTGAAAGAAAAAAAAGTTTCCTATTTTAGAAACTTTAAAAAACATCAAACTTTTATACTTAGTAAACCCTAGAGATGGTGTCAAAGAGCTCTTAGCAACATTTTGAGATGAGGATTAGATGGTATTGAATCATAGATTTAGTTGATGAATGATGGAGATTGAAAAATTATAAAGTTTCTTATTTTAGAAACTTTATAAAACATCATCTTTTAGACATAGAAAACCCTAGATGTGGTGTAAAGAAGGTTTTAGCCAAGTTTGTAGAAGAGGATGAGATGGTATTGAATCTTAGATTTAGTTGATATAGGATATTGAATTAAAAAATAGAAAGTTTCTTATTTTAGAAACTCTTAAACATCCATCTTCAAGACATAAGAGGCATTGGAGATGGTGTCAAAGTGCTTTTAGCCAAGTTTTGGGATGATGATGAGATGGTTTAAAATCTTAGATTTAGTTGATGGAAGATGGAGATTGAAAAAGTAGAAAGTTTCTTATTTTAGAAATTTTATAAAATATCCATCTTTTAGACATTGGAAATCCTAGAGATGGTGTTAAGGAGCTTTCAGTCAAGTTTTGAGATGGGGATGTGATGGTATTGGATCTTGGATTTTGTTGATAAAAGGATGGAGATTGAAAAAATAGAAATTTTATATAACATCCATCGTTTAGACATAGCTGACCCTAGAGATGGTGTCAATGAGCTTTTTCGCCAAGTTTTGGATTGATGATGAGATGGTATTGAATCTTAGATTTAGCTGATGAAAGATGGAGATTGAAAAAATTGAAAGTTTCTTATTTTAGAAACTTTATAAAACATCCATCTTTGAGACATTGGAAACTCGAGATATGGTGTCAAAGAGCTTTTAGCAAAGTTTTGAGATGAGAATGAGAGGGTACTGAATCTTAGATTTAGTTGCTGAATGATGGAGATTGAAAGAAAAAAAAGTTTTCTATTTTAGAAACTTTAAAAAACATCAAACTTTTATACTTAGTAAACCCTAGAGATGGTGTCAAAGAGCTCTTAGCATCATTTTGAGATGTGGATTAGATGAAATTTGAATCTTAGATTTAGTTGATGAAAGATGGAAATTGAAGAAATAGAAAGTTTATTATTTTAGAAACTTTATAAAACATTCAACTTTTAGACGTGGAAAATCCTCGAGACAGTGTTAATAAGCTTTTTGCCAAGTTTTGAGATCAGGACGAGATAGTATTGAATATTAGATTGAGTTGATAAAGTAAGAAGATTGAAAGAATAGAAAGTTTCTTATTTTAGAAACTTTTCAAAACCTCAATTTTTAGCAATAGGAGACCCTAGAGATGGGGTCAAGGAGCTTTTAGCCATGTTTTGAGGTGAGGATGAGATGGTATTGAAACTTAGATTTAGTTGATGAAGGACCACCTTTTATGGTATTTAAACCCTAGAGATGATGTCAACCAACTTCTAGCTACGTTTTGGGTTGAGAATCAGAAGGTATTGAATCTTAGCTTTTAGCTGATGAAGGATGGAGATTGAAAAAATAGAAAGCTTCTTATTCAAAAAACTTTATAAAACATCCATCTTTTGGACATAAGAAACCCTAGAGATGGTGTGAAGGAGTTTTTTGCCAAGTTTTAAGATTAGGATGAGAGGATATTTAATCTTAGATTTACTTGCTAAAGGATAGAGATTGAAAAAATAAAAAGTTTCTTATTTTAGAAACTTTATAAATATCAAACTTTTACTTTTTGTAAACCTTAGATATGGTGTCGAAGTGCTTTTAGCTAAGTTTTGAGATGAGGATTAGGTGGTATTGAATCATAGATTTAGTTGTTGAAGGATGGAGATTGAAAAATTACAAAGTTTAGTTTAGAAACTTTATAAAACATCCATCTTTTAGACATAGAAAACCCTAGATGTGGTGTAAAGAAGCTTTAAGCCAGGTTTGTTGAAGAGGATGAGATGGTATTGAATCTTAGATTTAGTTGATATAGGATACTGAATTAAAAAATAGAAAGTTTCTTATTTTAGAAACTCTAAAACATCCATCTTCTAGACATAAGAGACCATGGAGATGGTGTCAAAGAGCTTTTAGCCAAGTTTTGGGATGATGATGAGATGGTTTTAAATCTTAGATTTAGTTGATGGAAGATGGAGATTGAAAAAGTAGAAAGTTTCTTATTTTAGAAACTTTATAAAATATCCCTTTTAGACATAGGAAATCCTAGAGATGGTGTTAAGGAGCTTTCAGTCAAGTTTTGAGATGGGGATGTGATGGTATTGGATCTTTGATTTTGTTGATAAAAGGATGGAGATTGAAAAAATAGAAAGTTTATATAACATCCATCGTTTAGACATAACTGACCCTAGAGATGGTGTCAATGAGCTTTTAGCCAAGTTTTGGATTGATGATGAGATGGTATTGAATCTTAGATTCAGCGGATGAAGGATGGAGATTGAAAAAATTGAAAGTTTCTTATTTTAGAAACTTTATAAAACATCCATCTTTGAGACATTGGAAACTCGAGATATGGTGTCAAGGAGCTTTTAGCAAAGTTTTGAGGTGAGAATGAGAGGGTACTGAATCTTAGATTTAGTTGCTGAATGATGGAGATTGAAAGAAAAAAAAGTTTCCTATTTTAGAAACTTTATAAAACATCAAACTTTTATACTTAGTAAACCGTAGAGATGGTGTCAAAGAGCTTTTAGCAACATTTTGAGATGAGGATTAGATGGTATTGAATCTTAGATTTAGTTGATGAAAGATGGAGATTGAAGAAATAGAAAGTTTATTAATTTAGAAACTTTATAAAACATTCATCTTTTAGACGTGGGAAAGCCTCGAGACAGTGTTAATAAGCTTTTTGCGAAGTTTTGAGATCAGGACGAGATAGTATTGAATATTAGATTCAGTTGATAAAGTTAGAAGATTGAAAGAATAGAAAGTTTCTTATTTTAGAAACTTTTCAAAACCTCAATTTTTAGCCATAGGAGACCCTAGAGATGAGGTCAAGGAGCTTTTAGCCATGTTTTGAGGTGAGGATGAGATGGTATTGAAACTTAGATTTAGTTGATGAAGGACCACATTTTATGGTATTTAAACCCTAGAGATGATGTCAACCAACTTCTAGCCACGTTTTGGGTTGAGAATCAGAAGGTATTGAATCTTAGATTTGGCTGATGAAGGATGGAGATTGAAAAAATAGAAAGCTTCTTATTCTAGAAACTTTATAAAACATCCATCTTTTGGACATAAGAAACCTTAGAGATGGTGTCAAGGAGTTTTTTGCCAAGTTTTAAGATTAGGATTAGAGGGTATTGAATCGTAGATTTACTTGCTGAAGGATAGAGATTGAAGAAATAAAAAGTTTCTTATTTTAGAAACTTTATAAATATTAATCTTTTACTTTTTGTAAACCCTAGATATGGTGTCGAAGTGCTTTTAGCTAAGTTTTGAGATGAGGACTAGGTGGTATTGAATCATAGATTTAGTTGATTAATGATGGAGATTGAAAAATTACAAAGTTTCTTATTTTTGAAACTTTATAAAACATCCATCTTTTAGACAAAAAAAACCCTAGATGTGGTGTAAAGTAGCTTTGAGCCAAGTTTGTAGAAGAGGATGAGATGGTATTGAATCTTAGATTTAGTTGATAGAGGATATTGAATTAAAAAATAGAAAGTTTCTTATTTTAGAAACTTTATAAAATATCCATCTTTTAGACATAGGAAATCGTAGAGATGGTGTTAAGGAGCTTTCAGTCAAATTTTGAGATGGGGATGTGATGGTATTGGATCTTGGATTTTGTTGATAAAAGGATGGAGATTGAAAAAATAGAAAGTTTATATAATATCCATCGTTTAGACATAGCTGACCCTAGAGATGGTGTCAATGAGCTTTTAGCCAAGTTTTGGATTGATGATGAGATGGTATTGAATCTTAGATTTAGCTGATGAAGGATGGAGATTGAAAAAAATGAAAGTTTCTTATTTTAGAAACTTTATAAAACATCCATCTTTGAGACATTGGAAACTCGAGATATGGTGTCAAGGAGCTTTTAGCAAAGTTTTGAGATGGGAATGAGAGGGTACTGAATCTTAGATTTAGTTGCTGAATGATGGAGATTGAAAGAAAAAAAAGTTTCCTATTTTAGAAACTTTATAAAACATCAAACTTTTATACTTAGTAAACCCTAGAGATGGTGTCAAAGAGCTCTTAGCAACATTTTGAGATGAGGATTAGATGGTATTGAATCTTAGATTTAGTTGATGAAAGATGGAGATTGAAGAAATACAAAGTTTATTATTTTAGAAACTTTACAAAACATTAATCTTTTAGACGTGGAAAATCCTCGAGACAGTGTTAATAAGCTTTTTGCCAAGTTTTGAGATCAGGACGAGATAGTATTGAATATTAGATTCAGTTGATAAAGTAAGAAGATTGAAAGAATATAAAGTTTCTTATTTTAGAAACTTTTCAAAACCTCAATTTTTAGAAATAGGAGACCCTAGAGATGGGGTCAAGGAGCTTTTAGCCATGTTTTGAGGTGAGGATGAGATGGTATTGAAACTTAGATTTAGTTGATGAAGGACCACCTTTTATGGTATTTAAACCCTAGAGATGAAGTCAACCAACTTCTAGCCACGTTTTGGGTTGAGAATCAGAAGGTATTGAATCTTAGATTTAGCTGATGAAGGATGGAGATTTAAAAAATTGAAAGCTTCTTATTCAAGAAACTTTATAAAACATCCATCTTTTGGACAAAAGAAACCCTCGAGATGGTGTGAAGGAGTTTTTTGCCAAGTTTTAAGATTAGGATGAGAGGATATTCAATCTTAGATTTAGTTGCTGAAGGATAGAGATTGAAGAAATAAAAAGTTTCTTATTTTAGAAACTTTATAAATATCAAACTTTTACTTTTTGTAAATCCTAGATATGGTGTCGAAGTGCTTTTAGCTAAGTTTTGAGATGAGGATTAGGTGGTATTGATCATAGATTTAGTTGATGAAGGATGGAGATTGAAAAATTACAAAGTTTCTTAGTTTAGAAACTTTATAAAACATCCATCTTTTAGACATAGAAAATCCTAGATGTGGTGTAAAGAAGCTTTTAACCAAGTTTGTTGAAGAGGATGAGATGGTATTGAATCTTAGATTTAGTTGATATAAGATACTGAATTAAAAAATAGAAAGTTTCTTATTTTAGAAACTCTAAAACATCCATCTTCTAGACATAAGAGACCATGGAGATGGTGTCAAAGAGCTTTTAGCCAAGTTTTGGGATGATGATGAGATGGTTTTAAATCTTAGATTTAGTTGATGGAAGATGGAGATTGAAAAAGTAGAAAGTTTCTTATTTTAGAAACTTTATAAAATATCCCTTTTAGACATAGGAAATCCTAGAGATGGTGTTAAGGAGCTTTCAGTCAAGTTTGGAGATGGCGATGTGATGGTATTGGATCTTGGATTTTGTTGATAAAAGGATGGAGATTGAAAAAATAGAAAGTTTATATAACATCCATCGTTTAGACATAGCTGACCCTAGAGATGGTGTCAATGAGCTTTTAGCCAAGTTTTGGATTGATGATGAGATTGTATTGAATCTTTGATTCAGCTGATGAAGGATGGAGATTGAAAAAATTGAAAGTTTCTTATTTTAGAAACTTTATAAAACATCCATCTTTGAGACATTGGAAACTCGAGATATGGTGTCAAGGAGCTTTTAGCAAAGTTTTGAGATGAGAATGAGAGGGTACTGAATCTTAGATTGAGTTGCTGAATGATGGAGATTGAAAGACAAAAAGTTTCCTATTTTAAAAACTTTTTAAAACATCAAACTTTTATACTTAGTAAACCCTAGAGATGGTGTCAAAGAGCTCTTAGCAACATTTTGAGATGAGGATTAGATGGTATTGAATCTTAGATTTAGTTGATGAAAGATGGAGATTGAAGAAATACAAAGTTTATTATTTTAGAAACTTTACAGAACATTAATATTTTAGACGTGGAAAATCCTCGAGACAGTGTTAATAAGCTTTTTGCCAAGTTTTGAGATCAGGACGAGATAGTATTGAATATTAGATTTAGTTGATAAAGTAAGAATATTGAAAGAATAGAAAGTTTCTTATTTTAGAAACTTTTCAAAACCTCAATTTTTAGCAATAGGAGACCCTAGAGATGGGGTCAAGGAGCTTTTAGCAATGTTTTGAGGTGAGGATGAGATGGTATTGAAACTTAGATTTAGTTGATGAAGGACCACCTTTTATGGTATTTAAACCCTAGAGATGAAGTCAACCAACTTCTAGCCACGTTTTGGGTTAAGAATCAGAACGTATTGAATCTTAGATTTAGCTGATTAAGGATGGAGATTGAAAAAATAGAAAGTTTCTTATTCAAGAAACTTTATAAAACATCCATCTTTTGGACATAAGAAACCCTCGAGATGGTGTGAAGGAGTTTTTTGCCAAGTTTTAAGATTAGGATGAGAGGATATTCAATCTTAGATTTAATTGCTGAAGGATAGAGATTGAAGAAATAAAAAGTTTCTAATTTTAGAAACTTTATAAATATCAAACTTTTACTTTTTGTAAACCCTAGATATGGTGTCGAAGTGCTTTTAGCTAAGTTTTGAGATGAGGATTAGGTGGTATTGAATCATAGATTTAGTTGATGAAGGATGGAGATTGAAAAATTACAAAGTTTCTTAGTTTAGAAACTTTATAAAACAACCATCTTTTAGACATAGAAAATCCTAGATGTGGTGTAAAGAAGCTTTTAACCAAGTTTGTTGAAGAGGATGAGATGGTATTGAATCTTAGATTTAGTTGATATAAGATAATGAATTAAAAAATAGAAAGTTTCTTATTTTAGAAACTCTAAAACATCCATCTTCTAGACATAAGAGACCTTGGAGATGGTGTCAAAGGGCTTTTAGCCAAGTTTTGGGATGATGATGAGATGGTTTTAAATCTTAGATTTAGTTGATGGAAGATGGAGATTGAAAAAGTAGAAAGTTTCTTATTTTAGAAACTTTATAAAATATCCCTTTTAGACATAGGAAATCCTAGAGATGGTGTTAAGGCGCTTTCAGTCAAGTTTTGAGATGGCGATGTGATGGTATTGGATCTTGGATTTTGTTGATAAAAGGATGGAGATTTAAAAAATAGAAAGTTTATATAACATCAATCGTTTAGACATAGCTGACCCTAGAGATGGTGTCGATGAGCTTTTAGCTAAGTTTTGGATTGATGATGAGATGGTATTGAATCTTTGATTTAGCTGATGAAGGATGGAGATTGAAAAAATTGAAAGTTTCTTATTTTAGAAACTTTATAAAACATCCATCTTTGAGACATTGGAAACTCGAGATACGGTGTCAAGGAGCTTTTAGCAAAGTTCTGAGATGAGAATGACAGGGTACTGAATCTTAGATTTAGTTGCTGAATGATGGAGATTTAAAGAAAAAAAAAAGTTTCCTATTTTAGAAACTTTATAAAACATTAAACTTTTATACTTAGTAAACCTTAGAGATGGTGTCAAAGAGCTTTTAGCAACATTTTGAGATGAGGATTAGATGGTATTGAATCTTAGATTTAGTTGATGAAAGATGGAGATTGAAGAAATAGAAAGTTTATTAATTTAGAAACTTTATAAAACATTCATCTTTTAGACGTGGGAAATCCTCGAGACAGTGTTAATAAGCTTTTTGCGAAGTTTTGAGATCAGGACGAGATAGTATTGAATATTAGATTCAGTTGATAAAGTAAGAAGATTGAAAGAATAGAAAGTTTCTTATTTTAGAAACTTTTCAAAACCTCAATTTTTAGCCATAGGAGACCCTAGAAATGAGGTCAAGGAGCTTTTAGCCATGTTTTGAGGTGAGGATGAGATGGTATTGAAACTTAGATTTAGTTGATGAAGGACCACATTTTATGGTATTTAAACCCTAGAGATGATGTCAACCAACTTCTAGCCACGTTTTGGGTTGAGAATCAGAAGGTATTGAATCTTAGATTTGGCTGATGAAGGATGGAGATTGAAAAAATAGAAAGCTTCTTATTCTAGAAACTTTATAAAACATCCATCTTTTGGACATAAGAAACCTTAGAGATGGTGTCAAGGAGTTTTTTGCCAAGTTTTAAGATTAGGATTAGAGGGTATTGAATCGTAGATTTACTTGCTGAAGGATAGAGATTGAAGAAATAAAAAGTTTCTTATTTTAGAAACTTTATAAATATTAATCTTTTACTTTTTGTAAACCCTAGATATGGTGTCGAAGTGCTTTTAGCTAAGTTTTGAGATGAGGACTAGGTGGTATTGAATCATAGATTTAGTTGATTAATGATGGAGATTGAAAAATTACAAAGTTTCTTATTTTTGAAACTTTATAAAACATCCATCTTTTAGACAAAAAAAACCCTAGATGTGGTGTAAAGTAGCTTTGCGCCAAGTTTGTAGAAGAGGATGAGATGGTATTGAATCTTAGATTTAGTTGATAGAGGATATTGAATTAAAAAATAGAAAGTTTCTTATTTTAGAAACTTTATAAAATATCCATCTTTTAGACATAGGAAATCGTAGAGATGGTGTTAAGGAGCTTTCAGTCAAATTTTGAGATGGGGATGTGATGGTATTGGATCTTGGATTTTGTTGATAAAAGGATGGAGATTGAAAAAATAGAAAGTTTATATAATATCCATCGTTTAGACATAGCTGACCCTAGAGATGGTGTCAATGAGCTTTTAGCTAAGTTTTGGATTGATGATGAGATGGTATTGAATCTTAGATTTAGCTGATGAAGGATGGAGATTGAAAAAAATGAAAGTTTCTTATTTTAGAAACTTTATAAAACATCCATCTTTGAGACATTGGAAACTCGAGATATGGTGTCAAGGAGCTTTTAGCAAAGTTTTGAGATGGGAATGAGAGGGTACTGAATCTTAGATTTAGTTGCTGAATGATGGAGATTGAAAGAAAAAAAAGTTTCCTATTTTAGAAACTTTATAAAACATCAAACTTTTATACTTAGTAAACCCTAGAGATGGTGTCAAAGAGCTCTTAGCAACATTTTGAGATGAGGATTAGATGGTATTGAATCTTAGATTTAGTTGATGAAAGATGGAGATTGAAGAAATACAAAGTTTATTATTTTAGAAACTTTACAAAACATTAATCTTTTAGACGTGGAAAATCCTCGAGACAGTGTTAATAAGCTTTTTGCCAAGTTTTGAGATCAGGACGAGATAGTATTGAATATTAGATTCAGTTGATAAAGTAAGAAGATTGAAAGAATATAAAGTTTCTTATTTTAGAAACTTTTCAAAACCTCAATTTTTAGAAATAGGAGACCCTAGAGATGGGGTCAAGGAGCTTTTAGCCATGTTTTGAGGTGAGGATGAGATGGTATTGAAACTTAGATTTAGTTGATGAAGGACCACCTTTTATGGTATTTAAACCCTAGAGATGAAGTCAACCAACTTCTAGCCACGTTTTGGGTTGAGAATCAGAAGGTATTGAATCTTAGATTTAGCTGATGAAGGATGGAGATTTAAAAAATTGAAAGCTTCTTATTCAAGAAACTTTATAAAACATCCATCTTTTGGACATAAGAAACCCTCGAGATGGTGTGAAGGAGTTTTTTGCCAAGTTTTAAGATTAGGATGAGAGGATATTCAATCTTAGATTTAGTTGCTGAAGGATAGAGATTGAAGAAATAAAAAGGTTCTTATTTTAGAAACTTTATAAATATCAAACTTTTACTTTTTGTAAACCCTAGATATGGTGTCGAAGTGCTTTTAGCTAAGTTTTGAGATGAGGATTAGGTGGTATTGATCATAGATTTAGTTGATGAAGGATGGAGATTGAAAAATTACAAAGTTTCTTAGTTTAGAAACTTTATAAAACATCCATCTTTTAGACATAGAAAATCCTAGATGTGGTGTAAAGAAGCTTTTAACCAAGTTTGTTGAAGAGGATGAGATGGTATTGAATCTTAGATTTAGTTGATATAAGATACTGAATTAAAAAATAGAAAGTTTCTTATTTTAGAAACTCTAAAACATCCATCTTCTAGACATAAGAGACCTTGGAGATGGTGTCAAAGAGCTTTTAGCCAAGTTTTGGGATGATGATGAGATGGTTTTAAATCTTAGATTTAGTTGATGGAAGATGGAGATTGAAAAAGTAGAAAGTTTCTTATTTTAGAAACTTTATAAAATATCCCTTTTAGACATAGGAAATCCTAGAGATGGTGTTAAGGAGCTTTCAGTCAAGTTTTGAGATGGCGATGTGATGGTATTGGATCTTGGATTTTGTTGATAAAAGGATGGAGATTGAAAAAATAGAAAGTTTATATAACATCCATCGTTTAGACATAGCTGACCCTAGAGATGGTGTCAATGAGCTTTTAGCCAAGTTTTGGATTGATGATGAGATTGTATTGAATCTTTGATTCAGCTGATGAAGGATGGAGATTGAAAAAATTGAAAGTTTCTTATTTTAGAAACTTTATAAAACATCCATCTTTGAGACATTGGAAACTCGAGATATGGTGTCAAGGAGCTTTTAGCAAAGTTTTGAGATGAGAATGAGAGGGTACTGAATCTTAGATTGAGTTGCTGAATGATGGAGATTGAAAGACAAAAAGTTTCCTATTTTAGAAACTTTTTAAAACATCAAACTTTTATACTTAGTAAACCCTAGAGATGGTGTCAAAGAGCTCTTAGCAACATTTTGAGATGAGGATTAGATGGTATTGAATCTTAGATTTAGTTGATGAAAGATGGAGATTGAAGAAATACAAAGTTTATTATTTTAGAAACTTTACAAAACATTAATATTTTAGACGTGGAAAATCCTCGAGACAGTGTTAATAAGCTTTTTGCCAAGTTTTGAGATCAGGACGAGATAGTATTGAATATTAGATTTAGTTGATAAAGTAAGAAGATTGAAAGAATAGAAAGTTTCTTATTTTAGAAACTTTTCAAAACCTCAATTTTTAGCAATAGGAGACCCTAGAGATGGGGGTCAAGGAGCTTTTAGCCATGTTTTGAGGTGATGATGAGATGGTATTGAAACTTAGATTTAGTTGATGAAGGACCACCTTTTATGGTATTTAAACCCTAGAGATGATGTCAACGAACTTCTAGCCACGTTTTGGGTTGAGAATAGAAGGTATTGAATCTTAGATTTAGCTGATAAAGGGTGGAGATTGAAAAAATAGAAAGCTTCTTATTCAAGAAACTTTATAAAACATCCATCTTTTGGACATAAGAAACCCTAGAGATGGTGTCAAGGAGTTTTTTGCCAAGTTTTAGGATTAGGATTAGAGGATATTCAATCTTAGATTTAGTTGCTGAAGGATAGAGATTGAAGAAATAAAAAGTTTCTTATTTTAAAAACTTTATAAATATCAAACTTTTACTTTTTGTAAACCCTAGATATGGTGTCGAAGTGCTTTTAGCTAAGTTTTGAGATGAGGATTAGGTGGTATTGAATCATAGATTTAGTTGTTGAAGGTGGAGATTGAAAAATTACAAAGTTTCTTAGTTTAGAAACTTTATAAAACATCCATCTTTTAGACATAGAAAAACCTAGATGTGGTGTAAAGAAGCTTTAAGCCAGGTTTGTTGAAGAGGATGAGATGGTATTGAATCTTAGATTTAGTTGATATATGATACTGAATTAAAAAATAGAAAGTTTCTTATTTTAGAAACTCTAAAACATCCATCTTCTAGACATAAGAGACCCTGGAGATGGTGTCAAAGAGCTTTTAGCCAAGTTTTGGGATGATGATGAGATGGTTTTAAATCTTAGATTTAGTTGATGGAAGATGGAGATTGAAAAAGTAGAAAGTTTCTTATTTTAGAAACTTTATAAAATATCCCTTTTAGACATAGGAAATCCTAGAGATGGTGTTAAGGAGCTTTCAGTCAAGTTTTGAGATGGGGATGTGATGGTATTGGATCTTGGATTTTGTTGATAAAAGGATGGAGATTGAAAAAATAGAAAGTTTATATAACATCCATCGTTTAGACATAGCTGACCCTAGAGATGGTGTCAATGAGCTTTTAGCCAAGTTTTGGATTGATGATGAGATTGTATTGAATCTTTGATTCAGCTGATGAAGGATGGAATTGAAAAAATTGAAAGTTTCTTATTTTAGAAACTTTATAAAACATCCATCTTTGAGACATTGGAAACTCGAGATATGGTGTCAAGGAGCTTTTAGCAAAGTTTTGAGATGAGAATGAGAGGGTACTGAATCTTAGATTGAGTTGCTGAATGATGGAGATTGAAAGACAAAAAGTTTCCTATTTTAGAAACTTTTTAAAACATCAAACTTTTATACTTAGTAAACCCTAGAGATGGTGTCAAAGAGCTCTTAGCAACATTTTGAGATGAGGATTAGATGGTATTGAATCTTAGATTTAGTTGATGAAAGATGGAGATTGAAGAAATACAAAGTTTATTATTTTAGAAACTTTACAAAACATTAATATTTTAGACGTGGAAAATCCTCGAGACAGTGTTAATAAGCTTTTTGCCAAGTTTTGAGATCAGGACGAGATAGTATTGAATATTAGATTTAGTTGATAAAGTAAGAAGATTGAAAGAATAGAAAGTTTCTTATTTTAGAAACTTTTCAAAACCTCAATTTTTAGCAATAGGAGACCCTAGAGATGGGGGTCAAGGAGCTTTTAGCCATGTTTTGAGGTGATGATGAGATGGTATTGAAACTTAGATTTAGTTGATGAAGGACCACCTTTTATGGTATTTAAACCCTAGAGATGATGTCAACGAACTTCTAGCCACGTTTTGGGTTGAGAATAGAAGGTATTGAATCTTAGATTTAGCTGATAAAGGATGGAGATTGAAAAAATAGAAAGCTTCTTATTCAAGAAACTTTATAAAACATCCATCTTTTGGACGTAAGAAACCCTAGAGATGGTGTCAAGGAGTTTTTTGCCAAGTTTTAAGATTAGGATTAGAGGATATTCAATCTTAGATTTAGTTGCTGAAGGATAGAGATTGAAGAAATAAAAAGTTTCTTATTTTAAAAACTTTATAAATATCAAACTTTTACTTTTTGTAAACCCTAGATATGGTGTCGAAGTGCTTTTAGCTAAGTTTTGAGATGAGGATTAGGTGGTATTGAATCATAGATTTAGTTGTTGAAGGTGGAGATTGAAAAATTACAAAGTTTCTTAGTTTAGAAACTTTATAAAACATCCATCTTTTAGACATAGAAAAACCTAGATGTGGTGTAAAGAAGCTTTAAGCCAGGTTTGTTGAAGAGGATGAGATGGTATTGAATCTTAGATTTAGTTGATATATGATACTGAATTAAAAAATAGAAAGTTTCTTATTTTAGAAACTCTAAAACATCCATCTTCTAGACATAAGAGACCCTGGAGATGGTGTCAAAGAGCTTTTAGCCAAGTTTTGGGATGATGATGAGATGGTTTTAAATCTTAGATTTAGTTGATGGAAGATGGAGATTGAAAAAGTAGAAAGTTTCTTATTTTAGAAACTTTATAAAATATCCCTTTTAGACATAGGAAATCCTAGAGATGGTGTTAAGGAGCTTTCAGTCAAGTTTTGAGATGGGGATGTGATGGTATTGGATCTTGGATTTTGTTGATAAAAGGATGGAGATTGAAAAAATAGAAAGTTTATATAACATCCATCGTTTAGACATAGCTGACCCTAGAGATGGTGTCAATGAGCTTTTAGCCAAGCTTTGGATTGATGATGAGATGGTATTGAATCTTAGATTTAGCTGATGAAGGATGGAGATTGAAAAAATTGAAAGTTTCTTATTTTAGAAACTTTATAAAACATCTATCTTTGAGACATTGGAAACTCGAGATAAGGTGTCAAGGAGCTTTTAGTAAAGTTTTGAGATGTGAATGAGAGGGTACTGAATCTTAGATTTAGTTGCTGAATGATGGAGATTGAAAGAAAAAAAAGTTTCCTATTTTAGAAACTTTATAAAACATCAAACTTTTATACTTAGTAAACCGTAGAGATGGTGTCAAAGAGCTTTTAGCAACATTTTGAGATGAGGATTAGATGGTATTGAATCTTAGATTTAGTTGATGAAAGATGGAGATTGAAAAAATAGGAAGTTTATTATTTTAGAAACTTTATAAAACATTCATCTTTTAGACGTGGGAAATCCTCGAGACAGTGTTAATAAGCTTTTTGCGAAGTTTTGAGATCAGGACGAGATAGTATTGAATATTAGATTCAGTTGATAAAGTAAGAAGATTGAAAGAATAGAAAGTTTCTTATTTTAGAAACTTTTCAAAACCTCAATTTTTAGCCATAGGAGACCCTAGAGATGAGGTCAAGGAGCTTTTAGCCATGTTTTGAGGTGAGGATGAGATGGTATTGAAACTTAGATTTAGTTGATGAAGGACCACATTTTATGGTATTTAAACCCTAGAGATGATGTCAACCAACTTCTAGCCACGTTTTGGGTTGAGAATCAGAAGGTATTGAATCTTAGATTTGGCTGATGAAGGATGGAGATTGAAAAAATAGAAAGCTTCTTATTCTAGAAACTTTATAAAACATCCATCTTTTGGACATAAGAAACCTTAGAGATGGTGTCAAGGAGTTTTTTGCCAAGTTTTAAGATTAGGATTTGAGGGTATTGAATCGTAGATTTACTTGCTGAAGGATAGAGATTGAAGAAATAAAAAGTTTCTTATTTTAGAAACTTTATAAATATTAATCTTTTACTTTTTGTAAACCCTAGATATGGTGTCGAAGTGCTTTTAGCTAAGTTTTGAGATGAGGACTAGGTGGTATTGAATCATAGATTTAGTGGATTAATGATGGAGATTGAAAAATTACAAAGTTTCTTATTTTTGAAACTTTATAAAACATCCATCTTTTAGACAAAAAAAACCCTAGATGTGGTGTAAAGTAGCTTTGAGCCAAGTTTGTAGAAGAGGATGAGATGGTATTGAATCTTAGATTTAGTTGATAGAGGATATTGAATTAAAAAATAGAAAGTTTCTTATTTTAGAAACTCTAAAACATCCATCTTCTAGACATAAGAGACCCTGGAGATGGTGTCAAAGAGCTTTTAGCCAAGTTTTGGGATGATTATGAGATGGTTTTAAATCTTAGATTTAGTTGATGGAAGATGGAGATTGAAAAAGTAGAAAGTTTCTTATTTTAGAAACTTTATAAAATATCCATCTTTTAGACATAGGAAATCGTAGAGATGGTGTTAAAGAGCTTTCAGTCAAATTTTGAGATGGGGATGTGATGGTATTGGATCTTGGATTTTGTTGATAAAAGGATGAAGATTGAAAAAATAGAAAGTTTATATAATATCCATCGTTTAGACATAGCTGACCCTAGAGATGGTGTCAATGAGCTTTTAGCCAAGTTTTGGATTGATGATGAGATGGTATTGAATCTTAGATTTAGCTGATGAAGGATGGAGATTGAAAAAAATGAAAGTTTCTTATTTTAGAAACTTTATAAAACATCCATCTTTGAGACATTGGAAACTCGAGATATGGTGTCAAGGAGCTTTTAGCAAAGTTTTGAGATGGGAATGAGAGGGTACTGAATCTTAAATTTAGTTGCTGAATGATGGAGATTGAAAGAAAAAAAAGTTTCCTATTTTAGAAACTTTATAAAACATCAAACTTTTATACTTAGTAAACCCTAGAGATGGTGTCAAAGAGCTCTTAGCAACATTTTGAGATGAGGATTAGATGGTATTGAATCTTAGATTTAGTTGATGAAAGATGGAGATTGAAGAAATACAAAGTTTATTATTTTAGAAACTTTACAAAACATTAATCTTTTAGACGTGGAAAATCCTCGAGATAGTGTTAATAAGCTTTTTGCCAAGTTTTGAGATCAGGACGAGATAGTATTGAATATTAGATTCAGTTGATAAAGTAAGAAGATTGAAAGAATATAAAGTTTCTTATTTTAGAAACTTTTCAAAACCTCAATTTTTAGAAATAGGAGACCATAGAGATGGGGTCAAGGAGCTTTTAGCCATGTTTTGAGGTGAGGATGAAATGGTATTGAAACTTAGATTTAGTTGATGAAGGACCACCTTTTATGGTATTTAAACCCTAGAGATGAAGTCAACCAACTTCTAGCCACGTTTTGGGTTGAGAATCAGAAGGTATTGAATCTTAGATTTAGCTGATGAATGATGGAGATTTAAAAAATTGAAAGCTTCTTATTCAAGAAACTTTATAAAACATCCATCTTTTGGACATAAGAAACCCTCGAGATGGTGTGAAGGAGTTTTTTGCCAAGTTTTAAGATTAGGATGAGAGGATATTCAATCTTAGATTTAGTTGCTGAAGGATAGAGATTGAAGAAATAAAAAGTTTCTTATTTTAGAAACTTTATAAATATCAAACTTTTACTTTTTGTAAACCCTAGATATGGTGTCGAAGTGCTTTTAGCTAAGTTTTGAGATGAGGATTAGGTGGTATTGATCATAGATTTAGTTGATGAAGGATGGAGATTGAAAAATTACAAAGTTTCTTAGTTTAGAAACTTTATAAAACATCCATCTTTTAGACATAGAAAATCCTAGATGTGGTGTAAAGAAGCTTTTAACCAAGTTTGTTGAAGAGGATGAGATGGTATTGAATCTTAGATTTAGTTGATATAAGATACTGAATTAAAAAATAGAAAGTTTCTTATTTTAGAAACTCTAAAACATCCATCTTCTAGACATAAGAGACCTTGGAGATGGTGTCAAAGAGCTTTTAGCCAAGTTTTGGGATGATGATGAGATGGTTTTAAATCTTAGATTTAGTTGATGGAAGATGGAGATTGAAAAAGTAGAAAGTTTCTTATTTTAGAAACTTTATAAAATATCCCTTTTAGACATAGGAAATCCTAGAGATGGTGTTAAGGAGCTTTCAGTCAAGTTTTGAGATGGCGATGTGATGGTATTGGATCTTGGATTTTGTTGATAAAAGGATGGAGATTGAAAAAATAGAAAGTTTATATAACATCCATCGTTTAGACATAGCTGACCCTAGAGATGGTGTCAATGAGCTTTTAGCCAAGTTTTGGATTGATGATGAGATTGTATTGAATCTTTGATTCAGCTGATGAAGGATGGAGATTGAAAAAATTGAAAGTTTCTTATTTTAGAAACTTTATAAAACATCCATCTTTGAGACATTGGAAACTCGAGATATGGTGTCAAGGAGCTTTTAGCAAAGTTTTGAGATGAGAATGAGAGGGTACTGAATCTTAGATTGAGTTGCTGAATGATGGAGATTGAAAGACAAAAAGTTTCCTATTTTAGAAACTTTTTAAAACATCAAACTTTTATACTTAGTAAACCCTAGAGATGGTGTCAAAGAGCTCTTAGCAACATTTTGAGATGAGGATTTGATGGTATTGAATCTTAGTTGATAAAAGATGGAGATTGAAGAAATACAAAGTTTATTATTTTAGAAACTTTACAAAACATTAATATTTTAGACGTGGAAAATCCTCGAGACAGTGTTCATAAGCTTTTTGCCAAGTTTTGAGATCAGGACGAGATAGTATTGAATATTAGATTTAGTTGAAAAAGTAAGAAGATTGAAAGAATAGAAAGTTTCTTATTTTAGAAACTTTTCAAAACCTCAATTTTTAGCAATAGGAGACCCTAGAGATGGGGTCAAGGAGCTTTTAGCCATGTTTTGAGGTGAGGATGAGATGGTATTGAAACTTAGATTTAGTTGATGAAGGACCACCTTTTATGGTATTTAAACCCTAGAGATGATGTCAACCAACTTCTAGCCACGTTTTGGGTTGAGAATAGAAGGTATTGAATCTTAGATTTAGCTGATAAAGGATGGAGATTGAAAAAATAGAAAGCTTCTTATTTAAGAAACTTTATAAAACATCCATCTTTTGGACATAAGAAACCCTAGAGATGGTGTCAAGGAGTTTTTTGCCAAGTTTTAAGATTAGGATGAGAGGATATTCAATCTTAGATTTAGTTGCTGAAGGATAGAGATTGAAGAAATAAAAAGTTTCTTATTTTAGAAACTTTATAAATATCAAACTTTTACTTTTTGTAAACCCTAGATATGGTGTCGAAGTGCTTTTAGCTAAGTTTTGAGATGAGGATTAGGTGGTATTGAATCATAGATTTAGTTGTTGAAGGTGGAGATTGAAAAATTACAAAGTTTCTTAGTTTAGAAACTTTATAAAACATCCATCTTTTAGACATAGAAAACCCTAGATGTAGTGTAAAGAAGCTTTAAGCCAGGTTTGTTGAAGAGGATGAGATGGTATTGAATCTTAGATTTAGTTGATATATGATACTGAATTAAAAAATAGAAAGTTTCTTATTTTAGAAACTCTAAAACATCCATCTTCTAGACATAAGAGACCCTGGAGATGGTGTCAAAGAGCTTTTAGCCAAGTTTTGGGATGATGATGAGATGGTTTTAAATCTTAGATTTAGTTGATGGAAGATGGAGATTGAAAAAGTAGAAAGTTTCTTATTTTAGAAAGTTTATAAAATATCCCTTTTAGACATAGGAAATCCTAGAGATGGTGTTAAGGAGCTTTCAGTCAAGTTTTGAGATGGGGATGTGATGGTATTGGATCTTGGATTTTGTTGGTAAAAGGATGGAGATTGAAAAAATAGAATTTTATATAACATCCATCGTTTAGACATAGCTGACCCTAGAGATGGTGTCAATGAGCTTTTAGCCAAGTTTTGGATTGATGATGAGATGGTATTGAATCTTAGATTTAGCTGATGAAGGATGGAGATTGAAAAAATTGAAAGTTTCTTATTTTAGAAACTTTATAAAACATCTATCTTTGAGACATTGGAAACTCGAGATAAGGTGTCAAGGAGCTTTTAGTACAGTTTTGAGATTTAAATGAGAGGGTACTGAATCTTAGATTTAGTTGCTGAATGATGGAGATTGAAAGAAAAAAAAGTTTCCTATTTTAGAAACTTTATAAAATATCAAACTTTTATACTTAGTAAACCGTAGAGATGGTGTCAAAGAGCTTTTAGCAACATTTTGAGATGAGGATTAGATGGTATTGAATCTTAGATTTAGTTGATGAAAGATGGAGATTGAAGAAATAGAAAGTTTATTATTTTAGAAACTTTATAAAACATTCATCTTTTAGACGTGGGAAATCCTCGAGACAGTGTTAATAAGCTTTTTGCGAAGTTTTGAGATCAGGACGAGATAGTATTGAATATTAGATTCAGTTGATAAAGTAAGAAGATTGAAAGAATAGAAAGTTTCTTATTTTAGAAACTTTTCAAAACCTCAATTTTTAGCCATATGAGACCCTAGAGATGAGGTCAAGGAGCTTTTAGCCATGTTTTGAGGTGAGGATGAGATGGTATTGAAACTTAGATTTAGTTGATGAAGGACCACATTTTATGGTATTTAAACCCTAGAGATGATGTCAACCAACTTCTAGCCACGTTTTGGGTTGAGAATCAGAAGGTATTGAATCTTAGATTTGGCTGATGAAGGATGGAGATTGAAAAAATAGAAAGCTTCTTATTCTAGAAACTTTATAAAACATCCATCTTTTGGACATAAGAAACCTTAGAGATGGTGTCAAGGAGTTTTTTGCCAAGTTTTAAGATTAGGATGAGAGCGTATTGAATCGTAGATTTACTTGCTGAAGGATAGAGATTGAAGAAATAAAAAGTTTCTTATTTTAGAAACTTTATAAATATTAATCTTTTACTTTTTGTAAACCCTAGATATGGTGTCGAAGTGCTTTTAGCTAAGTTTTGAGATAAGGACTAGGTGGTATTGAATCATAGATTTAGTTGATTAATGATGGAGATTGAAAAATTACAAAGTTTCTTATTTTTGAAACTTTATAAAACATCCATCTTTTAGACAAAAAAAACCCTAGATGTGGTGTAAAGTAGCTTTGAGCCAAGTTTGTAGAAGAGGATGAGATGGTATTGAATCTTAGATTTAGTTGATAGAGGATATTGAATTAAAAAATAGAAAGTTTCTTATTTTAGAAACTCTAAAACATCCATCTTCTAGACATAAGAGACCCTGGAGATGGTGTCAAAGAGCTTTTAGCCAAGTTTTGGGATGATTATCAGATGGTTTTAAATCTTAGATTTAGTTGATGGAAGATGGAGATTGAAAAAGTAGAAAGTTTCTTGTTTTCGAAACTTTATAAAATATCCATCTTTTAAACATAGGAAATCCTAGAGATGGTGTTAAGGAGCTTTCAGTCAAGTTTTGAGATGAGGATATGATCGTATTGGATCTTGGATTTTGTTAATAAAGATGGAGATTGAAAATTAGATAGTTTCTTATTTTAGAAAGTTTATATAACATCCATCGTTTACACATAGCTGACCCTAGATATGGTGTCAATGAAATTTTAGCCAAGTTTTGGATTGATGATGAGATGGTATTGAATCTTAGATTTATCTGATAAAGGATGGAGATTGAAAAAATTGAAAGTTTCTGATTTTAGAAACTTTATAAAACATCCATCTTTGAGACATTGGAAACTCGAGAGATGGTGTTAAGGAGCTTTTAGCAAAGTTTTGAGATGAGAATGAGAGGGTACTGAAACTTAGATTTAGTTGATGAATGATGGAGATTGAAGGAAAAAAATGTTTCCTATTTTAGAATCTTTATAAAACATCAAACTTACTTAGTAAACCCTAGAGATGGTGTCAAAGAGCTTTTAGCAATATTTTGAGAGGAGGATTAGATGGTATTGAATGTTGATGAAGGATGGAGATTGAAGAAATAGAAAGTTTATTATTATAGAAACTTTATAAAACTTCCATCTTTTAGATGTGGGAAATTCTTGAGATAGTGTTAATAAGCTTTTTGCCAAGTTTTCAGATCAAGAAAATATGGTATTGAATCTTAGATTTAGTTGATAAAGTAAGAAAATTGAAAAAATAGAAAGTTTCTTATTTTAGAAACTTTTTAAAACATCAATTTTTAGTCATATGAGACCCTAGAAATGGCGTCAATGAGCTTTTTGCCATGTTTTGAGGTGAGGATGAAATGGTATTGAAATTTAGATTTAGTTGATGAATGACCACCTTTTATGGCATTGAAACCCTAGAGATGATGTCACCCAACTTCTAGCCACATTTTGGGTTGAGAAACAGAGGGTATTGAATCTTAGATATAGCTGATGAATGATGGAGATTGAAATATAGAAAGCTTCTTATTTTAGAAACTTTATAAAACATCCATCTTTTGGATATAAGAAACCCTAGAGATAGTGTCAAGGAGTTTTTTGCCAAGTTTTAAGATTAGGATGAGAGGGTATTCAATCTTAGATTTAGTTGCTGAAGGATAAAGATTGAAGAAATAAAATGTTTCTTATTTTAGAAACTTTATAAATATCAATCTTTTACTTTTTGTAAACCCTAGATATGGTGTCGAAGTGCTTTTAGCTAAGTTTTGAGATGAGGATTGGGTGGTATTGAATCATAGATTTAGTTGATGACGGATGGAGATTGAAAAATTACAAAGTTTCTTAGTTTAGAAACTTTATAAAACATCCATCTTTTAGACATAGAAAACCCTAGATGTGGTGTAAAGAAGCTTTTAGCCAAGTTTCTTGAAGAGGATGAGATGGTATTGAATCTTAGATTTAGTTGATATAAGATATTGAATTAAAAAATAGAAAGTTTCTTATTTTAGAAACTCTAAAACATCCATCTTCTAGACATAAGAGACCCTGGAGATAGTGTCAAAGAGCTTTAACCAAGTTTCGGGATGATGATGAGATGGTTTTAAATCTTAGATTTAGTTGATGGAAGATGGAGATTGAAAAAGTAGAAAGTTTCTTATTTTAGAAACTTTATAAAATATCCATCTTTTAGACATAGGAAATCCTAGAGATGGTTAAGGAGCTTTCAATCAAGTTTTGAGATAGGGATGTGATGGTATTGGATCTTGGATTTTGTTGATAAAAGGATGGAGATTGAAAAAATAAAAAGTTTATATAACATCCATCGTTTAGACATAGCTGACCCTAGAGATGATGTCAATGAGCTTTTAGCCAAGTTTTAGATTGATGATGAGATGGTATTGAATCTTAGATTTAGCTGATGAAGGATGGAGATTAAAAAATTGAAAGTTTCTTATTTTAGAAACTTTATAAAACATGCATCTTTGAGACATTGGAAACTCGAGATATGGTGTCAAGGAGCTTTTAGCAAAGTTTTGAGATGAGAATGAGAGGGTACTGAATCTTAGATTTAGTTGCTGAATAAATGAGATTTAAGGAAAAAAACGTTTCCTATTTTAGAAACTTTATAAAACATCAAACTTTTATACTTAGTAAACCCTAGAGATGGTGTCAAAGAGCTTTTAGCAACATTTTGAGATGAGGATTAGATGGTATTGAATCTTAGATTTAGTTGATGAAAGATGGAGATTGAAGAAATAGAAAGTTTATTATTTTAGAAACTTTATAAATCATTCATCTTTTAGACGTGGGAAATCCTCGAGACAGTGTTAATAAGCTTTTTGCCAAGTTTTGAGATCAGGACGAGATAGTATTGAATATTAGATTCAGTTGATAAAGTAAGAAGATTGAAAGAATAGAAAGTTTCTTATTTTAGAAACTTTTCAAAACCTCAATTTTTAGCAATAGGAGACCCTAGGGATGGGGTCAAGCAGCTTTTAGCCATGTTTTGAGGTGAGGATGAGATGGTATTGAAACTTAGATTTAGTTGATGAAGGACCACCTTTTATGGTATTTAAACCCTAGAGATGATGTCTACCAACTTCTAGCCACGTTTTGGGTTGAGAATCAGAAGGTATTGAATCTTAGATTTAGCTGATGAAGGATGGAGATTGGAAAAATAGAAAGCTTCGTATTCTAGAAACTTTATAAAACATCCATCTTTTGGACATAAGAAACCCTAGAGATGGTGTCAAGGAGTTTTTTGCCAAGTTTTAAGATTAGGATAATAGGGTATTGAATCGTAGATTTACTTGCTGAAGGATAGAGATTGAAGAAATAAAAAGTTTCTTATTTTATAAACTTTATAAATATCAATCTTTTACTTTTTGTAAACCTTAGATATGGTGTCGAAGTGCTTTTAGCTAAGTTTTGAGATGAGGATTGGGTCGTATTGAATCATAGATTTAGTTGATGAATGATGGAGATTGAAAAATTATAAAGTTTCTTATTTTAGAAACTTTATAAAACATCCATCTTTTAGACATAGAAAACCCTAGATGTGGTGTAAAGAAGGTTTTAGCCAAGTTTGTAGAAGAGGATGAGATGGTATTGAATCTTAGATTTAGTTGATATAGGATATTGAATTAAAAAATAGAACGTTTCTTATTTTAGAAACACTAAAAGATCCATCTTCTAGACATAAGAGGCCCTGGAGATGGTGTCAAAGAGCTTTTAGCCAAGTTTTGGGATGATGATGAGATGGTTTTAAATCTTAGATTTAGTTGATGGAAGATGGAGATTGAATAAGTAGAAAGTTTCTTATTTTAGAAACTTTATAAAATATCCATCTTTTAGACATAGGAAATCCTAGAGATGTTGTTAAGGAGCTTTCAGTCAAGTTTTGAGATGGGGATGTGACGGTATTGGATCTTGGATTTTGTTGATAAAAGGATGGAGATTGAAAAAATAGAAAGTTTATATAACATCCATCGTTTAGACATAGCTGACCCTAGAGATGGTGTCAAAGAGCATTTAGCCAAGTTTTGGATTGATGATTAGATAGTATTGAATCTTAGATTTAGCTGATGAAGGATGGAGATTGAAAAAATTGAAAGTTTCTTATTTTAGAAACTGTATAAAACATCCATCTTTGAGACATTGGAAACTCGAGATATGGTGTCAAGGAGCTTTTAGCAAAGTTTTGAGATGAGAATGAGAGGGTACTGAATCTTAGATTTAGTTGCTGAATGATGGAGATTGAAAGAAAAAAAAGTTTCCTATTTTAGAAACTTTATAAAACATCAAACTTTTATACTTAGTAAACCCTAGAGATGGCGTCAAAGAGCTTTTAGCAACATTTTGAGATGAGGATTAGATGGTATTGAATCTTAGATTTAGTTGATGAAAGATGGAGATTGAAGAAATAGAAAGTTTATTATTTTAGAAACTTTATAAAACATTCATCTTTTAGACGTGAGAAATCCTCGAGGCAGTGTTAATAAGCTTTTTGCCAAGTTTTGAGATCAGGATGAGATAGTTTTGAATATTAGATTCAGTTGATAAAGTAAGAAGATTGAAAGAATAGAAAGTTTCTTATTTTAGAAACTTTTCAAAACCTCAATTTTTAGCAATAGGAGACCCTAGAGATGGGGTCAAGGAGCTTTTAGCCATGTTTTGAGGTGAGGATGAGATGGTATTGAAACTTAGATTTAGTTGATGAAGGACCACCTTTTATGGTATTTAAACCCTAGAGATGATGTCAACCAACTTCTAGCCATGTTTTGGGTTGAGAATCAGAAGGTATTGAATCTTAGATTTAGCTGATGAAGGATGGAGATTGAAAAAATAGAAAGCTTCTTATTCTAGAAACTTTATAAAACATCCATCTTTTGGACATAAGAAACCCTAGAGATGGTGTCAAGGAGTTTTTTGCCAAGTTTTAAGATTAGGATGATAGGGTATTGAATCGTAGATTTACTTGCTGAAGGATAGAGATTGAAGAAATAAAATTTTTCTTATTTTAGAAACTTTATAAATATCAATCTTTTACTTTTTGTAAACCCTAAATATGGTGTCGAAGTGCATTTAGCTAAGTTTTGAGATGAGGATTAGGTGGTATTGAATCATAGATTTATTTTATGAATGATGGAGATTGAAAAATTATAAAGTTTCTTATTTTAGAAACTTTATAAAACATCAATCTTTTAGACATAGAAAACCCTAGATGTGGTGTAAAGAAGCTTTTAGCCAAGTTTGTAGAAGAGGATGAGATGGTATTGAATCTTAGATTTAGTTGATATAGGATAATTATTTTAAAAAATAGAAAGTTTCTTATTTTAGAAACTCTAAAACATCCATCTTCTAGACATAAGAGGCCCTGGAGATGGTGTAAAAGAGCTTTTAGCCAAGTTTTGGGATGATAATGAGATGGTTTTAAATCTTAGATTTAGTTGATGGAAGATGGAAATTGAAAAAGTAGAAAGTTTCTTATTTTACAAACTTTATAAAATATCCATCTTTTAGACATAGGAAATCCTAGAGATGGTGTTAAGGAGCTTTCAGTCAAGTTTTGAGATGGGGATGTGATGGTATTGGATCTTGGATTTTGTTGATAAAAGGATGGAGATTGAAAAAATAGAAAGTTTATATAACATCCATCGTTTAGACATAGCTGACCCTAGAGATGGTGTAAATGAGCTTTTAGCCAAGTTTTGGATTGATGATTAGATGGTATTAAACCTTAGATTTAGCTGATGAAGGATGGAGATTGAAAAAATTGAAAGTTTCTTATTTTAGAAACTTTATAAAACATCCATCTTTGAGACATTGGAAACTCGAGATATGGTGTCAAGGAGCTTTTAGCAAAGGTTTGAGATGAGAATCAGAGGGTACTGAATCTTAGATTTAGTTGCTGAATGATGGAGATTGAAAGAAAAAAAAGTTTCATATTTTAGAAACTTTATAAAACATCAAACTTTTATACTTAGTAAACCCTAGAGATGGTGTCAAAGAGCTTTTAGCAACATTTTTGAGATGAGGATTAGATGGTATAGAATCTTAGATTTAGTTGATGAAAGATGGAGATTGAAGAAATAGAAAGTTTATTATTTTAGAAACTTTATAAAACATTCATCTTTTAGACGTGGGAAATCCTCGAGGCAGTGTTAATAAGCTTTTTGCCAAGTTTTGAGATCAGGACGAGATAGTATTGAATATTAGATTCAGTTGATAAAGTAAGAAGACTGAAAGAATAGAAAGTTTCTTATTTTAGAAACTTTTCAAAACCTCAATTTTTAGCCATAATAGACCCAAGAGATGGTGTCAAGGAGCTTTTAGCCATGTTTTGAGGTGAGGATGAGATGGTATTGAAACTTAGATTTAGTTGATGAAGAACCACCTTTTATGGTATTTAAACCCTAGGATGATGTCAACCAATTTCTAGCCACGTTTTGGGTTGAGAATCAGACGGTATTGAATCTTAGATTTAGCTGATGAAAGATGGAGATTGAAAAAATAGAAAGCTTCTTATTCTAGAAACTTTATAAAACATCCATCTTTTGGACATAAGAAACCCTAGAGATGGTGTCAAGGAGTTTTTTGCCAAGTTTTAAGATTAGGATGATAGGGTTTTGAATCGTAGATTTACTTGCTGAAGGATAGAGATTGAAGAAATAAAAAGTTTCTTATTTTAGAAACTTTATAAATATCAATCTTTTACTTTTTGTAAACCCTAGATATGGTGTCGAAGTGCATTTAGCTAAGTTTTGAGATGAGGATTAGGTCGTATTGAATCATAGATTTAGTTGATGAATGATGGAGATTGAAAAATTATAAAGTTTCTTATTTTAGAAACTTTGTAAAACATCCATATTTTAGACAAAGAAAACCCTAGATGTGGTGTAAAGAAGCTTTTAGCCAAGTTTGTAGAAGAGGATGAGATGGTATTGAATCTTAGATTTAGTTGATATAGGATATTGAATTAAAAAATAGAAAGTTTCTTATTTTAGAAACCCTAAAACATCCATCTTCTAGACATAAGAGGCCCTGGAGATGGTGTCAAAGAGCTTTTAGCCAAGTTTTGGAATGATGATGAGATGGTTTTAAATCTTAGATTTAGTTGATGGAAGATGGAGATTGAAAAAGTAGAAAGTTTCTTATTTTAGAAACTTTATAAAATATCCATCATTTAGACATAGGAAATCCTAGAGATGGTGTTAAGGAGCTTTCAGTCAAGTTTTGAGATGGGGATGTGATGGTATTGGATCTTGGAATTTGTTGATAAATGGATGGAGTTTGAAAAAAATAGAAAGTTTATATAACATCCATCGTTTAGACATATCTGACCCTAGAGATGGTGTCAATGAGCTTTTAGCCAAGTTTTGGATTGATGATGAGATGGTATTGAATCTTAGATTTAGCCGATGAAGGATGGAGATTGAAAAAATTGAAAGTTTCTTATTTTAGAAACTTTATAAAACATCCATCTTTGAGACATTGGAAACTCGAGATATGGTGTCAAGGAGCTTTTAGCAAACTTTTGAGATGAGAATGAGAGGGTACTGAATCTTAGATTTAGTTGCTGAATGATGGAGATTGAAAGAAAAAAAAGTTTCCTATTTTAGAAACTTTATAAAACATCAAACTTTTATACTTAGTAAACCCTAGATATGGTGTCAAAGAGCTTTTAGCAACATTTTGAGATGGGAATTAGATGGTATTGAATCTTAGATTTAGTTGATGAAAGATGGAGATTAAAGAAATCGAAAGTTTATTATTTTAGAAACTTTATAAAACATTCATCTTTTAGAAGTGGGAAATCCTCGAGACAGTGTTAATAAGCTTTTTGCCAAGTTTTGAGATCAGGACGAGATAGTATTGAATATTAGATTCAGTTGATAAAATAAGAAGATTGAAAGAATAGAAAGTTTCTTATTTTAGAAACTTTTCAAAACCTCAATTTTTAGCAATAGGAGACCCTAGAGATGGGGTCAAGGAGCTTTTAGCCATGTTTTGAGGTGAGGATGAGATGGTATTGAAAGGTAGATTTAGTTGATGAAGGACCACCTTTTATGGTATTTAAACCCTAGAGATTGATGTCAACCAACTTCTAGCCACGTTTTGGGTTGAGAATCAGAAGGTATTGAATCTTTGATTTAGCTGATGAAGGATGGAGATTGAAAAAATAGAAAGCTTCTTATTCTAGAAACTTTATAAAACATCCATCTTTTGGACATAAGAAACCCTAGAGATGGTGTCAAGGAGTTTTTTGCCAAGTTTTAGATTAGGATGAGAGGGTATTGAATCGTAGATTTACTTGCTGAAGGATAGAGATTGAAGAAATAAAAAGTTTCTTATTTTTGAAACTTTATAAATATCAATCATTTACTTTTTGTAAACCTTAGATATGATGTCGAAGTGCTTTTAGCTACGTTTTGAGATGAGGATTAGGTGGTATTGAATCATAGATTTAGTTGATGAATGATGGAGATTGAAAAATTATAAAGTTTCTTATTTTAGAAACTTTATAAAACATCAATCTTTTAGACATAGAAAACCTTAGATGTGGTGTAAAGAAGGTTTTTGCCAAGTTTGTAGAAGAGGATGAGATGGTATTGAATCTTAGATTTAGTTGATATAGGATATTGAATTAAAAAATAGAAAGTTTCTTATTTTAGAAACTCTAAAACATCCATCTTCAAGACAAAAGAGGCCCTGGAGATGGTGTCAAAGAGCTTTTAGCCAAGTTTTGGGATGATGATGAGATGGTTTTAAATCTTAGATTTAGTTGATTGAAGATGGAGATTGAAAAAGTAGAAAGTTTCTTATTTTAGAAACTTTATAAAATATCCATCTTTTAGACATAGGAAATCCTAGTGATGGTGTTAAGGAGCTTTCAGTCAAGTTTTCAGATGGGGATGTGATGGTATTGGATCTTGGATTTTGTTGATAAAAGGATGGAGATTGAAAAAATAGAAAGTTTATATAACATCCATCGTTTAGACATAGCTGACCCTAGAGATGGTGTTAATGAGCTTTTAGCGAAGTTTTAGATTGATGATGAGATGGTATTGAATCTTAGATTTAGCTGATGAAGGATGGAGATTGAAAAAATTGAAAGTTTCTTATATTAGAAACTTTATAAAACATCTATCTTTGAGACATTGGAAACTCGAGATATGGTGTCAAGGAGCTTTTAGCAAAGTTTTGAGATGAGAATGAGAGGGTACTGAATCTTAGATTTAGTTGCTGATTGATGGAGATTGAAAGAAAAAAAAGTTTCCTATTTTAAAAACTATATAAAACATCAAACTTTTATACTTAGTAAACCCTAGAGATGGTGTCAAAGAGCTTTTAGCAACATTTTGAGATTAGGATTAGATGGTATTGAATCTTAGATTTAGTTGATGAAAGATGGAGATTGAAGAAATAGAAAGTTTATTATTTTAGAAACTTTATAAAACATTAATCTTTTAGACGTGGGAAATCCTCGAGACAGTGTTAATAAGCTTTTTGCCAAGTTTTGAGATCAGGACGAGATAGTATTGAATATTAGATTTAGTTGATAAAGTAAGAAGATTGAAAGAATAGAAAGTTTCTTATTTTAGAAACTTTTCAAAACCTCAATTTTTAGCAATACGAGATCCTAAAGATGGGGTCAAGGAGCTTTTAGCCATGTTTTGAGGTGAGGATGAGATGGTATTGAAACTTAGATTTAGTTGATGAAGGACCACCTTTTCTGGTATTTAAATCCTAGAGATGATGTCAACCAACTTCTAGCCACGTTTTGGGTTGAGAATCAGAAGGTATTGAATCTTAGATTTAGCTAATGAAGGATGGAGATTGAAAAAATAGAAAGCTTCTTATTCTAGAAACTTTATAAAACATCCATCTTTTGGACATAAGAAACCCTAGAGATGGTGTGAAGGAGTTTTTTGCCAATTTTTAAGATTAGGATGAGAGGGTATTGAATCGTAGATTTACTTGCTGAAGGATAGAGATTGAAGAAATAAAAAGTTTCTTATTTTTGAAACTTTATAAATATCAATCTTTTACTTTTTTAAACCCTAGATATGGTGTCGAAGTGCTTTTAGCTAAGTTTTGATATGAGGATTATGTGGTATTGAACCATAGATTTAGTTGATAAATGATGGAGATTGAAAAATTATAAAGTTTCTTATTTTAGAAACATTATAAAACATCCATCTTTTAGACATAGAAAACCCTAGATGTGGTGTAAAGAAGCTTTTACCCAAGTTTGTAGAAGATGATTAGATGGTATTGAATCTTAGATTTAGTTGATATAGGATATTGAATTAAAAAATAGAAAGTTTCTTATTTTAGAGACTCTAAAACATCCATCTTCTAGACATAAGAGGCCCTGGAGATGGTGTCAAAGAGCTTTTAGCCAAGTTTTGGGATGATGATGAGATGGTTTTAAATCTTAGATTTAGTTGATGGAAGATGGAGATTGAAAAATTAGAAAGTTTCTTATTTTAGAAACTTTATAAAATATCCATCTTTTAGACAAAGGAAATCCTAGATATGGTGTTAAGGAGCTTTCAGTCAAGTTTTGAGATGGGGATGTGATGGTATTGGATCTTGGATTTTGTTGATAAAAGGATGGAGATTGAAAAAATAGAAAGTTTATATAACATCCATCGTTTAGACATAGGTGACCCTAGAGATGGTGTCAATGAGCTTTTAGCCAACTTTTGGATTGATGAAGGATGAAGATTGAAAAAATTGAAAGTTTCTTATTTTAGAAACTTTATAAAACATCCATCTTTGAGACATTGGAAACTCGAGATATGGTGTCAAGGAGCTTTTAGCAAACTTTTGAGATGAGAATGAGAGGGTACTGAATCTTAGATTTAGTTGCTGAATGATGGAGATTGAAGGAAAAAAAAGTTTCCTATTTTAGAAACTTTATAAAACATCAAACTTTTATACTTAGTAAACCGTAGAGATGGTGTCAAATAGCTCTTAGCAACATTTTGAGATGAGGATTAGATGGTATTGAATCTTAGATTTAGTTGATGAAAGATGGAGATTGAAGAAATAGAAAGTTTATTATTTTAGAAACTTTATAAAACATTCATCTTTTGGACGTGGGAAATCCTCGAGACAGTGTTAATAAGCTTTTTGCCAAGTTTTGAGATCAGGACGAGATAGTATTGAATATTAGATTCAGTTGATAAAGTAAGAAGATTGAAAGAATAGAAAGTTTCTTATTTTAGAAACTTTTCAAAACCTCAATTTTTAGCCATAGGAGACCCAAGAGATGGGGTCAAGGAGCTTTTAGCCATGTTTTGAGGTGAGGATGAGATGGTATTGAAACTTAGATTTAGTTGATGAAGGACCACCTTTTATGGTATTTAAACCCTAGAGATGATGTCAACCAACTTCTAGCCACATTTTGGATTGAGAATCAGAAGGTATTGAATCTTAGATTTAGCTGATGAAAGATGGAGATTGAAAAAATAGAAAGCTTCTTAATGTAGAAACTTTAAAAAAATCCATCTTTTGGACATAAGAAACCCTAGAGATGGTGTCAAGGAGATTTTTGCCAAGTTTTAAGATTGGAACGATAGGGTATTGAATCGTAGATTTTCTTGCTGAAGGATAGAGATTGAAGAAATAAAAAGTTTCTTATTTTAGAAACATTATAAATATCAATCTTTTACTTTTTGTAAACCCTAGATATGGTGTCGAAGTGCTTTTAGCTAAGTTTTGAGATGAGGATTATTTGGTATTGAATCATAGATTTAGTTGATTAATGATGGAGATTGAAAAATTATAAAGTTTCTTATTTTAGAAACTTTATAAAACATCCATCTTTTTGACATAGAAAACACTAGATGTGGTGTAAAGAAGCTTTTAGCCAAGTTTGTAGAAGAGGATGAGATGGTATTGAATCTTAGATTTAGTTGATATAGGATATTGAATTAAAAAATAGAAAGTTTCTTATTTTAGAAACTCTAAAACATCCATCTTCTAGAAATAAGAGGCCCTGGAGATGGTGTCAAAGAGCTTTTAGCTAAGTGTTGGGATGATGATGAGATGGTTTTAAATCTTAGATTTAGTTGATGGAAGATGGAGATTGAAAAAGTAGAAAGTTTCTTATTTTAGAAACTTTATAAAATATCCGTCTTTTAGACATAGGAAATCCTAGAGATGGTGTTAAGGAGCTTTCAGTCAAGTTTTGAGATGAGGATGTGACGGTATTGGATCTTGGATTTTGTTGATAAAAGGATGGAGATTGAAAAAATAGAAAGTTTATATAACATCCATCATTTAGACATAGCTGACCCTAGAGATGGTGTTAATGAGCTTTCAGCGAAGTTTTAGATTGATGATGAGATGGTATTGAATCTTAGATTTAGCTGATGAAGGATGGAGACTGAAAAAATTGAAAGTTTCTTATTTTAGAAACTTTATAAAACATCCATCTTTGAGACATTGGAAACTCGAGATATGGTGTCAAGGAGCTTTTAGCAAAGTTTTGAGATGAGAATGAGAGGGTACTGAATCTTAGATTTAGTTGCTGAATGATGGAGATTGAAAGAAAAAAAAGTTACCTATTTTAAAAACTTTATAAAACATCAAACTTTTATACTTAGTAAACCCTAGAGATGGTGTCAAAGAGCTTTTAGCAACATTTTGAGATGAGAATTAGATGGTATTGAATCTTACATTTAGTTGATAAAAGATGGAGATTGAAGAAATAGAAAGTTTATTATTTTAGAAACTTTATAAAACATTCATCTTTTAGACTTGGGAAATCCTCGAGACAGTGTTAATAAATTTTTTGCCAAGTTTTGAGATCAGGACGAGATAGTATTGAATATTAGATTCAGTTGATAAAGTAAGAAGATTGAAAGAATAGAAAGTTTCTTATTTTAGAAACTTTTCAAAACCTCAATTTTTAGCAATAGGAGACCCTAGGGATGGGGTCAAGGAGCTTTTAGCCATGTTTTGAGGTGAGGATGAGATGGTATTGAAACTTAGATTTAGTTGATGAAGGACCACCTTTTATGGTATTTAAACCCTAGAGATGATGTCTACCAACTTCTAGCCACGTTTTGGGTTGAGAATCAGAAGGTATTGAATCTTAGATTTAGCTGATGAAGGATGGAGATTGGAAAAATAGAATGCTTCGTATTCTAGAAACTTTATAAAACATCCATCTTTTGGACATAAGAAACCCTAGAGATGGTGTCAAGGAGTTTTTTGCCAAGTTTTAAGATTAGGATGATAGGGTATTGAATCGTAGATTTACTTGCTGAAGGATAGAGATTGAAGAAATAAAAAGTTTCTTATTTTATAAACTTTATAAATATCAATCTTTTACTTTTTGTAAACCTTAGATATGGTGTCGAAGTGCTTTTAGCTAAGTTTTGAGATGAGGATTGGGTCGTATTGAATCATAGATTTAGTTGATTAATGATGGAGATTGAAAAATTATAAAGTTTCTTATTTTAGAAACTTTATAAAACATCCATCTTTTAGACATAGAAAACCCTAGATGTGGTGTAAAGAAGGTTTTAGCCAAGTTTGTAGAAGAGGATGAGATGGTATTGAATCTTAGATTTAGTTGATATAGGATATTGAATTAAAAAATAGAAAGTTTCTTATTTTAGAAACCCTAAAACATCCATCTTCTAGACATAAGAGGCCCTGGAGATGGTGTCAAAGAGCTTTTAGCCAAGTTTTGGGATGATGATGAGATGGTTTTAAATCTTAGATTTAGTTGATGGAAGATGGAGATTGAATAAGTAGAAAGTTTCTTATTTTAGAAACTTTATAAAATATCCATCTTTTAGACATAGGAAATCCTAGAGATGTTGTTAAGGAGCTTTCAGTCAAGATTTGAGATGGGGATGTGACGGTATTGGATCTTGGATTTTGTTGATAAAAGGATGGAGATTGAAAAAATAGAAAGTTTATATAACATCCATCGTTTAGACATAGCTGACCCTAGAGATGGTGTCAAAGAGCATTTAGCCAAGTTTTGGATTGATGATTAGATGGTATTGAATCTTAGATTTAGCTGATGAAGGATGGAGATTGAAAAAATTGAAAGTTTCTTATTTTAGAAACTGTATAAAACATCCATCTTTGAGACATTGGAAACTCGAGATATGGTGTCAAGGAGCTTTTAGCAAAGTTTTGAGATGAGAATGAGAGGGTACTGAATCTTAGATTTAGTTGCTGAATGATGGAGATTGAAAGAAAAAAAAGTTTCCTATTTTAGAAACTTTATAAAACATCAAACTTTTATACTTAGTAAACCCTAGAGATGGCGTCAAAGAGCTTTTAGCAACATTTTGAGATGAGGATTAGATGGTATTGAATCTTAGATTTAATTGATGAAAGATGGAGCTTGAAGAAATAGAAAGTTTATTATTTTAGAAACTTTATAAAACATTCATCTTTTAGACGTGAGAAATCCTCGAGGCAGTGTTAATAAGCTTTTTGCCAAGTTTTGAGATCAGGATGAGATAGTTTTGAATATTAGATTCAGTTGATAAAGTAAGAAGATTGAAAGAATAGAAAGTTTCTTATTTTAGAAACTTTTCAAAACCTCAATTTTTAGCAATAGGAGACCCTAGAGATGGGGTCAAGGAGCTTTTAGCCATGTTTTGAGGTGAGGATGAGATGGTATTGAAACTTAGATTTAGTTGATGAAGGACCACCTTTTATGGTATTTAAACCCTAGAGATGATGTCAACCAACTTCTAGCCATGTTTTGGGTTGAGAATCAGAAGGTATTGAATCTTAGATTTAGCTGATGAAGGATGGAGATTGAAAAAATAGAAAGCTTCTTATTCTAGAAACTTTATAAAACATCCATCTTTTGGACATAAGAAACCCTAGAGATGGTGTCAAGGAGTTTTTTGCCAAGTTTTAAGATTAGGATGATAGGGTATTGAATCGTAGATTTACTTGCTGAAGGATAGAGATTGAAGAAATAAAAATTTTCTTATTTTAGAAACTTTATAAATATCAATCTTTTACTTTTTGTAAATCCTAAATATGGTGTCGAAGTGCATTTAGCTAAGTTTTGAGATGAGGATTAGGTGGTATTGAATCATAGATTTATTTTATAAATGATGGAGATTGAAAAATTATAAAGTTTCTTATTTTAGAAACTTTATAAAACATCCATCTTTTAGACATAGAAAACCCTAGATGTGGTGTAAAGAAGCTTTTAGCCAAGTTTGTAGAAGAGGATGAGATGGTATTGAATCTTAGATTTAGTTGATATAGGATAATTATTTTAAAAAATAGAAAGTTTCTTATTTTAGAAACTCTAAAACATCCATCTTCTAGACATAAGAGGCCTTGGAGATGGTGTAAAAGACCTTTTAGCCAAGTTTTGGGATGATAATGAGATGGTTTTAAATCTTAGATTTAGTTGATGGAAGATGGAAATTGAAAAAGTAGAAAGTTTCTTATTTTACAAACTTTATAAAATATCCATCTTTTAGACATAGGAAATCCTAGAGATGGTGTTAAGGAGCTTTCAGTCAAGTTTTGAGATGGGGATGTGATGGTATTGGATCTTGGATTTTGTTGATAAAAGGATGGAGATTGAAAAAAAAGAAAGTTTATATAACATCCATCGTTTAGACATAGCTGACCCTAGAGATGGTGTAAATGAGCTTTTAGCCAAGTTTTGGATTGATGATTAGATGGTATTAAACCTTAGATTTAGCTGATGAATGATGGAGATTGAAAAAATTGAAAGTTTCTTATTTTAGAAACTTTATAAAACATCCATCTTTGAGACATTGGAAACTCGAGATATGGTGTCAAGGAGCTTTTAGCAAAGGTTTGAGATGAGAATCAGAGGGTACTGAATCTTAGATTTAGTTGCTGAATGATGGAGATTGAAAGAAAAAAAAGTTTCATATTTTAGAAACTTTATAAAACATCAAACTTTTATACTTAGTAAACCCTAGAGATGGTGTCAAAGAGCTTTTAGCAACATTTTGAGATGAGGATTAGATGGTATAGAATCTTAGATTTAGTTGATGAAAGATGGAGATTGAAGAAATAGAAAGTTTATTATTTTAGAAACTTTATAAAACATTCATCTTTTAGACGTGGGAAATCCTCGAGGCAGTGTTAATAAGCTTTTTGCCAAGTTTTGAGATCAGGACGAGATAGTATTGAATATTAGATTCAGTTGATAAAGTAAGAAGACTGAAAGAATAGAAAGTTTCTTATTTTAGAAACTTTTCAAAACCTCAATTTTTAGCCATAATAGACCCAAGAGATGGTGTCAAGGAGCTTTTAGCCATGTTTTGAGGTGAGGATGAGATGGTATTGAAAACTTAGATTTAGTTGATGAAGAACCACCTTTTATGGTATTTAAACCCTAGGATGATGTCAACCAACTTCTAGCCACGTTTTGGGTTGAGAATCAGAAGGTATTGAATCTTAGATTTAGCTGATGAAGGATGGAGATTGAAAAAATAGAAAGCTTCTTATTCTAGAGACTTTATAAAACATCCATCTTTTGGACATAAGAAACCCTAGAGATGGTGTCAAGGAGTTTTTTGCCAAGTTTTAAGATTAGGATGAGAGGGTATTGAATCGTAGATTTACTTGCTGAAGGATAGAGATTGAAGAAATAAAAAGTTTCTTATTTTTGAAACTTTATAAATATCAATCTTTTACTTTTTGTAAACCCTAGATATGGTGTCGAAGTGCATTTAGCTAAGTTTTGAGATGAGGATTAGGTCGTATTGAATCATAGATTTAGTTGATGAATGATGGAGATTGAAAAATTATAAAGTTTCTTATTTTAGAAACTTTGTAAAACATCCATATTTTAGACATAGAAAACCCTAGATGTGGTGTAAAGAAGCTTTTAGCCAAGTTTGTAGAAGAGGATGAGATGGTATTGAATCTTAGATTTAGTTGATATAGGATATTGAATTAAAAAATAGAAAGTTTCTTATTTTAGAAACCCTAAAACATCCATCTTCTAGACATAAGAGGCCCTGGAGATGGTGTCAAAGAGCTTTTAGCCAAGTTTTGGAATGATGATGAGATGGTTTTAAATCTTAGATTTAGTTGATGGAAGATGGAGATTGAAAAAGTAGAAAGTTTCTTATTTTAGAAACTTTATAAAATATCCATCTTTTAGACATAGGAAATCCTAGAGATGGTGTTAAGGAGCTTTCAGTCAAGTTTTGAGATGGGGATGTGATGGTATTGGATCTTGGATTTTGTTGATAAAAGGATGGAGTTTGAAAAAAATAGAAAGTTTATATAACATCCATCGTTTAGACATAGCTGACCCTAGAGATGGTGTCAATGAGCTTTTAGCCAAGTTTTGGATTGATGATGAGATGGAATTGAATCTTAGATTTAGCCGATGAAGGATGGAGATTGAAAAAATTGAAAGTTTCTTATTTTAGAAACTTTATAAAACATCCATCTTTGAGACATTGGAAACTCGAGATATGGTGTCAAGGAGCTTTTAGCAAACTTTTGAGATGAGAATGAAAGGGTACTGAATCTTAGATTTAGTTGCTGAATGATGGAGATTGAAAGAAAAAAAAGTTTCCTATTTTAGAAACTTTATAAAACATCAAACTTTTATACTTAGTAAACCCTAGATATGGTGTCAAAGAGCTTTTAGCAACATTTTGAGATGGGAATTAGATGGTATTGAATCTTAGATTTAGTTGATGAAAGATGGAGATTAAAGAAATCGAAAGTTTATTATTTTAGAAACTTTATAAAACATTCATCTTTTAGACGTGGGATATCCTCGAGACAGTGTTAATAAGCTTTTTGCCAAGTTTTGAGATCAGGACGAGATAGTATTGAATATTAGATTCAGTTGATAAAGTAAGAAGATTGAAAGAATAGAAAGTTTCTTATTTTAGAAACTTTTCAAAACCTCAATTTTTAGCAATAGGAGACTTTAGAGATGGGGTCAAGGAGCTTTTAGCCATGTTTTGAGGTGAGAATGAGGTGGTATTGAAAGTTAGATTTAGTTGATGAAGGACCACCTTTTATGGTATTTAAACCCTAGAGATTGATGTCAACCAACTTCTAGCCACGTTTTGGGTTGAGAATCAGAAGGTATTGAATCTTTGATTTAGCTGATGAAGGATGGAGATTGAAAAAATAGAAAGCTTCTTATTCTAGAAACTTTATAAAACATCCATCTTTTGGACATAAGAAATCCTAGAGATGGTGTCAAGGAGTTTTTTGCCAAGTTTTAGATTAGGATGAGAGGGTATTGAATCGTAGATTTACTTGCTGAAGGATAGAGATTGAAGAAATAAAAAGTTTCTTATTTTTGAAACTTTATAAATATCAATCATTTACTTTTTGTAAACCTTAGATATGATGTCGAAGTGCTTTTAGCTACGTTTTGAGATGAGGATTAGGTGGTATTGAATCATAGATTTAGTTGATGAATGATGGAGATTGAAAAATTATAAAGTTTCTTATTTTAGAAACTTTATAAAACATCAATTTTTAGACATAGAAAACCTTAGATGTGGTGTAAAGATGGTTTTTGCCAAGTTTGTAGAAGAGGATGAGATGGTATTGAATCTTAGATTTAGTTGATATAGGATATTGAATTAAAAAATAGAAAGTTTCTTATTTTAGAAACTCTAAAACATCCATCTTCAAGACATAAGAGGCCCTGGAGATGGTGTCAAAGAGCTTTTAGCCAAGTTTTGGGATGATGATGAGATGGTTTTAAATCTTAGATTTAGTTGATTGAAGATTGAGATTGAAAAAGTAGAAAGTTTCTTATTTTAGAAACTTTATAAATATCCATCTTTTAGACATAGGAAATCCTAGTGATGGTGTTAAGGAGCTTTCAGTCAAGTTTTCAGATGGGGATGTGATGGTATTGGATCTTGGATTTTGTTGATAAAAGGATGGAGATTGAAAAAATAGAAAGTTTATATAACATCCATCGTTTAGACATAGCTGACCCTAGAGATGGTGTTAATGAGCTTTTAGCGAAGTTTTAGATTGATGATGAGATGGTATTGAATCTTAGATTTAGCTGATGAAGGATGGAGATTGAAAAAATTGAAAGTTTCTTATATTAGAAACTTTATAAAACATCTATCTTTGAGACATTGGAAACTCGAGATATGGTGTCAAGGAGCTTTTAGCAAAGTTTTGAGATGAGAATGAGAGGGTACTGAATCTTAGATTTAGTTGCTGATTGATGGAGATTGAAAGAAAAAAAAGTTTCCTATTTTAAAAACTATATAAAACATCAAACTTTTATACTTAGTAAACCCTAGAGATGGTGTCAAAGAGCTTTTAGCAACATTTTGAGATTAGGATTAGATGGTATTGAATCTTAGATTTAGTTGATGAAAGACGGAGATTGAAGAAATAGAAAGTTTATTATTTTAGAAACTTTATAAAACATTAATCTTTTAGACGTGGGAAATCCTCGAGACAGTGTTAATAAGCTTTTTGCCAAGTTTTGAGATCAGGACGAGATAGTATTGAATATTAGATTTAGTTGATAAAGTAAGAAGATTGAAAGAATAGAAAGTTTCTTATTTTAGAAACTTTTCAAAACCTCAATTTTTAGCAATAGGAGACCCTAGAGATGGGGTCAAGGAGCTTTTAGCCATGTTTTTAGGTGAGGATGAGATGGTATTGAAACTTAGATTTAGTTGATGAAGGACCACCTTTTCTGGTATTTAAATCCTAGAGATGATGTCAACCAACTTCTAGCCACGTTTTGGGTTGAGAATCAGAAGGTATTGAATCTTAGATTTAGCTAATGAAGGATGGAGATTGAAAAAATAGAAAGCTTCTTATTCTAGAAACTTTATAAAACATCCATCTTTTGGACATAAGAAACCCTAGAGATGGTGTGAAGGAGTTTTTTGCCAATTTTTAAGATTAGGATGAGAGGGTATTGAATCGTAGATTTACTTGCTGAAGGATAGAGATTGAAGAAATAAAAAGTTTCTTATTTTTGAAACTTTATAAATATCAATCTTTTACTTTTTTTAAACCCTAGATATGGTGTCGAAGTGCTTTTAGCTAAGTTTTGAGATGAGGATTATGTGGTATTGAACCATAGATTTAGTTGATAAATGATGGAGATTGAAAAATTATAAAGTTTCTTATTTTAGAAACTTTATAAAACATCCATCTTTTAGACATAGAAAACCCTAGATGTGGTGTAAAGAAGCTTTTACCCAAGTTTGTAGAAGATGATGAGATGGTATTGAATCTTAGATTTAGTTGATATAGGATATTGAATTAAAAAATAGAAAGTTTCTTATTTTAGAGACTCTAAAACATCCATCTTCTAGACATAAGAGGCCCTGGAGATGGTGTCAAAGAGCTTTTACCCAAGTTTTGGGATGATGATGAGATGGTTTTAAATCTTAGATTTAGTTGATGGAAGATGGAGATTGAAAAAGTAGAAAGTTTCTTATTTTAGAAACTTTATAAAATATCCATCTTTTAGACATAGGAAATCCTAGAGATGGTGATAAGGAGCTTTCAGTCAAGTTTTGAGATGGGGATGTGATGGTATTGGATCTTGGATTTTGTTGATAAAAGGATGGAGATTGAAAAAATAGAAAGTTTATATAACATCCATCGTTTAGACATAGCTGACCCTAGAGATGGTATCAATGAGCTTTTAGCCAACTTTTGGATTGATGATGAGATGGTATTGAAACTTAGATTTAGTTGATGAAGGACCACCTTTTATGGTATTTAAACCCTAGAGATGATGTCAACCAACTTCTAGCCACTATTTGGGTTGAGAATCAGAAGGTATTGAATCTTAGATTTAGCTGATGAATGATGGAGATTGAAAAAATAGAAAGCTTCTTATTCTAGAAACTTTATAAAACATCCATCTTTTGGACATAAGAAACCCTAGAGATGGTGTCAAGGAGTTTTTTGCCAAGTTTTGAGATTAGGATGAGAGGCTATTGAATCGTAGATTTACTTGCTGAAGGATAGAGATTGAAGAAATAAAAAGTTTCTTATTTTTGAAACTTTATAAATATCAATCTTTTACTTTTTGTAAACCCTAGATATGGTGTCGAAGTGCTTTTAGCTAAGTTTTGAGATGAGGATTAGGTGGTATTTAATCATAAATTTTGTTGATTAATGATGGAGATTGAAAAATTATAAAGTTTCTTATTTTAGAAACTTTATAAAACATCCATCTTTTAGACATAGAAAACGCTAGATGTGGTGTAAAGAAGCTTAAATTTAGTTGATATATGATATTGAATTAAAAAATAGAAAGTTTCTTATTTTAGAAACTCTAAAACATCCATCTTCTAGACATAAGAGGCCCTGGAGATGGTGTCAAAGAGCTTTTAGCCAAGTTTTGGGATGATGATGAGATGGTTTTAAATCTTAGATTTAGTTGATGGAAGATGGAGATTGAAAAATTAGAAAGTTTCTTATTTTAGAAACTTTATAAAATATCCATCTTTTAGACATAGGAAATCCTAGAGATGGTGTTAAGGAGCTTTCAGTCAAGTTTTGAGATGGGGATGTGATGGTATTGGATCTTGGATTTTGTTGATAAAAGGATGGAGATTGAAAAAATAGAAAGTTTATATAACATCAATCGTTTAGACATAGGTGACCCTAGAGATGGTGTCAATGAGCTTTTAGCCAACTTTTGGATTGATGAAGGATGAAGATTGAAAAAATTGAAAGTTTCTTATTTTAGAAACTTTATAAAACATCCATCTTTGAGACATTGGAAACTCGAGATATGGTGTCAAGGAGCTTTTAGCAAACTTTTGAGATGAGAATGAGAGGGTACTGAATCTTAGATTTAGTTGCTGAATGATGGAGATTGAAAGAAAAAAAAGTTTCCTATTTTAGAAACTTTATAAAACATCAAACTTTTATACTTAGTAAACCGTAGAGATGGTGTCAAATAGCTCTTAGCAACATTTTGAGATGAGGATTAGATGGTATTGAATCTTAGATTTAGTTGATGAAAGATGGAGATTGAAGAAATAGAAAGTTTATTATTTTAGAAACTTTATAAAACATTCATCTTTTGGACGTGGGAAATCCTCGAGACAGTGTTAATAAGCTTTTTGCCAAGTTTTGAGATCAGGACGAGATAGTATTGAATATTAGATTCAGTTGATAAAGTAAGAAGATTGAAAGAATAGAAAGTTTCTTATTTTAGAAACTTTTCAAAACCTCAATTTTTAGCCATAGGAGACCCAAGAGATGGGGTCAAGGAGCTTTTAGCCATGTTTTGAGGTGAGGATGAGATGGTATTGAAACTTAGATTTAGTTGATGAAGGACCACCTTTTATGGTATTTAAACCCTAGAGATGATGTCAACCAACTTCTAGCCACGTTTTGGATTGAGAATCAGAAGGTATTGAATCTTAGATTTAGCTGATGAAAGATGGAGATTGAAAAAATAGATAGCTTCTTAATGTAGAAACTTTAAAAAAATCCATCTTTTGGACATAAGAAACCCTAGAGATGGTGTCAAGGAGATTTTTGCCAAGTTTTAAGATTGGAACGATAGGGTATTGAATCGTAGATTTTCTTGCTGAAGGATAGAGATTGAAGAAATAAAAAGTTTCTTATTTTAGAAACATTATAAATATCAATCTTTTACTTTTTGTAAACCCTAGATATGGTGTCGAAGTGCTTTTAGCTAAGTTTTGAGATGAGGATTATTTGGTATTGAATCATAGATTTAGTTGATTAATGATGGAGATTGAAAAATTATAAAGTTTCTTATTTTAGAAACTTTATTAAACATCCATCTTTTAGACATAGAAAACACTAGATGTGGTGTAAAGAAGCTTTTAGCCAAGTTTGTAGAAGAGGATGAGATGGTATTGAATCTTAGATTTAGTTGATAGGATATTGAATTAAAAAATAGAAAGTTTCTTATTTTAGAAACTCTAAAACATCCATCTTCTAGAAATAAGAGGCCCTGGAGATGGTGTCAAAGAGCTTTTAGCTAAGTGTTGGGATGATGATGAGATGGTTTTAAATCTTAGATTTAGTTGATGGAAGATGGAGATTGAAAAAGTAGAAAGTTTCTTATTTTAGAAACTTTATAAAATATCCGTCTTTTAGACATAGGAAATCCTAGAGATGGTGTTAAGGAGCTTTCAGTCAAGTTTTGAGATAGGGATGTGATGGTATTGGATCTTGGATTTTGTTGATAAAAGGATGGAGATTGAAAAAATAGAAAGTTTATATAACATCCATCATTTAGACATAGCTGACCCTAGAGATGGTGTTAATGAGCTTTCAGCGAAGTTTTAGATTGATGATGAGATGGTATTGAATCTTAGATTTAGCTGATGAAGGATGGAGACTGAAAAAATTGAAAGTTTCTTATTTTAGAAACTTTATAAAACATCCATCTTTGAGACATTGGAAACTCGAGATATGGTGTCAAGGAGCTTTTAGCAAAGTTTTGAGATGAGAATGAGAGGGTACTGAATCTTAGATTTAGTTGCTGAATGATGGAGATTGAAAGAAAAAAAAGTTTCCTATTTTAAAAACTTTATAAAACATCAAACTTTTATACTTAGTAAACCCTAGAGATGGTGTCAAAGAGCTTTTACCAACATTTTGAGATGAGAATTAGATGGTATTGAATCTTACATTTAGTTGATAAAAGATGGAGATTGAAGAAATAGAAAGTTTATTATTTTAGAAACTTTATAAAACATTCATCTTTTAGACTTGGGAAATCCTCGAGACAGTGTTAATAAATTTTTTGCCAAGTTTTGAGATCAGGACGAGATAGTATTGAATATTAGATTCAGTTGATAAAGTAAGAAGATTGAAAGAATAGAAAGTTTCTTATTTTAGAAACTTTTCAAAACCTCAATTTTTAGCAATAGGAGACCCTAGAGATGGGGTCAAGGAGCTTTTAGCCATGTTTTGAGGTGAGGATGAGATGGTATTGAAACTTAGATTTAGTTGACGAAGGACCACCTTTTATGGTATTTAAATCCTAGAGATGATGTCAACCAACTTCTAGCCACGTTTTGGGTTGAGAATCAGAAGGTATTGAATCTTAGATTTAGCTAATGAAGGATGGAGATTGAAAAAATAGAAAGCTTCTTATTCTATAAACTTTATAAAACATCCATCTTTTGGACATAAGAAACCCTAGAGATGGTGTGAAGGAGTTTTTTGCTAATTTTTAAGATTAGGATGAGAGGGTATTGAATCGTAGATTTACTTGCTGAAGGATAGAGATTGAAGAAATAAAAAGTTTCTTATTTTTGAAACTTTTTAAATATCAATCTTTTACTTTTTTTAAACCCTAGATATGGTGTCGAAGTGCTTTTAGCTAAGTTTTGAGATGAGGATTATGTGGTATTGAATCATAGATTTAGTTGATGAATGATGGAGATTGAAAAATTATAAAGTTTCTTATTTTAGAAACTTTATAAAAGAATCCATCTTTTAGACATAGAAAACACTAGATGTGGTGTAAAGAAGCTTTTAGCCAAGTTTGTAGAAGAGGATGAGATGGTATTGAATCTTAGATTTAGTTGATATAGGATATTGAATTAAAAAATAGAAAGTTTCTTATTTTAGAAACTCTAAAACATCCATCTTCTAGAAATAAGAGGCCCTGGAGATGGTGTCAAAGAGCTTTTAGCTAAGTTTTGGGATGATGATGACATGGTTTTAAATCTTAGATTTAGTTGATGGAAGATGGAGATTGAAAAAGTAGAAAGTTTCTTATTTTAGAAACTTTATAAAATATCCGTCTTTTAGACATAGGAAATCCTAGAGATGGTGTTAAGGAGCTTTCAGTCAAGTTTTGAGATGGGGATGTGATGGTATTGGATCTTGGATTTTATTGAAAAAAGGATGGAGATTGAAAAAATAGAAAGTTTATATAACATCCATCGTTTAGACATAGCTAACCCTAGAGATGGTGTCAATGAGCTTTTAGCCAAGTTTTGGATTGATGATTAGATGGTATTGAATCTTAGATTTAGCTGATGAAGGATGGAGATTGAAAAAATTGAAAGTTTCTTATTTTAGAAATTTTATAAAACATCCATCTTTGAGACATTAGAAACTCGAGATATGGTGTCAAGGAGCTTTTAGCAAAGTTTTGAGATGAGAATGAGAGGGTACTGAATCTTAGATTTAGTTGCTGAATGATGGAGATTGAAAGAAAAAAAAGTTTCCTATTTTAGAAACTTTATAAAACATCAAACTTTTATAATTAATAAACCCTAGAGATGGTGTCAAAGAGCTTTAGCAACATTTTGAGCTGAGGATTAGATGGTATTGAATCTTAGATTTAGTTGATGAAAGATGGAGATTGAAGAAATAGAAAGTTTATTATTTTAGAAACTTTATAAAACATTCATCTTTTAGACGTGGGAAATCCTCGAGACAGTGTTAATAAGCTTTTTGCCCAGTTTTGAGATCAGGACGACATATTATTAAATATTAGATTCAGTTGATAAAGTAAGAAGATTGAAAGAATAGAAAGTTTCTTATTTTAGAAATTTATCAAAACCTCAATTTTTAGCAATAGGAGACCGTGGAGATGGGGTCAAGGAGCTTTTAGCCATGTTTTGAGGTGAGGGTGAGATGGTATTGAAACTTAGATTTAGTTGATGAAGGACCACCTTTTATGGTATTTAAACCCTAGAGATGAAGTCAACCAACTTCTAGCCACGTTTGAGGTTGAGAATCAGAAGGTATTGAATCTTAGATTTAGCTGATGAAGGATGGAGATTGAAAAAATAGAAAGCTTCTTATTCTAGAAACTTTATAAAACATCCATCTTTTGGACATAAGAAACCCTAGAGATGGTGTCAAGGAGTTTTTTGCCAAGTTTTAAGATTAGGATGAGAGGATATTCAATCTTAGATTTAGTTGCTGAAGGATAGAGATTGAAGAAATAAAAAGTTTCTTATTTTAGAAACTTTATAAATATCAAACTTTTACTTTTTGTAAACCCTAGATATGGTGTCGAAGTGCTTTTACCAAAGTTTTGAGATGAGGATTAGGTGGTATTGAATCATAGATTTAGTTGATGAAGGATGGAGATTGAAAAATTACAAACTTTCTTAGTTTAAAAACTTTATAAAACATCCATCTTTTAGACATAGAAAACCCTAGATGTGGTGTAAAGAAGCTTTTAGCCAAGTTTGTTGAAGAGGATGAGATGATATTGAATCTTAGATTTAGTTGATATAGGATATTGAATTAAAAAATAGAAAGTTTCTTATTTTAGAAACTCTAAAACATCCATCTTCTAGACATAAGAGACCTTGGAGATGGTGTCAAAGAGCATTTAGCTAAGTTTTGGGATGATGATGAGATGGTTTTAAATCTTAGATTTAGTTGATGGAAGATGGAGATTGGAAAAGTAGAAAGTTTCTTATTTTAGAAACTTTATAAAATATCCCTTTTAGACATAGGAAATCCTAGAGATGGTGTTAAGGAGCTTTCAGTCAAGTTTTGAGATGGGGATGTGATGGTATTGGATCTTGGATTTTGTTGATAAAAGGATGGAGATTGAAAAAATAGAAAGTTTATATAACATCCATCGTTTAGACATAGCTGACCCTAGAGATGTTGTCAATGAGCTTTTAGCCAAGTTTTGGATTGATGATGAGATGGTATTGAATCTTAGATTTAGCTGATGAAGGATGGAGATTGAAAAAATTGAAAGTTTCTTATTTTAGAAACTTTATAAAACATCCATCTTTGAGACATTGGAAACTCGAGATATGGTGTCAATGAGCTTTTAGCAAAGTTTTGATATGAGAATGAGAGGGTACTGAATCTTAGATTTAGTTGCTGATTGATGGAGATTGAAAGAAAAAAAAGTTTCCTATTTTAGAAACTTTATAAAACATCAAACTTTTGTACTTATTAAACCCTAGAAATGGTATCAAAGAGCTTTTAGCAACATTTTGATATGAGGATTAGATGGTATTGAATCTTTGATTTAGTTGATGAAAGATCGAGATTGAAGAAATAAAAAGTTTATTATTTTAGAAACTTTATAAAACATTAATCTTTTAGACGTGGGAAATCCTCGAGACAGTGTTAATAAGCTTTTTGCCAAGTTTTGAGATCAGGACGAGATAGTATTGAATATTAGATTTAGTTGATAAAGTAAGAAGATTGAAAGAATAGAAAGTTTCTTATTTTAGAAACTTGTCAAAACCTCAATTTTTAGCAATAGGAGACCCTAGAGATGGGGTCAAGGAGCTTTTAGCCATGTTTTTAGGTGAGGATGAGATGGTATTGAAACTTAGATTTAGTTGATTAAGGACCACCTTTTATGGTATTTAAACCCTAGAGATGAAGTCAACCAACTTCTAGCCACGTTTTGGGTTGAGAATCAGAAGGTATTGAATCTTAGATTTAGCTGATGAAGGATGGAGATTGAAAAAATAGAAAGCTTCTTATTCAAGAAACCCTAGAGATGGTGTGAAGGAGTTTTTTGCCAAGTTTTAAGATTAGGATGGATAGAGATTGAAGAAATAAAAAGTTTCTTATTTTAGAAACTTTATAAATATCAAACTTTTACTTTTTGTAAACCCTAGATATGGTGTCGAAGTGCTTTTAGCTAAGTTTTGAGATGAGGATTAGGTGGTATTGAATCATAGATTTAGTTGAAGAAGGTTGGAGATTGAAAAATTACAAAGTTTCTTAGTTTAGAAACTTTATAAAATATCAATCTTTTAGACATAGAAAACCTTAGATGTGGTGTAAAGAAGCTTTTAGCCAAGTTTGTTGAAGATGATGAGATGGTATTGAATCTTAGATTTAGTTGATATAGGATATTGAATTAAAAAATAGAAAGTTTCTTATTTTAGAAACTCTAAAACATCCATCTTCTAGACATAAGAGACCCTAGATCTAGTGTTAAAGTGCTTTTAGCCAAGTTTTGGGATGATGATGAGATGGTTTTAAATCTTAAATTTAGTTGATGGAAGATGGAGATTGAAAAAGTAAGAAAGTTTCTTATTTCAAAAACTTTATAAAATATCCCTTTTAGACATAGGAAATCCTAGAGATGGTGTTAAGGAGCTTTCAGTCAAGTTTTTAGATGGGGATGTGATGGTATTGGATCTTGGATTTTGTTGATAAAAGGTTGGAGATTGAAAAAATAGAAAGTTTATATAACATCCATCGTTTAGACATAGCTGACCCTAGAGATGGTGTCAATGAGCTTTTAGCCAAGTTTTGGATTGATGATGAGATGGTATTGAATCTTTGATTTAGCTGATGAAGGATGGATATTGAAAAAATTGAAAGTTTCTTATTTTAGAAACTTTATAAAACATCCATCTTTGAGACATTGGAAACTCGAGATATGGTGTCATGGAGCTTTTAGCAAAGTTTTGAGATGAGAATGAGAGGGTACTGAATCTTAGATTTAGTTGCTGAATGATGGAGATTGAAAGAAAAAAAAGTTTCCTATTTTAGAAACTTTATAAAACATCAAACTTTTATACTTAGTAAACCCTAGAGATGGTGTCAAAGAGCTTTTAGCAACATTTTGAGATGAGGATTAGATGGTATTGAATCTTAGATTTAGTTGATGAAAGATGGAGATTGAAGAAATAGAAAGTTTATTATTTTAGAAACTTTATAAAACATTCATCTTTTAGACGTGGGAAATCCTCGAGACAGTGTTAATAAATTTTTTGCCAAGTTTTGAGATCAGGACGAGATAGTATTGAATATTAGATTCAGTTGATAAAGTAAGAAGATTGAAAGAATAGAAAGTTTCTTATTTTAGAAAGTTTCCAAAACCTCAATTTTTAGCCATAGGAGACCCAAGAGATGGGGTCAAGGAGCTTTTAGCCATGTTTTGAGGTGAGGATGAGATGGTATTGAAACTTAGATTTAGTTGATGAAGGACCACCTTTAATAGTATTTAAACCCTAGAGATGATGTCAACCAACTTCTAGCAACGTTTTGGATTGAGAATCAGAAGGTATTGAATCTTAGATTTAGCGGATGAAGGATGGAGATTGAAAAAATAGAAAGCTTTTTATTCTAGAAACTTTACAAAACATCCATCTTTTGGACATAAGAAACCCTAGAGATGGTGTCAAGGAGTTTTTTGCCAAGTTTTAGATTAGGATGAGAGGGTATTGAATCGTAGATTTACTTGCTGAAGGATAGAGATTGAAGAAATAAAAAGTTTCTTATTTTAGAAACTTTATAAATATCAATCTTTTACCTTTTGTAAACCCTAGATATGGTGTCGAAGTGCTTTTAGTTAGGTTTTGAGATGAGGATTAGGTGGTATTTAATCATAGATTTAGTTGATGAATGATGGAGATTGAAAAATTATAAAGTTTCTTATTTTAGAAACTTTATAAAACATCAATCTTTTAGACATAGAAAACCCTAGATGTGGTGTAAAGAAGCTTTTAGCCAACTTTGTAGAAGAGGATGAGATGGTATTGAATATTAGATTTAGTTGATATAGGATATTGAATTAAAAAATAGAAAGTTTCTTATTTTAGAAACTCTAAAACATCCATCTTCTAGACATAAGAGGCCCTGGAGATGGTGTCAATGAGCTTTTAGCCAAGTTTTGGGATGATGATGAGATGGTTTTAAATCATAGATTTAGTTGATGGAAGATGGAGATTGAAAAATTAGAAAGTTTCTTGTTTTAGAAACTTTAATAAATATCCATCTTTTAGACATAGGAAATCCTAGAGATGGTGTTAAGGAGCTTTCAATCAAGTTTTGAGATGGGGATGTGATGGTATTGGATCTTGGATTTTGTTGATAAAAGGATGGAGATTGAAAAACTAGAAAGTTTATATAACATCCATCGTTTAGACATAGCTGACCTTAGAGATGGTGTCAATGAGCTTTTAGCCAAGTTTTGGATTGATGATGAGATGGTATTGAATCTTTGATTTAGCTGATGAAGGATGGAGATTGAAAAAATTGAAAGTTTCTTATTTTAAAAACTTTATAAAACATCCATCTTTGAGACATTGGAAACTAAAGATATGGTGTCAAGGAGCTTTTACCAAAGTTTTGAGATGAGAATGAGAGGGTACTGAATCTTAGATTTAGTTGCTGAATGATGGAGATTGAAAGAAAAAAAAGTTTCCTATTTTAGAAACTTTATAAAACATCAAACTTTTATACATAGTAAACCCTAGAGATGGTGTCAAAGAGCTTTTAGCAACATTTTGGGATGAGGATTAGATGGTATTGAATCTTAGATTTAGTTGATGAAAGATGGAGATTGAAGAAATAGAAAGTTTATTATTTTAGAAACTTTAGAAAACATTCATCTTTTAGACGTGGGAAATCCTTGAGACAGTGTTAATAAGCTTTTTGCCAAGTTTTGAGATCAGGACGAGATAGTATTGAATATTAGATTCAGTTGATAAAGTAAGAAGATTTAAAGAATAGAAAGTTTCTTATTTTAGAAACTTTCCAAAACCTCAATTTTTAGCCATAGGAGACCCAAGAGATGGGGTCAAGGAGCTTTTAGCCATGTTTTGAGGTGAGGATGAGATGGTATTGAAACTTAGATTTAGTTGATGAAGGACCACCTTTTATGGTATTTAAACCCTAGAGATGATGTCAACCAACGTCTAGCCACGTTTTCGGTTGAGAATCAGAAGGTATTGAATCTTAGATTTAGCTGATGAAGGATGGAGATTGAAAAAATAGAAAGCTTCTTATGCAAGAAACTTTATAAAACATCCATCTTTTGGACATAAGAAACCCTAGAGATGGTGTGAAGGAGTTTTTTGCCAAGTTTTAAGATTAGGATGAGAGGATATTCAATCTTAGATTTAGTTGCTGAAGGATAGAGATTGAAGAAATAAAAAGTTTCTTATTTTTGAAACTTTATAAATATCAAACTTTTACTTTTTGTAAACCCTAGATATGGTGTCGAAGTGCTTTTAGCTAAGTTTTGAGATGAGGATTAGGTGGTATTGAATCATAGATTTAGTTGATGAAGGATGGAGATTGAAAAATTACAAAGTTTCTTAGTTTAGAAACTTTATAAAACATCCATCTTTTAGACATAGAAAACTCTAGATGTGGTGTAAAGAAGCTTTTAACCAAGTTTGTTGAAGAAGATGAGATGGTATTGAATCTTAGATTTAGTTGATATAGGATATTAAATTAAAAAATAGAAAGTTTCTTATTTTAGAAACTCTAAAACATCCATCTTCTAGACATAAGAGACCCTGGAGATGGTGTCAAAGAGCTTTTAGCCAAGTTTTGGGATGATGATGACATGGTTTTAAATCTTAGATTTAGTTGATGGAAGATGGAGATTGAAAAAGTAGAAAGTTTCTTATTTTAGAAACTTTATAAAATATCCCTTTTAGACATAGGAAATCCTAGAGATGGTGTTAAGGAGTTTTCAGTCAAGTTTTGAGATGGGGATGTGATGGTATTGGATCTTGGATTTTGTTGATAAAAGGATGGAGATTGAAAAAATAGAAAGTTTATATAACATCCATCGTTTAGACATAGCTGACCCTAGAAATGGTGTCAATAAGCTTTTAGCGAAGTTTTAGATTGATGATGAAATGGTATTGAATCTTAGATTTAGCTGATAAAGGATGGAGATTGAAAAAATTGAAAGTTTCTTATTTTAGAAACTTTATAAAACATTCATCTTTGAGACATTGGAAGCTCGAGATAATGTGTCAAGGAGCTTTTAGCAAAGTTTTGAGATGAGAATGAGAGGGTACTGAATCTTAGATTTAGTTGCTGAATGATGGAGATTGAAAGAAAAAAAAGTTTCCTATTTTAGAAACTTTATAAAACATCAAACTTTTAAACTTAGTAAACCGTAGAGATGGTGTCAAAGAGCTTTTAGCAACATTTTGAGATGAGGATTAGATGGTATTGAATCTTAGATTTAGTTGATGAAAGATGGAGATTGAAGAAATAGAAAGTTTATTATTTTAGAAACTTTAGAAAACATTCATCTTTTAGACGTGGGAAATCCTCGACACAGTGTTAATAAGCTTTTTGCCAAGTTTTGAGATCAGGACGAGATATTATTGAATATTATATTCAGTTGATAAAGTAAGAAGATTGAAAGAATAGAAAGTTTCTTATTTTAGAAACTTTTCAAAACCTCAATTTTTAGCAATAGGAGACCCTAGAGATGGGGTCAATGAGCTTTTAGCCATGTTTTGAGGTGAGGATGAGATGGTATTGAAACTTAGATTTAGTTGATGAAGGACCACCTTTTATGGTATTTAAACCCTAGAGATGATGTCAACCAACTTCTAGCCACGTTTTGGGTTGAGAATCAGAAGGTATTGAATCTTATATTTAGCTGATGAAGGATGGAGATTGAAAAAATAGAAAGCTTCTTATTCTAGAAACTTTATAAAACATCCATCTTTTGGACATAAGAAACCCTAGAGATGGTGTCAAGGAGTTTTTTGCCAAGTTTTAAGATTAGGATGAGAGGGTATTGAATCGTAGATTTACTTGCTGAATGATAGAGATTGAAGAAATAAAAAGTTTCTTATTTTTGAAACTTTATAAATATCAATCTTTTACTTTTTGTAAACCCTAGATATGGTGTCGAAGTGCTTTTAGCTAAGTTTTGAGATGAGGATTAGGTGGTATTGAATCATAGATTTAGTTGATGAATGATGGAGATTGAAAAATTATAAAGTTTCTTATTTTAGAAACTTTATAAAACATCCATCTTTTAGACATAGAAAACCCTAGATGTGGTGTAAAGAAGGTTTTAGCCAAGTTTGTAGAAGAGGATGAGAATGTATTGAATCTTAGATTTAGTTGATATAGGATACTGAATTAAAAAATAGAAAGTTTCTTATTTTAGAAACTCTAAAACATCCATCTTCTAGACATAAGAGACCTTGGAGATGGTGTCAAAGAGCTTTTAGCCAAGTTTTGGGATGATGATGAGATGGTTTTAAATCTTAGATTTAGTTGATGGAAGATTGAGATTGAAAAAGTAGGAAGTTTCTTATTTTAGAAACTTTATAAAATATCCCTTTTAGACATAGGAAATCCTAGAGATGGTGTTAAGGAGCTTTCAGTCAAGTTTTGAGATGGGGATGTGATGGTATTGGATCTTGGATTTTGTTGATAAAAGGATGGAGATTGAAAAAATAGAAAGTTTATATAACATCCATCGTTTAGACATAGCTGACCCTAGAGATGGTGTTAATGAGCTTTTAGCGAAGTTTTAGATTGATGATGAGATGGTATTGAATCTTAGATTTAGCTGATGAAGGATGGAGATTGAAAAAATTAAAAGTTTCTTATTTTAGAAACTTTATAAAACATCCATCTTTGAGACATTGGAAGCTCGAGATATGGTGTCAAGGAGCTTTTAGCAAAGTTTTGAGATGAGAATGAGAGGGTACTGAATCTTAGATTTAGTTGCTGAATGATGGAGATTGAAACAAAAAAAAGTTTCCTATTTAAAAAATTTATAAAACATCAAACTTTTATACTTAGTAAACCGTAGAGATGGTGTTAAAGAGCTTTTAGCAACATTTTGAGATGAGGATTAGATGGTATTAAATCTTAGATTTAGTTGATGAAAGATGGAGATTGAAGAAATAGAAAGTTTATTATTTTAGAAACTTTATAAAACATTCATCTTTTAGACGTGGGAAATCCTCGAGACAGTGTTAATAAGCTTTTTGCCAAGCTTTGAGATCAGGACGAGATAGTATTGAATATTAGATTTAGTTGATAAAGTAAGAAGATTGAAAGAATAAAAAGTTTCTTATTTTAGAAACTTTTCAAAACCTCAATTTTTAGCAATAGGAGACCCTAGAGATGGGGTCAAGGAGCTTTTAGCCATGTTTTGAGGTGAGGATGAGATGGTATTGAAAGTTAGATTTAGTTGATGAAGGACCACCTTTTATGGTATTTAAACCCTAGAGATTGATGTCAACCAACTTCTAGCCACGTTTTGGGTTGAGAATCAGAAGGTATTGAATCTTAGATTTAGCTGATGAAGGATGGAGATTGAAAAAATAGAAAGCTTCTTATTCTAGAAACTTTATAAAACATCCATCTTTTGGACATAAGAAACCCTAGAGATGGTGTCAAGGAGTTTTTTGCCAAGTTTTAATATTAGGATGAGAGGGTATTGAATCGTAGATTTACTTGCTGAAGGATAGAGATTGAAGAAATAAAAAGTTTCTAGGGTATTGAATCGTAAACCCTAGATATGGTGTCGAAGTGCTTTTAGCTAAGTTTTGATATGAGGATTATGTGGTATTGAATCATAGATTTAGTTGATTAATGATGGAGATTGAAAAATTATAAAGTTTCTTATTTTAGAAACTTTATAAAACATCAATCTTTTAGACATAGAAAACCCTAGATGTGGTGTAAAGAAGGTTTTAGCCAAGTTTGTAGAAGAGGATGAGATGGTATTGAATCTTAGATTTAGTTGATATAGGATATTGAATTAAAAAATAGAAAGTTTCTTATTTTAGAAACTCTAAAACATCCATCTTCTAGACATAAGAGACCCTGGAGATGGTGTCAAAGAGCTTTTAGCCAAGTTTTGGGATGATGATGAGATGGTTTTAAATCTTAGATTTAGTTGATGGAAGATGGAGATTGAAAAAGTAGAAAGTTTCTTATTTTAGAAACTTTATAAAATATCCCTTTTAGACATAGGAAATCCTAGAGATGATGTTAAGGAGCTTTCAGTTAAGTTTTGAGATGGGGATGTGATGGTATTGGATCTTGGATTTTGTTGATAAAAGGATGGAGATTGAAAAAATAGAAAGTTTATATAACATCCATCGTTTAGACATAGCTGACCCTAGAGATGGTGTTAATGAGCTTTTAGAGAAGTTTTAGATTGATGATGAGATGGTATTGAATCTTAGATTTAGCTGATGAAGGATGGAGATTGAAAGAATTAAAAGTTTCTTATTTTAGAAACTTTATAAATATCAATCTTTTACTTTTTTTAAACCCTAGATATGGTGTCGAAGTGCTTTTAGCTAAGTTTTGAGATGAGGATTATGTGGTATTGAATCATAGATATAGTTGATGAATGATGGAGATTGAAAAATTATAAAGTTTCTTATTTTAGAAACTTTATAAAACATCCATCTTTTAGACATAGAAAACCCTAGATGTGGTGTAAAGAAGCTTTTAACCAAGTTTGTAGAAGAGGATGAGATGGTATTGAATCTTAGATTTAGTTGATATAGGATATTAAATTAAAAAATAGAAAGTTTCTTATTTTAGAAACTCTAAAACATCCATCTTCTAGACATAAGAGGCCCTGGAGATGGTGTCAAAGAGCTTTTAGCCAAGTTTTGGGATGATGATGAGATGGTTTTAAATCTTAGATTTAGTTGATGGAAGATGGAGATTGAAAAAGTAGAAAGTTTCTTATTTTAGAAACTTTATAAAATATCCATCTTTTAGACATAGGAAATCCTAGAGATGGTGTTAAGGAGCTTTCAGTCAAGTTTTGAGATGGGGATGTGATGGTATTGGATCTTGGATTTTGTTGATAAAAGGATGGAGATTGAAAAAATAGAAAGTTTATATAACATCCATCGTTTAGACATAGCTGACCCTAGAGATGGTGTCAATGAGGTTTTAGCCAACTTTTGGATTGATGATGAGATGGTATTGAAACTTAGATTTAGTTGATGAAGGACCACTTTTTATGGTATTTAAACCCTAGAGATGATGTCAACCTAGCCACGATTTGGGTTGAGAATCAGAAGGTATTGAGTCTTAGATTTAGCTGATGAAGGATGGAGATTGAAAAAATAGAAAGCTTCTTATTCTAGAAACTTTATAAAACATCCATCTTTTGGACATAAGAAACCCTAGAGATGGTGTCAAGGAGTTTTTTGCCAAGTTTTAAGAGTAGGATGAGAGGGTATTGAATCGTAGATTTACTTGCTGAAGGATAGAGATTGAAGAAATAAAAAGTTTCTTATTTTAGAAACTTTATAAATATCAATCTTTTACTTTTTGTAAACCCTAGATATGGTGTCGAAGTGCTTTTAGCTAAGTTTTGAGATGAGGATTAGGTGGTATTTAATCATAGATTTAGTTGATTAATGATGGAGATTGAAAAATTATAAAGTTTCTTATTTTAGAAACTTTATAAAACATCCATCTTTTAGACATAGAAAACCGTAGATGTGGTGTAAAGAAGCTTAGATTTAGTTGATTTATGATATTGAATTAAAAAATAGAAAGTTTCTTATTTTAGAAACTCTAAAACATCCATCGTCTAGACATAAGAGGCCCTGGAGATGGTGTCAAAGAGCTTTTAGCCATGTTTTGGGATGATGATGAGATGGTTTTAAATCTTAGATTTTTTTTTATTTTTTATTTTTTTTTTGGTTGGTAAGCTGGGGTTAGGCAGACCCCAACCAGATATATTAATAACAAAGGAAAGGATTACAAAGGAGGGCCACAAGGGCGACAAAGGCAAATAGCCAAAAAGAAAATAAAAGTGGAGTGCTGAAAAATGCCACAAGGTGGGCTATAGATAGCACCACAACACCAACAACTAAACACAACACTTGTCTTCAACACGTATCTTAGGGACATTAAGCTAATCTGATGAGGGGTGTGGAGGAATAACCACTCCCTCCCAACAGTGCTCTGCAAGCGGCTTAAAGCAAGGCACATCTTTCTCTTCGTCACAAGATTGGGACAACTACACTCTAGAATAAACCATCCCATCATAATCAAGGGACACGATGTTGTGAAGATCTGAAGGAATAGAAACTGACTGAATATCTTCACCTTTGAGAGAGCAATTTGGTTTTGAGAGGTAATCAGCTGCTTGGTTAGCCTCTCTCCAAATATGTGAGATTTTCCAGCTTTTGAACTTATTAAGCAGGTTCATGATCTTCTCAAAAGTAGGGATCTTCTTCCAAGAACAAGTCCACATCTTCTCTATAATTTTCACATTCATCATCGAATCTGATTCAACCCAGATGTGCTGAATATTCTTTCTGTGAGCAAGCTCTAAGCCATGGAGGACTGCTTCCATTTCTAAACCATGAATCTCTTCCACAGGTTTATCAACAGAGAACATGGCTATGATATTCCTCTTTCCATCTCTTAGAATCCCCCCAATCCCCGCACCTTCGGAGTTGAGGGCTCCATCAGTATTTAATTTGACCATTTCCCCCACCGGCATAACCCAAGAGCAGAACTTACTATCAGTTTTCCTATAGAAGTAGGGAAAGTTCCAATTTTTTGACACTTCCTCAATTTTGCTGGACCGAATATCCTCAAGGTTAAGGAATATGACTCGATCTCTAATGGCATTTAGAGCAGCAGCAAGGATTCTTTGTTTATGAACCTCTTTGTTTTCAAAAATGCGAGTATTCCTCTCCAGCCAAATCATATAAACAGCAGTGTTAAAGGCTATTCTCATTGCTATAGTTGTCTGCCCTCTTCCTCTGAAATTCCTCCTAATCCACTCTTCCTCTTTCGCTAAAGTTCGGAACAGGTTCCTCCTATGAGTAAATCTCCATAAAATCGATTTCCAAATCCAAGATGAGAAGGAGCATTTGAAGAATAAATGGTCAATAGTTTCAGGGTTCACCTTACAAAGGGGGCATCTTGTTTCTCTGGAAGGGTTCAAAAATAGAATTCTATCCCTTGTGCTCAGTTTATAGGTAAGAGCTTGCCAGGTAACCAAGCTCTGTCTAGGAACACTACCCTTAAACCAAACCGAAGATGTCCATTCCAAAACAGGATGCTTCTTTCTCACTTGATTCCAAGCGCTCTTTATGCTAAAAGCACCATCAGGAGCAGGTTTCCAAACGGCATAGTCGTAGGGATTCTGGGAAAACAAGCCAGAGTTTATTACAGTCTTAAGCTCTTGGAATTGAGGTTGGGTCAGAATTTTATCCCAAGTCCCATTCATTCGGAATTCTTTAACAGATCCTTCCTTTGGGAGGTTAAAAATCCTACCTTTTGATGAATTGAGAATCCCATCTGGGTGCCACGGATGCTTCCAAAAATCAATAGAAGACCCCTCCCCCACCACGTAACAAATGAAATTTTTAGCACTTTGCCTCTGCTGAAGGATGCTCCTAGCTCCCCAGGAAGGAGATGAAGGCATGGGGATGGACCAGAAACATCTCCCTCTTATATATTTTTCTTTGAACCAACGGACCCAAGGGGTGTTACAATCTTGCACTATTCTCCAAAGGAGTTTTAACTGGCAGGATTCGTTCACATCTTTCAGCCTTCTTAACCCGACCCCTCCTACTTCCACTGGCCTGCACAGAGTTGCCCAAGCTACCGGAATAAACGTTTTTTGCAGAGAACACCCAGCCCAGAAGAAATTCCGAAAAATTGTTTCAATGTTATTCAGGACTTCCTTCGGGAGATTATAAGTTGCAGACCAATAAATCTGGAAGGAGCTCAGGACAGTTTTTATAAGTTCCAAACGCCCCGCCCTTGAAAGATTTTTGTTACTCCATAATGCAATCTTGTTCCTAATTCTGCTAATGAGAGACTGGCAGTCACCCTTAGTCAACCGAGTAGTAACCAAAGGCAACCCCAAATATCTAACAGGCAGCACCCCTTCACAAAAGCCCATGACACAGCTGATCTGAACTCTCTGCTGAGGAGGGATTCCAGAGAAGAAAATTTCACTCTTGTTTAGGCTGGCCTCAAGACCCGAACAATCCTTGAAATCTAGAAGGCATTGGGTCAACCCAGCTGCATTAGAGAGATTAGCATCTGCAAAAAGCATTACATCATCAGCGAAGAATAAATGGTTGATACAATAGTTTCCTCTAGCAAAGGGAGAAGAAATTCTTCCTTCCAGCTGGGCTTTGTAGAGAATACAGCTAAGCATCTCCATCACAACACAGAACAGAAGAGGAGATATTGGATCACCTTGGCGCAGCCCATTGGAAGATCTGAAGAACCCCCGAGGGGATCCATTAATCAAAATCGAGAAAGAAGGAGTAGAAATACATTGGAGGATCCACTTGCACCAGATATCAGGGAATCTAAGCTTTCTCAAGAATTGAACAAGGGATCCATGACAAACATTGTCATAAGCCTTCTTCAAATCAATTTTGACACACATGGCTTTGACATTAGATTTCCGGTGAAAATTATGACAAATATCATTGGTCAGAAGGACATTTTCTTGGATCAGTCTACCTTTGATAAAGGCAGATTGGGAGGGATTGATAATCCTATGCATGACTTTTCTCATCCTATTAGCCATCAATTTGGTAATGACCTTATACACATGATTACAGAGGGATATAGGCCTATACTGATCAGGGGTTGAGGCGTTATTACATTTAGGAATCAAGGCTATAAAGGAAGTGTTAAGAGCAGGGAGGAGATTGCCAGTTTTGAAGAAATACTGGATGGCCGCCACCGTCTCTTTGCCAATAAGATACCAAAAGCTCTTGAAGAAAGCTCCATTAAACCCATCAGGACCAGGAGCTTTATTATCATCCATGGCATGGATGGTAATACATATCTCCTCTTCAGTGAACGCAAGAAGAAGGTCGCATATCTCCTCATTATTCAAGGTAGTGACAGGATCAGGCACAATATAAGTAGTCTCTTCTATCCTCCCCGATTGAGTAGTGAGAATGTCTTTGAAGTAAGAGATAAGAGTCTCCTCAATCTCCTTGCTATCAGTGGTTATTTGCCCATCAGATCTAGTGATACCTTGAATAGAGTTTTGATTTCTCCTCATATTCATGGTAGAATGGAAGAAACTATTGTTGGAGTCCCCCAAATTTAGCCAATTGACTCTGGATTTCTGGTGCAGCATAGATTCTTCCAATTTGGCAGTAGCAGTAAACTCAATCTTAGTAGAAATTTCTTCTTGTTTTAGGGCCACATTGGCCGGATTGGCAGCCACCTGCGTTTGGATGTCTCCTAATTTTTGTCTGATATCAGCCATCTTAGTATCAATACGACCAAATTTTTTTGAATTCCAATCTTTTATAACCCTTTTAACCTCTTGCAGCTTCTTGCACAGTTTAAACATAGGGTTCCCTCTAATTTATTTTGCCCAAGCCCTTTCTACTAATTCAAAAATGGAAGTATCCCTCAACCACATATTGAAGAACCTGAAAGGTTCCCTCCTCTGGAGGCTGATGTCTGAAGCCTGATAACAATTGGAGAATGATCCGAGAGACCCGGATTTTTATACTCAGCAGAAGAATTAGGGAAGGAAGCAAACCATTCATCATTGCCGAGAGCCCGATCTAGCATCCGAAACTTCAAGTCGCCAATGCCGGAGTTGTTGTTCCAAGACAAGGTATGCCCAAAGGCCAGAAGATCCGCCAAGTAACACTGATCAATACAGTCATTGAATTCCTCAACATGATTCAGATTGGGACCAGCCCCACCCCACCGTTCCTCTTGATATCTAGTTACATTAAAGTCCCCAGCAACAATCCAAGGCATTGATATAGCAGAAGCTATTCTAATTAACTGAGTCCATAGATTTCTCCTCTCATCTCCCGCATTTGCCGTATAAACAGCGGTTAATAAGAACTTTATATTTGTCTGCAGGAACTGAACTTCACCATGGATATATTGGTACGCATCTTCTAATATGTTAACCTGAACATACCGCGGATCCCATATAATCCAGATTCTACCTTTAATAGTGTGATTATAATTCGCGTAACATCGCCATCCTTCCCCAATTTCATTAACAAAAGAGAGCATATCTTCTTTCTGAGCTTTAGTTTCAGTAAGACAGAGAAGGGAGATTTTTGTGGTCTCCAATAGATACCGAATTTCCCCCCTCTTGGTAAGGGAGCAGAGCCCTCTAACATTCCACGCTCCAAGATTCATCATCGACCCTTAGAGTTAAGGATTGGGCTGTATCTTCAGCAGTGACATTAATTTTAGTGGGATCACAAAAACTTTGAAGTCCCTCTATCTGGACAGTACTACCTCCCTTTTCTCTCTGAATGATACAGCCCTCTAGCACATCATCACTTCCATCTTCATGCATGACTCCTTCTTCCTGCTCTTCCTCCAGGATCGCAAAGCTATTTTGGAGTTTAAACTCCTGGGTAGGGTCATTCATTTGGTGAAGGATTACAAAATCACCATCCTTCTCATTATGAGTCTCACTTTCAGTAACCATTTCAGCAATAATTCCACTGATTTTTTCGGATCCACTTTCTGTTGAGGCTACCTGAGGGCATTGAATTTCAGGGGCAGACTTTACTGGCCGCCATTCTTGTTTAGTTTTAAGAGCCGACTGCTGGATATTTTTGGGGCATGCCTCTGATGTGTGGCTGAAATTGTGACAATTTTTACAGGCAGTAGGCTTCCAATCATATTCAACACTTTGGACATGGACTCCAAATGGAGTGTGAATGGGAATGGTCTCAGGATATTCTGCACCCGCCTCCACCTCAACACAAAGCCGAGCGAAATACAATCTAGATGCCTCAGTTGTTCTAGAATCCATATACAAAGGATTCTCAATGAAGCTGGCTATCTTGCTTATCCCTTTCGCACTCCAGAACTCTAGAGGGAGGCCTGGGAAACGGATCCAAATAGGCACAGAAGTAAGATTTAGTTTTTCCAGGGGTATTCTAGGTCTCCATTTTCTGAGAATAAGAGGCCTCCCAGCATAGGAATGATCTCCTGATTCAAGAACTGCCTCACAATCATCATAGCAAGTGAACTGAAATAAATAGAACCCCTTGCTGAGAGAAAACAACATTAGATCTCCTTTAAGTTTCCACTTCCTCTTCAAGTTCTCCCTGAGATTTAAGAAGTACGGTCTTCTCCCTATGAAGTATCCCACTAAGGAGTGGTTCCACTTGCTCCCTATCTCCTCGATTTCATGAAGCTGAAAGGAGATTTTCTTATTACCTCCTTCCTCCATCACAGAATTATCAAAGTGCAGCTTAGATGGTTCTTTCTCCTTTTTCTGCTCAAAGAGAGACCTCCATGGACCATTAACATTAGGCTTTACAGTATTCAGGTCTCCAAGAGGCCAAATGGAAGGCAAGGGTTCTAGAGACAGGTCTTTACCCAGTGGTAATTTCGAATTTTCCCTCCCACTTACAGGTTTGACAGTATCACATGGCTCACTGACCTTTCCTTGGTTATTCTGACCTACAGCAGCAGGTCCAACTTCCAAGAAACTGCCTTTCTCGTCAGAAAACAGAGCAGAAGCACCATTTTCAATTCTGGACAGAATTGAAAATTTTCCTGCTGCTGCTAGTTTTTTATTGATTGGTGGGCTACAGCTAGGTGGGCTAGGGACAGCAGAAAACGTACTATGCTCCTCTGGTCTGGTCTCTACACTTGCTTGCACTCTAGGGACCATCGGTCTCTCCATGTTTCCATTTTTGGCTAGCTTCTTCAACCTCTGATTTTCCTCTTCTGGTAAAACTTCATGAAAAAAATCACTAACTTTGGGAGCTTTTGGGGCTGGTTTCTCAACTACTCCAGCATTATTTATGTGGCCCAGATGAGGAACAATGGTAGCTTTACCTGTGTTTTTACCCCTACCTTTCTTTTTCTCTGAGGAGGACCCCTCTTGGGACGAAACTGGAATGATTTTATGAACTCTGGTTCCTCTTTTAGTATGTGTGCTAGGGTCATAATCTAGCTGAACTTCATCATTTACTTGAGAAATCAGTTTCTGGGTGAAAGAGGAGGACTTTGAAGGGCATGGCCCCTCTAGGATCTTCTGAAAATCACTGGGAAGAACTTCATTTGGCCAGTAGCTTTTATTTAAGAGGAGAGCATCACAGAGATGTTTATCAGCAGTAGATGGGGCAACATCCTTGCCAGGATCAGCGGGTTCCATTAAGGAGGAAAAATTCCCGAAAAAAGACTTGTTTCCCAGGAAGGAGAAAGGGGCGAGAAGGGCTTGGGCCCTTGGCCTCCCGCCGGCAGAGGCCGGAGGAAGAAGATGATCTCCTCGAAGAGGAGAGTTTCTCTCACTAGGAAATCTCAGAGTTTCTCTCACTACGAAAATACTTGCAAGGATACATAATCTTAGATTTAGTTGATGGAAGATGGAGATTGAAAAATTAGAAAGTTTCTTATTTTAGAAACTTTATAAAATATCCATCTTTTAGACATAGGAAATCCTAGAGATGGTGTTAAGGAGCTTTCAGTCAAGTTTTGAGATGGGGATGTGATGGTATTGGATCTTAGATTTTGTTGATAAAAGGATGGAGATTGAAAAAATAGAAAGTTTATATAACATCCATCGTTTAGACATAGGTGACCCTAGAGATGGTGTCAATGAGCTTTTAGCCAACTTTTGGATTGATGATGAGATGGTATTGAATCTTAGATTTAGCTGATGAAGGATGGAGATTGAAAAAATTGAAAGTTTCTTATTTTAGAAACTTTATAAAACATCCATCTTTGAGACATTGGAAACTCGAGATATGGTGTCAAGGAGCTTTTAGCAAAGTTTTGAGATGAGAATGAGAGGGTACTGAATCTTAGATTTAGTTGCTGAATGATGGAGATTGAAAGAAAAAAAGGTTTCTTATTTTAGAAACTTTATAAAACATCAAACTTTTATACTTAGTAAACCCTAGATATGGTGTCAAAGAGCTCTTAGCAACATTTTGAGATGAGGATTAGATGGTATTGAATCTTAGATTTAGTTGATGAAAGATGGAGATTGAAGAAATAGAAAGTTTATTATTTTAGAAACTTTATAAAACATTCATCTTTTGGACGTGGGAAATCCTCGAGACAGTGTTAATAAGCTTTTTGCCAAGTTTTGAGATCAGGATGAGATAGTATTGAATATTAGATTCAGTTGATAAAGTAAGAAGATTGAAAGAATAGAAAGTTTCTTTATTTAGAAACTTTTCAAAACGTCAATTTTTAGCCATAGGAGACCCAAGAGATGGGGTCAATGAGCTTTTAGCCATGTTTTGAGGTGAGGATGAGATGGTATTGAAACTTAGATTTAGTTGATGAAGGACCACCGTTTATGGTATTTAAATCCTAGAGATGATGTCAACCAACTTCTAGCCACGTTTTGGGTTGAGAATCAGAAGGTATTGAATCTTAGATTTAGCTGATGAAAGATGGAGATTGAAAAAATAGAAAGCTTCTTATTCTAGAAACTTTATAAAACATCCATCTTTTGGACATAAGAAACCCTAGAGATGGTGTCAAGGAGATTTTTGCCAAGTTTTAAGATTAGGACGATAGGGTATTGAATCGTAGATTTTCTTGCTGAAGGATAGAGATTGAAGAAATAAAAAGTTTCTTATTTTAGAAACTTTATAAATATCAATCTTTTACTTTTTGTAAACCCTAGATATGGTGTCGAAGTGCTTGTAGCTAAGTTTTGAGATGAGGATTATGTGGTATTGAATCATAGATTTAGTTGATTAATGATGGAGATTGAAAAATTATAAAGTTTCTTATTTTAGAAACTTTATAAAACATCCATCTTTTAGACATAGAAAACCCTAGATGTGGTGTAAAGAAGGTTTTAGCCAAGTTTGTAGAAGATGATGAGATGGTATTGAATCTTAGATTTAGTTGATATAGGATATTGAATTAAAAAATATAAAGTTTCTTATTTTAGAAACTCTAAAACATCCATCTTCTAGACATAAGAGACCCTGGAGATGGTGTCAAAGAGCTTTTAGCCAAGTTTTGGGATGATGATAAGATGGTTTTAAATCTTAGATTTAGTTGATGGAAGATTGAGATTGAAAAAATAGAAAGTTTCTTATTTTAGAAACTTTATAAAATATCCCTTTTAGACATAGGAAATCCTAGAGATGGTGTTAAGGAGCTTTCAGTCAAGTTTTGAGATGGGGATGTGATGGTATTGGATTTTAGATTTTGTTGATAAAAGGATGGAGATTGAAAAAATAGAAAGTTTATAGAACATCCATCGTTTAGACATAGCTGACCCTAGATATGGTGTTAATGAGCTTTTAGCGAAGTTTTAGATTGATGATGAGATGGTATTGAATCTTAGATTTAGCTGATAAAGGATGGAGATTGAAAAAATTGAAAGTTTCTTATTTTAGAAACTTTATAAAACATCCATCTTTGAGACATTGGAAACTCGAGATATGGTGTCAAGGAGCTTTTAGCAAAGTTTTGAGATGAGAATGAGAGGGTATGGAATCTTAGATTTAGTTGCTGAATGATGGAGATTGAAAGAAAAAAAAGTTTCCTATTTTAAAAACTTTATAAAACATCAAACTTTTATACTTAGTAAACCCTAGAGATGGTGTCAAAGAGCTTTTAGCAACATTTTGAGATGAGGATTAGATGGTATTGAATCTTAGATTTAGTTGATAAAAGATGGAGATTGAAGAAATAGAAAGTTTATTATTTTAGAAACTTTATAAAACATTCATCTTTTAGACGGGGGAAATCCTCGAGACAGTGTTAATAAGCTTTTTCCCAAGTTTTGAGATCAGGTCGAGATAGTATTGAATATTAGATTCAGTTGATAAAGTAAGAAGATTGAAAGAATAGAAAGTTTCTTATTTTAGAAACTTTTCAAAACCTCAATTTTTAGCCATAGGAAACCCAAGAGATGTGGTCAAGGAGCTTTTAGCCATGTTTTGAGGTGAGGATGAGATGGTATTGAAACTTAGATTTAGTTGATGAAGGACCACCTTTTATGGTATTTAAACCCTAGAGATGATGTCAACCAACTTCTAGCCACGTTTTGGGTTGAGAATCAGAAGGTATTGAATCTTAGATTTAGCTGATGAAAGATGGAGATTGAAAAAATAGAAAGCTTCTTATTCTAGAAACTTTATAAAACATCCATCTTTCGGACATAAGAAACCCTAGAGATTGTGTGAAGGAGGTTTTTGCCAATTTTTAAGATTAGGATGAGAGGGTATTGAATCGTAGATATACTTGCTGAAGGATAGAGATTGAAGAAATAAAAAGTTTCTTATTTTTGAAACTTTATAAATATCAATCTTTTACTTTTTTTAAACCCTAGATATGGTGTCGAAGTGCTTTTAGCTAAGTTTTGAGATGAGGATTATGTGGTATTGAATCATAGATTTAGTTGATGAATGATGGAGATTGAAAAATTATAAAGTTTCTTATTTTAGAAACTTTATAAAACATCCATCTTTTAGACATAGAAAACCCTAGATGTGGTGTAAAGAAGCTTTTAGCCAAGTTTGTAGAAGAGGATGAGATGGTATTGAATCTTAGATTTAGTTGATATAAGATATTGAATTAAAAAATAGAAAGTTTCTTATTTTAGAAACTCTAAAACATCCATCTTCTAGACATAAGAGGCCCTGGAGATGGTGTCAAAGAGCTTTTACCCAAGTTTTGGGATGATGATGAGATGGTTTTAAATCTTAGATTTAGTTGATGGAAGATGGAGATTGAAAAAGTAGAAAGTTTCTTATTTTAGAAACTTTATAAAATATCAATCTTTTAGACATAGGAAATCCTAGAGATGGTGTTAAGGAGCTTTCAGTCAAGTTTTGAGATGGGGATGTGATGGTATTGGATCTTGGATTTTGTTGATAAAAGGATGGAGATTGAAAAAATAGAAAGTTTATATAACATCCATCGTTTAGACATAGCTGACCCTAGAGATGGTGTCAATGAGCTTTTAGCCAACTTTTGGATTGATGATGAGATGGTATTTAAACTTAGATTTAGTTGATGAAGGACCACCTTTTATAGTATTTAAACCCTAGAGATGATGTCAACCAACTTCTAGCCACGATTTGGGTTGAGAATCAGAAGGTATTGAATCTTAGATTTAGCTGATGAAGGATGGAGATTGAAAAAATAGAAAGCTTCTTATTCTAGAAACTTTATAAAACATCCATCTTTTGGACATAATAAACCCTAGAGATGGTGTCAAGGAGTTTTTTGCCAAGTTTTAAGATTAGGATGAGAGGGTATTGAATCGTAGATTTACTTGCTGAAGGACAGAGATTGAAGAAATAAAAAGTTTCTTATTTTAGAAACTTTATAAATATCAATCTTTTACTTTTTGTAAACCCTAGATATGGTGTCGAAGTGCTTTTAGCTAAGTTTTGAGATGAGGATTTGGTGGTATTTAATCATAGATTTAGTTGATTAATGATGGAGATTGAAAAATTATAAAGTTACTTATTTTAAAAACTTTATAAAACATCCATCTTTTAGACATAGAAAACCCTAGATGTGGTGTAAAGAAGCTTAGATTTAGTTGATATAGGATATTGAATTAAAAAATAGAAAGTTTCTTATTTTAGAAACTCTAAAACATCCATCTTCTAGACCTAAGAGGCCCTGGAGATGGTGTCAAAGAGCTTTTAGCCAAGTTTTGGGATGATGATGAGATGGTTTTAAATCTTAGATTTAGTTGATGGAAGATGGAGATTGAAAAATTAGAAAGTTTTTTATTTTAGAAACTTTATAAAATATCCATCTTTTAGACATAGGAAATCCTAGAGATGGTGTTAAGGAGCTTTCAGTCAAGTTTTGAGATGGGGATGTGATGGTATTGGATCTTGGATTTTGTTGATAAAAGGATGGAGATTGAAAAAATAGAAAGTTTATATAACATCCATCGTTTAGACATAGGTGACCCTAGAGATGGTGTCAATGAGCTTTTAGCCAACTTTTGGATTGATGATGAGATGGTATTGAATCTTAGATTTAGCTGATGAAGGATGGAGATTGAAAAAATTGAAAGTTTCTTATTTTAGAAACTTTATAAAACAACCATCTTTGAGACATTGGAAACTCGAGATATGTTGTCAAGGAGCTTTTAGCAAAGTTTTGAGATTAGAATGAGAGGGTACTGAATCTTAGATTTAGTTGCTGAATGATGGAGATTGAAGGAAAAAAAAGTTTCCTATTTTAGAAACTTTATAAAACATCAAACTTTTATACTTAGTAAACCCTAGAGATGGTGTCAAAGAGCTCTTAGCAACATTTTGAGATGAGGATTAGATAGTATTGAATCTTAGATTTAGTTGATGAAAGATGGAGATTGAAGAAATAGAAAGTTTATTATTTTAGAAACTTTATAAAACATTCATCTTTTGGACGTGGGAAATCCTCGAGACAGTGTTAATAAGCTTTTTGCCAAGTTTTGAGATCAGGACGAGATAGTATTGAATATTAGATTCAGTTGATAAAGTAAGAAGATTGAAAGAATAGAAAGTTTCTTATTTTAGAAACTTTTCAAAACCTCAATTTTTAGCAATAGGAGACCCTAGAGATGGGCTTGAAGGAGCTTTAAGCCATGTTTTGAGGTGAGGATGAGATGGTATTGAAACTTAGATTTAGTTGATGAAGGACCACCTTTTATGGTATTTAAACCCTAAAGATGATGTCAACCAACTTCTAGCTACGTTTTGGGTTGAGAATCAGAACGTATTGAATCTTAGATTTAGCTGCTTAAGGATGGAGATTGAAAAAATAGAAAGCTTCTTATTCTAGAAACTTTATAAAACATCCATCTTTTGGACATAAGAAACCCTAGAGATGGTGTGAAGGAGTTTTTTGCCAATTTTTAAGATTAGGATGAGAGGGTATTGAATCGTAGATTTACTTGCTGAAGGATAGAGATTGAAGAAATAAAAAGTTTCTTATTTTTGAAACTTTATAAATATCAATCTTTTACTTTTTTTAAACCCTAGATATGGTGTCGAAGTGCTTTTAGCTAAGTTTTGAGATGAGGATTATGTGGTATTGAATCATAGATTTAGTTGATGAATGATGGAGATTGAAAAATTACAAAGTTTCTTATTTTAGAAACTTTATAAAACATCCATCTTTTAGACATAGAAAACCCTAGATGTGGTGTAAAGAAGCTTTTAGCCAAGTTTGTAGAAGAGGATGAGATGGTATTGAATCTTAGATTTAGTTGATATAGGATATTGAATTAAAAAATAGAAAGTTTCTTATTTTAGAAACTCTAAAACATCCATCTTCTAGACATAAGAGGCCCTGGAGATGGTGTCAAAGAGCTTTTAGCCAAGTTTTGGGATGATGATGAGATGGTTTTAAATCTTAGATTTAGTTGATGGAAGATGGAGATTGAAAAAGTAGAAAGTTTCTTATTTTAGAAACTTTATAAAATATCCCTTTTAGACATAGGAAATCCTAGAGATAGTGTTAAGGAGCTTTCAGTTAAGTTTTGAGATGGGGATGTGATGGTATTGGATCTTGGATTTTGTTGATAAAAGGATGGAGATTGAAAAAATAGAAAGTTTATATAACATCCATCGTTTAGACATAGCTGACCCTAGAGATGGTGTTAATGAGCTTTTAGCGAAGTTTTAGATTGATGATGAGATGGTTTTGAATCTTAGATTTAGCTGATGAAGGATGGAGATTGAAAAAATTGAAAGTTTCTTATTTTAGAAACTTTATAAAACATCCATCTTTGAGACATTGGAAGCTCGAGATATGGTGTCAAGGAGCTTTTAGCAAAGTTTTGAGATGAGAATGAGAGGGTACTGAATCTTAGATTTAGTTGCTGAAAGATGGAGATTGAAGAAATAGAAAGTTTATTATTTTAGAAACTTTATAAAACATTCATCTTTTAGACGTGGGAAATCCTCGAGACAGTGTTAATAAGCTTTTTGCCAAGTTTTGAGATCAGGACGAGATAGTATTGAATATTAGATTTAGTTGATAAAGTAAGAAGATTGAAAGAATAGAAAGTTTCTTATTTTAGAAACTTTTCAAAACCTCAATTTTTAGCAATAGGAGACCCTAGAGATGGGGTCAAGGAGCTTTTAGCCATGTTTTGAGGTGAGGATGAGATGGTATTGAAACTTAGATTTAGTTGATGAAGGACCACCTTTTAGACATAGGTGACCCTAGAGATGGTGTCAATGAGCTTTTAGCCAACTTTTGGATTGATGATGAGATGGTATTGAATCTTAGATTTAGCTGATGAAGGATGGAGATTGAAAAAATTGAAAGTTTCTTATTTTAGAAACTTTATAAAACATCCATCTTTGAGAAATTGGAAGCTCGAGATATGGTGTCAAGGAGCTTTTAGCAAAGTTTTGAGATGAGAATGAGAGGGTACTGAATCTTAGATTTAGTTGCTGAATGATGGAGATTGAAAGAAAAAAAAGTTTCCTATTTTAAAAACTTTATAAAACATCAAACTTTTATACTTAGTAAACCGTAGAGATGGTGTCAAAGAGCTTTTAGCAACATTTTGAGATGAGGATTAGATTGTATTAAATCTTAGATTTAGTTGATGAAAGATGGAGATTGAAGAAATAGAAAGTTTATTATTTTAGAAACTTTATAAAACATTCATCTTTTAGACGTGGGAAATCCTCGAGACAGTGTTAGTAAGCTTTTTGCCAAGTTTTGAGATCAGGACGAGATAGTATTGAATATTAGATTTAGTTGATAAAGTAAGAAGATTGAAAAAATAGAAAGTTTCTTATTTTAGAAACTTTTCAAAACCTCAATTTTTAGCAATAGGAGACCCTAGAGATGGGGTCAAGGAGCTTTTAGCCATGTTTTGAGGTGAGGATGAGATGGTATTGAAACTTAGATTTAGTTGATGAAAGACCACCTTTTATGGTATTTAAATCCTAGAGATGATGTCAACCAACTTCTAGCCACGTTTTGGGTTGAGAATCAGAAAGTATTGAATCTTAGATTTAGCTAATGAATGATGGAGATTGAAAAAATAGAAAGCTTCTTATTCTAGAAACTTTATAAAACATCCATCTTTTGGACATAAGAAACCCTAGAGATGGTGTCAAGGAGTTTTTTGCCAATTTTTAAGATTAGGATGAGAGGGTATTGAATCGTAGATTTACTTGCTGAAGGATAGAGATTGAAGAAATAAAAAGTTTCTTATTTTAGAAACTTTATAAATATCAATCTTTTACTTTTTGTAAACCCTAGATATGGTGTCGAAGTGCTTTTAGCTAAGTTTTGAGATGAGGATTAGGTGGTATTTAATCATAGATTTAGTTGATTAATGATGGAGATTGAAAAATTATAAAGTTTCTTATTTTAGAAACTTTATAAAACATCCATCTATTAGACATAGAAAATCCTAGATGTGGTGTAAAGAAGCTTAGATTTAGTTGATATAGGATATCGAATTAAAAAATAGAAAGTTTCTTATTTTAGAAACTCTAAAACATCCATCTTCTAGACATAAGAGGCCCTGGAGATTGTGTCAAAGAGCTTTTAGCCAAGTTTTGGGATGATGATGAGATGGTTTTAAATCTTAGATTTAGTTGATGGAAGATTGAGATTGAAAAATTAGAAAGTTTCTTATTTTAGAAACTTTATAAAATATCAATCTTTTAGACATAGGAAATCCTAGAGATGGTGTTAAGGAGCTTTCAGTCAAGTTTTGAGATGGGGATGTGATGGTATTGGATCTTGGATTTTGTTGATAAAAGGATGGAGATTGAAAAAATAGATAGTTTATACAACATCAATCGTTTAGAAATAGCTGACCCTAGATATGGTGTTAATGAGCTTTTAGCCAACTTTTGGATTGATGATGAGATGGTATTGAATCTTAGATTTAGCTGATGAAGGATGGAGATTGAAAAAATTGAAAGTTTCTTATTTTAGAAACTTTATAAAACATCCATCTTTGAGACATTGGAAACTCGAGATATGGTGTCAAGGAGCTTTTTAGCAAAGTTTTGAGATGAGAATGAGAGGGTATGGAATCTTAGATTTAGTTGCTGAATGATGGAGATTGAAGGAAAAAAAAGTTTCCTATTTTAAAAACTTTATAAAACATCAAACTTTTATACTTAGTAAACCCTAGAGATGGTGTCAAAGAGCTTTTAGCAACATTTTGAGATGAGGATTATATTATATTGAATCTTAGATTTAGATGATGAAAGATGGAGATTGAAGAAATAGAAAGTTTATTATTTTAGAAACATTATAAAACATTCATCTTTTAGACGTGGGAAATCCTCGAGACAGTGTTAATACTTTTTGCCAAGTTTTGAGATCAGGTCGAGATAGTATTGAATATTAGATTCAGTTGATAAAGTAAGAAGATTGAAAGAATAGAAAGTTTCTTATTTTAGAAACTTTTCAAAACCTCAATTTTTAGCCATAGGAAACCCAAGAGATGGGGTCAAGGAGCTTTTAGCCATGTTTTGAGGTGAGGATGAGATGGTATTGAAACTTAGATTTAGTTGATGAAGGACCACCTTTTATGGTATTTAAACCCTAGAGATGATGTCAACCAACTTATAGCCACGTTTTGGGTTGAGAATCAGAAGGTATTGAATCTTAGATTTAGCTGATGAAAGATGGAGATTGAAAAAATAGAAAGCTTCTTATTCTAGAAACTTTATAAAACATCCATATTTCGGACATAAGAAACCCTAGAGATTGTGTGAAGGAGGTTTTTGCCAATTTTTAAGATTAGGATGAGAGGGTATTGAATCGTAGATTTACTTGCTGAAGGATAGAGATTGAAGAAATAAAAAGTTTCTTATTTTTGAAACTTTATAAATATCAATCTTTTACTTTTTTTAAACCCTAGATATGGTGTCGAAGTGCTTTTAGCTAAGTTTTGAGATGAGGATTATGTGGTATTGAATCATAGATTTAGTTGATGAATGATGGAGATTGAAAAATTATAAAGTTTCTTATTTTAGAAACTTTATAAAATATCCATCTTTTAGACATAGAAAACCTAAGATGTGGTGTAAAGAAGCTTTTAGCCAAGTTTGTAGAAGAGGATGAGATGGTATTGAATCTTAGATTTAGTTGATATAAGATATTGAATTAAAAAATAGAAAGTTTCTTATTTTAGAAACTCTAAAACATCCATCTTCTAGACATAAGAGGCCCTGGAGATGGTGTCAAAGAGCTTTTACCCAAGTTTTGGGATGATGATGAGATGGTTTTAAATCTTAGATTTAGTTGATGGAAGATGGAGATTGAAAAAGTAGAAAGTTTCTTATTTTAGAAACTTTATAAAATATCAATCTTTTTTAGACATAGGAAATCCTAGAGATGGTGTTAAGGAGCTTTCAGTCAAGTTTTGAGATGGGGATGTGATGGTATTGGATCTTGGATTTTGTTGATAAAAGGATGGAGATTGAAAAAATAGAAAGTTTATATAACATCCATCGTTTAGACATAGCTGACCCTAGAGATGGTGTCAATGAGCTTTTAGCCAACTTTTGGATTGATGATGAGATGGTATTTAAACTTAGATTTAGTTGATGAAGGACCACCTTTTATAGTATTTAAACCCTAGAGATGATGTCAACCAACTTCTAGCCACGATTTGGGTTGAGAATCAGAAGGTATTGAATCTTAGATTTAGCTGATGAAGGATGGAGATTTAAAAAATAGAAAGCTTCTTATTCTAGAAACTTTATAAAACATCCATCTTTTGGACATAATAAACCCTAGAGATGGTGTCAAGGAGTTTTTTGCCAAGTTTTAAGATTAGGATGAGAGGGTATTGAATCGTAGATTTACTTGCTGAAGGACAGAGATTGAAGAAATAAAAAGTTTCTTATTTTAGAAACTTTATAAATATCAATCTTTTACTTTTTGTAAACCCTAGATATGGTGTCAAAGTGCTTTTAGCGAAGTTTTGAGATGAGGATTTGGTGGTATTTAATCATAGATTTAGTTGATTAATGATGGAGATTGAAAAATTATAAAGTTACTTATTTTAAAAACTTTATAAAACATCCATCTTTTAGACATAGAAAACCCTAGATGTGGTGTAAAGAAGCTTAGATTTAGTTGATATAGGATATTGAATTAAAAAATAGAAAGTTTCTTATTTTAGAAACTCTAAAACATCCATCTTCTAGACCTAAGAGGCCCTGGAGATGGAGTCAAAGAGCTTTTAGCCAAGTTTTGGGATGATGATGAGATGGTTTTAAATCTTAGATTTAGTTGATGGAAGATGGAGATTGAAAAATTAGAAAGTTTTTTATTTTAGAAACTTTATAAAATATCCATCTTTTAGACATAGGAAATCCTAGAGATGGTGTTAAGGAGCTTTCAGTCAAGTTTTGAGATGGGGATGTGATGGTATTGGATCTTGGATTTTGTTGATAAAAGGATGGAGATTGAAAAAATAGAAAGTTTATATAACATCCATCGTTTAGACATATGTGACCCTAGAGATGGTGTCAATGAGCTTTTAGCCAACTTTTGGATTGATGATGAGATGGTATTGAATCTTAGATTTAGCTGATGAAGGATGGAGATTGAAAAAATTGAAAGTTTCTTATTTTAGAAACTTTATAAAACAACCATCTTTGAGACATTGGACACTCGAGATATGTTGTCAAGGAGCTTTTAGCAAAGTTTTGAGATTAGAATGAGAGGGTACTGAATCTTAGATTTAGTTGCTGAATGATGGAGATTGAAGGAAAAAAAAGTTTCCTATTTTAGAAACTTTATAAAACATCAAACTTTTATACTTAGTAAACCCTAGAGATGGTGTCAAAGAGCTCTTAGCAACATTTTGAGATGAGGATTAGATAGTATTGAATCTTAGATTTAGTTGATGAAAGATGGAGATTGAAGAAATAGAAAGTTTATTATTTTAGAAACTTTATAAAACATTCATCTTTTGGACGTGGGAAATCCTCGAGACAGTGTTAATAAGCTTTTTGCCAAGTTTTGAGATCAGGACGAGATAGTATTGAATATTAGATTCAGTTGATAAAGTAAGAAGATTGAAAGAATAGAAAGTTTCTTATTTTAGAAACTTTTCAAAACCTCAATTTTTAGCAATAGGAGACCCTAGAGATGGGCTTGAAGGAGCTTTAAGTCATGTTTTGAGGTGAGGATGAGATGGTATTGAAACTTAGATTTAGTTGATGAAGGACCACCTTTTATGGTATTTAAACCCTAGAGATGATGTCAACCAACTTCTAGCTACGTTTTGGGTTGAGAATCAGAAGGTATTGAATCTTAGATTTAGCTGCTTAAGGATGGAGATTGAAAAAATAGAAAGCTTCTTATTCAAGAAACTTTATAAAACATCCATCTTTTGGACATAAGAAACCCTAGAGATGGTGTGAAGGAGTTTTTTGCCAAGTTTTAAGATTAGGATGAGAGGGTATTGAATCGTAGATTTACTTGCTGAAGGATAGAGATTGAAGAAATAAAAAGTTTCTTATTTTTGAAACTTTATAAATATCAATCTTTTACTTTTTTTAAACCCTAGATATGGTGTCGAAGTGCTTTTAGCTAAGTTTTGAGATGAGGATTATGTGGTATTGAATCATAGATTTAGTTGATGAATGATGGAGATTGAAAAATTACAAAGTTTCTTATTTTAGAAACTTTATAAAACATCCATCTTTTAGACATAGAAAACCCTAGATGTGGTGTAAAGAAGCTTTTAGCCAAGTTTGTAGAAGAGGATGAGATGGTATTGAATCTTAGATTTAGTTGATATAGGATATTGAATTAAAAAATAGAAAGTTTCTTATTTTAGAAACTCTAAAACATCCATCTTCTAGACATAAGAGGCCCTGGAGATGGTGTCAAAGAGCTTTTAGCCAAGTTTTGGGATGATGATGAGATGGTTTTAAATCTTAGATTTAGTTGATGGAAGATGGAGATTGAAAAAGTAGAAAGTTTCTTATTTTAGAAACTTTATAAAATATCCCTTTTAGACATAGGAAATCCTAGAGATAGTGTTAAGGAGCTTTCAGTTAAGTTTTGAGATGGGGATGTGATGGTATTGGATCTTGGATTTTGTTGATAAAATGATGGAGATTGAAAAAATAGAAAGTTTATATAACATCCATCGTTTAGACATAGCTGACCCTAGAGATGGTGTTAATGAGCTTTTAGCGAAGTTTTGGATTGATGATGAGATGGTTTTGAATCTTAGATTTAGCTGATGAAGGATGGAGATTGAAAAAATTGAAAGTTTCTTATTTTAGAAACTTTATAAAACATCCATCTTTGAGACATTGGAAGCTCGAGATATGGTGTCAAGGAGCTTTTAGCAAAGTTTTGAGATGAGAATGAGAGGGTACTGAATCTTAGATTTAGTTGCTGAAAGATGGAGATTGAAGAAATAGAAAGTTTATTATTTTAGAAACTTTATAAAACATTCATCTTTTAGACGTGGGAAATCCTCGAGACAGTGTTAATAAGCTTTTTGCCAAGTTTTGAGATCAGGACGAGATAGTATTGAATATTAGATTTAGTTGATAAAGTAAGAAGATTGAAAGAATAGAAAGTTTCTTATTTTAGAAACTTTTCAAAACCTCAATTTTTAGCAATAGGAGACCCTAGAGATGGGGTCAAGGAGCTTTTAGCCATGTTTTGAGGTGAGGATGAGATGGTATTGAAACTTAGATTTAGTTGATGAAGGACCACCTTTTAGACATAGGTGACCCTAGAGATGGTGTCAATGAGCTTTTGGCCAACTTTTGGATTGATGATTATGGTATTGAATCTTAGATTTAGCTGATGAAGGATGGAGATTGAAAAAATTGAAAGTTTCTTATTTTAGAAACTTTATAAAACATCCATCTTTGAGAAATTGGAAGCTCGAGATATGGTGTCAAGGAGCTTTTAGCAAAGTTTTGAGATGAGAATGAGAGGGTACTGAATCTTAGATTTAGTTGCTGAATGATGGAGATTGAAAGAAAAAAAAGTTTCCTATTTTAAAAACTTTATAAAACATCAAACTTTTATACTTAGTAAACCGTAGAGATGGTGTCAAAGAGCTTTTAGCAACATTTTGAGATGAGGATTAGATTGTATTAAATCTTAGATTTAGTTGATGAAAGATGGAGATTGAAGAAATAGAAAGTTTATTATTTTAGAAACTTTATAAAACATTCATCTTTTAGACGTGGGAAATCCTCGAGACAGTGTTAGTAAGCTTTTTGCCAAGTTTTGAGATCAGGACGAGATAGTATTGAATATTAGATTTAGTTGATAAAGTAAGAAGATTGAAAAAATAGAAAGTTTCTTATTTTAGAAACTTTTCAAAACCTCAATTTTTAGCAATAGGAGACCCTAGAGATGGGGTCAAGGAGCTTTTAGCCATGTTTTGAGGTGAGGATGAGATGGTATTGAAACTTAGATTTAGTTGATGAAAGACCACCTTTTATGGTATTTAAATCCTAGAGATGATGTCAACCAACTTCTAGCCACGTTTTGGGTTGAGAATCAGAAAGTATTGAATCTTAGATTTAGCTAATGAATGATGGAGATTGAAAAAATAGAAAGCTTCTTATTCTAGAAACTTTATAAAACATCCATCTTTTGGACATAAGAAACCCTAGAGATGGTGTCAAGGAGTTTTTTGCCAATTTTTAAGATTAGGATGAGAGGGTATTGAATCGTAGATTTACTTGCTGAAGGATAGAGATTGAAGAAATAAAAAGTTTCTTATTTTAGAAACTTTATAAATATCAATCTTTTACTTTTTGTAAACCCTAGATATGGTGTCGAAGTGCTTTTAGCTAAGTTTTGAGATGAGGATTAGGTGGTATTTAATCATAGATTTAGTTGATTAATGATGGAGATTGAAAAATTATAAAGTTTCTTATTTTAGAAACTTTATAAAACATCCATCTATTAGACATAGAAAATCCTAGATGTGGTGTAAAGAAGCTTAGATTTAGTTGATATAGGATATCGAATTAAAAAATAGAAAGTTTCTTATTTTAGAAACTCTAAAACATCCATCTTCTAGACATAAGAGGCCCTGGAGATTGTGTCAAAGAGCTTTTAGCCAAGTTTTGGGATGATGATGAGATGGTTTTAAATCTTAGATTTAGTTGATGGAAGATTGAGATTGAAAAATTAGAAAGTTTCTTATTTTAGAAACTTTATAAAATATCAATCTTTTAGACATAGGAAATCCTAGAGATGGTGTTAAGGAGCTTTCAGTCAAGTTTTGAGATGGGGATGTGATGGTATTGGATCTTGGATTTTGTTGATAAAAGGATGGAGATTGAAAAAATAGATAGTTTATACAACATCAATCGTTTAGAAATAGCTGACCCTAGATATGGTGTTAATGAGCTTTTAGCCAACTTTTGGATTGATGATGAGATGGTATTGAATCTTAGATTTAGCTGATGAAGGATGGAGATTGAAAAAATTGAAAGTTTCTTATTTTAGAAACTTTATAAAACATCCATCTTTGAGACATTGGAAACTCGAGATATGGTGTCAAGGAGCTTTTTAGCAAAGTTTTGAGATGAGAATGAGAGGGTATGGAATCTTAGATTTAGTTGCTGAATGATGGAGATTGAAGGAAAAAAAAGTTTCCTATTTTAAAAACTTTATAAAACATCAAACTTTTATACTTAGTAAACCCTAGAGATGGTGTCAAAGAGCTTTTAGCAACATTTTGAGATGAGGATTATATTATATTGAATCTTAGATTTAGATGATGAAAGATGGAGATTGAAGAAATAGAAAGTTTATTATTTTAGAAACTTTATAAAACATTCATCTTTTAGACGTGGGAAATCCTCGAGACAGTGTTAATACTTTTTGCCAAGTTTTGAGATCAGGTCGAGATAGTATTGAATATTAGATTCAGTTGATAAAGTAAGAAGATTGAAAGAATAGAAAGTTTCTTATTTTAGAAACTTTTCAAAACCTCAATTTTTAGCCATAGGAAACCCAAGAGATGGGGTCAAGGAGCTTTTAGCCATGTTTTGAGGTGAGGATGAGATGGTATTGAAACTTAGATTTAGTTGATGAAGGACCACCTTTTATGGTATTTAAACCCTAGAGATGATGTCAACCAACTTATAGCCACGTTTTGGGTTGAGAATCAGAAGGTATTGAATCTTAGATTTAGCTGATGAAAGATGGAGATTGAAAAAATAGAAAGCTTCTTATTCTAGAAACTTTATAAAACATCCATATTTCGGACATAAGAAACCCTAGAGATTGTGTGAAGGAGGTTTTTGCCAATTTTTAAGATTAGGATGAGAGGGTATTGAATCGTAGATTTACTTGCTGAAGGATAGAGATTGAAGAAATAAAAAGTTTCTTATTTTTGAAACTTTATAAATATCAATCTTTTACTTTTTTTAAACCCTAGATATGGTGTCGAAGTGCTTTTAGCTAAGTTTTGAGATGAGGATTATGTGGTATTGAATCATAGATTTAGTTGATGAATGATGGAGATTGAAAAATTATAAAGTTTCTTATTTTAGAAACTTTATAAAATATCCATCTTTTAGACATAGAAAACCTAAGATGTGGTGTAAAGAAGCTTTTAGCCAAGTTTGTAGAAGAGGATGAGATGGTATTGAATCTTAGATTTAGTTGATATAAGATATTGAATTAAAAAATAGAAAGTTTCTTATTTTAGAAACTCTAAAACATCCATCTTCTAGACATAAGAGGCCCTGGAGATGGTGTCAAAGAGCTTTTACCCAAGTTTTGGGATGATGATGAGATGGTTTTAAATCTTAGATTTAGTTGATGGAAGATGGAGATTGAAAAAGTAGAAAGTTTCTTATTTTAGAAACTTTATAAAATATCAATCTTTTTTAGACATAGGAAATCCTAGAGATGGTGTTAAGGAGCTTTCAGTCAAGTTTTGAGATGGGGATGTGATGGTATTGGATCTTGGATTTTGTTGATAAAAGGATGGAGATTGAAAAAATAGAAAGTTTATATAACATCCATCGTTTAGACATAGCTGACCCTAGAGATGGTGTCAATGAGCTTTTAGCCAACTTTTGGATTGATGATGAGATGGTATTTAAACTTAGATTTAGTTGATGAAGGACCACCTTTTATAGTATTTAAACCCTAGAGATGATGTCAACCAACTTCTAGCCACGATTTGGGTTGAGAATCAGAAGGTATTGAATCTTAGATTTAGCTGATGAAGGATGGAGATTTAAAAAATAGAAAGCTTCTTATTCTAGAAACTTTATAAAACATCCATCTTTTGGACATAATAAACCCTAGAGATGGTGTCAAGGAGTTTTTTGCCAAGTTTTAAGATTAGGATGAGAGGGTATTGAATCGTAGATTTACTTGCTGAAGGACAGAGATTGAAGAAATAAAAAGTTTCTTATTTTAGAAACTTTATAAATATCAATCTTTTACTTTTTGTAAACCCTAGATATGGTGTCAAAGTGCTTTTAGCTAAGTTTTGAGATGAGGATTTGGTGGTATTTAATCATAGATTTAGTTGATTAATGATGGAGATTGAAAAATTATAAAGTTACTTATTTTAAAAACTTTATAAAACATCCATCTTTTAGACATAGAAAACCCTAGATGTGGTGTAAAGAAGCTTAGATTTAGTTGATATAGGATATTGAATTAAAAAATAGAAAGTTTCTTATTTTAGAAACTCTAAAACATCCATCTTCTAGACCTAAGAGGCCCTGGAGATGGAGTCAAAGAGCTTTTAGCCAAGTTTTGGGATGATGATGAGATGGTTTTAAATCTTAGATTTAGTTGATGGAAGATGGAGATTGAAAAATTAGAAAGTTTTTTATTTTAGAAACTTTATAAAATATCCATCTTTTAGACATAGGAAATCCTAGAGATGGTGTTAAGGAGCTTTCAGTCAAGTTTTGAGATGGGGATGTGATGGTATTGGATCTTGGATTTTGTTGATAAAAGGATGGAGATTGAAAAAATAGAAAGTTTATATAACATCCATCGTTTAGACATATGTGACCCTAGAGATGGTGTCAATGAGCTTTTAGCCAACTTTTGGATTGATGATGAGATGGTATTGAATCTTAGATTTAGCTGATGAAGGATGGAGATTGAAAAAATTGAAAGTTTCTTATTTTAGAAACTTTATAAAACAACCATCTTTGAGACATTGGACACTCGAGATATGTTGTCAAGGAGCTTTTAGCAAAGTTTTGAGATTAGAATGAGAGGGTACTGAATCTTAGATTTAGTTGCTGAATGATGGAGATTGAAGGAAAAAAAAGTTTCCTATTTTAGAAACTTTATAAAACATCAAACTTTTATACTTAGTAAACCCTAGAGATGGTGTCAAAGAGCTCTTAGCAACATTTTGAGATGAGGATTAGATAGTATTGAATCTTAGATTTAGTTGATGAAAGATGGAGATTGAAGAAATAGAAAGTTTATTATTTTAGAAACTTTATAAAACATTCATCTTTTGGACGTGGGAATTCCTCGAGACAGTGTTAATAAGCTTTTTGCCAAGTTTTGAGATCAGGACGAGATAGTATTGAATATTAGATTCAGTTGATAAAGTAAGAAGATTGAAAGAATAGAAAGTTTCTTATTTTAGAAACTTTTCAAAACCTCAATTTTTAGCAATAGGAGACCCTAGAGATGGGCTTGAAGGAGCTTTAAGTCATGTTTTGAGGTGAGGATGAGATGGTATTGAAACTTAGATTTAGTTGATGAAGGACCACCTTTTATGGTATTTAAACCCTAGAGATGATGTCAACCAACTTCTAGCTACGTTTTGGGTTGAGAATCAGAAGGTATTGAATCTTAGATTTAGCTGCTTAAGGATGGAGATTGAAAAAATAGAAAGCTTCTTATTCAAGAAACTTTATAAAACATCCATCTTTTGGACATAAGAAACCCTAGAGATGGTGTGAAGGAGTTTTTTGCCAAGTTTTAAGATTAGGATGAGAGGATATTCAATCTTAGATTTACTTGCTGAAGGATAGAGATTGAAGAAATAAAAAGTTTCTTATTTTAGAAACTTTATAAATATCAAACTTTTACTTTTTGTAAACCTTAGATATGGTGTCGAAGTGCTTTTAGCTAAGTTTTGAGATGAGGATTAGGTGGTATTGAATCATAGATTTAGTTGATGAAGGATGGAGATTGAAAAATTACAAAGTTTCTTAGTTTAGAAACTTTATAAAACATCAATCTTTTAGACATAGAAAACCCTAGATGTGGTGTAAAGAAGCTTTCAGCCAAGTTTGTTGAAGAGGATGAGATTGTATTGAATCTTAGATTTAGTTGATATAGGATACTGAATTAAAAAATAGAAAGTTTCTTATTTTAGAAACTCTAAAACATCCATCTTCTAGACATAAGAGACCCTCGAGATGGTGTCAAAGAGCTTTTAGCCAAGTTTTGGGATGATTATGAGATGGTTTTAAATCTTAGATTTAGTTGATAGAAGATGGAGATTGAAAAAGTAGAAAGTTTCTTATTTTAGAAACTTTATAAAATATCCCTTTTAGACATAGGAAATCCTAGAGATAGTGTTAAGGAGCTTTCAGTTAAGTTTTGAGATGGGGATGTGATGGTATTGGATCTTGGATTTTGTTGATAAAAGGATGGAGATTGAAAAAATAGAAAGTTTATATAACATCCATCGTTTAGACATAGCTGACCCTAGAGATGGTGTTAATGAGCTTTTAGCGAAGTTTTAGATTGATGATGAGATGGTATTGAATCTTAGATTTAGCTGATGAAGGATGGAGATTGAAAAAATTGAAAGTTTCTTATTTTAGAAACTTTATAAAACATCCATCTTTGAGACATTGGAAGCTCGAGATATGGTGTCAAGGAGCTTTTAGCAAAGTTTTGAGATGAGAATGAGAGGGTACTGAATCTTAGATTTAGTTGCTGAAAGATGGAGATTGAAGAAATAAAAAGTTTATTATTTTAGAAACTTTATAAAACATTCATCTTTTAGACGTGGGAAATCCTCGAGACAGTGTTAATAAGCTTTTTGCCAAGTTTTGAGATCAGGACGAGATAATATTGAATATTAGATTTAGTTGATAAAGTAAGAAGATTGAAAGAATAGAAAGTTTCTTATTTTAGAAACTTTTCAAAACCTCAATTTTTAGCAATAGGAGACCCTAGAGATGGGGTCAAGGAGCTTTTGGCCATGTTTTGAGGTGAGGATGAGATGGTATTGAAACTTAGATTTAGTTGATGAAGGACCACCTTTTATGGTATTTAAACCCTAGAGATGATGTCAACCAACTTCTAGCCACGTTTTGGGTTGAGAATCAGAAGGTATTGAATCTTAGATTTAGCTGATGAAGGATGGAGATTGAAAATATAGAAAGCTTCTTATTCTAGAAACTTTATAAAACATCCATCTTTTGGACATAAGAAACCCTAGAGATGGTGTCAAGGAGTTTTTTGCCAAGTTTTAAGATTAGGATGAGAGGGTATTGAATCGTAGATTTACTTGCTGAAGAATAGAGATTGAAGAAATAAAAAGTTTCTTATTTTTGAAACGTTATAAATATCAATCTTTTACTTTTTGTAAACCCTAGATATGTTGTCGAAGTGCTTTTAGCTAAGTTTTGAGATGAGGATTATGTGGTATTGAATCATAAATTTAGTTGATTAATGATGGAGATTGAAAAATTATAAAGTTTCTGATTTTAGAAACTTTATAAAACATCCATCTTTTAGACATAGAAAACCCTAGATGTGGTGTAAAGAAGGTTTTAGCCAAGTTTGTAGAAGAGGATGAGATGGTTTTGAATCTTAGATTTAGTTGATATAGGATATTGAATTAAAAAATAGAAAGTTTCTTATTTTAGAAACTCTAAAACATCCATCTTCTAGACATAAGAGACCCTGGAGATGGTGTCAAAGAGCTTTTAGCCAAGTTTTGGGATGATGATAAGATGGTTTTAAATCTTAGATTTAGGTGATGAAAGATGGAGATTGAAAAAGTAGAAAGTTTCTTATTTTAGAAACTTTATAAAATATCCCTTTTAGACATAGGAAATCCTAGAGATGGTGTTAAGGAGCTTTCAGTCAAGTTTTGAGATAGGGATGTGATGGTATTGGATTTTGGATTTTGTTGATAAAAGTATGGAGATTGAAAAAATAGAAAGTTTATATAACATCCATCGTTTAGACATAGCTGACCCTAGAGATGGTGTGAATGAGCTTTTAGCGAAGTTTTAGATTGATGATGAGATGGTATTGAATCTTAGATTTAGCTGATCAAGGATGGAGATTGAAAAAATTGAAAGTTTCTTATTTTAGAAACTTTATAAAACATCCATCTTTGAGACATTGGAAGCTCGAGATATGGTGTCAAGGAGCTTTTAGCAAAGTTTTGAGATGAGAATGAGAGGGTCCTGAATCTTAGATTTAGTTGCTGAATGATGGAGATTGAAAGAAAAAAAAGTTTCCTATTTTAAAAACTTTATAAAACATCAAACTTTTATACTTAGTAAACCGTAGAGATTGTATTAAATCTTAGATTTAGTTGATGAAAGATGGAGATTGAAGAAATAGAAAGTTTATTATTTTAGAAACTTTATAAAACATTCATCTTTTAGACGTGGGAAATCCTCGAGACAGTGTTAATAAGCTTTTTGCCAAGTTTTGAGATCCGGACGAGATAGTATTGAATATTAGATTTAGTTGATAAAGTAAGAAGATTGAAAGAATAGAAAGTTTCTTATTTTAGAAACTTTTCAAAACCTCAATTTTTAGCAATAGGAGACCCTAGAGATGGGGTCAAGGAGCTTTTAGCCATGTTTTGAGGTGAGGATGAGATGGTAATGAAACTTAGATTTAGTTGATGAAGGACCACCTTTTATGGTATTTAAATCCTAGAGATGATGTCAACCAACTTCTAGCCACGTTTTGGGTTGAGAATCAGAAGGTATTGAATCTTAGATTTAGCTAATGAAGGATGGAGATTGAAAAAATAGAAAGCTTCTTATTCTAGAAACTTTATAAAACATCGATCTTTTGGACATAAGAAACCCTAGAGATGGTGTCAAGGAGTTTTTTGCCAATTTTTAAGATTAGGATGAGAGGGTATTGAATCGTAGATTTACTTGCTGAAGGATAGAGATTGAAGAAATAAAAAGTTTCTTATTTTTGAAACTTTATAAATATCAATCTTTTACTTTTTTTAAACCCTAGATATGGTGTCGAAGTGCTTTTAGCTAAGTTTTGAGATGAGGATTATGTGGTATTGAATCATAGATTTAGTTGATGAATGATGGAGATTGAAAAATTATAAAGTTTCTTATTTTAGAAACTTTATAAAACATCCATCTTTTAGACATAGAAAACCGTAGATGTGGTGTAACGAAGCTTTTAGCCAAGTTTGTCGAAGAGGATGAGATGGTATTGAATCTTAGATTTAGTTGATATAGGATATTGAATTAAAAAATAGAAAGTTTCTTATTTTAGAAACTCTAAAACATCCATCTTCTAAACATAAGAGGCCCTGGAGATGGTGTCAAAGAGCTTTTAGCCAAGTTTTGGGATGATGATGAGATGGTTTTAAATCTTAGATTTAGTTGATGGAAGATGGAGATTGAAAAAGTAGAAAGTTTCTTATTTTAGAAACTTTATAAAATATCCCTTTTAGACATAGGAAATCCTAGAGATAGTGTTAAGGAGCTTTCAGTTAAGTTTTGAGATGGGGATGTGATGGTATTGGATCTTGGATTTTGTTGATAAAAGGATGGAGATTGAAAAAATAGAAAGTTTATATAACATCCATCGTTTAGACATAGCTGACCCTAGAGATGGTGTTAATGAGCTTTTAGCGAAGTTTTAGATTGATGATGAGATGGTATTGAATCTTAGATTTAGCTGATGAAGGATGGAGATTGAAAAAATTGAAAGTTTCTTATTTTAGAAACTTTATAAAACATCCATCTTTGAGACTTTGGAAGCTCGAGATATGGTGTCAATGAGCTTTTAGCAAAGTTTTGAGATGAGAATGAGAGGGTACTGAATCTTAGATTTAGTTGCTGAAAGATGGAGATTGAAGAAATAGAAAGTTTATTATTTTAGAAACTTTATAAAACATTCATCTTTTAGACGTGGGAAATCCTCGAGACAGTGTTAATAAGCTTTTTGCCAAGTTTTGAGATCAGGACGAGATAGTATTGAATATTAGATTTAGTTGATAAAGTAAGAAGATTGAAAGAATAGAAAGTTTCTTATTTTAGAAACTTTTCAAAACCTCAATTTTTAGCAATAGGAGACCCTAAAGATGGGGTCAAGGAGCTTTTAGCCATGTTTTGAGGTGAGGATGAGATGGTATTGAAACTTAGATTTAGTTGATGAAGGACCACCTTTTAGACATAGGTGACCCTAGAGATGGTGTCAATGAGCTTTTAGCCAACTTTTGGATTGATGATGAGATGGTATTGAATCTTAGATTTAGCTGATGAAGGATGGAGATTGAAAAAATTGAAAGTTTCTTATTTTAGAAACTTTATAAAACATCCATCTTTGAGATATTGGAAGCTCGAGATATGGTGTCAAGGAGCTTTTAGCAAAGTTTTGAGATGAGAATGAGAGGGTACTGAATCTTAGATTTAGTTGCTGAATGATGGAGATTGAAAGAAAAAAAAGTTTCCTATTTTAAAAACTTTATAAAACATCAAACTTTTATACTTAGTAAACCGTAGAGATGGTGTCAAAGAGCTTTTAGCAACATTTTGAGATGAGGATTAGATTGTATTAAATCTTAGATTTAGTTGATGAAAGATGGAGATTGAAGAAATAGAAAGTTTATTATTTTAGAAACTTTATAAAACATTCATCTTTTAGACGTGGGAAATCCTCGAGACAGTGTTAGTAAGCTTTTTGCCAAGTTTTGAGATCAGGACGAGATAGTATTGAATATTAGATTTAGTTGATAAAGTAAGAAGATTGAAAAAATAGAAAGTTTCTTATTTTAGAAACTTTTCAAAACCTCAATTTTTAGCAATAGGAGACCCTAGAGATGGGGTCAAGGAGCTTTTAGCCATGTTTTGAGGTGAGGATGAGATGGTATTGAAACTTAGATTTAGTTGATGAAGGACCACCTTTTAGACATAGGTGACCCTAGAGATGGTGTCAATCAGCTTTTAGCCAACTTTTGGATTGATGATGAGATGGTATTGAATCTTAGATTTAGCTGATGAAGGATGGAGATTGAAAAAATTGAAAGTTTCTTATTTTAGAAACTTTATAAAACATCCATCTTTGAGACATTGGAAGCTCGAGATATGGTGTCAAGGAGCTTTTAGCAAAGTTTTGAGATGAGAATAAGAGGGTACTGAATCTTAGATTTAGTTGCTAAATGATGGAGATTGAAAGAAAAAAAAGTTTCCTATTTTAAAAACTTTATAAAACATCAAACTTTTATACTTAGTAAACCGTAGAGATGGTGTCAAAGAGCTTTTAGCAACATTTTGAGATGAGGATTAGATTGTATTAAATCTTAGATTTAGTTGATGAAAGATGGAGATTGAAGAAATAGAAGGTTTATTATTTTAGAAACTTTATAAAACATTCATCATTTAGACGTGGGAAATCCTCGAGACAGTGTTAGTAAGCTTTTTGCCAAGTTTTGAGATCAGGACGAGATAGTATTGAATATTAGATTTAGTTGATAAAGTAAGAAGATTGAAAAAATAGAAAGTTTCTTATTTTAGAAACTTTTCAAAACCTCAATTTTTAGCAATAGGAGACCCTAGAGATGGGGTCAAGGAGCTTTTAGCCATGTTTTGAGGTGAGGATGAGATGGTATTGAAACTTAGATTTAGTTGATGAAGGACCACCTTTTATGGTTTTTAAATCCTAGAGATGATGTCAACCAACTTCTAGCCACGTTTTGGGTTGAGAATCAGAAAGTATTGAATCTTAGATTTAGCTAATGAAGGATGGAGATTGAAAAAATAGAAAGCTTCTTATTCTAGAAACTTTATAAAACATCCATCTTTTGGACATAAGAAACCCTAGAGATGGTGTGAAGGAGTTTTTTGCCAATTTTTAAGATTAGGATGAGAGGGTATTGAATCGTAGATTTACTTGCTGAAGGATAGAGATTGAAGAAATAAAAAGTTTCTTATTTTAGAAACTTTATAAATATCAATCTTTTACTTTTTGTAAACCCTAGATATGGTGTCGAAGTGCTTTTAGCTAAGTTTCGAGATGAGGATTAGGTGGTATTTAATCATAGATTTAGTTGATTAATGATGGAGATTGAAAAATTATAAAGTTTCTTATTTTAGAAACTTTATAAAACATCCATCTATTAGACATAGAAAATCCTAGATGTGGTGTAAAGAAGCTTAGATTTAGTTGATATAGGATATTGAATTAAAAAATAGAAAGTTTCTTATTTTAGAAACTCTAAAACATCCATCTTCTAGACATAAGAGGCCCTGGAGATGGTGTCAAAGAGATTTTAGCCAAGTTTTGGGATGATGATGAGATGGTTATAAATCTTAGATTTAGTTGATGGAAGATTGAGATTGAAAAATTAGAAAGTTTCTTATTTTAGAAACTTTATAAAATATCCATCTTTTACACATAGGAAATCCTAGAGATGGTGTTAAGGAGCTTTCAGTCAAGTTTTGAGATGGGGATGTGATGGTATTGGATCTTGGATTTTGTTGATAAAAGGATGGAGATTGAAAAAATAGAAAGTTTATACAACATCAATCGTTTAGACATAGGTGACCCTAGAGATGGTGTCAATGAGCTTTTAGCCAACTTTTGGATTGATGATGAGATGGTATTGAATCTTAGATTTAGCTGATGAATGATGGAGATTGAAAAAATTGAAAGTTTCTTATTTTAGAAACTTTATAAAACATCCATCTTTGAGACATTGGAAGCTCGAGATATGGTGTCAATGAGCTTTTAGCAAAGTTTTGAGATGAGAATGAGAGGGTACTGAATCTTAGATTTAGTTGCTGAATGATGGAGATTGAAAGAAAAAAAAGTTTCCTATTTTAAAAACTTTATAAAACATCAAACTTTTATACTTAGTAAACCGTAGAGATGGTGTCAAAGAGCTTTTAGCAACATTTTGAGATGAGGATTAGATTGTATTAAATCTTAGATTTAGTTGATGAAAGATGGAGATTGAAGAAATAGAAAGTTTATTATTTTAGAAACTTTATAAAACATTCATCTTTTAGACGTGGGAAATCTTCGAGACAGTGTTAATAACCTTTTGGCCAAGTTTTGAGATCAGGACGATATAGTATTGAATATTAGATTTAGTTGATAAAGTAAGAAGATTGAAAGAATAGAAAGTTTCTTATTTTAGAAACTTTTCAAAACCTCAATTTTTAGCAATAGGAGACCCTAGAGATGGAGTCAAGGAGCTTTTAGCCATGTTTTGATGTGAGGATGAGATGGTATTGAAACTTAGATTTAGTTGATGAAGGACCACCTTTTATGGTATTTAAACCCTAGAGATGATGTCAACCAACTTCTAGCTACGTTTTGGGTTGAGAATCAGAAGGTATTGAATCTTAGATTTACCTGATGAAGGATGGAGATTGAAAAAATAGAAAGCTTCGTATTTAAGAAACTTTATAAAACATCCATCTTTTGGACATAAGAAACCCTAGAGATGGTGTGAAGGAGTTTTTTGCCAAGTTTAAGATTAGGATGAGAGGATATTCAATCTTAGATTTACTTGCTGAATGATAGAGATTGAAGAAATAAAAAGATTCTTATTTTAGAAACTTTATAAATATCAAACTTTTACTTTTTGTAAACCCTAGGTATGGTGTCGAAGTGCTTTTAGCTAAGTTTTGAGATGAGGATTAGGTGGTATTGAATCATAGATTTAGTTGATGAATGATGGAGATTGAAAAATTACAAAGTTTCTTAGTTTAGAAACTTTTAAAAACATCCATCTTTTAGACATAGAAAACCCTAGATGTGGTGTAAAGAAGCTTTAAGCCAAGTTTGTTGAAGAGGATGAGATGGTATTGAATCTTAGATTTAGTTGATATAGGATACGGAATTAAAAAATAGAAAGTTTCTTATTTTAGAAACTCTAAAACATCCATCTTCTAGACATAAGAGACCCTGGAGATGGTGTCAAAGAGCTTTTAGCCAAGTTTTGGGATGATGATGAGATGGTTTTAAATCTTAGATTTAGTTGATGGAAGATGGAGATTGAAAAAGTAGAAAGTTTCTTATTTTAGAAACTTTATAAAATATCCATCTTTTAGACATAGGAAATCCTAGAGATGGTGTTAAGGAGCTTTCAATCAAGTTTTGAGATGGGGATGTGATGGTATTGGATCTTGGATTTTGTTGATAAAAGGATGGAGATTGAAAAAATGGAGAGTTTATATAACATCCATCGTTTAGACATAGCTGACCCTAGAGATGGTGTTAATGAGCTTTTAGCGAAGTTTTAGAATGATGATGAGATGGTATTGAATCTTAGATTTAGCTGATGAAGGATGGAGATTGAAAAAATTGAAAGTTTCTTATTTTAGAAACTTTATAAAACATCCATCTTTGAGACATTGGAAGCTCGAGATATTGTGTCAATGAGCTTTTAGCAAAGTTTTGAGATAAGAATGAGAGGGTCCTGAATCTTAGATTTAGTTGCTGAATGATGGAGATTGAAAGAAAAAAAAGTTTCCTATTTTAAAAACTTTATAAAACATCAAACTTTATACTTAGTAAACCGTAGAGATGGTGTCAAAGAGCTTTTAGCAACATTTTGAGATGAGGATTAGATGGTATTAAATCTTAGATTTAGTTGATGAAAGATGGGGATTGAAGAAATAGAAAGTTTATTATTTTAGAAACTTTATAAAACATTCATCTTTTAGACGTGGGAAATTCTCGAGACAGTGTTAATAAGCTTTTTGCCAAGTTTTGAGATCAGGACGAGATAGTATTGAATATTAGATTTAGTTTATAAAGTAAGAAGATTGAAAGAATAAAAAGTTTCTTATTTTAGAAACTTTTCAAAATCTCAATTTTTAGCAATAGGAGACCCTAGAGATGGGGTCAAGGAGCTTTTAGCTATGTTTTGAGGTGAGGATGAGATGGTATTGAAACTTAGATTTAGTTGATGAAGGACCACCTTTTATGGTATTTAAACCCTAGAGATGATGTCAACCAACTTCTAGCCACGTTTTGGGTTGAGAATCAGAAGGTATTGAATCTTAGATTTAGCTGATGAAGGATGGAGATTGAAAAAATAGAAAGCTTCTTATTCTAGAAACTTTATAAAACATCCATCTTTTGGACATAAGAAACCCTAGAGATGGTGTTAAGGAGTTTTTTGCCAAGTTTTAAGATTAGGATGAGAGGGTATTGAATCGTAGATTTACTTGCTGAAGGATAGAGATTGAAGAAATAAAAAGTTTCTTATTTTTGAAACTTTATAAATATCAATCTTTTACTTTTTGTAAACCCTAGATATGGTGTCGAAGTGCTTTTAGCTAAGTTTTGAGATGAGGATTATGTGGTATTGAATCATAAATTTAGTTGATTAATGATGGAGATTGAAAAATTAAAAAGTTTCTTATTTTAGAAACTTTATAAAACATCCATCTTTTAGACATAGAAAACCCTAGATGTGATGTAAAGAAGGTTTTAGCCAAGTTTGTAGAAGAGGATGAGATGGTATTGAATCTTAGATTTAGTTGATATAAGATATTGAATCAAAAAATAGAAAGTTTCTTATTTTAGAAACTCTAAAACATCCATCTTCTAGACATAAGAGACCCTGGAGATGGTGTCAAAGAGCTTTTAGCCAAGTTTTGGGATGATGATGAGATGGTTTTAAATCTTAGATTTAGTTGATGAAAGATGGAGATTGAAAAAGTAGAAAGTTTCTTATTTTAAAAATTTATAAAATATCCCTTTTAGACATAGGAAATCCTAGAGATGGTGTTAAGGAGATTTCAGTCAAGTTTTGAGATGGGGATGTGATGGTATTGGATCTTGGATTTTGTTGATAAAAGGATGGAAATTGAAAAAATAGAAAGTTTATATAACATCAATCGTTTAGACATAGCTGACCCTAGAGATGGTGTCAATGAGCTTTTAGCCAACTTTTGGATTGATGATGAGATGGTATTGAATCTTAGATTTAGCTGATGAAGGACGGAGATTGAAAAAATTGAAAGTTTCTTATTTTAGAAACTTTATAAAACATCCATCTTTGAGACATTGGAAACTCGAGATATGGTGTCAAGGAGCTTTTAGCAAAGTTTTGAGATGAGAATGAGAGGGTACTGAATCTTAGATTTAGTTGCTGAATGATGGAGATTGAAAGAAAAAAAAGTTTCCTATTTTAAAAGCTTTATAAAACATCAAACTTTTATACTTAGTAAACCGTAGAGATGGTGTCAAAGAGCTTTTCGCAACATTTTGAGATTAGGATTAGATGGTATTGAATCTTAGATTTAGTTGATGAAAGATGGAGATTGAAGAAATAGAAAGTTTATTATTTTAGAAACTTTATAAAACATTCATCTTTTAGACGTGGAAAATTCTCGAGACAGTGTTAATAAGCTTTTTGCCAAGTTTTGAGATCAGGACGAGATAGTATTGAATATTAGATTGAGTTGATAAAGTAAGAAGATTGAAAGAATAGAAAGTTTCTTATTTTAGAAACTTTTCAAAACCTCAATTTTTAGCAATAGGAGACCCTAGAGATGGGGTCAAGGAGCTTTTAGCCATGTTTTCAGGTGCGGATGAGATGGTATTGAAACTTAGATTTAGTTGATGAAGGACCACCTTTTATGGTATTTAAATCGTAGAGATGATGTCAACCAACTTCTAGCCACGTTTTGGGTTGAGAATCAGAAGGTATTGAATCTTAGATTTAGCTAATGAATGATGGAGATTGAAAAAATAGAAAGCTTCTTATTCTAGAAACTTTATAAAACATCGATCTTTTGGACATAAGAAACCCTAGAGATGGTGTCAAGGAGTTTTTTGCCAATTTTTAAGATTAGGATGATAGGGTATTGAATCGTAGATTTACTTGCTGAAGGAGCTTTTAGCTAAGTTTTGAGATGAAGATTAGGTGGTATTGAATCATAGATTTAGTTGATTAAGGATGGAGATTAAAAAATTACAAAGTTTCTTAGTTTAGAAACTTTATAAAACATCAATATTTTAAACATAGAAAACCCTAGATGTGGTGTAAAGAAGCTTTTAGCCAAGTTTGTTGAAGAGGATGAGATGGTATTGAATCTTAGATTTAGTTGATACAGGATATTGAATTAAAAAATAGAAAGTTTCTTATTTTAGAAACTCTAAAACATCCATCTTCTAGAGATAAGAGACCTTGGAGATGGTGTCAAAGAGCTTTTAGCCAAGTTTTGGGATGATGATGAGATGGTTTTAAATCTTAGATTTAGTTGATGGAATATGGAGATTGAAAAAGTAGAAAGTTTCTTATTTTAGAAACTTTATAAAATATCCCTTTTAGACATAAGAAATCCTAGAGATGGTGTTAAGGAGCTTTCAGTCAAGTTTTGAGATGGGGATGTGATGGTATTGGATCTTCGATTTTGTTGATAAAAGGATGGAGATTGAAAAAATAGAAAGTTTATATAAAATCCATCGTTTAGACATAGCTGACCCTAGAGATGGTGTTAATGAGCTTTTAGCCAAGTTTTGGATTGATGATGAGATGGTATTGAATCTTAGATTTAGCAGATGAAGGATGGAGATTGAAAAAATTGAAAGTTTCTTATTTTAGAAACTTTATAAAACATCCAACTTTGAGATGGTTTTAGCTAGAGGATGAGATGGTATTGAAACTTAGATTTAGTTGATGAAGGACCACCTTTTATGGTATTTAAACCCTAGAGATGATGTCAACCAACTTCTAGCCACGTTTTGGGTTGAGAATCAGAAGGTATTGAATCTTAGATTTAGCTGATGAATGATGGAGATTGAAAAAATAGAAAGCTTCTTATTCTAGAAACTTTATAAAACATCGATCTTTTGGACATAAGAAACCCTAGAGATGGTGTCAAGGAGTTTTTTGCCAATTTTTAAGATTAGGATGAGATACACTAAAAAATCAATCTTCTAGAAATAAGAGGCCCTGGAGATGGTGTCAAAGAGCTTTTAGCCAAGTTTTGGGATGATGATGAGATGGTTTTAAATCTTAGATTTAGTTGATGGAAGATGGAGATTGAAAAATTAGAAAGTTTCTTATTTTAGAAACTTTATAAAATATCCATCTTTTAGACATAGGAAATCCTAGAGATGGTGGTAATGAGCTTTCAGTCAAGTTTTGAGATGGGGATGTGATGGTATTTGATCTTGGATTTTGTGGATAAAGGATGGAGATTGAAAAAATAGAAAGTTTATATAACATCCATCGTTTAGACATAACTGACCCTAGAGATGGTTTTAATGAGCTTTTAGCCAACTTTTGGATTGATAATGAGATTGTATTGAATCTTAGATTTAGCTGATGAAGGATGGAGATTGAAAAAATTGAAAGTTTCTTATTTTAGAAACTTTATAAAACATCCATCTTTGAGACATTGGAAACTCGAGATATGGTGTCAAGGAGCTTTTAACAAAGTTTTGAGATGAAAATGAGAGGGTACTGAATCTTAGATTTAGTTGCTGAATGATGGAGATTGAAAGAAAAAAAAGTTTCCTATTTTAGAAACTTTATAAAACATCAAACTTTTATACTTAGTAAACCCTAGAGATGGTGTCAAAGAGCTCTTAGCAACATTTTGAGATGAGGATTAGATGGTATTGAATCTTAGATTTAGTTGATGAAAGATGGAGATTGAAGAAATAGGAAAGTTTATTATTTTAGAAACTTTATAAAACATTCATCTTTTAGACGTGGGAAATCCTCGAGACATTGTTAATAAGCTTTTTGCCAAGTTTTGAGATAATGACGAGATAGTATTGAATATTAGATTCAGTTGATAAAGTAAGAAGATTGAAAGAATAGAAAGTTTCTTATTTTAGAAACTTTTCAAAACCTCAATTTTTAGCCATAGGAGACCCAAGAGATGGGGTCAAGGAGCTTTTAGCCATGTTTTGAGGTGAGGATGAGATGGTATTGAAACTTAGATTTAGTTGATGAAGGACCACCTTTTATGGTATTTAAACCCTAGAGATGAAGTCAACCAACTTCTAGCCACGTTTTGGGTTGAGAATCAGAAGGTATTGAATCTTAGATTTAGCTGGTGAAGGATAGAGATTGAAAAAATAGAAAGCTTCTTATTCAAGAAACTTTATAAAACATCCATCTTTTGGACATAAGAAACCCTAGAGATGGTGTTAAGGAGTTTTTTGCCAAGTTTTAAGATTAGGATGAGAGGATTTTCAATCTTAGATTTAGTTGCTGAAGGATAGAGATTGAAGAAATAAAAAGTTTCTTATTTAGAAACTTTATAAATAACAAACTTTTACTTTTTGTAAACCCTAGATATCGTGCGAAGTGCTTTTAGCTAAGTTTTGAGATGAGGATTAGGTGGTATTGAATCATAGATTTAGTTGATTAATGATGGAGATTAAAAAATTACAAAGTTTCTTAGTTTAGAAACTTTATAAAACATCAATATTTTAAACATAGAAAACCCTAGATGTGGTGTAAAGAAGCTTTTAGCCAAGTTTGTTGAAGAGGATGAGATGGTATTGAATCTTAGATTTAGTTGATACAGGATATTGAATTAAAAAATAGAAAGTTTCTTATTTTAGAAACTCTAAAACATCCATCTTCTAGAGATAAGAGACCTTGGAGATGGTGTCAAAGAGCTTTTAGCCAAGTTTTGGGATGATGATGAGATGGTTTTAAATCTTAGATTTAGTTGATGGAATATGGAGATTGAAAAAGTAGAAAGTTTCTTATTTTAGAAACTTTATAAAATATCCCTTTTAGACATAAGAAATCCTAGAGATGGTGTTAAGGAGCTTTCAGTCAAGTTTTGAGATGGGGATGTGATGGTATTGGATCTTCGATTTTGTTGATAAAAGGATGGAGATTGAAAAAATAGAAAGTTTATATAACATCCATCGTTTAGACATAGCTGACCCTAGAGATGGTGTTAATGAGCTTTTAGCCAAGTTTTGGATTGATGATGAGATGGTATTGAATCTTAGATTTAGCTGATGAAGGATGGAGATTGAGAAAATTGAAAGTTTCTTATTTTAGAAACTTTATAAAACATCCAACTTTGAGATATTGGAAACTCGAGATATGGTGTCAAGGAACTTTTAGCAAAGTTTTGAGATGAGAATGAGAGGGTACTGAATCTTAGATTTAGTTGCTGAATGATGGAGATTGAAAGAAAAAAAAGTTTCCTATTTTAGAAACTTTATAAAACATCAAACTTTTATACTTAGTAAACCGTAGAGATGGTGTCAAAGAGCTTTTCGCAACATTTTGAGATTAGGATTAGATGGTATTGAATCTTAGATTTAGTTGATGAAAGATGGAGATTGAAGAAATAGAAAGTTTATTATTTTAGAAACTTTATAAAACATTCATCTTTTAGACGTGGGAAAACCTCGAGACAGTGTTAATAAGCTTTTTGCCAACTTTTGAGATCAGGACGAGATAGTATTGAATATTAGATTTAGTTGATAAAGTAAGAAGATTGAAAGAATAGAAAGTTTCTTATTTTAGAAACTTTTCAAAACCTCAATTTTTAGCAATAGGAGACCCTACAGATGGGGTCAAGGAGCTTTTAGCAATGTTTTGAGGTGAGGATGAGATGGTATTGAAACTTAGATTTAGTTGATGAAGGACCACCTTTTATGTTATTTAAACCCTAGAGATGATGTCAACCAACTTCTAGCCACGTTTTGGGTTGAGAATCAAAAGGTATTAAATCTTAGATTTAGCTGATGAAGGATGGAGATTGAAAAAATAGAAAAATTCTTATTCTAGAAACTTTATAAAACATCCATCTTTTGGACATAAGAAACCCTAGAGATGGTGTCAAGGAGTTTTTTGCCAAGTTTTAAGATTAGGATGAGAGGGTATTGAATCGTAGATTTACTTGCTGAAGGATAGAGATTGAAGAAATAAAAAGTTTCTTATTTTAGAAACTTTATAAATATCAATCTTTTACTTTTTGTAAACCCTAGATATGGTGTCGAAGTTCTTTTAGCTAAGTTTTGAGATGAGGATTAGGTGGTATTGAATCTTAGATTTAGTGGATGAATGATGGAGATTGAAAAATTATAAAGTTTCTTATTTGAGAAACTTTATAAAACATCCATCTTTTAGACATAGAAAACCGTAGATGTGGTGTAAAGAAGCTTTTAGCCAAGTTTGTAGAAGAGGATGAGAAGGTATTGAATCTTAGATTTAGTTGATATAGGATATTAAATTAAAAAATAGAAAGTTTCTTATTTTAGAAACTCTAAAACATCCATCTTCTAGACATAAGAGGCCCTGGAGATGGTGTCAAAGAGCTTTTAGCCATGTTTTGGGATGATGATTAGATGGTTTTAAATTTTAGATTTAGTTGATTGAAGATGGAGATTGAAAAAGTAGAAAGTTTCTTATTTTAGAAACTTTATAAAATATCCATCTTTTAGACATAAGAAATCCTAGAGATGGTGTTAAGGAGCTTTCAGTCAAGTTTTGATATGCGGATGTGATGGTATTGGATCTTGGATTTTGTTGATAAAAGGATGGAGATTGAAAAAATAGAAAGTTTATATAACAACCATCGTTTAGACATAGCTGACCCTAGAGATGGTGTTAATGAGCTTTTAGCCAAGTTTTGGATTGATGATGAGATGGTATTGAATCTTAGATTTAGCTGATGAAGGATGGAGATTGAAAAAATTAAAAGTTTCTTATTTTAGAAACTTTATAAAACATCCATCTTTGAGACATTGGAAACTCGAGATATGGTGTCAAGGAGCTTTTAGCAAAGTTTTGAGATGAGAATGAGAGGGTACTGAATCTTAGATTTAGTTGCTGAATGATGGAGATTGAAAGAAAAAAAAGTTTCCTATTTTAGAAACTTTATAAAACATCAAACTTTTATACTTAGTAAACCCTAGAGATGGTGTCAAAGAGTTTTTAGCAATATTTTGAGATGAGGATTAGATGGTATTGAATCTTAGATTTAGTTGATGAAAGATGGAGATTGAAGAAATAGAAAGTTTATTATTTTAGAAACTTTATAAAACATTCATCTTTTAGACGTGAGAAATCCTCGAGACAGTGTTAATAAGCATTTTGCCAAGTTTTGAGATCAGGACGAGATAGTATTGAATATTAGATTTAGTTGATAAAGTAAGAAGATTGAAAGAATAGAAAGTTTCTTATTTTAGAAACTTTTCAAAACCTCAATTTTTAGCAATAGGAGACCCTACAGATGGGGTCAAGGAGCTTTTAGCAATGTTTTGAGGTGAGGATGAGATGGTATTGAAACTTAGATTTAGTTGATGAAGGACCACCTTTTATGTTATTTAAACCCTAGAGATGATGTCAACCAACTTCTAGCCACGTTTTGGGTTGAGAATCAAAAGGTATTAAATCTTAGATTTAGCTGATGAAGGATGGAGATTGAAAAAATAGAAAAATTCTTATTCTAGAAACTTTATAAAACATCCATCTTTTGGACATAAGAAACCCTAGAGATGGTGTCAAGGAGTTTTTTGCCAAGTTTTAAGATTAGGATGAGAGGGTATTGAATCGTAGATTTACTTGCTGAAGGATAGAGATTGAAGAAATAAAAAGTTTCTTATTTTAGAAACTTTATAAATATCAATCTTTTACTTTTTGTAAACCCTAGATATGGTGTCGAAGTGCTTTTAGCTAAGTTTTGAGATGAGGATTAGGTGGTATTGAATCTTAGATTTAGTGGATGAATGATGGAGATTGAAAAATTATAAAGTTTCTTATTTGAGAAACTTTATAAAACATCAATCTTTTAGACATAGAAAACCGTAGATGTGGTGTAAAGAAGCTTTTAGCCAAGTTTGTAGAAGAGGATGAGAAGGTATTGAATCTTAGATTTAGTTGATATAGGATATTAAATTAAAAAATAGAAAGTTTCTTATTTTAGAAACTCTAAAACATCCATCTTCTAGACATAAGAGGCCCTGGAGATGGTGTCAAAGAGCTTTTAGCCATGTTTTGGGATGATGATTAGATGGTTTTAAATTTTAGATTTAGTTGATTGAAGATGGAGATTGAAAAAGTAGAAAGTTTCTTATTTTAGAAACTTTATAAAATATCCATCTTTTAGACATAAGAAATCCTAGAGATGGTGTTAAGGAGCTTTCAGTCAAGTTTTGATATGCGGATGTGATGGTATTGGATCTTGGATTTTGTTGATAAAAGGATGGAGATTGAAAAAATAGAAAGTTTATATAACAACCATCGTTTAGACATAGCTGACCCTAGAGATGGTGTTAATGAGCTTTTAGCCAAGTTTTGGATTGATGATGAGATGGTACTGAATCTTAGATTTAGCTGATGAAGGATGGAGATTGAAAAAATTAAAAGTTTCTTATTTTAGAAACTTTATAAAACATCCATCTTTGAGACATTGGAAACTCGAGATATGGTGTCAAGGAGCTTTTAGCAAAGTTTTGAGATGAGAATGAGAGGGTACTGAATCTTAGATTTAGTTGCTGAATGATGGAGATTGAAAGAAAAAAAAGTTTCCTATTTTAGAAACTTTATAAAACATCAAACTTTTATACTTAGTAAACCCTAGAGATGGTGTCAAAGAGTTTTTAGCAATATTTTGAGATGAGGATTAGATGGTATTGAATCTTAGATTTAGTTGATGAAAGATGGAGATTGAAGAAATAGAAAGTTTATTATTTTAGAAACTTTATAAAACATTCATCTTTTAGACGTGAGAAATCCTCGAGACAGTGTTAATAAGCATTTTGCCAAGTTTTGAGATCAGGACGAGATAGTATTGAATATTAGATTTAGTTGATAAAGTAAGAAGATTGAAAGAATAGAAAGTTTCTTATTTTAGAAACTTTTCAAAACCTCAATTTTTAGCAATAGGAGACTCTAGAGATGGGGTCAAGGAGCTTTTAGCCAAGTTTTGAGGTGAGGATGAGATGGTATTGAAACTTAGATTTAGTTGATGAAGGACCACCTTTTATGGTATTTAAACCCTAGAGATGATGTCAACCAACTTCTAGCCACGTTTTGGGTTGAGAATCAGAAGGTATTAAATCTTAGATTTAGCTGATGAATGATGTAGATTGAAAAAATTGAAAGCTTCTTATTCTAGAAACTTTATAAAACATCCATCTTTTGTACATAAGAAACCCTAGAGATGGTGTCAAGGAGTTTTTTGCCAAGTTTTAAGATTAGGATGAGAGGGTATTGAATCGTAGATTTACTTGCTGAATGATAGAGATTGAAGAAATAAAAAGTTTCTTATTTTAGAAACTTTATAAATATCAATCTTTTACTTTTTGTAAACCCTAGATATGGTGTCGAAGTGCTTTTAGCTAAGTTTTGAGATGAGGATTAGGTAGTATTGAATCTTAGATTTAGTTGATGAATGATGGAGATTGAAAAATTATAAAGTTTCTTATTTGAGAAACTTTATAAAACATCCATCTTTTAGACATAGAAAACCCTAGATGTGGTGTAAAGAAGCTTTTAGCCAAGTTTGTAGAAGAGGATGAGAAGGTATTGAATCTTAGATTTAGTTGATATAGGATATTAAATTAAAAAATAGAAAGTTTCTTATTTTAGAAACTCTGAAACATCCATCTTCTAGACATAAGAGGCCCTGAAGATTGTGTCAAAGAGCTTTTTAGCCAAGTTTTGGGATGATGATGAGATGGTTTTAAATCTTAGATTTAGTTGATGGAAGATGGAGATTGAAAAAGTAGAAAGTTTCTTATTTTAGAAACTTTATAAAATATCCATCTTTTAGAAATAAGAAATCCTAGAGATGGTGTTAAGGAGCTTTCAGTCAAGTTTTGAGATGGGGAAGTGATGGTATTGGATCTTGGATTTTGTTGATAAAAGGATGGAGATTGAAAAAATAGAAAGTTTATATAACATCCATCGTTTAGACATAGCTGACCCTAGAGATAGTGTCAATGAGCTTTTAGCCAAGTTTTGGATTGATGATGAGATGGTATTGAATCTTTGATTTAGCTGATGAAGGATGGAGATTGAAAATATTGAAAGTTTTTTATTTTAGAAACTTTATAAAATATCCATCTTTGAGACATTGTAAACTCGAGATATGGTGTCAAAGAGCTTTTAGCAAAGTTTCGAGATTAGAATGAGAGGGTACTGAATCTTAGATTTAGTTGCTGAATGATGGAGATTGAAAGAAAAAAAAGTTTCCTATTTTAGAAACTTTATAAAACATCAAACTTTTATACTTAGTAAACCCTAGAGATGGTGTCAAAGAGCTTTTAGCAATATTTTGAGATGAGGATTATATGGTATTGAATCTTAGATTTAGTTGATTAAAGATGGAGATTGAAGAAATATAAAGTTTATTATTTTAGAAACTTTATAAAACATTCATCTTTTAGACGTGGGAAATCCTCGAGACAGTATTAGTAAGCTTTTTGCCAAGTTTTGAGATCAGGACGAGATAGTATTGAATATTAGATTGAGTTGAGAAAGTAAGAAGATTGAAAGAATAGAAAGTTTCTTATTTTAGAAACTTTTCAAAACCTCAATTTTTAGCAATAGGAGACCCTAGATATGGGGTCAAGGAGCTTTTAGCCATGTTTTGAGGTGAGGATGAGATGGTATTGAAACTTAGATTTAGTTGATGAAGGACCACCATTTATGGTATTTAAACCCTAGAGATGAAGTCAACCAACTTCTAGCCACGTTTTGGGTTGAGAATCAGAAGGTATTGAATCTTAGATTTAGCTAATGAAGGATGGAGATTGAAAAAATAGAAAGCTTCTTATTCAAGAAACTTTATAAAACATCCATCTTTTGGACATAAGAAACCCTAGAGATGGTGTGAAAGAGTTTTTTGCCAAGTTTTAAGATTAGGATGAGAGGATATTCAATCTTAGATTTAGTTGCTGAAGGATAGAGATTGAAGAAATAAAAAGTTTCTTATTTTAGAAACTTTATAAATATCAAACTTTTACTTTTTGTAAACCCTAGATATGGTGTCGAAGTGCTTTTAGCTAAGTTTTGAGATGAGGATTAGGTGGTATTGAATCATAGATTTAGTTGATGAAGGATGGAGATTGAAAATTTACAAAGTTTCTTAGTTTAGAAACTTTATAAAACGTCCATCTTTTAGACATAGAAAACCCTAGATGTGGTGTAAAGAAGCTTTTAGCCAAGTTTGTAGAAGAGGATGAGATGGTATTGAAACTTAGATTTAGTTGATAGAGGATATTGAATTAAAAAATAGAAAGTTTCTTATTTTAGAAACTCTAAAACATCCATCTTCTAGACATAAGAGACCCTGGAGATGGTGTCAAAGAGCTTTTAGCCAAGTTTTGAGATGATTATGAGATGGTTTTAAATCTTAGATTTAGTTGATGGAATATGGAGATTGAAAAAGTAGAAAGTTTCTTATTTTAGAAACTTTATAAAATATCCATCTTTTAGACATAGGAAATCCTAGAGATGGTGTTAAGGAGCTTTCAGTCAAATTTTGAGATGGGGATGTGATGGTATTGGATCTTGGATTTTGTTGATAAAAGGACGGAGATTGAAAAAATAGAAAGTTTATATAACATCCATCGTTTAGACATAGCTGACCCTAGAGATGGTGTCAATGAGCTTTTAGCCAAGTTTTGGATTGATGATGAGATGGTATTGAATCTTAGATTTAGCTGATGAAGGATGGAGATTGAAAAAATTGAAAGTTTCTTATTTTAGAAACTTTATAAAACATCCATCTTTGAGGCATTGGAAACTCGAGATATGGTGTCAAGGAGCTTTTAGCAAAGTTTTGAGATGAGAATGACAGGGTACTGAATCTTAGATTTAGTTGCTGAATGATGGAGATTGAAAGAAAAAAAAGTTTCCTATTTTAGAAACTTTATAAAACATCAAACTTTTATACTTAGTAAACCCTAGAGATGGTGTCAAAGAGCTTTTAGCAACATTTTGAGATGAGGATTAGATGGTATTGAATCTTAGATTTAGTTGATGAAAGATGGAGATTGAAGAAATAGAAAGTTTATTATTTTAGAAACTTTATAAAACATTCATCTTTTCGACGTCGGAAATCCTCGAGATAGTGTTACAAGTTTTGAGATCAGGACGAGATAATATTGAATATTAGATTTAGTTGATAAAGTAAGAAGATTGAAAGAATAGAAAGTTTCTTATTTTAGAAACTTTTCAAAACCTCAATTTTTAGCCATAGAAGACCCTAGAGATGGGGTTAAGGAGCTTTTAGCCATGTTTTGAGGTGAGGATGAGATGGTATTGAAACTTAGATTTAGTTGATGAAGGACCACCTTTTATGGTATTTAAACCCTAGAGATGATGTCAACCAACTTCTAGCCACGTTTTGGGTTGAGAATCAGAGGGTATTGAATCTTAGATTTAGCTGATGAATGATGGAGATTGAAAAAATCGAAAGCTTCTTTTTTTAGGAACTTTATAAAACATCCATCTTTTGGACATAAGAAACCTTAGAGATGGAGTCAAGGTGTTTTTTGCCACGTTTTAAGATTAGGATGAGAGGGTGTTCAATCTTAGATTTAGTTGTTGAAGGATAGAGATTGAAGAAATAAAAAGTTTCTTATTTTAGAAACTTTATAAATATCAATCTTTTACTTTTTTTATAAACCCTAGATATGATGTCGAAGTGCTTTTAGCTAAGTTTTGAGATGAGGATTAGGTGGTATTGAATCATAGATTTAGTTGATTAATGATGGAGATTGAAAAATTACAAAGTTTCTTATTTTTGAAACTTAATAAAACATCCATCTTTTAGACATAGAAAACCCTAGATATGGTGTAAAGAAGCTTTTAGCCAAGTTTGTAGAAAAGGATGAGATGGTATTGAATCTTAGATTTAGTTGATAGAGGATATTGAATTAAAAAATAGAAAGTTTCTTATTTTAGAAACTCTAAAACATCCATCTTCTAGACATAAGAGACCCTGGAGATGGTGTCAAAGAGCTTTTAGCCAAGTTTTGGGATGATGATGAGATGGTTTTAAGTCTTAGATTTAGTCGATGGAAGATGGAGATTTAAAAGGTAGAAAGTTTCTTGTTTTAGAAACTTTATCAAATATCCATCTTTTAGACATAGGAAATCCTAGAGATGGTGTTAAGGAGCTTTCAGTCAAGTTTTGAGATGACGATATGATGGTATTGGATTTTGGATTTTTTTAATAAAGGATGGAGATTGAAAAATTAGAAAGTTTCTTATTTTAGAAAGTTTATATAACATCCATCGTTTACACATAGCTGACCCTAGATATGGTGTCAATGAGCTTTTAGCCAAGTTTTGGATTGATGATGAGATGGTATTGAATCTTAGATTTAGCTGATGAAGGATGGAGATTGAAAAAATTGACCCTGTTTTCATAATCTTTTTGATTTGGGGCAAATGAGCCTGGTGTGTTATGTGATCCCAACTCCCATCCTACTTCATACATTCTATAGATATCTTCTTAGTTATGCAGTATAGCTCCCCTCAAATGTTAGAGATTGGACGGGTCCATCCGGATGCCACGGGTCAGTCCAAAAATCAATATCTCTGCCTTTGCCCACACAGTAGCAAAGGTAAGACTTTGCCAAATCTCTGCAGTTGAATATACTTCTCACCCCACAGGCCGGGGTGGAAGGCATAGGTCTATTCCAGAAATTACTTTTCTTTAGGTATTTGACTTTAAACCATCTAACCCATAGGGATGTCCTGTTATGAACAATGTGCCAGAGGAGTTTCAATTGGGAGGCTTTGTTGATGTCAACAACTCTGCGGATCCCCACACCACCTTCTTTTTTTGGCCGACAGACCGAGTCCCAAGCAATTGGATAGTACATTTTATGATGGTCAGTCCCCCCCCAAAGGAAGTTTCGAAACATTTTCTCGATCTCGAGCAGAATTTCCATGGGGATGTTGTAGGTTGCAGACCAGTATATCTGGAAAGAGGTGAGGACAGCTTTGATCAGTTCGATTCTCCCTGCCCTGGATAGCTTTTTGTTATTCCACATGCCCAACCTACGCCGAATTTTGGTTAATAATGGTTGGCAATCTTGGCTAGACAGCCTCTTGGTAATCAGGGAAAGGCCCAGGTATTTAATTGGGAGCGATCCTTCATTGATGCAAAGGGAGGCGCAGATCTGGTTCTTGAGTTGGTCAGTAGTGCCGGATAGGAAAGCTTCACTTTTCTGAACGTTGACATCAAGACCAGAAATGAGCTTGAAGGATTGGAGGCAGTCTTTAATACCTGCAACAGATTCGATGTCTGGGGTGATAAAGATCATTACATCATCAGCATACATGACATGGTTTATATTGAGATTTCCTTTGGAAAACGGAGTTTTTATTTTACCCATGGCTTGAACAGAATTCAGCATGCAGGAGAAGATTTCCATTACCAGACAGAATAGCAGAGGGGACAGGGGGTCCCCTTGTCTTAGCCCATTAGTGGACTGAAAGAATCCCTTCGGGGATCCATTGAGAAGAACCGAGAATGAAGGAGAGGCAATGCACTTAGAAATCCAGGTGCACCACATAGGGGGGAAGCCAAGGAGAGCTCCATGAATAACATAATCATAAGCTTTTTTCAGGTCTAGCTTTAAACATAAGGCTTTAGTGTTGGAAACCTTGTGGAAGTTATGACATAGATCATGAGTGAGGAGGACATTATCTTGGATTAATCGATCCTTGATGAAGGCAAACTGATTGGGGCTGATAATCTGGTTCAAAATTTTGCTTAATCTATAAGCCATAAGCTTGGTTATGATTTTATAGAAGAAATTGCACAAAGAGATGGGTCTAAAATGGTTGGGGGAGAAGGCTCCACTACATTTTGGAATCAGGGCTATAAAAGTGGTGTTGAAGGCAGGAAGGAGGTTGCCAGATCGAAAGAAATACTGGATAGCTTCAGTTACCTCTTCCCCGATTAGGTACTAGAAGTGCTTAAAGAAGGCCCCATTAAAACCATCAGGGCCAGGGGCCCGATTCCCATCACATTTGAAAACCACCTCCTTTATCTCCTCGGCCTTGAAAGGCCTAACAAGGTCTTGGGCATCATCAGGAGACAGCTTATACTGAGGTTCAGGAAGATCTCCAATCATGGGGATATTGTGGTTTAGCAAGCAAGAGAAGTGGTTAACCAGAATGTCAGCAATTCCCTTGGGTTCACTACAGATCTCTCCGTTATAGTCTTCAATCGCCTGAATCTGGTTCTGGTTTCTTCGCATGGACATGGCAGAGTGAAAATACTCAGTATTAGAGTCACCAAGATTTAACCAGTCAACTCTGGATTTTTGATGAAACAGACTCTCCTCCTGCTTGGCTGTCCGGGTGAACTTCTCCCGAATGTCTTGTTCCTCAGCTCTGAGGCTAATGTTTTGAGGGTCCAATCAACCTTTGTTTGGATCTTATCTAAAGCTTTTCTGAGTTGAGGAGCTAGGATGTCCACCCTCCCGAAGCTATTTTGATTCCAGTTTTTGATAGCTCTCTTAGTACCTTGGAGTTTCTTGAAGATTTTGAACATTGGGTTCCCACGGATCTTCAAATTCCAAGCTCTCTCAACAACCTCATAGAGGGAAGTGTCGGAAAGCCACATGTTATGGAATTTGAACGGTATTCCTCCTGTAGTATGCACAGGGGAAGTGGAGACAATGAGAGGGGAATGATCAGATAGGCCAGAATTCTTGTAGTGAACATAAGAGATTGGAAAAAATTGTGACCAGTGCGAGATCTGTTATTCCAAGAGAGGGTTTGGCCAACTGATCTTAAGTCTAGAAGAGAGCAATCCTCAATACAATCATTGAAATCATTCATGTCAGAGGTGTTAGGAGGAGCTCCTCCCCATCTCTCATCAGCAAATCGAGTGATGTTAAAATCTCCCAAAGCAATCCAAGGCTCCTGAGCAGCTGAAGCGAGCCCCACTAAAGAAGACCAGAGTTGTCTGCGCTCAAATGCATCGTTTGAGGCATAGATAGCAGAGAGTTTAATGGAGTGACCAGACAAGATAAATTGACATTCCCCATGAATAATTTGGGAAGTCATATAGAGGACTTGAAAGGTTATCACCTTTGGGTCCCAGAGGTCCCAGATTCTTCCTTTGACACATAATTCATAATTTGTTTGGCAATCCCAATTTTCACAAATTTCAGACGAGAACTGCTGCACATCGACTTTCATATCTTTGGTTTCAGACAGGCAAATGAGGGAGAGCTTGTTTTCTTGGATGATTCTCTTTATATCCCCCCTTTTAGTTTCGGAGCAAAGGCCCCTAACATTCCATGCTCCTAGAGCTACTATCAAAACAGGGTGGGAGAATTTTAGTGGGCCTACCTGATGGAGGCATTTCGCAGGCATGGATTTGGGAACTAGCAGTGCCATTCAGGTCCTGAACCTCCTGGTTTTGACCTTCAACATTTACTGGACTTTCCTCAGGTTCTGAATCATTAAGGTTCTTTAGAGCCATGTAGCTGTTCTGCACTTTAATGTTGGGGCTAAGAAAAAGAGATTTAACAGGATAGGTATCCTTGCTTTGAGCTGGGTCACTTGAGGAGAGGTCTAGGATCTCCTCCTCAGGATTCTTACCATTGTTATCAAATTCTGTGACAGCTGGGTCACTTGAAGAAGGGTCAAGAGTCTCCTCCTCAGGATCCTTACCATTGTTAACAGATTTTGCAACTTTGGGGGGACCTTTTAAATCCCTTGTCACCTGCCTCCAAACCTGGGTAGGTTTCTGCTCTCTGACTTGTATATTGTTTTTGGGGCAAGCTTCAGATGTGTGGCTGAAATTGTTACACTGCTTGCAAGCACTTGGTTTCCAGTCATATTGGACTTCTTGATTGTGGACTCCCTTGGAGGTGTGAATGGGAATAGCCTCAGGGTAAGGATTCCCAGGTTCAACTTCGATGCAACATCTGGCATAGCTCAATCTGGTAGTATCTGCAGTCTTAGAGTCCATGTATAAGGGGTTTCCAATGTAACTGGCAATTTTGCTAATCCCATTAGCACTCCAAAACTGAAGAGGAAGCCCTGGGAGGCGGATCCAAATTGGGACAGAGGTGAGGTTGAGTTTCTCTAAAGGGGTATCAGGGCACCATTTGCGAAGAATTATAGGTCTGCCCCCATAGGAATGGTCGCAAGACTCAAGGACATATCTACTGTCCTCCTCACAGGAGAACTAGAACAGATAGAATCCCTTATTCAGGGTAAACACCTGAAGATCACCCTTGATCTTCCATTTTTTCAACAAATTTTCTCTAATATTAACAAAATAAGGTCTACGACCTATGAAGTAGCCCACCAACGAATTGGTCCATTTTTGTCCAATCTCCATAACCTCTTCGTCTGCAAAGAAGATCTTTTTATGACCTTCTTCCGTGATGCTCGGCTGACGAAAGCGTAGCTTTGTCGATTCTTTCTCCTCACTTCTGAAAAACAGAGACCTCCACTGATGTATGGGGATTTTTGAATTTTCGCCCTTGCCTCTGGCACTTCCCTGGGTAGAAGCTCCAGGATCTTGCAGATCACTAAGAGTGTGACTTTTATCAGAAGCTATTTCATATTGACCAGCAGATAGGCCATTTAGACACTGAGAATGTCGTTAAAAAATAGACCCATTTTCTGGGCGGGAAAAATTTTCCACCTTTCCCGCTTCAGCGAGTTTGACATTTATTTGTGGGCCCGCACTAGAAGGGGAGATAGGTGGACCATTAGATTGGGGGGATAATCTCACCGTATCTGCAAGGGCAGGAAACGGTCCAAGATCGTTTCCCTCACTATTACCCAGAGGATAAAGAGAGCACACAGGGTTCTTCTTCTTCCTCGCTTGTTCCATGTTGGGGGAGGTTGCAGGTTTTTCTGTAGCAGCTGAGATGATAAAATCGTTGACTGTGGGGCCTTCAGGAGCCATTTTAACCTGAATGTCTCCTTCCAAAGGGGGGGGTCTACAGGATGGGAATACGAGCTGCCTTCCTGGATTTCTTATGAGAGGATTTCATCTGAGTAACAGGGTGAGCTTTTTCCTTTTCTGAACTTTTGGGAGGATACAGAATCTGGTCAACCTGCTCCAAAGACAATAAACTCTGTTTTCGAGGACGCTGGGGACCTACCTCAAGGAGAGGGAGGTGAGGGGAGCTCCCACTAGGTGAAGTTCCGATGAAAGAGGAAACAACTCTATCTTCCTTACAGGTAGAAGATCGCAGACTAGCTCGTCCTAAGCTTATTTCGAAAGCAGAGGCTGGACTAAAATGAATGACATTTGGGATGCCTGGGTCAGGAGGTTCCATTTATCCTGGCCATGACACTTGGCAGAAGGAAAGGGATTGAGGATAAGATGGTACTGAAAATTAGATTTAGTTGAGAAGGACCACCTTTTATGGTATTGAATCCCTAGAGATGATGTCAACCAACTTCTAGCCACGTTTTGGGTTGAGAATCAGAGGGTATTGAATCTTAGATTTAGCAAATGAAGGATGGAGATTTTAAAAATACAAAGCTTCTTATATTAGAAACTTTATAAAAAATCCATCTTTTCGACATAAGAAACCCTCGAGATGGTGTCAAGGAGTTTTTTGTCAAGTTTTAAGATTAGGATTAGAGGGTATTGAATCTTACATTAAGTTGCTGAAGGATAGAGATTGAAGAAATAAAAAGTTTCTTATTTTAGAAACGTTATAAATATCAATCTTTTACTTTTTGTAAACCCTAGATATGGTGTCGAAGTGCTTTTAGCTAAGTTTTGAGATGAGGATTAGGTGGTATTGAATCATAGATTTAGTTGATGAAGGATGGAGATTGAAAAATTACAAAGTTTCTTATTTCAGAAACTTTATAAAACATCCATCTTTTAAACATAGAAAACCCTAGATGTGGTGTAAAGAAGCTTTTAGCCAAGTTTGTAGAAGACGATGAGATGGTATTGAATCTTAGATTTAGTTGATAGAGGATCTTGAATTAAAAAATAGAAAATTTCTTACTTTAGAAACTCTAAAACATCCATCTTCTAGACATAAGAGACCATGGAGATGGTGTCAAAGAGCTTTTAGCCAAGTTTTGGGATGATGATGAGATGATTTTAAATCTTAGATTTAGTTGATGGAAGATGGAGATTGAAAAAGTAGAAAGTTTCTTATTTTAGAAACTTTATAAAATATCCATCTTTTAGACATAGGAAATCCTAGAGATGGTGTTAAGGAGCTTTCAGTCAAGTTTTGAGATAAAGATGTGATGGTATTGGATCATGGATTTTATTGATAAAGGATAGAGATTGAAAAAATAGAAAGTTTATATAACATCCGTCGTTTAGACATAGCTGACCCTAGAGATAGTGTAAATGAGCTTTTAGCCAAGTTTTGGATTGATGATGAGATGGTATTGAATCTTAGATTTAGCTGATGAAGGTTGGAGATTGAAAAAATAGAAAGTTTCTTACTTTAGAAACTTTATAAAACATCCATCTTTGAGACATTGGAAACTCGAGAGATGGTGTCAAGGAGCTTTTAGCAAAGTTTTGAGATGAGAATGAGAGGGTACTGAATCTTAGATTTAGTTGATGAATGAAGGAGATTGAAGGAAAAAAAAGTTTCCTATTATAGAAACTTTATAAAACATCAAACTTTTATACTTAGTAAACCCTAGAGATGGTGTCAAAGAGCTTTTAGCAACATTTTGAGATGAGGATTAGATGGTATTGAATCTTAGATTTAGTTGATGAAGGATGGAAATTGAAGAAATAGAAAGTTTATTATTTTAGAAACTTTAAAAAACATTCATCTTTTAGACATGCGAAATCCTCAAGATAGTGTTAATAAGCTTTTTGCCAAGTTTTGAGATCAGGACGAGATGGTATTGAATCTTAGATTTAGTTGATAAAGTAAGATGATTGAAAAAATAGAAAGTTTCTTATTTTAAAAACTTTTCAAAACATCAATTTTTAGCCATTGGAGACCCTAGAGATGGGATCAAGGAGCTTTTAGTCATGTTTTGAGGTGAAGATGAGATGGTATTGAAACTTAGATTTAGTTGATGAATGACCACCTTTTATGGTATTGAAACCCTAGAGATGATGTCAACCAACTTCTAGCCACGTTTTGGGTTGCGAATCAGAGGGTATTGAATCTTAGATTTAGCTGATGAAGGATGGAGATTGAAAAATAGAAAGCTTCTTATTTTAGAAACTTTATAAAACATCCATCTTTTGGACATAAAAAACCCAAGAGATGGTGGCAAGGAGTTTTTTGCCAAGTTTTAAGATTAGGATGAGAGGGTATTGGATCTTAGATGTAGTTGCTGAAGGATAGAGATTGAAAAATTAAAAGTTTCTTATTTTAGAAACTTTATAAATATCAATCTTTTACTTTTTATAAACCTTAGATATGGTGTCGAAATGCTTTTAGCTAAGTTTTGAGATGAGGATTAGGTGGTTTTGAATCATAGATTTAGTTGATGAAGGATGGAGATTGAAAAATTACAAAGTTTCTTATTTTAGAAACTTTATAAAACATCCATCTTTTAGACATAGAAAACCCTAGATGAGGTGTAAACAAGCTTTTAGCCAAGTTTGTAGAAGAGGATGAGATGGTATTGAATCTTAGATTTAGTTGATATAGGATATTGAATTAAAAAATAGAAAGTTTCTTATTTTAGAAACTCTAAAACATCCATCTTCTAGACATAAGAGACCCTGGAGATGGTGTCAAAGAGCTTTTAGCCAAGTTTTGGGATGATGATGAGATGGTTTTAAATCTTAGATTTAGTTGATAGAAGATGGAGATTGAAAAAGTAGAAAGTTTCTTGTTTTAAAAACTTTATAAAATATCCATCTTTTAGACATAAGAAATCCTAGAGATGGTGTTAAGGAGCTTTCAGTCAAGTTTTGAGATGAGGATGTGATGGTAATGGATCTTGGATTTTGTTGATAAAGGATGGAGAATGAAAAAATAGAAAGTATATATAACATCCGTCGTTTAGACATAGCTGACCCTAGAGATGGTGTCAATGAGCTTTTAGCAAAGTTTTGGATTGATGATGAGATGGTATTGAATCTTACATTTAGCTGATGAAGGATGGAGATTGAAAAAATAGAAAGTTTCTTATTTTAGAAACTTTATAAAACATCCATCTTTGAGACATTGGAAACTCGAGAGATGGTGTCAAGGAGCTTTTAGAAACTTTATAAAGCATTATCTTTGAGACATTGGAAACTTGAGAGATGGTGTCAAACAGCTTTTAGCAACATTTTGAGATGAGGATTAGATGGTATTGAATCTTAGATTTAGTTGATGAAGGATGGAGATTAAAGAAATAGAAAGTTTATTATTTTAGAAACTTTAAAAAACATTCATCTTTTAGACGTGGGAAATCCTCGAGATAGTGTTAATAAGCTTTTTGCCAAGTTTTGAGAGCAGGACGAGAGGGTATTGAATCTTAGATTTAGCTGATGAAGGATGGCGATTGAAAAAATAGAAAGTTTCTTATCTTAGAAAGTTTTCAAAACATCAATTTTTAGCCATAGGAGACCCTTGAGATGGGGTCAAGGAGCTTTTCGCCATGTTTTGTGGTGAGAATGAGAGGGTATTGAATCTTTGATTTAGTTGCTGAATGATGGAGATTGAAGGAAAAAAAAGTTTCCTATTTTAGAAACTTTATAAAACATCAAACTTTTATACTTAGTAAACCCTAGAGATGGTGTCAAAGAGCTTTTAGCAACATTTTGAGATTAGGATTAGATGGTATTGAATTTTAGATTTAGTTGACGAAGGATGGAGATTGAAGAAATAGAAAATTAATTATTTTAGAAACTTTATAAAACATCCATCTTTTAGACGTGGGAAATCCTCGAGATAATGTTAATAAGCTTTTTGCCAAGTTTTGAGATTAGGACGAGATGGTATTGAATCTTAGATTTAGTTGATAAAGCAAGAAGATTTAAAAAATAGAAAGTTTCTTATCTTAGAAACTTTTCAAAACATCAATTTTTAGCTATAAGAGACCCTAGAGATGGGGCCAATGAGCTTTTTGCCATGTTTTGAGGTGACGATGAGATGGAATTTAAACTTAGATTTAGTTGATGAAGGACCACCTTTTATGGTATTGAAACCTTAGAGATGATGCCAACCAACTTCTAGCCACGTTTTGGGTTGACAATCAGAGTGTATTGAATCTTAGATTTAGCTGAGGAAGGATGGAGACTGAAAAAATAGAAAGTTTCTTATTTTAGAAACTTTATATAATATCCATCTTTGAGACATTGGAAACTCGAGAGATGGTGTCAAGGAGCTTTTAGCAAAGTTTTGAGATGAGAATGAGAGGGTACTGAATCTTAGATTTAGTTGTTGAATGATGGAGATTGAAGGGAAAAAAAGTTTCCTATTTTAGAAACTTTTCAGAACATCAATTTTTAGCCATAGGAGAGCCTAGAGATGGGGTCAAGGAGCTTTAAGCCATGTTTTGAGGTGAGGATAAGATGGTATTGAAACTTAAATTTAGTTGATGAAGGACCACCTTTTATGGTATTGAAACCCTAGAGATGATGTCAATCAACTTCTAGCCACGTTTGGGGTTGAGAATCAGAGGGTATTGAATCTTAGATTTAGCTGATGAAGGATGGAGAGTTAAAAAATAGAAAGCTTCTTATTTTAGAGACTTTATAAAACATCCATCTTTTGGACATAAGAAACCCTAGAGATGGTGTGAAGGAGTTTTTTGCCAAGTTTTAAGATTAGGATGAGAGGGTATTCAATCTTAGATTTAGTTGCTGAAGGATAGAGATTGAAGAAATAAAAAGTTTCTTATTTTAGAAACTTTATAAATATCAATCTTTTACTTTTTGTAAACCCTAGATATGGTGTCGAAGTGCTTTTAGCTAAGTTTTGAGATGAGGATTAGGTGGTATTGAATCATAGATTTAGTTGATGAATGATGGAGATTGAAAAATTACAAAGTTTCTTATTTTAGAAACTTTATAAAACATCCATCTTTTAGACATAGGAAACCCTAGAGATCAGATGGTATTGAATCTTAGATTTAGTTGATAGAGGATTTGAATTAAAACATAGAAAGTTTCTTATTTTAGAAACTCTAAAACTTCCATCTTTTAGACATAAGAGACCATGGAGATGGTGTCAAAGAGCTTTTAGCCAAAATTTTGGGTTGATGATGAGATGGTTTTAAATCTTAGATTTTGTTAATGGAAGATGGAGATTGAAAAAGTAGAAAGTTTCTTGTTTTAGAAACTTTATAAAATATCCATCTGTTAGACATAGGAAATCCTAGAGATGGTGTTAAGGAGCTTTCAGTCAAGTTTTGAGATAAAGATGTGATGGTATTGGATCATGGATTTTGTTGATAAAGGATGGAGATTGAAAAAATAGAAAGTTTATATAACATCCGTCGTTTAGACATAGCTGACCCTAGAGATAGTGTAAATGAGCTTTTAGCCAAGTTTTGGATTGATGATGAGATGGTATTGAATCTTAGATTTAGCTGATGAAGGTTGGAGATTGAAAAAATAGAAAGTTTCTTACTTTAGAAACTTTATAAAACATCCATCTTTGAGACATTGGAAACTCGAGAGATGGTGTCAAGGAGCTTTTAGCAAAGTTTTGAGATGAGAATGAGAGGGTACTGAATCTTAGATTTAGTTGCTGAATGAAGGAGATTGAAGGAAAAAAAGTTTCCTATCATAGAAACTTTATAAAACATCAAACTTTTATACTTAGTAAACCCTAGAGATGGTGTCAAAGAGCTTTTAGGAACATTTTGAGATGAGGATTAGATGGTATTGAATCTTAGATTTAGTTGATGAAGGATGGAAATTGAAGAAATAGAAAGTTTATTATTTTAGAAACTTTAAAAAACATTCATCTTTTAGACATGCGAAATCCTCAAGATAGTGTTAATAAGCTTTTTGCCAAGTTTTGAGATCAGGACGAGATGGTATTGAATCTTAGATTTAGTTGATAAAGTAAGATGATTGAAAAAATAGAAAGTTTCTTATTTTAGAAACTTTTCAAAACATCAATTTTTAGCCATTGGAGACTCTAGAGATGGGGTCAAGGAGCTTTTAGTCATGTTTTGAGGTGAGGATGAGATGGTATTGAAACTTAGATTTAGTTGATGAATGACCACCTTTTATGGTATTGAAACCCTAGAGATGATGTCAACCAACTTCTAGCCACGTTTTGGGTTGCGAATCAGAGGGTATTGAATCTTAGATTTAGCTGATGAAGGATGGAGATTGAAAAATAGAAAGCTTCTTATTTTAGAAACTTTATAAAACATCCATCTTTTGGACATAAGAAACCCTAGAGATGGTGGCAAGGAGTTTTTTGCCAAGTTTTAAGATTAGGATGAGAGGGTATTGGATCTTAGATGTAGTTGCTGAAGGATAGAGATTGAAAAATTAAAAGTTTCTTATTTTAGACACTTTATAAATATCAATCTTTTACTTTTTATTAACCTTAGATATGGTGTCGAAATGCTTTTAGCTAAGTTTTGAGATGAGGATTAGGTGGTTTTGAATCATAGATTTAGTTGATGAAGGATGGAGATTGAAAAATTACAAAGTTTCTTATTTTAGAAACTTTATAAAACATCCATCTTTTAGACATAGAAAACCCTAGATGAGGTGTAAACAAGCTTTTAGCCAAGTTTGTAGAAGAGGATGAGATGTTTTGAATCTTAGATTTAGTTGATAGAGGATATTGAATTAAAAAATAGAAAGTTTCTTATTTTAGAAACTCTAAAACATCCATCTTGTAGACATAAGAGACCTTGGAGATGGTGTCAAAGAGCTTTAGCCAAGTTTTGGGATGATGATGAGATGGTTTTAAATCTTAGATTTAGTTGATGGAAGATGGAGATTGAAAAAGTAGAGAGTTTCTTGTCTTAGAAACTTTATAAAATATCCATCTTTTAGACATAGGATACCCTAGAGATGGTGTTATGGAGCTTTCAGTCAAGTTTTGAGATAAGGATGTGATGGTATTGGATCTTGGATTTTGTTGATAAAGGATGGACATTGAAAAAATAGAAAGTTTATATAACATCCATCGTTTAGACAAAGCTGACCCTAGAGATGGTGTCAATGAGCTTTTAGCCAAGTTTTGTATTGATGATGAGATGGTATATTGAATCTTAGATTTAGCTGATGAAGGATGGAGATTAAAAAAATAGAGAGTTTCTTATTTTAGAAACTTTATAAAACATCCATCTTTGAGACATTGGAAACTCGAGAGATGGTTTCAAGGAGCTTTTAGCAAAGTTTTGAGATGAGAATGAGAGGGTACTGAATCTTAGATTTAGTTGCTGAATGATGGAGAATGAAAGAAAAAAAAGTTTCATATTTTAGAAACTTTATAAAACATGAAACTTTTATACTTAGTAAACCCTATATATGGTGTCAAAGAGCTTTTAGCAACATTTTGAGATGAGGATTAGATGGTATTGAATCTTAGATTTAGTTGATGAAGGATGGAGATTGAAGAAATAGAAAGTTTATTATTTTAGAAACTTTATAAAACATCCATCTTTTAGACGTGGGAAATCCTCGAGATAGTGTTAATAAGCTTTTTGCCAAGTTTTGAGATCAGGACGAGTTGGTATTGAATCTTAGATTTAGTTGATAAAGCAAGAAGATTGAAAAAATTGAAAGTTTCTTATCTTAGAAATTTTTCAAAACATCAATTTTTAGCCATAGGAGACCCTAAAGATGGGGTCAAGGAGCTTTTAGCCATGTTTTGAGGTGAGGATGAGATGGTATTGAAACTTAGATTTAGTTGATGAAGGACCACCTTTTATGGTATTGAAATCCTAGAGATGATGTCAACCAACTTCTAGCCACATTTTGGGTTGAGGATCAGAGGGTATTGAATCTTAGATTTAGCTGATGATGGATGGAGATTGAAAAAATAGAAAGCTTCTTATTTTAGAAACTTTATAAAACATCCATCTTTTGGACATAAGAAACCCTAGAGATGGTGTGAAGGAATTTTTTGCCAAGTTTTAAGATTAGCATGAGAGGGTATTGAATCTTAGATTTAGTTGCTGAAGGATAGAGATTGAAGAAATAAAAAGTTTCTTATTTTAGAAACTTTATAAATATCAATCTTTTACTTTTTGTAAACCCTAGATATGGTGTCGAAGTGCTTTTAGCTAAGTTTTGAGATGAGAATTAGGTGGTATTGAATCATAGATTTAGTTGAAGAATGATAGAGATTGAAAAATTATAAAGTTTCTTATTTTAGAAACTTTATAAAACATCCATCTTTGAGACAATGGAAACTCGAGAGATGGTGTCAAGGCGCTTTTAGCAAAGTTTTGAGATGAGAATGAGAGGGTACTGAATGTTAGATTTAGTTGCTGAATGATGGAGATTGAAAGAAGAAAAAGTTTCCTATTTTAGAAACTTTATAAATCATCAAACTTTTATACTTATTAAACCCTAGAGATGGTGTCAAAGAGCTTTTAGCAACATTTTTAGATGAGGATTAGATGGTATTGAATCTTAGATTTAGTTGATGAAGGATGGAGATTGAAGAAATAGAAAGTTTATTATTTTAGAAACTTTATAAAACATCAATATTTTAGACATAGAAAACCCTAGATGTGGTGTAAAGAAACTTTTAGCCAAGTTTGTAGAAGAGGATGAAATGGTATTGAATCTTAGATTTAGTTGATAGAGGATATTGAATTAAAAAATAGAAAGTTTCTTATTTTTGAAACTCTAAAACATCCATCTTTTAGACATAAGAGACCCTGGAGATGTTGTCAAAGAGCTTTTAGCCAAGTTTGGGGATGATGATGAGATGGCTTTAAATCTTAGATTTAGTTGATGGAAGATAGAGATTGAAAAAGTAGAAAGTTTCTTGTTTTAGAAACTTTATAAAATATCCATCTTTGAGACATTGGAAACTCGAGAGATGGTGTGAAGGAGCTTTTAGCAAAGTTTTGAGATTGAAAAAATAGAAACTTTCTTATTTTAGAAACTTTTCAAAACATCAATTTTTAGCCATAAGAGACCCTAGAGATGGGGTCAAGGAGCTTTTAGCCATGTTTTGAGGTGAGGATGAGATGATATTGGAACTTAGATTTAGTTGATGAAGGACCACCTTTTATGGTATTGAAACCCTAGAGATGATGTCACCCAACTTCTAGCCACGTTTTGGGTTGAGGATCGGAGGGTATTGAATCTTAGATTTAGCTGATGAAGGATGGTGATTGAAAAAATAGAAAGCTACTTATTTTAGAAACTTTTTAAAACATCCATCTTTTGGACATAAGAAACCCTAGAGATGATGTCAAGGAGTTTTTTGCCAAATTTTAAGATTACGGTGAGAGGGTATTGAATCTTAGATTTAGTTGCTGAAGGATAGAGATTGAAGAAATAAAAAGTTTCTTATTTTAGAAACTTTATAAATATCAATCTTTTACTTTTTGTAAACCTTAGATATGGTGTCGAAGTGCTTTTAGCTATGTTTTGAGATGAGGATTAGGCGGTATTGAATCTTAGATTTAGTTGATGAAGGATGGAGATTGAAAAATTACAAAGTTTCTTATTTTAGAAACTTTATAAAACATCAATCTTTTAGACATAGAAAACCCTAGATGTGGTGTAAAGAAGCTTTTAGCCAAGTTTCTAGAAGAGGATGAGATGGTATTGAATCTTAGATATAGTTGATAGAGGATATTGAATTAGAAAGTAGAAAATTTCTTATTTTAGAAACACTAAAACATCAATCTTTTAGACATAAGAGACCTTGGAGATGGTGTGAAAGAGCTTTTTAGCTAAGTTTTGGGATGATGATGAGATGGTTTTAAATCTTAGATTTAGTTGATGGAAGATGGAGATTGTAAAGGTAGAAAGTTTCTTGTTTTAGAAACTTCATAAAATATCCATCTTTTAGACATAGGAAATCCTAGAGATGGTGTTAAGGAGGTTTCAGTCAAGTTTTCAGATGGGGATGTGATGGTATTGGATCTTGGATTTTGTTGATAAAGGATGGAGATTGAAAAAATAGAAAGTTTATATAACATCAATCGTTTAGACATAGCTGACCCTAGAGATGGTGTCAATGAGCTTCTAGCCAAGTTTTGGATTGATGATGAGATGGTATTGAATCTTAGGTTTAGCTGATCAAGGATGGAGATTGAAAAAATAGAAAGTTTCTTATTTTACAAACTTTATAAAACAACCATCTTTTAGACATTGGAAACTCGAGAGATGGTGTCAAGGAGCTTTTAACAAAGTTTTGAGATGAGAATGAGAGGGTACTGAATCTTAGATTTATTTGCTGAATGATGGAGATTGAAAGAAAAAAAAGTTTCCCATTTTAGAAACTTTATAAAACATCAAACTTTTATACTTAGTAAACCCCAGAGATGGTGTCAATGAGCTGAGATGAGGATTAGATGGTATTGAATCTTAGATTTAGTTGATGAAGGATGGAGATTGAAGAAATAGAAAGTTTATTATTTTAGAAACTTTATAAAACAACCATCTTTTAGACGTGGGAAATCCTCAAGATAGTGTTAATAAGCTTTTTGCCAAGTTTTGAGATCAGGACGAGATGGTATTGAATCTTCGATTTAGTTAATAAAGCAAGAAAATTGAAAAATAGAAAGTTTCTTATTTTAAAAACTTTTCAAAACATCAATTTTTAGCCATAAGAGACCCTAGAGATGGGGTGAAGGAGCTTTTAGCCATATTTTGAGGTGTGGATGAGATGGTATTGAAACTTAGATTTAGTTGATGAAGGACCCCCTTTTATTGTATTGAAACCCTAGAGATGATGTCAACCAACTTCTAGCCACGTTTTGGGTTGAGAATCAGAGGGTATTGAATGTTAGATTTAGCTGCTGAAGGATGGAGATTGATAAAATAGAAAGATTCTTATTTTAGAAACTTTATAAAACATCCATCTTTTGGACATAAGAAACCCTAGAGATGGTGTCAAGGAGTTTTTTGCCAAGTTTTAAGATTAGGATGAGAGGGTATTGAATCTTAGATTTAGTTGCTAAAGGATAGAGATTGAAGAAATAAAAAGTTTCTTATTTTAGAAACTTTATAAATATCAATCGTTTACTTTTTGTAAACCCTAGATATGGTGTCGAAGTGCTTTTAGCTATGTTTTGAGATGAGGATTAGGTGGTATTGACTCATAGATTTAGTTGATTAATGATGGAGATTGACAAATTACAAAGTTTCTTATTTTAGAAACTTTATAAAACATCCATCTTTTAGACATAGAAAACCCTAGATGTAGAAGTAAAGAAGCTTTTAGCCAAGTTTGTAGAAGAGGATGAGATGGTATTGACTCTTAGATTTAGTTGATTGAGGATATTGAATTAAAAAATAAAAAGTTTCTTATTTTAGAAACTCTAAAACATCCATCTTTTAGACATAAGAGACCCTGGAGATGGTGTCAAAGAGCTTTTGGCCAAGTTTTGGGATGATGAAAAGATGGTTTTAAATCTTAGATTTAGTTGATGGAAGATGGAGATTGAAAAAGTAGAAAGTTTCTTGTTTTAGAAACTTTATAAAATATCCATCTTTTAGACATAGGAAATCCTAGAGATGGTGTTAAGGAGGTCTCAGTCAAGTTTTGAGATGAGGATGTGATGGTATTAGATCTTGGATTTTGTGGATAAAGGATGGAGATTGAAAAAATAGAAAGTTTATATAACATCAATCGTTTAGACGTAGCTGACCCTAGAGATAGTGTTAATGAGCTTTTAGCTAAGTTTTGGATTGATGATGAGATGGTTTTGAATCTTAGGTTTAGCTGATGAAGGATGGAGATTGAAAAAATAGAAAGTTTCTTATTTTAGAAACTTTATAAAACATCAATCTTTTAGACATTGGAAACTCGAGAGATGATGTCAAGGAGCTTTTAGAAACTTTATAAAGCATTATCTTTGAGACATTGGAAACTCGAGAGATGGTGTCAAACAGCTTTTAGCAACATTTTGAGATGAGGATTAGATGGTATTGAATCTTAGATTTAGTGGATGAAGGATGCAGATTAAAGAAATAGAAAGTTTATTATTTTAGAAACTTTAAAAAACATTCATCTTTTAGACGTGGGAAATCCTCGAGATAGTGTTAATAAGCTTTGTGCCAAGTTTTGAGATCAGGACGAGATGGTATTGAATCTTTGATTTAGTTGACAAAGCAAGAAGATTGAAAAATAGAAAGTTTCTTATTTTAGAAACTTTTCAAAACATCAATTTTTAGCCATAGGAGACCCTAGAGATGGGGTCAAGGAGCTTTTAGCCATATTTTGAGGTGTGGATGAGATGGTATTGAAACTTAGATTTAGTTGATGAAGGACCCCCTTTTATTGTATTGAAACCCTAGAGATGATGTCAACCAACTTCTAGCCACGTTTTGGGTTGAGAATCAGAGGGTATTGAATCTTAGATTTAGCTGCTGAAGGATGGAGATTGAAAAATTAGAAAGATTCTTATTTTAGAAACTTTATAAAACATCCATCTTTTGGACATAAGATTATGATGAGAGGGTATTGAATCTTAGATTTAGTTGCTAAAGGATAGAGATTGGAGAAATAAAAAGTTTCTTATTTTAGAACTTTATAAATATCAATCTTTTACTTTTTGTAAACCCTAGATATGGTGTCGAAGTGCTTTTAGCTATGTTTTGAGATGAGGATTAGGTGGTATTGAATCATAGATTTAGTTGATGATGGATGAAGATTGAAAAATTACAAAGTTTCTTATTTTAGAAACTTTATAAAACATCCATCTTTTAGACATAGAAAACCCTAGATGTGGAGTAAAGAAGCTTTTAGCCAAGTTTGTAGAAGAGGATGAGATGGTATTGACTCTTAGATTTAGTTGATTGAGGATAAGAGACCCTGGAGATGGTGTCAAAGAGCTTTTGGCCAAGTTTTGCGATGATGAAGAGATGGTTTTGAATCTTAGATTTAGTTGATGGAAGATGGAGATTGAAAAAGTAGAAAGTTTCTTGTTTTAGAAACTTTATAAAATATCCATCTTTTAGACATAGGAAATCCTAGAGATGGTGTTAAGGAGGTTTCAGTCAAGTTTTGAGATGAGGATGTTGGATCTTGGATTTTGTTGATAAAGGATGGAGATTGAAAAAATAGAAAGTTTATATAACATCAATCGTTTAGACATAGCTGACCCTAGAGATGGTGTCAATGAGCTTTTAGCCAAGTTTTGGATTGATGATGAGATGGTATTGAATTAGGTTTAGCTGATGAAGGATGGAGATTGAAAAAATAGAAAGTTCTTTATTTTACAAACTTTATAAAACATCCATCTTTTAGACATTGGAAACTCGAGAGATGGTGTCAAGGAGCTTTTAGCAAAGTTTTGAGATGAGAATGAGAGGGTACTGAATCTTAGATTTATTTGCTGAATGATGGAGATTGAAAGAAAAAAAAGTTTCCCATTTTAGAAACTTTATAAAACATCAAACTTTTATACTTAGTAAACCCCAGAGATGGTGTCAATGAGCTGAGATGAGGATTAGATGGTATTGAATCTTAGATTTAGTTGATGAAGGATTGATATTGAAGAAATATAAAGTTTATTATTTTAGAAACTTTATAAAACATCCATCTTTTAGACGTGGGAAATCCTCGAGATAGTGTTAGTAAGCTTTGTGCCAAGTTTTGAGATCAGGACGAGATGGTATTGAATCTTCGATTTAGTTGATAAAGCAAGAAGATTGAAAAATAGAAAGTTTCTTATTTTAAAAACTTTTCAAAACATCAATTTTTAGCCATAGGAGACCCTAGAGATGGGGTCAAGGAACTTTTAGCCATATTTTGAGGTGTGGATGAGATGGTATTGAAACTTAGATTTAGTTGATGAAGGACCCCCTTTTATTGTATTGAAACCCTAGAGATGATGTCAACCAACTTCTAGCCACGTTTTGGGTTGAGAATCAGAGGGTATTGAATGTTAGATTTAGCTGCTGAAGGATGCAGATTGAAAAAATAGAAAGATTCTTATTTTAGAAACTTTATAAAACATCCATCTTTTGGACATAAGAAACCCTAGAGATGGTGTCAAGGAGTTTTTTGCCAAGTTTTAAGATTAGGATGAGAGGGTATTGAATCTTAGATTTAGTTGCTAAAGGATAGAGATTGAAGAAATAAAAAGTTTCTTATTTTAGAAACTTTATAAATATCAATCGTTTACTTTTTGTAAACCCTAGATATGGTGTCGAAGTGCTTTTAGCTATGTTTTGAGATGAGGATTAGGTGGTATTGAATCATAGATTTAGTTGATGAAGGATGGAGATTGACAAATTACAAAGTTTCTTATTTTAGAAACTTTATAAAACATCCATCTTTTAGACATAGAAAACCCTAGATGTAGAAGTAAAGAAGCTTTTAGCCAAGTTTGTAGAAGAGGATGAGATGGTATTGACTCTTAGATTTAGTTGATTGAGGATATTGAATTAAAAAATAAAAAGTTTCTTATTTTAGAAACTCTAAAACATCCATCTTTTAGACATAAGAGACCCTGGAGATGGTGTCAAAGAGCTTTTGGCCAAGTTTTGGGATGATGAAAAGATGGTTTTAAATCTTAGATTTAGTTGATGGAAGATGGAGATTGAAAAAGAAAGTTTCTTGTTTTAGAAACTTTATAAAATATCCATCTTTTAGACATAGGAAATCCTAGAGATGGTGTTAAGGAGGTCTCAGTCAAGTTTTGAGATGAGGATGTGATGGTATTGGATCTTGGATTTTGTTAATAAAGGATGGAGATTGAAAAAATAGAAAGTTTATATAACATCAATCGTTTAGACATAGCTGACCCTAGAGATAGTGTTAATGAGCTTTTAGCCAAGTTTTGGATTGATGATGAGATGGTTTTGAATCTTAGGTTTAGCTGATGAAGGATGGAGATTGAAAAAATAGAAAGTTTCTTATTTTAGAAACTTTATAAAACATCAATCTTTTAGACATTGGAAACTTAAGAGATGATGTCAAGGAGCTTTTAGAAACTTTATAAAGCATTATCTTTGAGACATTGGAAACTCGAGAGATGGTGTCAAACAGCTTTTAGCAACATTTTGAGATGAGGATTAGATGGTATTGAATCTTAGATTTAGTGGATGAAGGATGAAGATTAAAGAAATAGAAAGTTTATTATTTTAGAAACTTTAAAAAACATTCATCTTTTAGACGTGGGAAATCCTCGAGATAGTGTTAATAAGCTTTGTGCCAAGTTTTGAGATCAGGACGAGATGGTATTGAATCTTTGATTTAGTTGATAAAGCAAGAAGATTGAAAAATATAAAGTTTCTTATTTTAGAAACTTTTCAAAACATCAATTTTTAGCCATAGGAGACCCTAGAGATGGGGTCAAGGAGCTTTTAGCCATATTTTGAGGTGTGGATGAGATGGTATTGAAACTTAGATTTAGTTGATGAAGGACCCCCTTTTATTGTATTGAAACCCTAGAGATGATGTCAACCAACTTCTAGCCACGTTTTGGGTTGAGAATCAGAGGGTATTGAATCTTAGATTTAGCTGCTGAAGGATGGAGATTGAAAAAATAGAAAGATTCTTATTTTAGAAACTTTATAAAACATCCATCTTTTTGGACATAAGATTATGATGAGAGGGTATTGAATCTTAGATTTAGTTGCTAAAGGATAGAGATTGAAGAAATAAAAAGTTTCTTATTTTAGAACTTTATAAATATCAATCTTTTACTTTTTGTAAACCCTAGATATGGTGTCGAAGTGCTTTTAGCTATGTTTTGAGATGAGGATTAGGTGGTATTGAATCATAGATTTAGTTGATGAAGGATGAAGATTGAAAAATTACAAAGTTTCTTATTTTAGAAACTTTATAAAACATCCATCTTTTAGACATAGAAAACCCTAGATGTGGAGTAAAGAAGCTTTTAGCCAAGTTTGTAGAAGAGGATGAGATGGTATTGACTCTTAGATTTAGTTGATTGAGGATATTGAATTAAAAAATAAAAAGTTTCTTATTTTAGAAACTCTAAAACATCCATCTTTTAGACATAAGAGACCCTGGAGATGGTGTCAAAGAGCTTTTGGCCAAGTTTTGCGATGATGAAGAGATGGTTTTGAATCTTAGATTTAGTTGATGGAAGATGGAGATTGAAAAAGTAGAAAGTTTCTTGTTTTAGAAACTTTATAAAATATCCATCTTTTAGACATAGGAAATCCTAGAGATGGTGTTAAGGAGGTTTCAGTCAAGTTTTGAGATGAGGATGTTGGATCTTGGATTTTGTTGATAAAGGATGGAGATTGAAAAAATAGAAAGTTTATATAACATCAATCGTTTAGACATAGCTGACCCTAGAGATGGTGTCAATGAGCTTTTAGCCAAGTTTTGGATTGATGATGAGATGGTATTGAATTAGGTTTAGCTGATGAAGGATGGAGATTGAAAAAATAGAAAGTTCTTTATTTTACAAACTTTATAAAACATCCATCTTTTAGACATTGGAAACTCGAGAGATGGTGTCAAGGAGCTTTTAGCAAAGTTTTGAGATGAGAATGAGAGGGTACTGAATCTTAGATTTATTTGCTGAATGATGGAGATTGAAAGAAAAAAAAATTTCCCATTTTAGAAACTTTATAAAACATCAAACTTTTATACTTAGTAAACCCCAGAGATGGTGTCAATGAGCTGAGATGAGGATTAGATGGTATTGAATCTTAGATTTAGTTGATGAAGGATGGAGATTGAAGAAATAGAAAGTTTATTATTTTAGAAACTTTATAAAACATCCATCTTTTAGACGTGGGAAATCCTCGAGATAGTGTTAATAAGCTTGGTGCCAAGTTTTGAGATCAGGACGAGATGGTATTGAATCTTCGATTTAGTTGATAAAGCAAGAAGATTGAATAATAGAAAGTTTCTTATTTTAGAAACTTTTCAAAACATCAATTTTTAGCCATAGGAGACCCTAGAGATGGGGTCAAGGAACTTTTAGCCATATTTTGAGGTGTGGATGAGATGGTATTGAAACTTAGATTTAGTTGATGAAGGACCCCCTTTTATTGTATTGAAACCCTAGAGATGATGTCAACCAACTTCTAGCCACGTTTTGGGTTGAGAATCAGAGGGTATTGAATGTTAGATTTAGCTGCTGAAGGATGGAGATTGAAAAAATAGAAAGATTCTTATTTTAGAAACTTTATAAAACATCCATCTTTTGGACATAAGAAACCCTAGAGATGGTGTCAAGGAGTTTTTTGCCAAGTTTTAAGATTATGATGAGAGGGTATTGAATCTTAGATTTAGTTGCTAAAGGATAGAGATTGAAGAAATAAAAAGTTTCTTATTTTAGAAACTTTATAAATATCAATCGTTTACTTTTTGTAAACCCTAGATATGGTGTCGAAGTGCTTTTAGCTATGTTTTGAGATGAGGATTAGGTGGTATTGAATCATAGATTTAGTTGATGAAGGATGGAGATTGACAAATTACAAAGTTTCTTATTTTAGAAACTTTATAAAACATCCATCTTTTAGACATAAAAAACCCTAGATGTAGAAGTAAAGAAGCTTTTAGCCAAGTTTGTAGAAGAGGATGAGATGGTATTGACTCTTAGATTTAGTTGATTGAGGATATTGAATTAAAAAATAAAAAGTTTCTTATTTTAGAAACTCTAAAACATCCATCTTTTAGACATAAGAGACCCTGGAGATGGTGTCAAAGAGCTTTTGGCCAAGTTTTGGGATGATGAAGAGATGGTTTTAAATCTTAGATTTAGTTGATGGAAGATGGAGATTGAAAAAGTAGAAAGTTTCTTGTTTTAGAAACTTTATAAAATTTCCATCTTTTAGACATAGGAAATCCTAGAGATGGTGTTAAGGAGGTTTCAGTCAAGTTTTGAGATGAGGATGTGATGGTATTGGATCTTGGATTTTGTTAATAAAGGATGGAGATTGAAAAAATAGAAAGTTTATATAACATCAATCGTTTAGACATAGCTGACCCTAGAGATAGTGTTAATGAGCTTTTAGCCAAGTTTTGGATTGATGATGAGATTGTATTGAATCTTAGGTTTAGCTGATGAAGGATGGAGATTGAAAAAATAGAAAGTTTCTTATTTTACAAACTTTATAAAACATCCATCTTTTAGACATTGGAAACTCGAGAGATGGTGTCAAGGAGCTTTTAAAAACTTTATAAAGCATTATCTTTGAGACATTGGATACTCGAGAGATGGTGTCAAACAGCTTTTAGCAACATTTTGAGATGAGGATTAGATGGTATTGAATCTTAGATTTAGTTGATGGAGGATGGAGATTAAAGAAATAGAAAGTTTATTATTTTAGAAACTTTAAAAAACATTCATCTTTTAGACGTGGGAAATCCTCGAGATAGTGTTAATAAGCTTTGTGCCAAGTTTTGAGATCAGGACGAGATGGTAATGAATCATTGATTTAGTTGATAAAGCAAGAAGATTGAAAAATATAAAGTTTCTTATTTTAGAAACTTTTCAAAACATCAATTTTTAGCCATAGGAGACCCTAGAGATGGGGTCAAGGAGCTTTTAGCCATATTTTGAGGTGTGGATGAGATGGTATTGAAACTTAGATTTAGTTGATGAAGGACCCCCTTTTATTGTATTGAAACCCTAGAGATGATGTCAACCAACTTCTAGCCACGTTTTGGGTTGAGAATCAGAGGGTATTGAATCTTAGATTTAGCTGCTGAAGGATGGAGATTGAAAAAATAGAAAGATTCTTATTTTAGAAACTTTATAAAACATCCATCTTTTGGACATAAGATTATGATGAGAGGGTATTGAATCTTAGATTTAGTTGCTAAAGGATAGAGATTGAAGAAATAAAAAGTTTCTTATTTTAGAACTTTATAAATATCAATCTTTTACTTTTTGTAAACCCTAGATATGGTGTCGAAGTGCTTTTAGCTATGTTTTGAGATGAGGATTAGGTAGTATTGAATCATAGATTTTTTTTATTTTTTATTTTATTGGTAAGCTGGGGTTAGGCAGACCCCTACCAGATATATTAGAAAGAGAATAGATACTACAGCAAGAAAAACATAAAAACTACCCCAACCACATGCGGAGAGGGGAAACAAAAGAGAACGGGCACAAGGAATCTCGAGCTAGACGAGCAGATCAGCAAAAAAAAAGACCTAGACGAAATACCAAAAGAAAGACCAGCAAAAACCAAAATCCGATCAGAAAAATGAGAGCTCTGCATCATCCCGCAGCAAACCCACCACCGACAAACTATCTTCTTCCAAGAGGGAACAATGGATGCCCCCTAGCTGAAGGAGAAAGAAGAGAGAAAGGGGAATTGCTCCTTTTTTTTCGAACCAGATGCCAAGGTCCATTATCAGGGATCGGGGGGGAAGTAATGACCATTTTTTCCTTGAGCTTCTCCTCTTGCCGGATGCTCGACTTCAAGGGAGGATTACTATCTTTTACTTCTAGAGCAGAGAATCTGTTGGCACAACTTTTCCCATCCTGATGGGTGTCTAATCTTTCCTTAGCCTCTGAAAATTTCTTTGAACTTGAGGGAGGAAGATCTGATGGCGCAGCCAAACTCTCAGCACTCTTTTGAACAATCCTCCATTCCTTTTTGGCTGGAGCTAAAATCTGCCTAGATAAATCACAATGATCTGTTGTGTGACTAAAATCACTACAGAATTTACAGGCATTCGGTTTCCAATCGTAGATAATATCTTGAGTTATCTCTCCCGATGAGGTTTTGAGCTTTATTGAATCATAGATTTAGTTGATGAAGGATGAAGATTGAAAAATTACAAAGTTTCTTATTTTAGAAACTTTATAAAACATCCATCTTTTAGACATAGAAAACCCTAGATGTGGAGTAAAGAAGCTTTTAGCCAAGTTTGTAGAAGAGGATGAGATGGTATTGACTCTTAGATTTAGTTGATTGAGGATATTGAATTAAAAAATAAAAAGTTTCTTATTTTAGAAACTCTAAAACATCCATCTTTTAGACATAAGAGACCCTGGAGATGGTGTCAAAGAGCTTTTGGCCAAGTTTTGCGATGATGAAGAGATGGTTTTGAATCTTAGATTTAGTTGATGGAAGATGGAGATTGAAAAAGTAGAAAGTTTCTTGTTTTAGAAACTTTATAAAATATCCATCTTTTAGACATAGGAAATCCTAGAGATGGTGTTAAGGAGGTTTCACTCAAGTTTTGAGATGAGGATGTTGGATCTTGGATTTTGTTGATAAAGGATGGAGATTGAAAAAATAGAAAGTTTATATAACATCAATCGTTTAGACATAGCTGACCCTAGAGATGGTGTCAATGAGCTTTTAGCCAAGTTTTGGATTGATGATGAGATGGTATTGAATTAGGATTAGCTGATTAAGGATGGAGATTGAAAAAATAGAAAGTTTCTTATTTTACAAACTTTATAAAACATCCATCTTTTAGACATTGGAAACTCGAGAGATGGTGTCAAGGAGCTTTTAGCAAAGTTTTGAGATGAGAATGAGAGGGTACTGAATCTTAGATTTATTTGCTGAATGATGGAGATTGAAAGAAAAAAAAGTTTCCCATTTTAGAAACTTTATAAAACATCAAACTTTTATACTTAGTAAACCCCAGAGATGGTGTCACTGAGCTGAGATAAGGATTAGATGGTATTGAATCTTAGATTTAGTTGATGAAGGATTGAGATTGAAGAAATAGAAAGTTTATTATTTTAGAAACTTTATAAAACATCCATCTTTTAGACGTGGGAAATCCTCGAGATAGTGTTAGTAAGCTTTGTGCCAAGTTTTGAGATCAGGACGAGATGGTATTGAATCTTCGATTTAGTTGATAAAGCAAGAAGATTGAAAAATATAAAGTTTCTTATTTTAGAAACTTTTCAAAACATCAATTTTTAGCCATAGGAGACCCTAGAGATGGGGTCAAGGAGCTTTTAGCCATATTTTGAGGTGTGGATGAGATGGTATTGAAACTTAGATTTAGTTGATGAAGGACCCCCTTTTATTGTATTGAAACCCTAGAGATGATGTCAACCAACTTCTAGCCACGTTTTGGGTTGAGAATCAGAGGGTATTGAATCTTAGATTTAGCTGCTGAAGGATGGAGATTGAAAAATTAGAAAGATTCTTATTTTAGAAACTTTATAAAACATCCATCTTTTTGGACATAAGATTATGATGAGAGGGTATTGAATCTTAGATTTAGTTGCTAAAGGATAGAGATTGAAGAAATAAAAAGTTTCTTATTTTAGAACTTTATAAATATCAATCTTTTACTTTTTGTAAACCCTAGATATGGTGTCGAAGTGCTTTTAGCTATGTTTTGAGATGAGGATTAGGTGGTATTGAATCATAGATTTAGTTGATGAAGGATGAAGATTGAAAAATTACAAAGTTTCTTATTTTAGAAACTTTATAAAACATCCATCTTTTAGACATAGAAAACCCTAGATGTGGAGTAAAGAAGCTTTTAGCCAAGTTTGTAGAAGAGGATGAGATGGTATTGACTCTTAGATTTAGTTGATTGAGGATATTGAATTAAAAAATAAAAAGTTTCTTATTTTAGAAACTCTAAAACATCCATCTTTTAGACATAAGAGACCCTGGAGATGGTGTCAAAGGGCTTTTGGCCAAGTTTTGCGATGATGAAGAGATGGTTTTGAATCTTAGATTTAGTTGATGGAAGATGGAGATTGAAAAAGTAGAAAGTTTCTTGTTTTAGAAACTTTATAAAATATCCATCTTTTAGACATAGGAAATCCTAGAGATGGTGTTAAGGAGGTTTCAGTCAAGTTTTGAGATGAGGATGTTGGATCTTGGATTTTGTTGATAAAGGATGGAGATTGAAAAAATAGAAAGTTTATATAACATCAATCGTTTAGACATAGCTGACCCTAGAGATGGTGTCAATGAGCTTTTAGCCAAGTTTTGGATTGATGATGAGATGGTATTGAATTAGGTTTAGCTGATGAAGGATGGAGATTGAAAAAATAGAAAGTTCTTTATTTTACAAACTTTATAAAACATCCATCTTTTAGACATTGGAAACTCGAGAGATGGTGTCAAGGAGCTTTTAGCAAAGTTTTGAGATGAGAATGAAAGGGTACTGAATCTTAGATTTATTTGCTGAATGATGGAGATTGAAAGAAAAAAAAGTTTCCCATTTTAGAAACTTTATAAAACATCAAACTTTTATACTTAGTAAACCCCAGAGATGGTGTCAATGAGCTGAGATGAGGATTAGATGGTATTGAATCTTAGATTTAGTTGATGAAGGATGGAGATTGAAGAAATAGAAAGTTTATTATTTTAGAAACTTTATAAAACATCCATCTTTTAGACGTGGGAAATCCTCGAGATAGTGTTAATAAGCTTTGTGCCAAGTTTTGAGATCAGGACGAGATGGTATTGAATCTTCGATTTAGTTGATAAAGCAAGAAGATTGAATAATAGAAAGTTTCTTATTTTAGAAACTTTTCAAAACATCAATTTTTAGCCATAGGAGACCCTAGAGATGGGGTCAAGGAACTTTTAGCCATGTTTTGAGGTGTGGATGAGATGGTATTGACTTAGATTTAGTTGATGAAGGACCCCCTTTTATTGTATTGAAACCCTAGAGATGATGTCAACCAACTTCTAGCCACGTTTTGGGTTGAGAATCAGAGGGTATTGAATGTTAGATTTAGCTGCTGAAGGATGGAGATTGAAAAAATAGAAAGATTCTTATTTTAGAAACTTTATAAAACATCCATCTTTTGGACATAAGAAACCCTAGAGATGGTGTCAAGGAGTTTTTTGCCAAGTTTTAAGATTATGATGAGAGGGTATTGAATCTTAGATTTAGTTGCTAAAGGATAGAGATTGGAGAAATAAAAAGTTTCTTATTTTAGAAACTTTATAAATATCAATCGTTTACTTTTTGTAAACCCTAGATATGGTGTCGAAGTGCTTTTAGCTATGTTTTGAGATGAGGATTAGGTGGTATTGAATCATAGATTTAGTTGATGAAGGATGGAGATTGACAAATTACAAAGTTTCTTATTTTAGAAACTTTATAAAACATCCATCTTTTAGACATAAAAAACCCTAGATGTAGAAGTAAAGAAGCTTTTAGCCAAGTTTGTAGAAGAGGATGAGATGGTATTGACTCTTAGATTTAGTTGATTGAGGATATTGAATTAAAAAATAAAAAGTTTCTTATTTTAGAAACTCTAAAACATCCATCTTTTAGACATAAGAGACCCTGGAGATGGTGTCAAAGAGCTTTTGGCCAAGTTTTGGGATGATGAAGAGATGGTTTTAAATCTTAGATTTAGTTGATGGAAGATGGAGATTGAAAAAATAGAAAGTTTATATAACATCAATCGTTTAGACATAGCTGACCCTAGAGATAGTGTTAATGAGCTTTTAGCTAAGTTTTGGATTGATGATGAGATGGTTTTGAATCTTAGGTTTAGCTGATGAAGGATGGAGATTGAAAAAATAGAAAGTTTCTTATTTTAGAAACTTTATAAAACATCAATCTTTTAGACATTGGAAACTCGAGAGATGATATCAAGGAGCTTTTAGAAACTTTATAAAGCATTATCTTTGAGACATTGGAAACTCGAGAGATGGTGTCAAACAGCTTTAAGCAACATTTTGAGATGAGGATTAGATGGTATTGAATCTTAGATTTAGTGGATGAAGGATGGAGATTAGAGAAATAGAAAGTTTATTATTTTAGAAACTTTAAAAAACATTCATCTTTTAGACGTGGGAAATCCTCGAGATAGTGTTAATAAGCTTTGTGCCAAGTTTTGAGATCAGGACGAGATGGTATTGAATCTTTGATTTAGTTGATAAAGCAAGAAGATTGAAAAATATAAAGTTTCTTATTTTAGAAACTTTTCAAAACATCAATTTTTAGCCATAGGAGACCCTAGAGATGGGGTCAAGGAGCTTTTAGCCATATTTTGAGGTGTGGATGAGATGGTATTGAAACTTAGATTTAGTTGATGAAGGACCCCCTTTTATTGTATTGAAACCCTAGAGATGATGTCAACCAACTTCTAGCCACGTTTTGGGTTGAGAATCAGAGGGTATTGAATCTTAGATTTAGCTGCTGAAGGATGGAGATTGAAAAATTAGAAAGATTCTTATTTTAGAAACTTTATAAAACATCCATCTTTTGGACATAAGATTATGATGAGAGGGTATTGAATCTTAGATTTAGTTGCTAAAGGATAGAGATTGGAGAAATAAAAAGTTTCTTATTTTAGAACTTTATAAATATCAATCTTTTACTTTTTGTAAACCCTAGATATGGTGTCGAAGTGCTTTTAGCTATGTTTTGAGATGAGGATTAGGTGGTATTGAATCATAGATTTAGTTGATGAAGGATGAAGATTGAAAAATTACAAAGTTTCTTATTTTAGAAACTTTATAAAACATCCATCTTTTAGACATAGAAAACCCTAGATGTGGAGTAAAGAAGCTTTTAGCCAAGTTTGTAGAAGAGGATGAGATGGTATTGACTCTTAGATTTAGTTGATTGAGGATATTGAATTAAAAAATAAAAAGTTTCTTATTTTAGAAACTCTAAAACATCCATCTTTTAGACATAAGAGACCTTGGAGATGGTGTCAAAGAGCTTTTGGCCAAGTTTTGCGATGATGAAGAGATGGTTTTGAATCTTAGATTTAGTTAATGGAAGATGGAGATTGAAAAAGTAGAAAGTTTCTTGTTTTAGAAACTTTATAAAATATCCATCTTTTACACATAGGAAATCCTAGAGATGGTGTTAAGGAGGTTTCAGTCAAGTTTTGAGATGAGGATGTTGGATCTTGGATTTTGTTGATAAAGGATGGAGATTGAAAAAATAGAAAGTTTATATAACATCAATCGTTTAGACATAGCTGACCCTAGAGATGGTGTCAATGAGCTTTTAGCCAAGTTTTGGATTGATGATGAGATGGTATTGAATTAGGTTTAGCTGATGAAGGATGGAGATTGAAAAAATAGAAAGTTCTTTATTTTACAAACTTTATAAAACATCCATCTTTTAGACATTGGAAACTCGAGAGATGGTGTCAAGGAGCTTTTAGCAAAGTTTTGAGATGAGAATGAGAGGGTACTGAATCTTAGATTTATTTGCTGAATGATGGAGATTGAAAGAAAAAAAAGTTTCCCATTTTAGAAACTTTATAAAACATCAAACTTTTATACTTAGTAAACCCCAGAGATGGTGTCAATGAGCTGAGATGAGGATTAGATGGTATTGAATCTTAGATTTAGTTGATGAAGGATTGAGATTGAAGAAATAGAAAGTTTATTATTTTAGAAACTTTATAAAACATCCATCTTTTAGACGTGGGAAATCCTCGAGATAGTGTTAGTAAGCTTTGTGCCAAGTTTTGAGATCAGGACGAGATGGTATTGAATCTTCGATTTAGTTGATAAAGCAAGAAGATTGAAAAATAGAAAGTTTCTTATTTTAAAAACTTTTCAAAACATCAATTTTTAGCCATAGGAGACCCTAGAGATGGGGTCAAGGAACTTTTAGCCATATTTTGAGGTGTGGATGAGATGGTATTGAAACATAGATTTAGTTGATGAAGGACCCCCTTTTATTATATTGAAACCCTAGAGATGATGTCAACCAACTTCTAGCCACGTTTTGGGTTGAGAATCAGAGGGTATTGAATGTTAGATTTAGCTGCTGAAGGATGCAGATTGAAAAAATAGAAAGATTCTTATTTTAGAAACTTTATAAAACATCCATCTTTTGGACATAAGAAACCCTAGAGATGGTGTCAAGGAGTTTTTTGCCAAGTTTTAAGATTAGGATGAGAGGGTATTGAATCTTAGATTTAGTTGCTAAAGGATAGAGATTGAAGAAATAAAAAGTTTCTTATTTTAGAAACTTTATAAATATCAATCGTTTACTTTTTGTAAACCCTAGATATGGTGTCGAAGTGCTTTTAGCTATGTTTTGAGATGAGGATTAGGTGGTATTGAATCATAGATTTAGTTGATGAAGGATGGAGATTGACAAATTACAAAGTTTCTTATTTTAGAAACTTTATAAAACATCCATCTTTTAGACATAGAAAACCCTAGATGTAGAAGTAAAGAAGCTTTTAGCCAAGTTTGTAGAAGAGGATGAGATGGTATTGACTCTTAGATTTAGTTGATTGAGGATATTGAATTAAAAAATAAAAAGTTTCTTATTTTAGAAACTCTAAAACATCCATCTTTTAGACATAAGAGACCCTGGAGATGGTGTCAAAGAGCTTTTGGCCAAGTTTTGGGATGATGAAAAGATGGTTTTAAATCTTATATTTAGTTGATGGAAGATGGAGATTGAAAAAGAAAGTTTCTTGTTTTAGAAACTTTATAAAATATCCATCTTTTAGACATAGGAAATCCTAGAGATGGTGTTAAGGAGGTCTCAGTCAAGTTTTGAGATGAGGATGTGATGGTATTGGATCTTAGATTTTGTTAATAAAGGATGGAGATTGAAAAAATAGAAAGTTTATATAACATCAATCGTTTAGACATAGCTGACCCTAGAGATAGTGTTAATGAGCTTTTAGCCAAGTTTTGGATTGATGATGAGATGGTTTTGAATCTTAGGTTTAGCTGATGAAGGATGGAGATTGAAAAAATAGAAAGTTTCTTATTTTAGAAACTTTATAAAACATCAATCTTTTAGACATTGGAAACTCGAGAGATGATGTCAAGGAGCTTTTAGAAACTTTATAAAGCATTATCTTTGAGACATTGGAAACTCGAGAGATGGTGTCAAACAGCTTTTAGCAACATTTTGAGATGAGGATTAGATGGTATTGAATCTTAGATTTAGTGGATGAAGGATGAAGATTAAAGAAATAGAAAGTTTATTATTTTAGAAACTTTAAAAAACATTCATCTTTTAGACGTGGGAAATCCTCGAGATAGTGTTAATAAGCTTTGTGCCAAGTTTTGAGATCAGGACGAGATGGTATTGAATCTTTGATTTAGTTGATAAAGCAAGAAGATTGAAAAATATAAAGTTTCTTATTTTAGAAACTTTTCAAAACATCAATTTTTAGCCATAGGAGACCCTAGAGATGGGGTCAAGGAGCTTTTAGCCATATTTTGAGGTGTGGATGAGATGGTATTGAAACTTAGATTTAGTTGATGAAGGACCCCCTTTTATTGTATTGAAACCCTAGAGATGATGTCAACCAACTTCTAGCCACGTTTTGGGTTGAGAATCAGAGGGTATTGAATCTTAGATTTAGCTGCTGAAGGATGGAGATTGAAAAAATAGAAAGATTCTTATTTTAGAAACTTTATAAAACATCCATCTTTTTGGACATAAGATTATGATGAGAGGGTATTGAATCTTAGATTTAGTTGCTAAAGGATAGAGATTGAAGAAATAAAAAGTTTCTTATTTTAGAACTTTATAAATATCAATCTTTTACTTTTTGTAAACCCTAGATATGGTGTCGAAGTGCTTTTAGCTATGTTTTGAGATGAGGATTAGGTGGTATTGAATCATAGATTTAGTTGATGAAGGATGAAGATTGAAAAATTACAAAGTTTCTTATTTTAGAAACTTTATAAAACATCCATCTTTTAGACATAGAAAACCCTAGATGTGGAGTAAAGAAGCTTTTAGCCAAGTTTGTAGAAGAGGATGAGATGGTATTGACTCTTAGATTTAGTTGATTGAGGATATTGAATTAAAAAATAAAAAGTTTCTTATTTTAGAAACTCTAAAACATCCATCTTTTAGACATAAGAGACCTTGGAGATGGTGTCAAAGAGCTTTTGGCCAAGTTTTGCGATGATGAAGAGATGGTTTTGAATCTTAGATTTAGTTGATGGAAGATGGAGATTGAAAAAGTAGAAAGTTTCTTGTTTTAGAAACTTTATAAAATATCCATCTTTTAGACATAGGAAATCCTAGAGATGGTGTTAAGGAGGTTTCAGTCAAGTTTTGAGATGAGGATGTTGGATCTTGGATTTTGTTGATAAAGGATGGAGATTGAAAAAATAGAAAGTTTATATAACATCAATCGTTTAGACATAGCTGACCCTAGAGATGGTGTCAATGAGCTTTTAGCCAAGTTTTGGATTGATGATGAGATGGTATTGAATTAGGTTTAGCTGATGAAGGATGGAGATTGAAAAAATAGAAAGTTCTTTATTTTACAAACTTTATAAAACATCCATCTTTTAGACATTGGAAACTCGAGAGATGGTGTCAAGGAGCTTTTAGCAAAGTTTTGAGATGAGAATGAGAGGGTACTGAATCTTAGATTTATTTGCTGAATGATGGAGATTGAAAGAAAAAAAAATTTCCCATTTTAGAAACTTTATAAAACATCAAACTTTTATACTTAGTAAACCCCAGAGATGGTGTCAATGAGCTGAGATGAGGATTAGATGGTATTGAATCTTAGATTTAGTTGATGAAGGATGGAGATTGAAGAAATAGAAAGTTTATTATTTTAGAAACTTTATAAAACATCCATCTTTTAGACGTGGGAAATCCTCGAGATAGTGTTAATAAGCTTGGTGCCAAGTTTTGAGATCAGGACGAGATGGTATTGAATCTTCGATTTAGTTGATAAAGCAAGAAGATTGAATAATAGAAAGTTTCTTATTTTAGAAACTTTTCAAAACATCAATTTTTAGCCATAGGAGACCCTAGAGATGGGGTCAAGGAACTTTTAGCCATATTTTGAGGTGTGGATGAGATGGTATTGAAACTTAGATTTAGTTGATGAAGGACCCCCTTTTATTGTATTGAAACCCTAGAGATGATGTCAACCAACTTCTAGCCACGTTTTGGGTTGAGAATCAGAGGGTATTGAATGTTAGATTTAGCTGCTGAAGGATGGAGATTGAAAAAATAGAAAGATTCTTATTTTAGAAACTTTATAAAACATCCATCTTTTGGACATAAGAAACCCTAGAGATGGTGTCAAGGAGTTTTTTGCCAAGTTTTAAGATTATGATGAGAGGGTATTGAATCTTAGATTTAGTTGCTAAAGGATAGAGATTGAAGAAATAAAAAGTTTCTTATTTTAGAAACTTTATAAATATCAATCGTTTACTTTTTGTAAACCCTAGATATGGTGTCGAAGTGCTTTTAGCTATGTTTTGAGATGAGGATTAGGTGGTATTGAATCATAGATTTAGTTGATGAAGGATGGAGATTGACAAATTACAAAGTTTCTTATTTTAGAAACTTTATAAAACATCCATCTTTTAGACATAAAAAACCCTAGATGTAGAAGTAAAGAAGCTTTTAGCCAAGTTTGTAGAAGAGGATGAGATGGTATTGACTCTTAGATTTAGTTGATTGAGGATATTGAATTAAAAAATAAAAAGTTTCTTATTTTAGAAACTCTAAAACATCCATCTTTTAGACATAAGAGACCCTGGAGATGGTGTCAAAGAGCTTTTGGCCAAGTTTTGCGATGATGAAGAGATGGTTTTGAATCTTAGATTTAGTTGATGGAAGATGGAGATTGAAAAAGTAGAAAGTTTCTTGTTTTAGAAACTTTATAAAATATCCATCTTTTAGACATAGGAAATCCTAGAGATGGTGTTAAGGAGGTTTCACTCAAGTTTTGAGATGAGGATGTTGGATCTTGGATTTTGTTGATAAAGGATGGAGATTGAAAAAATAGAAAGTTTATATAACATCAATCGTTTAGACATAGCTGACCCTAGAGATGGTGTCAATGAGCTTTTAGCCAAGTTTTGGATTGATGATGAGATGGTATTGAATTAGGATTAGCTGATGAAGGATGGAGATTGAAAAAATAGAAAGTTGCTTATTTTACAAACTTTATAAAACATCCATCTTTTAGACATTGGAAACTCGAGAGATGGTGTCAAGGAGCTTTTAGCAAAGTTTTGAGATGAGAATGAGAGGGTACTGAATCTTAGATTTATTTGCTGAATGATGGAGATTGAAAGAAAAAAAAGTTTCCCATTTTAGAAACTTTATAAAACATCAAACTTTTATACTTAGTAAACCCCAGAGATGGTGTCACTGAGCTGAGATGAGGATTAGATGGTATTGAATCTTAGATTTAGTTGATGAAGGATTGAGATTGAAGAAATAGAAAGTTTATTATTTTAGAAACTTTATAAAACATCCATCTTTTAGACGTGGGAAATCCTCGAGATAGTGTTAGTAAGCTTTGTGCCAAGTTTTGAGATCAGGACGAGATGGTATTGAATCTTCGATTTAGTTGATAAAGCAAGAAGATTGAAAAATAGAAAGTTTCTTATTTTAAAAACTTTTCAAAACATCAATTTTTAGCCATAGGAGACCCTAGAGATGGGGTCAAGGAGCTTTTAGCCATATTTTGAGGTGTGGATGAGATGGTATTGAAACTTAGATTTAGTTGATGAAGGACCCCCTTTTATTGTATTGAAACCCTAAAGATGATGTCAACCAACTTCTAGCCACGTTTTGGGTTGAGAATCAGAGGGTATTGAATCTTAGATTTAGCTGCTGAAGGATGGAGATTGAAAAAATTGAAAGATTCTTATTTTAGAAATTTTATAAAACATCCATCTTTTTGGACATAAGATTATGATGAGAGGGTATTGAATCTTAGATTTAGTTGCTAAAGGATAGAGATTGAAGAAATAAAAAGTTTCTTATTTTAGAACTTTATAAATATCAATCTTTTACTTTTTGTAAACCCTAGATATGGTGTCGAAGTGCTTTTAGCTATGTTTTGAGATGAGGATTAGGTGGTATTGAATCATAGATTTAGTTGATGAAGGATGAAGATTGAAAAATTACAAAGTTTCTTATTTTAGAAACTTTATAAAACATCCATCTTTTAGACATAGAAAACCCTAGATGTGGAGTAAAGAAGCTTTTAGCCAAGTTTGTAGAAGAGGATGAGATGGTATTGACTCTTAGATTTAGTTGATTGAGGATATTGAATTAAAAAATAAAAAGTTTCTTATTTTAGAAACTCTAAAACATCCATCTTTTAGACATAAGAGACCCTGGAGATGGTGTCAAAGAGCTTTTGGCCAAGTTTTGCGATGATGAAGAGATGGTTTTGAATCTTAGATTTAGTTGATGGAAGATGGAGATTGAAAAAGTAGAAAGTTTCTTGTTTTAGAAACTTTATAAAATATCCATCTTTTAGACATAGGAAATCCTAGAGATGGTGTTAAGGAGGTTTCAGTCAAGTTTTGAGATGAGGATGTTGGATCTTGGATTTTGTTGATAAAGGATGGAGATTGAAAAAATAGAAAGTTTATATAACATCAATCGTTTAGACATAGCTGACCCTAGAGATGGTGTCAATGAGCTTTTAGCCAAGTTTTGGATTGATGATGAGATGGTATTGAATTAGGTTTAGCTGATGAAGGATGGAGATTGAAAAAATAGAAAGTTCTTTATTTTACAAACTTTATAAAACATCCATCTTTTAGACATTGGAAACTCGAGAGATGGTGTCAAGGAGCTTTTAGCAAAGTTTTGAGATGAGAATGAGAGGGTACTGAATCTTAGATTTATTTGCTGAATGATGGAGATTGAAAGAAAAAAAAGTTTCCCATTTTAGAAACTTTATAAAACATCAAACTTTTATACTTAGTAAACCCCAGAGATGGTGTCAATGAGCTGAGATGAGGATTAGATGGTATTGAATCTTAGATTTAGTTGATGAAGGATTGAGATTGAAGAAATAGAAAGTTTATTATTTTAGAAACTTTATAAAACATCCATCTTTTAGACGTGGGAAATCCTCGAGATAGTGTTAGTAAGCTTTGTGCCAAGTTTTGAGATCAGGACGAGATGGTATTGAATCTTCGATTTAGTTGATAAAGCAAGAAGATTGAAAAATAGAAAGTTTCTTATTTTTAAAACTTTTCAAAACATCAATTTTTAGCCATAGGAGACCCTAGAGATGGGGTCAAGGAACTTTTAGCCATATTTTGAGGTGTGGATGAGATGGTATTGAAACATAGATTTAGTTGATGAAGGACCCCCTTTTATTATATTGAAACCCTAGAGATGATGTCAACCAACTTCTAGCCACGTTTTGGGTTGAGAATCAGAGGGTATTGAATGTTAGATTTAGCTGCTGAAGGATGCAGATTGAAAAAATAGAAAGATTCTTATTTTAGAAACTTTATAAAACATCCATCTTTTGGACATAAGAAACCCTAGAGATGGTGTCAAGGAGTTTTTTGCCAAGTTTTAAGATTAGGATGAGAGGGTATTGAATCTTAGATTTAGTTGCTAAAGGATAGAGATTGAAGAAATAAAAAGTTTCTTATTTTAGAAACTTTATAAATATCAATCGTTTACTTTTTGTAAACCCTAGATATGGTGTCGAAGTGCTTTTAGCTATGTTTTGAGATGAGGATTAGGTGGTATTGAATCATAGATTTAGTTGATGAAGGATGGAGATTGACAAATTACAAAGTTTCTTATTTTAGAAACTTTATAAAACATCCATCTTTTAGACATAGAAAACCCTAGATGTAGAAGTAAAGAAGCTTTTAGCCAAGTTTGTAGAAGAGGATGAGATGGTATTGACTCTTAGATTTAGTTGATTGAGGATATTGAATTAAAAAATAAAAAGTTTCTTATTTTAGAAACTCTAAAACATCCATCTTTTAGACATAAGAGACCCTGGAGATGGTGTCAAAGAGCTTTTGGCCAAGTTTTGGGATGATGAAAAGATGGTTTTAAATCTTATATTTAGTTGATGGAAGATGGAGATTGAAAAAGAAAGTTTCTTGTTTTAGAAACTTTATAAAATATCCATCTTTTAGACATAGGAAATCCTAGAGATGGTGTTAAGGAGGTCTCAGTCAAGTTTTGAGATGAGGATGTGATGGTATTGGATCTTAGATTTTGTTAATAAAGGATGGAGATTGAAAAAATAGAAAGTTTATATAACATCAATCGTTTAGACATAGCTGACCCTAGAGATAGTGTTAATGAGCTTTTAGCCAAGTTTTGGATTGATGATGAGATGGTTTTGAATCTTAGGTTTAGCTGATGAAGGATGGAGATTGAAAAAATAGAAAGTTTCTTATTTTAGAAACTTTATAAAACATCAATCTTTTAGACATTGGAAACTCGAGAGATGATGTCAAGGAGCTTTTAGAAACTTTATAAAGCATTATCTTTGAGACATTGGAAACTCGAGAGATGGTGTCAAACAGCTTTTAGCAACATTTTGAGATGAGGATTAGATGGTATTGAATCTTAGATTTAGTGGATGAAGGATGAAGATTAAAGAAATAGAAAGTTTATTATTTTAGAAACTTTAAAAAACATTCATCTTTTAGACGTGGGAAATCCTCGAGATAGTGTTAATAAGCTTTGTGCCAAGTTTTGAGATCAGGACGAGATGGTATTGAATCTTTGATTTAGTTGATAAAGCAAGAAGATTGAAAAATATAAAGTTTCTTATTTTAGAAACTTTTCAAAACATCAATTTTTAGCCATAGGAGACCCTAGAGATGGGGTCAAGGAGCTTTTAGCCATATTTTGAGGTGTGGATGAGATGGTATTGAAACTTAGATTTAGTTGATGAAGGACCCCCTTTTATTGTATTGAAACCCTAGAGATGATGTCAACCAACTTCTAGCCACGTTTTGGGTTGAGAATCAGAGGGTATTGAATCTTAGATTTAGCTGCTGAAGGATGGAGATTGAAAAAATAGAAAGATTCTTATTTTAGAAACTTTATAAAACATCCATCTTTTTGGACATAAGATTATGATGAGAGGGTATAGAATCTTAGATTTAGTTGCTAAAGGATAGAGATTGAAGAAATAAAAAGTTTCTTATTTTAGAACTTTATAAATATCAATCTTTTACTTTTTGTAAACCCTAGATATGGTGTCGAAGTGCTTTTAGCTATGTTTTGAGATGAGGATTAGGTGGTATTGAATCATAGATTTAGTTGATGAAGGATGAAGATTGAAAAATTACAAAGTTTCTTATTTTAGAAACTTTATAAAACATCCATCTTTTAGACATAGAAAACCCTAGATGTGGAGTAAAGAAGCTTTTAGCCAAGTTTGTAGAAGAGGATGAGATGGTATTGACTCTTAGATTTAGTTGATTGAGGATATTGAATTAAAAAATAAAAAGTTTCTTATTTTAGAAACTCTAAAACATCCATCTTTTAGACATAAGAGACCTTGGAGATGGTGTCAAAGAGCTTTTGGCCAAGTTTTGCGATGATGAAGAGATGGTTTTGAATCTTAGATTTAGTTGATGGAAGATGGAGATTGAAAAAGTAGAAAGTTTCTTGTTTTAGAAACTTTATAAAATATCCATCTTTTAGACATAGGAAATCCTAGAGATGGTGTTAAGGAGGTTTCAGTCAAGTTTTGAGATGAGGATGTTGGATCTTGGATTTTGTTGATAAAGGATGGAGATTGAAAAAATAGAAAGTTTATATAACATCAATCGTTTAGACATAGCTGACCCTAGAGATGGTGTCAATGAGCTTTTAGCCAAGTTTTGGATTGATGATGAGATGGTATTGAATTAGGTTTAGCTGATGAAGGATGGAGATTGAAAAAATAGAAAGTTCTTTATTTTACAAACTTTATAAAACATCCATCTTTTAGACATTGGAAACTCGAGAGATGGTGTCAAGGAGCTTTTAGCAAAGTTTTGAGATGAGAATGAGAGGGTACTGAATCTTAGATTTATTTGCTGAATGATGGAGATTGAAAGAAAAAAAAATTTCCCATTTTAGAAACTTTATAAAACATCAAACTTTTATACTTAGTAAACCCCAGAGATGGTGTCAATGAGCTGAGATGAGGATTAGATGGTATTGAATCTTAGATTTAGTTGATGAAGGATGGAGATTGAAGAAATAGAAAGTTTATTATTTTAGAAACTTTATAAAACATCCATCTTTTAGACGTGGGAAATCCTCGAGATAGTGTTAATAAGCTTGGTGCCAAGTTTTGAGATCAGGACGAGATGGTATTGAATCTTCGATTTAGTTGATAAAGCAAGAAGATTGAATAATAGAAAGTTTCTTATTTTAGAAACTTTTCAAAACATCAATTTTTAGCCATAGGAGACCCTAGAGATGGGGTCAAGGAACTTTTAGCCATATTTTGAGGTGTGGATGAGATGGTATTGAAACTTAGATTTAGTTGATGAAGGACCCCCTTTTATTGTATTGAAACCCTAGAGATGATGTCAACCAACTTCTAGCCACGTTTTGGGTTGAGAATCAGAGGGTATTGAATGTTAGATTTAGCTGCTGAAGGATGGAGATTGAAAAAATAGAAAGATTCTTATTTTAGAAACTTTATAAAACATCCATCTTTTGGACATAAGAAACCCTAGAGATGGTGTCAAGGAGTTTTTTGCCAAGTTTTAAGATTATGATGAGAGGGTATTGAATCTTAGATTTAGTTGCTAAAGGATAGAGATTGAAGAAATAAAAAGTTTCTTATTTTAGAAACTTTATAAATATCAATCGTTTACTTTTTGTAAACCCTAGATATGGTGTCGAAGTGCTTTTAGCTATGTTTTGAGATGAGGATTAGGTGGTATTGAATCATAGATTTAGTTGATGAAGGATGGAGATTGACAAATTACAAAGTTTCTTATTTTAGAAACTTTATAAAACATCCATCTTTTAGACATAAAAAACCCTAGATGTAGAAGTAAAGAAGCTTTTAGCCAAGTTTGTAGAAGAGGATGAGATGGTATTGACTCTTAGATTTAGTTGATTGAGGATATTGAATTAAAAAATAAAAAGTTTCTTATTTTAGAAACTCTAAAACATCCATCTTTTAGACATAAGAGACCCTGGAGATGGTGTCAAAGAGCTTTTGGCCAAGTTTTGCGATGATGAAGAGATGGTTTTGAATCTTAGATTTAGTTGATGGAAGATGGAGATTGAAAAAGTAGAAAGTTTCTTGTTTTAGAAACTTTATAAAATATCCATCTTTTAGACATAGGAAATCCTAGAGATGGTGTTAAGGAGGTTTCACTCAAGTTTTGAGATGAGGATGTTGGATCTTGGATTTTGTTGATAAAGGATGGAGATTGAAAAAATAGAAAGTTTATATAACATCAATCGTTTAGACATAGCTGACCCTAGAGATGGTGTCAATGAGCTTTTAGCCAAGTTTTGGATTGATGATGAGATGGTATTGAATTAGGATTAGCTGATGAAGGATGGAGATTGAAAAAATAGAAAGTTGCTTATTTTACAAACTTTATAAAACATCCATCTTTTAGACATTGGAAACTCGAGAGATGGTGTCAAGGAGCTTTTAGCAAAGTTTTGAGATGAGAATGAGAGGGTACTGAATCTTAGATTTATTTGCTGAATGATGGAGATTGAAAGAAAAAAAAGTTTCCCATTTTAGAAACTTTATAAAACATCAAACTTTTATACTTAGTAAACCCCAGAGATGGTGTCACTGAGCTGAGATGAGGATTAGATGGTATTGAATCTTAGATTTAGTTGATGAAGGATTGAGATTGAAGAAATAGAAAGTTTATTATTTTAGAAACTTTATAAAACATCCATCTTTTAGACGTGGGAAATCCTCGAGATAGTGTTAGTAAGCTTTGTGCCAAGTTTTGAGATCAGGACGAGATGGTATTGAATCTTCGATTTAGTTGATAAAGCAAGAAGATTGAAAAATAGAAAGTTTCTTATTTTAAAAACTTTTCAAAACATCAATTTTTAGCCATAGGAGACCCTAGAGATGGGGTCAAGGAGCTTTTAGCCATATTTTGAGGTGTGGATGAGATGGTATTGAAACTTAGATTTAGTTGATGAAGGACCCCCTTTTATTGTATTGAAACCCTAAAGATGATGTCAACCAACTTCTAGCCACGTTTTGGGTTGAGAATCAGAGGGTATTGAATCTTAGATTTAGCTGCTGAAGGATGGAGATTGAAAAAATTGAAAGATTCTTATTTTAGAAATTTTATAAAACATCCATCTTTTTGGACATAAGATTATGATGAGAGGGTATTGAATCTTAGATTTAGTTGCTAAAGGATAGAGATTGAAGAAATAAAAAGTTTCTTATTTTAGAACTTTATAAATATCAATCTTTTACTTTTTGTAAACCCTAGATATGGTGTCGAAGTGCTTTTAGCTATGTTTTGAGATGAGGATTAGGTGGTATTGAATCATAGATTTAGTTGATGAAGGATGAAGATTGAAAAATTACAAAGTTTCTTATTTTAGAAACTTTATAAAACATCCATCTTTTAGACATAGAAAACCCTAGATGTGGAGTAAAGAAGCTTTTAGCCAAGTTTGTAGAAGAGGATGAGATGGTATTGACTCTTAGATTTAGTTGATTGAGGATATTGAATTAAAAAATAAAAAGTTTCTTATTTTAGAAACTCTAAAACATCCATCTTTTAGACATAAGAGACCCTGGAGATGGTGTCAAAGAGCTTTTGGCCAAGTTTTGCGATGATGAAGAGATGGTTTTGAATCTTAGATTTAGTTGATGGAAGATGGAGATTGAAAAAGTAGAAAGTTTCTTGTTTTAGAAACTTTATAAAATATCCATCTTTTAGACATAGGAAATCCTAGAGATGGTGTTAAGGAGGTTTCAGTCAAGTTTTGAGATGAGGATGTTGGATCTTGGATTTTGTTGATAAAGGATGGAGATTGAAAAAATAGAAAGTTTATATAACATCAATCGTTTAGACATAGCTGACCCTAGAGATGGTGTCAATGAGCTTTTAGCCAAGTTTTGGATTGATGATGAGATGGTATTGAATTAGGTTTAGCTGATGAAGGATGGAGATTGAAAAAATAGAAAGTTCTTTATTTTACAAACTTTATAAAACATCCATCTTTTAGACATTGGAAACTCGAGAGATGGTGTCAAGGAGCTTTTAGCAAAGTTTTGAGATGAGAATGAGAGGGTACTGAATCTTAGATTTATTTGCTGAATGATGGAGATTGAAAGAAAAAAAAGTTTCCCATTTTAGAAACTTTATAAAACATCAAACTTTTATACTTAGTAAACCCCAGAGATGGTGTCAATGAGCTGAGATGAGGATTAGATGGTATTGAATCTTAGATTTAGTTGATGAAGGATGGAGATTGAAGAAATAGAAAGTTTATTATTTTAGAAACTTTATAAAACATCCATCTTTTAGACGTGGGAAATCCTCGAGATAGTGTTAATAAGCTTTGTGCCAAGTTTTGAGATCAGGACGAGATGGTATTGAATCTTCGATTTAGTTGATAAAGCAAGAAGATTGAAAAATATAAAGTTTCTTATTTTAGAAACTTTTCAAAACATCAATTTTTAGCCATAAGAGACCCTAGAGATGGGGTCAAGGAGCTTTTAGCCATATTTTGAGGTGTGGATGAGATGGTATTGAAACTTAGATTTACTTGATGAAGGACCCCCTTTTATTGTATTGAAACCCTAGAGATGATGTCAACCAACTTCTAGCCACGTTTTGGGTTGAGAATCAGAGGGTATTGAATCTTAGATTTAGCTGCTGAAGGATGGAGATTGAAAAATTAGAAAGATTCTTATTTTAGAAACTTTATAAAACATCCATCTATTTGGACATAAGATTATGATGAGAGGGTATTGAATCTTAGATTTAGTTGCTAAAGGATAGAGATTGAAGAAATAAAAAGTTTCTTATTTTAGAACTTTATAAATATCAATCTTTTACTTTTTGTAAACCCTAGATATGGTGTCGAAGTGCTTTTAGCTATGTTTTGAGATGAGGATTAGGTGGTATTGAATCATAGATTTAGTTGATGAAGGATGAAGATTGAAAAATTACAAAGTTTCTTATTTTAGAAACTTTATAAAACATCCATCTTTTAGACATAGAAAACCCTAGATGTGGAGTAAAGAAGCTTTTAGCCAAGTTTGTAGAAGAGGATGAGATGGTATTGACTCTTAGATTTAGTTGATTGAGGATATTGAATTAAAAAATAAAAAGTTTCTTATTTTAGAAACTCTAAAACATCCATCTTTTAGACATAAGAGACCCTGGAGATGGTGTCAAAGAGCTTTTGGCCAAGTTTTGCGATGATGAAGAGATGGTTTTGAATCTTAGATTTAGTTGATGGAAGATGGAGATTGAAAAGGTAGAAAGTTTCTTGTTTTAGAAACTTTATAAAATATCCATCTTTTAGACATAGGAAATCCTAGAGATGGTGTTAAGGAGGTTTCAGTCAAGTTTTGAGATGAGGATGTTGGATCTTGGATTTTGTTGATAAAGGATGGAGATTGAAAAAATAGAAAGTTTATATAACATCAATCGTTTAGACATAGCTGACCCTAGAGATGGTGTCAATGAGCTTTTAGCCAAGTTTTGGATTGATGATGAGATGGTATTGAATTAGGTTTAGCTGATGAAGGATGGAGATTGAAAAAATAGAAAGTTCTTTATTTTACAAACTTTATAAAACATCCATCTTTTAGACATTGGAAACTCGAGAGATGGTGTCAAGGAGCTTTTAGCAAAGTTTTGAGATGAGAATGAGAGGGTACTGAATCTTAGATTTATTTGCTGAATGATGGAGATTGAAAGAAAAAAAAGTTTCCCATTTTAGAAACTTTATAAAACATCAAACTTTTATACTTAGTAAACCCCAGAGATGGTGTCAATGAGCTGAGATGAGGATTAGATGGTATTGAATCTTAGATTTAGTTGATGAAGGATGGAGATTGAAGAAATAGAAAGTTTATTATTTTAGAAACTTTATAAAACATCCATCTTTTAGACGTGGGAAATCCTCGAGATAGTGTTAATAAGCTTTGTGCCAAGTTTTGAGATCAGGACGAGATGGTATTGAATCTTCGATTTAGTTGATAAAGCAAGAAGATTGAAAAATATAAAGTTTCTTATTTTAGAAACTTTTCAAAACATCAATTTTTAGCCATAGGAGACCCTAGAGATGGGGTCAAGGAGCTTTTAGCCATATTTTGAGGTGTGGATGAGATGGTATTGAAACTTAGATTTACTTGATGAAGGACCCCCTTTTATTGTATTGAAACCCTAGAGATGATGTCAACCAACTTCTAGCCACGTTTTGGGTTGAGAATCAGAGGGTATTGAATCTTAGATTTAGCTGCTGAAGGATGGAGATTGAAAAATTAGAAAGATTCTTATTTTAGAAACTTTATAAAACATCCATCTTTTTGGACATAAGATTATGATGAGAGGGTATTGAATCTTAGATTTAGTTGCTAAAGGATAGAGATTGAAGAAATAAAAAGTTTCTTATTTTAGAACTTTATAAATATCAATCTTTTACTTTTTGTAAACCCTAGATATGGTGTCGAAGTGCTTTTAGCTATGTTTTGAGATGAGGATTAGGTGGTATTGAATCATAGATTTAGTTGATGAAGGATGAAGATTGAAAAATTACAAAGTTTCTTATTTTAGAAACTTTATAAAACATCCATCTTTTAGACATAGAAAACCCTAGATGTGGAGTAAAGAAGCTTTTAGCCAAGTTTGTAGAAGAGGATGAGATGGTATTGACTCTTAGATTTAGTTGATTGAGGATATTGAATTAAAAAATAAAAAGTTTCTTATTTTAGAAACTCTAAAACATCCATCTTTTAGACATAAGAGACCCTGGAGATGGTGTCAAAGAGCTTTTGGCCAAGTTTTGCGATGATGAAGAGATGGTTTTGAATCTTAGATTTAGTTGATGGAAGATGGAGATTGAAAAAGTAGAAAGTTTCTTGTTTTAGAAACTTTATAAAATATCCATCTTTTAGACATAGGAAATCCTAGAGATGGTGTTAAGGAGGTTTCAGTCAAGTTTTGAGATGAGGATGTTGGATCTTGGATTTTGTTGATAAAGGATGGAGATTGAAAAAATAGAAAGTTTATATAACATCAATCGTTTAGACATAGCTGACCCTAGAGATGGTGTCAATGAGCTTTTAGCCAAGTTTTGGATTGATGATGAGATGGTATTGAATTAGGTTTAGCTGATGAAGGATGGAGATTGAAAAAATAGAAAGTTCTTTATTTTACAAACTTTATAAAACATCCATCTTTTAGACATTGGAAACTCGAGAGATGGTGTCAAGGAGCTTTTAGCAAAGTTTTGAGATGAGAATGAAAGGGTACTGAATCTTAGATTTATTTGCTGAATGATGGAGATTGAAAGAAAAAAAAGTTTCCCATTTTAGAAACTTTATAAAACATCAAACTTTTATACTTAGTAAACCCCAGAGATGGTGTCAATGAGCTGAGATGAGGATTAGATGGTATTGAATCTTAGATTTAGTTGATGAAGGATGGAGATTGAAGAAATAGAAAGTTTATTATTTTAGAAACTTTATAAAACATCCATCTTTTAGACGTGGGAAATCCTCGAGATAGTGTTAATAAGCTTTGTGCCAAGTTTTGAGATCAGGACGAGATGGTATTGAATCTTCGATTTAGTTGATAAAGCAAGAAGATTGAATAATAGAAAGTTTCTTATTTTAGAAACTTTTCAAAACATCAATTTTTAGCCATAGGAGACCCTAGAGATGGGGTCAAGGAACTTTTAGCCATGTTTTGAGATGTGGATGAGATGGTATTGACTTAGATTTAGTTGATGAAGGACCCCCTTTTATTGTATTGAAACCCTAGAGATGATGTCAACCAACTTCTAGCCACGTTTTGGGTTGAGAATCAGAGGGTATTGAATGTTAGATTTAGCTGCTGAAGGATGGAGATTGAAAAAATAGAAAGATTCTTATTTTAGAAACTTTATAAAACATCAATCTTTTGGACATAAGAAACCCTAGAGATGGTGTCAAGGAGTTTTTTGGCAAGTTTTAAGATTATGATGAGAGGGTATTGAATCTTAGATTTAGTTGGTAAAGGATAGAGATTGGAGAAATAAAAAGTTTCTTATTTTAGAAACTTTATAAATATCAATCGTTTACTTTTTGTAAACCCTATATATGGTGTCGAAGTGCTTTTAGCTATGTTTTGAGATGAGGATTAGGTGGTATTGAATCATAGATTTAGTTGATGAAGGATGGAGATTGACAAATTACAAAGTTTCTTATTTTAGAAACTTTATAAAACATCCATCTTTTAGACATAAAAAACCCTAGATGTAGAAGTAAAGAAGCTTTTAGCCAAGTTTGTAGAAGAGGATGAGATGGTATTGACTCTTAGATTTAGTTGATTGAGGATATTGAATTAAAAAATAAAAAGTTTCTTATTTTAGAAACTCTAAAACATCCATCTTTTAGACATAAGAGACCCTGGAGATGGTGTCAAAGAGCTTTTGGCCAAGTTTTGGGATGATGAAGAGATGGTTTTAAATCTTAGATTTAGTTGATGGAAGATGGAGATTGAAAAAGTAGAAAGTTTCTTGTTTTAGAAACTTTATAAAATATCCATCTTTTAGACATAGGAAATCCTAGAGATGGTGTTAAGGAGGTCTCAGTCAAGTTTTGAGATGAGGATGTGATGGTATTAGATCTTGGATTTTGTTGATAAAGGATGGAGATTGAAAAAATAGAAAGTTTATATAACATCAATCGTTTAGACATAGCTGACCCTAGAGATAGTGTTAATGAGCTTTTAGCTAAGTTTTGGATTGATGATGAGATGGTTTTGAATCTTAGGTTTAGCTGATGAAGGATGGAGATTGAAAAAATAGAAAGTTTCTTATTTTAGAAACTTTATAAAACATCAATCTTTTAGACATTGGAAACTCGAGAGATGATGTCAAGGAGCTTTTAGAAACTTTATAAAGCATTATCTTTGAGACATTGGAAACTCGAGAGATGGTGTCAAACAGCTTTTAGCAACATTTTGAGATGAGGATTAGATGGTATTGAATCTTAGATTTAGTGGATGAAGGATGGAGATTAAAGAAATAGAAAGTTTATTATTTTAGAAACTTTAAAAAACATTCATCTTTTAGACGTGGGAAATCCTCGAGATAGTGTTAATAAGCTTTGTGCCAAGTTTTGAGATCAGGACGAGATGGTATTGAATCTTTGATTTAGTTGATAAAGCAAGAAGATTGAAAAATATAAAGTTTCTTATTTTAGAAACTTTTCAAAACATCAATTTTTAGCCATAGGAGACCCTAGAGATGGGGTCAAGGAGCTTTTAGCCATATTTTGAGGTGTGGATGAGATGGTATTGAAACTTAGATTTAGTTGATGAAGGACCCCCTTTTATTGTATTGAAACCCTAGAGATGATGTCAACCAACTTCTAGCCACGTTTTGGGTTGAGAATCAGAGGGTATTGAATCTTAGATTTAGCTGCTGAAGGATGGAGATTGAAAAATTAGAAAGATTCTTATTTTAGAAACTTTATAAAACATCCATCTTTTGGACATAAGATTATGATGAGAGGGTATTGAATCTTAGATTTAGTTGCTAAAGGATAGAGATTGGAGAAATAAAAAGTTTCTTATTTTAGAACTTTATAAATATCAATCTTTTACTTTTTGTAAACCCTAGATATGGTGTCGAAGTGCTTTTAGCTATGTTTTGAGATGAGGATTAGGTGGTATTGAATCATAGATTTAGTTGATGAAGGATGAAGATTGAAAAATTACAAAGTTTCTTATTTTAGAAACTTTATAAAACATCCATCTTTTAGACATAGAAAACCCTAGATGTGGAGTAAAGAAGCTTTTAGCCAAGTTTGTAGAAGAGGATGAGATGGTATTGACTCTTAGATTTAGTTGATTGAGGATATTGAATTAAAAAATAAAAAGTTTCTTATTTTAGAAACTCTAAAACATCCATCTTTTAGACATAAGAGACCCTGGAGATGGTGTCAAAGAGCTTTTGGCCAAGTTTTGCGATGATGAAGAGATGGTTTTGAATCTTAGATTTAGTTAATGGAAGATGGAGATTGAAAAAGTAGAAAGTTTCTTGTTTTAGAAACTTTATAAAATATCCATCTTTTACACATAGGAAATCCTAGAGATGGTGTTAAGGAGGTTTCAGTCAAGTTTTGAGATGAGGATGTTGGATCTTGGATTTTGTTGATAAAGGATGGAGATTGAAAAAATAGAAAGTTTATATAACATCAATCGTTTAGACATAGCTGACCCTAGAGATGGTGTCAATGAGCTTTTAGCCAAGTTTTGGATTGATGATGAGATGGTATTGAATTAGGTTTAGCTGATGAAGGATGGAGATTGAAAAAATAGAAAGTTCTTTATTTTACAAACTTTATAAAACATCCATCTTTTAGACATTGGAAACTCGAGAGATGGTGTCAAGGAGCTTTTAGCAAAGTTTTGAGATGAGAATGAGAGGGTACTGAATCTTAGATTTATTTGCTGAATGATGGAGATTGAAAGAAAAAAAAGTTTCCCATTTTAGAAACTTTATAAAACATCAAACTTTTATACTTAGTAAACCCCAGAGATGGTGTCACTGAGCTGAGATGAGGATTAGATGGTATTGAATCTTAGATTTAGTTGATGAAGGATTGAGATTGAAGAAATAGAAAGTTTATTATTTTAGAAACTTTATAAAACATCCATCTTTTAGACGTGGGAAATCCTCGAGATAGTGTTAGTAAGCTTTGTGCCAAGTTTTGAGATCAGGACGAGATGGTATTGAATCTTCGATTTAGTTGATAAAGCAAGAAGATTGAAAAATAGAAAGTTTCTTATTTTAAAAACTTTTCAAAACATCAATTTTTAGCCATAGGAGACCCTAGAGATGGGGTCAAGGAGCTTTTAGCCATATTTTGAGGTGTGGATGAGATGGTATTGAAACTTAGATTTAGTTGATGAAGGACCCCCTTTTATTGTATTGAAACCCTAAAGATGATGTCAACCAACTTCTAACCACGTTTTGGGTTGAGAATCAGAGGGTATTGAATCTTAGATTTAGCTGCTGAAGGATGGAGATTGAAAAAATAGAAAGATTCTTATTTTAGAAATTTTATAAAACATCCATCTTTTTGGACATAAGATTATGATGAGAGGGTATTGAATCTTAGATTTAGTTGCTAAAGGATAGAGATTGAAGAAATAAAAAGTTTCTTATTTTAGAACTTTATAAATATCAATCTTTTACTTTTTGTAAACCCTAGATATGGTGTCGAAGTGCTTTTAGCTATGTTTTGAGATGAGGATTAGGTGGTATTGAATCATAGATTTAGTTGATGAAGGATGAAGATTGAAAAATTACAAAGTTTCTTATTTTAGAAACTTTATAAAACATCCATCTTTTAGACATAGAAAACCCTAGATGTGGAGTAAAGAAGCTTTTAGCCAAGTTTGTAGAAGAGGATGAGATGGTATTGACTCTTAGATTTAGTTGATTGAGGATATTGAATTAAAAAATAAAAAGTTTCTTATTTTAGAAACTCTAAAACATCCATCTTTTAGACATAAGAGACCCTGGAGATGGTGTCAAAGAGCTTTTGGCCAAGTTTTGCGATGATGAAGAGATGGTTTTGAATCTTAGATTTAGTTGATGGAAGATGGAGATTGAAAAAGTAGAAAGTTTCTTGTTTTAGAAACTTTATAAAATATCCATCTTTTAGACATAGGAAATCCTAGAGATGGTGTTAAGGAGGTTTCAGTCAAGTTTTGAGATGAGGATGTTGGATCTTGGATTTTGTTGATAAAGGATGGAGATTGAAAAAATAGAAAGTTTATATAACATCAATCGTTTAGACATAGCTGACCCTAGAGATGGTGTCAATGAGCTTTTAGCCAAGTTTTGGATTGATGATGAGATGGTATTGAATTAGGTTTAGCTGATGAAGGATGGAGATTGAAAAAATAGAAAGTTCTTTATTTTACAAACTTTATAAAACATCCATCTTTTAGACATTGGAAACTCGAGAGATGGTGTCAAGGAGCTTTTAGCAAAGTTTTGAGATGAGAATGAGAGGGTACTGAATCTTAGATTTATTTGCTGAATGATGGAGATTGAAAGAAAAAAAAGTTTCCCATTTTAGAAACTTTATAAAACATCAAACTTTTATACTTAGTAAACCCCAGAGATGGTGTCAATGAGCTGAGATGAGGATTAGATGGTATTGAATCTTAGATTTAGTTGATGAAGGATGGAGATTGAAGAAATAGAAAGTTTATTATTTTAGAAACTTTATAAAACATCCATCTTTTAGACGTGGGAAATCCTCGAGATAGTGTTACTAAGCTTTGTGCCAAGTTTTGAGATCAGGACGAGATGGTATTGAATCTTCGATTTAGTTGATAAAGCAAGAAGATTGAAAAATATAAAGTTTCTTATTTTAGAAACTTTTCAAAACATCAATTTTTAGCCATAGGAGACCCTAGAGATGGGGTCAAGGAGCTTTTAGCCATATTTTGAGGTGTGGATGAGATGGTATTGAAACTTAGATTTACTTGATGAAGGACCCCCTTTTATTGTATTGAAACCCTAGAGATGATGTCAACCAACTTCTAGCCACGTTTTGGGTTGAGAATCAGAGGGTATTGAATCTTAGATTTAGCTGCTGAAGGATGGAGATTGAAAAATTAGAAAGATTCTTATTTTAGAAACTTTATAAAACATCCATCTTTTTGGACATAAGATTATGATGAGAGGGTATTGAATCTTAGATTTAGTTGCTAAAGGATAGAGATTGAAGAAATAAAAAGTTTCTTATTTTAGAACTTTATAAATATCAATCTTTTACTTTTTGTAAACCCTAGATATGGTGTCGAAGTGCTTTTAGCTATGTTTTGAGATGAGGATTAGGTGGTATTGAATCATAGATTTAGTTGATGAAGGATGAAGATTGAAAAATTACAAAGTTTCTTATTTTAGAAACTTTATAAAACATCCATCTTTTAGACATAGAAAACCCTAGATGTGGAGTAAAGAAGCTTTTAGCCAAGTTTGTAGAAGAGGATGAGATGGTATTGACTCTTAGATTTAGTTGATTGAGGATATTGAATTAAAAAATAAAAAGTTTCTTATTTTAGAAACTCTAAAACATCCATCTTTTAGACATAAGAGACCCTGGAGATGGTGTCAAAGAGCTTTTGGCCAAGTTTTTCGATGATGAAGAGATGGTTTTGAATCTTAGATTTAGTTGATGGAAGATGGAGATTGAAAAAGTAGAAAGTTTCTTGTTTTAGAAACTTTATAAAATATCCATCTTTTAGACATAGGAAATCCTAGAGATGGTGTTAAGGAGGTTTCAGTCAAGTTTTGAGATGAGGATGTTGGATCTTGGATTTTGTTGATAAATGATGGAGATTGAAAAAATAGAAAGTTTATATAACATCAATCGTTTAGACATAGCTGACCCTAGAGATGGTGTCAATGAGCTTTTAGCCAAGTTTTGGATTGATGATGAGATGGTATTGAATTAGGTTTAGCTGATGAAGGATGGAGATTGAAAAAATAGAAAGTTCTTTATTTTACAAACTTTATAAAACATCCATCTTTTAGACATTGGAAACTCGAGAGATGGTGTCAAGGAGCTTTTAGCCAAGTTTTGAGATGAGAATGAAAGGGTACTGAATCTTAGATTTATTTGCTGAATGATGGAGATTGAAAGAAAAAAAAGTTTCCCATTTTAGAAACTTTATAAAACATCAAACTTTTATACTTAGTAAACCCCAGAGATGGTGTCAATGAGCTGAGATGAGGATTAGATGGTATTGAATCTTAGATTTAGTTGATGAAGGATGGAGATTGAAGAAATAGAAAGTTTATTATTTTAGAAACTTTATAAAACATCCATCTTTTAGACGTGGGAAATCCTCGAGATAGTGTTAATAAGCTTTGTGCCAAGTTTTGAGATCAGGACGAGATGGTATTGAATCTTCGATTTAGTTGATAAAGCAAGAAGATTGAATAATAGAAAGTTTCTTATTTTAGAAACTTTTCAAAACATCAATTTTTAGCCATAGGAGACCCTAGAGATGGGGTCAAGGAACTTTTAGCCATGTTTTGAGCTGTGGATGAGATGGTATTGACTTAGATTTAGTTGATGAAGGACCCCCTTTTATTGTATTGAAACCCTAGAGATGATGTCAACCAACTTCTAGCCACGTTTTGGGTTGAGAATCAGAGGGTATTGAATGTTAGATTTAGCTGCTGAAGGATGGAGATTGAAAAAATAGAAAGATTCTTATTTTAGAAACTTTATAAAACATCAATCTTTTGGACATAAGAAACCCTAGAGATGGTGTCAAGGAGTTTTTTGCCAAGTTTTAAGATTATGATGAGAGGGTATTGAATCTTAGATTTAGTTGCTAAAGGATAGAGATTGGAGAAATAAAAAGTTTCTTATTTTAGAAACTTTATAAATATCAATCGTTTACTTTTTGTAAACCCTATATATGGTGTCGAAGTGCTTTTAGCTATGTTTTGAGATGAGGATTAGGTGGTATTGAATCATAGATTTAGTTGATGAAGGATGGAGATTGACAAATTACAAAGTTTCTTATTTTAGAAACTTTATAAAACATCCATCTTTTAGACATAAAAAACCCTAGATGTAGAAGTAAAGAAGCTTTTAGCCAAGTTTGTAGAAGAGGATGAGATGGTATTGACTCTTAGATTTAGTTGATTGAGGATATTGAATTAAAAAATAAAAAGTTTCTTATTTTAGAAACTCTAAAACATCCATCTTTTAGACATAAGAGACCCTGGAGATGGTGTCAAAGAGCTTTTGGCCAAGTTTTGGGATGATGAAGAGATGGTTTTAAATCTTAGATTTAGTTGATGGAAGATGGAGATTGAAAAAGTAGAAAGTTTCTTGTTTTAGAAACTTTATAAAATATCCATCTTTTAGACATTGGAAATCCTAGAGATGGTGTTAAGGAGGTCTCAGTCAAGTTTTGAGATGAGGATGTGATGGTATTAGATCTTGGATTTTGTTGATAAAGGATGGAGATTGAAAAAATAGAAAGTTTATATAACATCAATCGTTTAGACATAGCTGACCCTAGAGATAGTGTTAATGAGCTTTTAGCTAAGTTTTGGATTGATGATGAGATGGTTTTGAATCTTAGGTTTAGCTGATGAAGGATGGAGATTGAAAAAATAGAAAGTTTCTTATTTTAGAAACTTTATAAAACATCAATCTTTTAGACATTGGAAACTCGAGAGATGATGTCAAGGAGCTTTTAGAAACTTTATAAAGCATTATCTTTGAGACATTGGAAACTCGAGAGATGGTGTCAAACAGCTTTTAGCAACATTTTGAGATGAGGATTAGATGGTATTGAATCTTAGATTTAGTGGATGAAGGATGGAGATTAAAGAAATAGAAAGTTTATTATTTTAGAAACTTTAAAAAACATTCATCTTTTAGACGTGGGAAATCCTCGAGATAGTGTTAATAAGCTTTGTGCCAAGTTTTGAGATCAGGACGAGATGGTATTGAATCTTTGATTTAGTTGATAAAGCAAGAAGATTGAAAAATATAAAGTTTCTTATTTTAGAAACTTTTCAAAACATCAATTTTTAGCCATAGGAGACCCTAGAGATGGGGTCAAGGAGCTTTTAGCCATATTTTGAGGTGTGGATGAGATGGTATTGAAACTTAGATTTAGTTGATGAAGGACCCCCTTTTATTGTATTGAAACCCTAGAGATGATGTCAACCAACTTCTAGCCACGTTTTGGGTTGAGAATCAGAGGGTATTGAATCTTAGATTTAGCTGCTGAAGGATGGAGATTGAAAAATTAGAAAGATTCTTATTTTAGAAACTTTATAAAACATCCATCTTTTGGACATAAGATTATGATGAGAGGGTATTGAATCTTAGATTTAGTTGCTAAAGGATAGAGATTGGAGAAATAAAAAGTTTCTTATTTTAGAACTTTATAAATATCAATCTTTTACTTTTTGTAAACCCTAGATATGGTGTCGAAGTGCTTTTAGCTATGTTTTGAGATGAGGATTAGGTGGTATTGAATCATAGATTTAGTTGATGAAGGATGAAGATTGAAAAATTACAAAGTTTCTTATTTTAGAAACTTTATAAAACATCCATCTTTTAGACATAGAAAACCCTAGATGTGGAGTAAAGAAGCTTTTAGCCAAGTTTGTAGAAGAGGATGAGATGGTATTGACTCTTAGATTTAGTTGATTGAGGATATTGAATTAAAAAATAAAAAGTTTCTTATTTTAGAAACTCTAAAACATCCATCTTTTAGACATAAGAGACCCTGGAGATGGTGTCAAAGAGCTTTTGGCCAAGTTTTGCGATGATGAAGAGATGGTTTTGAATCTTAGATTTAGTTAATGGAAGATGGAGATTGAAAAAGTAGAAAGTTTCTTGTTTTAGAAACTTTATAAAATATCCATCTTTTACACATAGGAAATCCTAGAGATGGTGTTAAGGAGGTTTCAGTCAAGTTTTGAGATGAGGATGTTGGATCTTGGATTTTGTTGATAAAGGATGGAGATTGAAAAAATAGAAAGTTTATATAACATCAATCGTTTAGACATAGCTGACCCTAGAGATGGTGTCAATGAGCTTTTAGCCAAGTTTTGGATTGATGATGAGATGGTATTGAATTAGGTTTAGCTGATGAAGGATGGAGATTGAAAAAATAGAAAGTTCTTTATTTTACAAACTTTATAAAACATCCATCTTTTAGACATTGGAAACTCGAGAGATGGTGTCAAGGAGCTTTTAGCAAAGTTTTGAGATGAGAATGAGAGGGTACTGAATCTTAGATTTATTTGCTGAATGATGGAGATTGAAAGAAAAAAAAGTTTCCCATTTTAGAAACTTTATAAAACATCAAACTTTTATACTTAGTAAACCCCAGAGATGGTGTCAATGAGCTGAGATGAGGATTAGATGGTATTGAATCTTAGATTTAGTTGATGAAGGATTGAGATTGAAGAAATAGAAAGTTTATTATTTTAGAAACTTTATAAAACATCCATCTTTTAGACGTGGCAAATCCTCGAGATAGTGTTAGTAAGCTTTGTGCCAAGTTTTGAGATCAGGACGAGATGGTATTGAATCTTCGATTTAGTTGATAAAGCAAGAAGATTGAAAAATAGAAAGTTTCTTATTTTAAAAACTTTTCAAAACATCAATTTTTAGCCATAAGAGACCCTAGAGATGGGGTCAAGGAACTTTTAGCCATATTTTGAGGTGTGGATGAGATGGTATTGAAACTTAGATTTAGTTGATGAAGGACCCCCTTTTATTGTATTGAAACCCTAGAGATGATGTCAACCAACTTCTAGCCACGTTTTGGGTTGAGAATCAGAGGGTATTGAATGTTAGATTTAGCTGCTGAAGGATGGAGATTGGAAAAATAGAAAGATTCTTATTTTAGAAACTTTATAAAACATCCATCTTTTGGACATAAGAAACCCTAGAGATGGTGTCAAGGAGTTTTTTGCCAAGTTTTAAGATTAGGATGAGAGGGTATTGAATCTTAGATTTAGTTGCTAAAGGATAGAGATTGAAGAAATAAAAAGTTTCTTATTTTAGAAACTTTATAAATATCAATCGTTTACTTTTTGTAAACCCTAGATATGGTGTCGAAGTGCTTTTAGCTATGTTTTGAGATGAGGATTAGGTGGTATTGTATCATAGATTTAGTTGATGAAGGATGGAGATTGACAAATTACAAAGTTTCTTATTTTAGAAACTTTATAAAACATCCATCTTTTAGACATAGAAAACCCTAGATGTAGAAGTAAAGAAGCTTTTAGCCAAGTTTGTAGAAGAGGATGAGATGGTATTGACTCTTAGATTTAGTTGATTGAGGATATTGAATTAAAAAATAAAAAGTTTCTTATTTTAGAAACTCTAAAACATCCATCTTTTAGACATAAGAGACCCTGGAGATGGTGTCAAAGAGCTTTTGGCCAAGTTTTGGGATGATGAAAAGATGGTTTTAAATCTTAGATTTAGTTGATGGAAGATGGAGATTGAAAAAGAAAGTTTCTTGTTTTAGAAACTTTATAAAATATCCATCTTTTAGACATAGGAAATCCTAGAGATGGTGTTAAGGAGGTCTCAGTCAAGTTTTGAGATGAGGATGTGATGGTATTGGATCTTGGATTTTGTTAATAAAGGATGGAGATTGAAAAAATAGAAAGTTTATATAACATCAATCGTTTAGACATAGCTGACCCTAGAGATAGTGTTAATGAGCTTTTAGCCAAGTTTTGGATTGATGATGAGATGGTTTTGAATCTTAGGTTTAGCTGATGAAGGATGGAGATTGAAAAAATAGAAAGTTTCTTATTTTAGAAACTTTATAAAACATCAATCTTTTAGACATTGGAAACTCGAGAGATGATGTCAAGGAGCTTTTAGAAACTTTATAAAGCATTATCTTTGAGACATTGGAAACTCGAGAGATGGTGTCAAACAGCTTTTAGCAACATTTTGAGATGAGGATTAGATGGTATTGAATCTTAGATTTAGTGGATGAAGGATGAAGATTAAAGAAATAGAAAGTTTATTATTTTAGAAACTTTAAAAAACATTAATCTTTTAGACGTGGGAAATCCTCGAGATAGTGTTAATAAGCTTTGTGCCAAGTTTTGAGATCAGGACGAGATGGTATTGAATCTTTGATTTAGTTGATAAAGCAAGAAGATTGAAAAATATAAAGTTTCTTATTTTAGAAACTTTTCAAAACATCAATTTTTAGCCATAGGAGACCCTAGAGATGGGGTCAAGGAGCTTTTAGCCATATTTTGAGGTGTGGATGAGATGGTATTGAAACTTAGATTTAGTTGATGAAGGACCCCCTTTTATTGTATTGAAACCCTAGAGATGATGTCAACCAACTTCTAGCCACGTTTTGGGTTGAGAATCAGAGGGTATTGAATCTTAGATTTAGCTGCTGAAGGATGGAGATTGAAAAATTAGAAAGATTCTTATTTTAGAAACTTTATAAAACATCCATCTTTTGGACATAAGATTATGATGAGAGGGTATTGAATCTTAGATTTAGTTGCTAAAGGATAGAGATTGGAGAAATAAAAAGTTTCTTATTTTAGAACTTTATAAATATCAATCTTTTACTTTTTGTAAACCCTAGATATGGTGTCGAAGTGCTTTTAGCTATGTTTTGAGATGAGGATTAGGTGGTATTGAATCATAGATTTAGTTGATGAAGGATGAAGATTGAAAAATTACAAAGTTTCTTATTTTAGAAACTTTATAAAACATCCATCTTTTAGACATAGAAAACCCTAGATGTGGAGTAAAGAAGCTTTTAGCCAAGTTTGTAGAAGAGGATGAGATGGTATTGACTCTTAGATTTAGTTGATTGAGGATATTGAATTAAAAAATAAAAAGTTTCTTATTTTAGAAACTCTAAAACATCCATCTTTTAGACATAAGAGACCCTGGAGATGGTGTCAAAGAGCTTTTGGCCAAGTTTTGGGATGATGAAAAGATGGTTTTAAATCTTAGATTTAGTTGATGGAAGATGGAGATTGAAAAAGAAAGTTTCTTGTTTTAGAAACTTTATAAAATATCCATCTTTTAGACATAGGAAATCCTAGAGATGGTGTTAAGGAGGTCTCAGTCAAGTTTTGAGATGAGGATGTGATGGTATTGGATCTTGGATTTTGTTAATAAAGGATGGAGATTGAAAAAATAGAAAGTTTATATAACATCAATCGTTTAGACATAGCTGACCCTAGAGATAGTGTTAATGAGCTTTTAGCCAAGTTTTGGATTGATGATGAGATGGTTTTGAATCTTAGGTTTAGCTGATGAAGGATGGAGATTGAAAAAATAGAAAGTTTCTTATTTTAGAAACTTTATAAAACATCAATCTTTTAGACATTGGAAACTCGAGAGATGATGTCAAGGAGCTTTTAGAAACTTTATAAAGCATTATCTTTGAGACATTGGAAACTCGAGAGATGGTGTCAAACAGCTTTTAGCAACATTTTGAGATGAGGATTAGATGGTATTGAATCTTAGATTTAGTGGATGAAGGATGAAGATTAAAGAAATAGAAAGTTTATTATTTTAGAAACTTTAAAAAACATTAATCTTTTAGACGTGGGAAATCCTCGAGATAGTGTTAATAAGCTTTGTGCCAAGTTTTGAGATCAGGACGAGATGGTATTGAATCTTTGATTTAGTTGATAAAGCAAGAAGATTGAAAAATATAAAGTTTCTTATTTTAGAAACTTTTCAAAACATCAATTTTTAGCCATAGGAGACCCTAGAGATGGGGTCAAGGAGCTTTTAGCCATATTTTGAGGTGTGGATGAGATGGTATTGAAACTTAGATTTAGTTGATGAAGGACCCCCTTTTATTGTATTGAAACCCTAGAGATGATGTCAACCAACTTCTAGCCACGTTTTGGGTTGAGAATCAGAGGGTATTGAATCTTAGATTTAGCTGCTGAAGGATGGAGATTGAAAAATTAGAAAGATTCTTATTTTAGAAACTTTATAAAACATCCATCTTTTGGACATAAGATTATGATGAGAGGGTATTGAATCTTAGATTTAGTTGCTAAAGGATAGAGATTGGAGAAATAAAAAGTTTCTTATTTTAGAACTTTATAAATATCAATCTTTTACTTTTTGTAAACCCTAGATATGGTGTCGAAGTGCTTTTAGCTATGTTTTGAGATGAGGATTAGGTGGTATTGAATCATAGATTTAGTTGATGAAGGATGAAGATTGAAAAATTACAAAGTTTCTTATTTTAGAAACTTTATAAAACATCCATCTTTTAGACATAGAAAACCCTAGATGTGGAGTAAAGAAGCTTTTAGCCAAGTTTGTAGAAGAGGATGAGATGGTATTGACTCTTAGATTTAGTTGATTGAGGATATTGAATTAAAAAATAAAAAGTTTCTTATTTTAGAAACTCTAAAACATCCATCTTTTAGACATAAGAGACCCTGGAGATGGTGTCAAAGAGCTTTTGGCCAAGTTTTGCGATGATGAAGAGATGGTTTTGAATCTTAGATTTAGTTGATGGAAGATGGAGATTGAAAAAGTAGAAAGTTTCTTGTTTTAGAAACTTTATAAAATATCCATCTTTTAGACATAGGAAATCCTAGAGATGGTGTTAAGGAGGTTTCAGTCAAGTTTTGAGATGAGGATGTTGGATCTTGGATTTTGTTGATAAAGGATGGAGATTGAAAAAATAGAAAGTTTATATAACATCAATCGTTTAGACATAGCTGACCCTAGAGATGGTGTCAATGAGCTTTTAGCCAAGTTTTGGATTGATGATGAGATGGTATTGAATTAGGTTTAGCTGATGAAGGATGGAGATTGAAAAAATAGAAAGTTCTTTATTTTACAAACTTTATAAAACATCCATCTTTTAGACATTGGAAACTCGAGAGATGGTGTCAAGGAGCTTTTAGCAAAGTTTTGAGATGAGAATGAGAGGGTACTGAATCTTAGATTTATTTGCTGAATGATGGAGATTGAAAGAAAAAAAAATTTCCCATTTTAGAAACTTTATAAAACATCAAACTTTTATACTTAGTAAACCCCAGAGATGGTGTCAATGAGCTGAGATGAGGATTAGATGGTATTGAATCTTAGATTTAGTTGATGAAGGATGGAGATTGAAGAAATAGAAAGTTTATTATTTTAGAAACTTTATAAAACATCCATCTTTTAGACGTGGGAAATCCTCGAGATAGTGTTAATAAGCTTGGTGCTAAGTTTTGAGATCAGGACGAGATGGTATTGAATCTTCGATTTAGTTGATAAAGCAAGAAGATTGAATAATAGAAAGTTTCTTATTTTAGAAACTTTTCAAAACATCAATTTTTAGCCATAGGAGACCCTAGAGATGGGGTCAAGGAACTTTTAGCCATATTTTGAGGTGTGGATGAGATGGTATTGAAACTTAGATTTAGTTGATGAAGGACCCCCTTTTATTGTATTGAAACCCTAGAGATGATGTCAACCAACTTCTAGCCACGTTTTGGGTTGAGAATCAGAGGGTATTGAATGTTAGATTTAGCTGCTGAAGGATGGAGATTGAAAAAATAGAAAGATTCTTATTTTAGAAACTTTATAAAACATCCATCTTTTGGACATAAGAAACCCTAGAGATGGTGTCAAGGAGTTTTTTGCCAAGTTTTAAGATTATGATGAGAGGGTATTGAATCTTAGATTTAGTTGCTAAAGGATAGAGATTGAAGAAATAAAAAGTTTCTTATTTTAGAAACTTTATAAATATCATTCGTTTACTTTTTGTAAACCCTAGATATGGTGTCGAAGTGCTTTTAGCTATGTTTTGAGATGAGGATTAGGTGGTATTGAATCATAGATTTAGTTGATGAAGGATGGAGATTGACAAATTACAAAGTTTCTTATTTTAGAAACTTTATAAAACATCCATCTTTTAGACATAAAAAACCCTAGATGTAGAAGTAAAGAAGCTTTTAGCCAAGTTTGTAAAAGAGGATGAGATGGTATTGACTCTTAGATTTAGTTGATTGAGGATATTGAATTAAAAAATAAAAAGTTTCTTATTTTAGAAAGTCTAAAACATCCATCTTTTAGACATAAGAGACCTTGGAGATGGTGTCAAAGAGCTTTTGGCCAAGTTTTGGGATGATGAAGAGATGGTTTTAAATCTTAGATTTAGTTGATGGAAGATGGAGATTGAAAAAGTAGAAAGTTTCTTGTTTTAGAAACTTTATAAAATTTCCATCTTTTAGACATAGGAAATCCTAGAGATGGTGTTAAGGAGGTTTCAGTCAAGTTTTGAGATGAGGATGTGATGGTATTGGATCTTGGATTTTGTTAATAAAGGATGGAGATTGAAAAAATAGAAAGTTTATATAACATCAATCGTTTAGACATAGCTGACCCTAGAGATAGTGTTAATGAGCTTTTAGCCAAGTTTTGGATTGATGATGAGATTGTATTGAATCTTAGGTTTAGCTGATGAAGGATGGAGATTGAAAAAATAGAAAGTTTCTTATTTTACAAACTTTATAAAACATCCATCTTTTAGACATTGGAAACTCGAGAGATGGTGTCAAGGAGCTTTTAGAAACTTTATAAAGCATTATCTTTGAGACATTGGATACTCGAGAGATGGTGTCAAACAGCTTTTAGCAACATTTTGAGATGAGGATTAGATGGTATTGAATCTTAGATTTAGTTGATGGAGGATGGAGACTAAAGAAATCGAAAGTTTATTATTTTAGAAACTTTAAAAAACATTCATCTTTTAGACGTGGGAAATCCTCGAGATAGTGTTAATAAGCTTTGTGCCAAGTTTTGAGATCAGGACGAGATGGTATTGAATCATTGATTTAGTTGATAAAGCAAGAAGATTGAAAAATAGAAAGTTTCTTATTTTAGAAACTTTTCAAAACATCAATTTTTAGCCATAGGATACCCTAGAGATGGGGTCAAGGAGCTTTTAGCCATATTTTGAGGTGTGGATGAGATGGTATTGAAACTTAGATTTAGTTGATGAAGGACCCCCTTTTATTGTATTGAAACCCTAGAGATGATGTCAACCAACTTCTAGCCACGTTTTGGGTTGAGAATCAGAGGGTATTGAATCTTAGATTTAGCTGCTGAAGGATGGAGATTGAAAAAATAGAAAGATTCTTATTTTAGAAACTTTATAAAACATCCATCTTTTGGACATAAGAAACCCTAGAGATGGTGTCAAGGAGTTTTTTGCCAAGTTTTAAGATTAGGATGAGAGGGTATTGAATCTTAGATTTAGTTGCTAAAGGATAGAGATTGAAGAAATAAAAAGTTTCTTATTTTAGAAACTTTATAAATATCAATCGTTTACTTTTTGTAAACCCTAGATATGGTGTCGAAGTGCTTTTAGCTATGTTTTGAGATGAGGATTAGGTGGTATTGACTCATAGATTTAGTTGATGAAGGATGGAGATTGACAAATTACAAAGTTTCTTATTTTAGAAACTTTATATAACATCCATCTTTTAGACATAGAAAACCCTAGATGTAGAAGTAAAGAAGCTTTTAGCCAAGTTTGTAGAAGAGGATGAGATGGTATTGACTCTTAGATTTAGTTGATTGAGGATATTGAATTAAAAAATAAAAAGTTTCTTATTTTAGAAACTCTAAAACATCCATCTTTTAGACATAAGAGACCCTGGAGATGGTGTCAAAGAGCTTTTGGCCAAGTTTTGGGATGATGAAGAGATGGTTTTAAATCTTAGATTTAGTTGATGGAAGATGGAGATTGAAAAAGTAGAAAGTTTCTTGTTTTAGAAACTTTATAAAATATCCATCTTTTAGACATAGGAAATCCTAGAGATGGTGTTAAGGAGGTGTCAGTCAAGTTTTGAGATGAGGATGTTGGATCTTGGATTTTGTTGATAAAGGATGGAGATTGAAAAAATAGAAAGTTTATATAACATCAATCGTTTAGACATAGCTGACCCTAGAGATAGTGTTAATGAGCTTTTAGCCAAGTTTTGGATTGATGATGAGATGGTTTTGAATCTTAGGTTTAGCTGATGAAGGATGGAGATTGAAAAAATAGAAAGTTTCTTATTTTAGAAACTTTATAAAACATCAATCTTTTAGACATTGGAAACTCGAGAGATGATGTCAAGGAGCTTTTAGAAACTTTATAAAGCATTATCTTTGAGACATTGGAAACTCGAGAGATGGTGTCAAACAGCTTTTAGCAACATTTTGAGATGAGGATTAGATGGTATTGAATCTTAGATTTAGTGGATGAAGGATGAAGATTAAAGAAATAGAAAGTTTATTATTTTAGAAACTTTAAAAAACATTCATCTTTTAGACGTGGGAAATCCTCGAGACAGTGGTAATAAGCTTTGTGCCAAGTTTTGAGATCAGGACGAGATGGTATTGAATCTTTGATTTAGTTGATAAAGCAAGAAGATTGAAAAATAGAAAGTTTCTTATTTTAGAAACTTTTCAAAACATCAATTTTTAGCCATAGGAGACCCTAGAGATGGGGTCAAGGAGCTTTTAGCCATATTTTGAGGTGTGGATGAGATGGTATTGAAACTTAGATTTAGTTGATGAAGGACCCCCTTTTATTGTATTGAAACCCTAGAGATGATGTCAACCAACTTCTAGCCACGTTTTGGGTTGAGAATCAGAGGGTATTGAATTTTAGATTTAGCTGCTGAAGGATGGAGATTGAAAAATTAGAAAGATTCTTATTTTAGAAATTTTATAAAACATCCATCTTTTGGACATAAGATTATGATGAGAGGGTATTGAATCTTAGATTTAGTTGCTAAAGGATAGAGATTGAAGAAATAAAAAGTTTCTTATTTTAGAACTTTATAAATATCAATCTTTTACTTTTTGTAAACCCTAGATATGGTGTCGAAGTGCTTTTAGCTATGTTTTGAGATGAGGATTAGGTGGTATTGAATCATAGATTTAGTTGATGAAGGATGAAGATTGAAAAATTACAAAGTTTCTTATTTTAGAAACTTTATAAAACATCAATCTTTTAGACATAGAAAACCCTAGATGTGGAGTAAAGAAGCTTTTAGCCAAGTTTGTAGAAGAGGATGAGATGGTATTGACTCTTAGATTTAGTAGATTGAGGATATTGAATTAAAAAATAAAAAGTTTCTTATTTTAGAAACTCTAAAACATCCATCTTTTAGACATAAGAGACCCTGGAGATGGTGTCAAAGAGCTTTTGGCCAAGTTTTGCGATGATGAAGAGATGGTTTTGAATCTTAGATTTAGTTGATGGAAGATGGAGATTGAAAAAGTAGAAAGTTTCTTGTTTTAGAAACTTTATAAAATATCCATCTTTTAGACATAGGAAATCCTAGAGATGGTGTTAAGGAGGTTTCAGTCAAGTTTTGAGATGAGGATGTTGGATCTTGGATTTTGTTGATAAAGGATGGAGATTGAAAAAATAGAAAGTTTATATAACATCAATCGTTTAGACATAGCTGACCCTAGAGATAGTGTTAATGAGCTTTTAGCCAAGTTTTGGATTGATGATGAGATGGTTTTGAATCTTAGGTTTAGCTGATGAAGGATGGAGATTGAAAAAATAGAAAGTTTCTTATTTTAGAAACTTTATAAAACATCAATCTTTTAGACATTGGAAACTCGAGAGATGATGTCAAGGAGCTTTTAGAAACTTTATAAAGCATTATCTTTGAGACATTGGAAACTCGAGAGATGGTGTCAAACAGCTTTTAGCAACATTTTGAGATGAGGATTAGATGGTATTGAATCTTAGATTTAGTGGATGAAGGATGAAGATTAAAGAAATAGAAAGTTTATTATTTTAGAAACTTTAAAAAACATTCATCTTTTAGACGTGGGAAATCCTCGAGATAGTGTTAATAAGCTTTGTGCCAAGTTTTGAGATCAGGACGAGATGGTATTGAATCTTTGATTTAGTTGATAAAGCAAGAAGATTGAAAAATAGAAAGTTTCTTATTTTAGAAACTTTTCAAAACATCAATTTTTAGCCATAGGAGACCCTAGAGATGGGGTCAAGGAGCTTTTAGCCAGATTTTGAGGTGTGGATGAGATGGTATTGAAACTTAGATTTAGTTGATGAAGGACCCCCTTTTATTGTATTGAAACCCTAGAGATGATGTCAACCAACTTCTAGCCACGTTTTGGGTTGAGAATCAGAGGGTATTGAATCTTAGATTTAGCTGCTGAAGGATGGAGATTGAAAAATTAGAAAGATTCTTATTTTAGAAATTTTATAAAACATCCATCTTTTGGACATAAGATTATGATGAGAGGGTATTGAATCTTAGATTTAGTTGCTAAAGGATAGAGATTGAAGAAATAAAAAGTTTCTTATTTTAGAACTTTATAAATATCAATCTTTTACTTTTTGTAAACCCTAGATATGGTGTCGAAGTGCTTTTAGCTATGTTTTGAGATGAGGATTAGGTGGTATTGAATCATAGATTTAGTTGATGAAGGATGAAGATTGAAAAATTACAAAGTTTCTTATTTTAGAAACTTTATAAAACATCCATCTTTTAGACATAGAAAACCCTAGATGTGGAGTAAAGAAGCTTTTAGCCAAGTTTGTAGAAGAGGATGAGATGGTATTGACTCTTAGATTTAGTTGATTGAGGATATTGAATTAAAAAATAAAAAGTTTCTTATTTTAGAAACTCTAAAACATCCATCTTTTAGACATAAGAGACCCTGGAGATGGTGTCAAAGAGCTTTTGGCCAAGTTTTGCGATGATGAAGAGATGGTTTTGAATCTTAGATTTAGTTGATGGAAGATGGAGATTGAAAAAGTAGAAAGTTTCTTGTTTTAGAAACTTTATAAAATATCCATCTTTTAGACATAGGAAATCCTAGAGATGGTGTTAAGGAGGTTTCACTCAAGTTTTGAGATGAGGATGTTGGATCTTGGATTTTGTTGATAAAGGATGGAGATTGAAAAAATAGAAAGTTTATATAACATCAATCGTTTAGACATAGCTGACCCTAGAGATAGTGTTAATGAGCTTTTAGCCAAGTTTTGGATTGATGATGAGATGGTTTTGAATCTTAGGTTTAGCTGATGAAGGATGGAGATTGAAAAAATAGAAAGTTTCTTATTTTAGAAACTTTATAAAACATCAATCTTTTAGACATTGGAAACTCGAGAGATGATGTCAAGGAGCTTTTAGAAACTTTATAAAGCATTATCTTTGAGACATTGGAAACTCGAGAGATGGTGTCAAACAGCTTTTAGCAACATTTTGAGATGAGGATTAGATGGTATTGAATCTTAGATTTAGTTGATGAAGGATGAAGATTAAAGAAATAGAAAGTTTATTATTTTAGAAACTTTAAAAAACATTCATCTTTTAGACGTGGGAAATCCTCGAGATAGTGTTAATAAGCTTTGTGCCAAGTTTTGAGATCAGGACGAGATGGTATTGAATCTTTGATTTAGTTGATAAAGCAAGAAGATTGAAAAATAGAAACTTTCTTATTTTAGAAACTTTTCAAAACATCAATTTTTAGCCATAGGAGACCCTAGAGATGGGGTCAAGGAGCTTTTAGCCAGATTTTGAGGTGTGGATGAGATGGTATTGAAACTTAGATTTAGTTGATGAAGGACCCCCTTTTATTGTATTGAAACCCTAGAGATGATGTCAACCAACTTCTAGCCACGTTTTGGGTTGAGAATCAGAGGGTATTGAATCTTAGATTTAGCTGCTGAAGGATGGAGATTGAAAAATTAGAAAGATTCTTATTTTAGAAATTTTATAAAACATCCATCTTTTGGACATAAGATTATGATGAGAGGGTATTGAATCTTAGATTTAGTTGCTAAAGGATAGAGATTGAAGAAATAAAAAGTTTCTTATTTTAGAACTTTATAAATATCAATCTTTTACTTTTTGTAAACCCTAGATATGGTGTCGAAGTGCTTTTAGCTATGTTTTGAGATGAGGATTAGGTGGTATTGAATCATAGATTTAGTTGATGAAGGATGAAGATTGAAAAATTACAAAGTTTCTTATTTTAGAAACTTTATAAAACATCCATCTTTTAGACATAGAAAACCCTAGATGTGGAGTAAAGAAGCTTTTAGCCAAGTTTGTAGAAGAGGATGAGATGGTATTGACTCTTAGATTTAGTTGATTGAGGATATTGAATTAAAAAATAAAAAGTTTCTTATTTTAGAAACTCTAAAACATCCATCTTTTAGACATAAGAGACCCTGGAGATGGTGTCAAAGAGCTTTTGGCCAAGTTTTGCGATGATGAAGAGATGGTTTTGAATCTTAGATTTAGTTGATGGAAGATGGAGATTGAAAAAGTAGAAAGTTTCTTGTTTTAGAAACTTTATAAAATATCCATCTTTTAGACATAGGAAATCCTAGAGATGGTGTTAAGGAGGTTTCACTCAAGTTTTGAGATGAGGATGTTGGATCTTGGATTTTGTTGATAAAGGATGGAGATTGAAAAAATAGAAAGTTTATATAACATCAATCGTTTAGACATAGCTGACCCTAGAGATGGTGTCAATGAGCTTTTAGCCAAGTTTTGGATTGATGATGAGATGGTATTGAATTAGGATTAGCTGATGAAGGATGGAGATTGAAAAAATAGAAAGTTTCTTATTTTACAAACTTTATAAAACATCCATCTTTTAGACATTGGAAACTCGAGAGATGGTGTCAAGGAGCTTTTAGCAAAGTTTTGAGATGAGAATGAGAGGGTACTGAATCTTAGATTTATTTGCTGAATGATGGAGATTGAAAGAAAAAAAAGTTTCCCATTTTAGAAACTTTATAAAACATCAAACTTTTATACTTAGTAAACCCCAGAGATGGTGTCAATGAGCTGAGATGAGGATTAGATGGTATTGAATCTTAGATTTAGTTGATGAAGGATGGAGATTGAAGAAATAGAAAGTTTATTATTTTAGAAACTTTATAAAACATCCATCTTTTAGACGTGGGAAATCCTCGAGATAGTGTTAATAAGCTTTGTGCCAAGTTTTGAGATCAGGACGAGATGGTATTGAATCTTCGATTTAGTTGATAAAGCAAGAAGATTGAAAAATAGAAAGTTTCTTATTTTAAAAACTTTTCAAAACATCAATTTTTAGCCATAGGAGACCCTAGAGATGGGGTCAAGGAACTTTTAGCCATATTTTGAGGTGTGGATGAGATGGTATTGAAACTTAGATTTAGTTGATGAAGGACCCCCTTTTATTGTATTCAAACCCTAGAGATGATGTCAACCAACTTCTAGCCACGTTTTGGGTTGAGAATCAGAGGGTATTGAATGTTAGATTTAGCTGCTGAAGGATGGAGATTGAAAAAATAGAAAGATTCTTATTTTAGAAACTTTATAAAACATCCATCTTTTGGACATAAGAAACCCTAGAGATGGTGTCAAGGAGTTTTTTGCCAAGTTTTAAGATTAGGATGAGAGGGTATTGAATCTTAGATTTAGTTGCTAAAGGATAGAGATTGAAGAAATAAAAAGTTTCTTATTTTAGAAACTTTATAAATATCAATCGTTTACTTTTTGTAAACCCTAGATATGGTGTCGAAGTGCTTTTAGCTATGTTTTGAGATGAGGATTAGGTGGTATTGACTCATAGATTTAGTTGATGAAGGATGGAGATTGACAAATTACAAAGTTTCTTATTTTAGAAACTTTATATAACATCCATCTTTTAGACATAGAAAACCCTAGATGTAGAAGTAAAGAAGCTTTTAGCCAAGTTTGTAGAAGAGGATGAGATGGTATTGACTCTTAGATTTAGTTGATTGAGGATATTGAATTAAAAAATAAAAAGTTTCTTATTTTAGAAACTCTAAAACATCCATCTTTTAGACATAAGAGACCCTGGAGATGGTGTCAAAGAGCTTTTGGCCAAGTTTTGGGATGATGAAGAGATGGTTTTAAATCTTAGATTTAGTTGATGGAAGATGGAGATTGAAAAAGTAGAAAGTTTCTTGTTTTAGAAACTTTATAAAATATCCATCTTTTAGACATAGGAAATCCTAGAGATGGTGTTAAGGAGGTCTCAGTCAAGTGAGGATGTGATGGTATTGGATCTTGGATTTTGTTGATAAAGGATGGAGATTGAAAAAATAGAAAGTTTATATAACATCAATCGTTTAGACATAGCTGACCCTAGAGATAGTGTTAATGAGCTTTTAGCCAAGTTTTGGATTGATGATGAGATGGTTTTGAATCTTAGGTTTAGCTGATGAAGGATGGAGATTGAAAAAATAGAAAGTTTCTTATTTTAGAAACTTTATAAAACATCAATCTTTTAGACATTGGAAACTCGAGAGATGATGTCAAGGAGCTTTTAGAAACTTTATAAAGCATTATCTTTGAGACATTGGAAACTCGAGAGATGGTGTCAAACAGCTTTTAGCAACATTTTGAGATGAGGATTAGATGGTATTGAATCTTAGATTTAGTGGATGAAGGATGAAGATTAAAGAAATAGAAAGTTTATTATTTTAGAAACTTTAAAAAACATTCATCTTTTAGACGTGGGAAATCCTCGAGATAGTGTTAATAAGCTTTGTGCCAAGTTTTGAGATCAGGACGAGATGGTATTGAATCTTTGATTTAGTTGATAAAGCAAGAAGATTGAAAAATAGAAAGTTTCTTATTTTAGAAACTTTTCAAAACATCAATTTTTAGCCATAGGAGACCCTAGAGATGGGGTCAAGGAGCTTTTAGCCATATTTTGAGGTGTGGATGAGATGGTATTGAAACTTAGATTTAGTTGATGAAGGACCCCCTTTTATTGTATTGAAACCCTAGAGATGATGTCAACCAACTTCTAGCCACGTTTTGGGTTGAGAATCAGAGGGTATTGAATCTTAGATTTAGCTGCTGAAGGATGGAGATTGAAAAATTAGAAAGATTCTTATTTTAGAAATTTTATAAAACATCCATCTTTTGGACATAAGATTATGATGAGAGGGTATTGAATCTTAGATTTAGTTGCTAAAGGATAGAGATTGAAGAAATAAAAAGTTTCTTATTTTAGAACTTTATAAATATCAATCTTTTACTTTTTGTAAACCCTAGATATGGTGTCGAAGTGCTTTTAGCTATGTTTTGAGATGAGGATTAGGTGGTATTGAATCATAGATTTAGTTGATGAAGGATGAAGATTGAAAAATTACAAAGTTTCTTATTTTAGAAACTTTATAAAACAACCATCTTTTAGACATAGAAAACCCTAGATGTGGAGTAAAGAAGCTTTTAGCCAAGTTTGTAGAAGAGGATGAGATGGTATTGACTCTTAGATTTAGTTGATTGAGGATATTGAATTAAAAAATAAAAAGTTTCTTATTTTAGAAACTCTAAAACATCCATCTTTTAGACATAAGAGACCCTGGAGATGGTGTCAAAGAGCTTTTGGCCAAGTTTTGCGATGATGAAGAGATGGTTTTGAATCTTAGATTTAGTTGATGGAAGATGGAGATTGAAAAAGTAGAAAGTTTCTTGTTTTAGAAACTTTATAAAATATCCATCTTTTAGACATAGGAAATCCTAGAGATGGTGTTAAGGAGGTTTCAGTCAAGTTTTGAGATGAGGATGTTGGATCTTGGATTTTGTTGATAAAGGATGGAGATTGAAAAAATAGAAAGTTTATATAACATCAATCGTTTAGACATAGCTGACCCTAGAGATGGTGTCAATGAGCTTTTAGCCAAGTTTTGGATTGATGATGAGATGGTATTGAATTAGGTTTAGCTGATGAAGGATGGAGATTGAAAAAATAGAAAGTTCTTTATTTTACAAACTTTATAAAACATCCATCTTTTAGACATTGGAAACTCGAGAGATGGTGTCAAGGAGCTTTTAGCAAAGTTTTGAGATGAGAATGAGAGGGTACTGAATCTTAGATTTATTTGCTGAATGATGGAGATTGAAAGAAAAAAAAGTTTCCCATTTTAGAAACTTTATAAAACATCAAACTTTTATACTTAGTAAACCCCAGAGATGGTGTCAATGAGCTGAGATGAGGATTAGATGGTATTGAATCTTAGATTTAGTTGATGAAGGATTGAGATTGAAGAAATAGAAAGTTTATTATTTTAGAAACTTTATAAAACATCCATCTTTTCGACGTGGGAAATCCTCGAGATAGTGTTAATAAGCTTTGTGCCAAGTTTTGAGATCAGGACGAGATGGTATTGAATCTTCGATTTAGTTGATAAAGCAAGAAGATTGAAAAATAGAAAGTTTCTTATTTTAAAAACTTTTCAAAACATCAATTTTTAGCCATAGGAGACCCTAGAGATGGGGTCAAGGAACTTTTAGCCATATTTTGAGGTGTGGATGAGATGGTATTGAAACTTAGATTTAGTTGATTAAGGACCCCCTTTTATTGTATTGAAACCCTAGAGATGATGTCAACCAACTTCTAGCCACGTTTTGGGTTGAGAATCAGAGGGTATTGAATGTTAGATTTAGCTGCTGAAGGATGGAGATTGAAAAAATAGAAAGATTCTTATTTTAGAAACTTTATAAAACATCCATCTTTTGGACATAAGAAACCCTAGAGATGGTGTCAAGGATTTTTTTGCCAAGTTTTAAGATTAGGATGAGAGGGTATTGAATCTTAGATTTAGTTGCTAAAGGATAGAGATTGAAGAAATAAAAAGTTTCTTATTTTAGAAACTTTATAAATATCAATCGTTTACTTTTTGTAAACCCTAGATATGGTGTCGAAGTGCTTTTAGCTATGTTTTGAGATGAGGATTAGGTGGTATTGAATCATAGATTTAGTTGATGAAGGATGGAGATTGACAAATTACAAAGTTTCTTATTTTAGAAACTTTATAAAACATCCATCTTTTAGACATAGAAAACCCTAGATGTAGAAGTAAAGAAGCTTTTAGCCAAGTTTGTAGAAGAGGATGAGATGGTATTGACTCTTAGATTTAGTTGATTGAGGATATTGAATTAAAAAATAAAAAGTTTCTTATTTTAGAAACTCTAAAACATCCATCTTTTAGACATAAGAGACCCTGGAGATGGTGTCAAAGAGCTTTTGGCCAAGTTTTGGGATGATGAAGAGATGGTTTTAAATCTTAGATTTAGTTGATGGAAGATGGAGATTGAAAAAGAAAGTTTCTTGTTTTAGAAACTTTATAAAATATCCATCTTTTAGACATAGGAAATCTTAGAGATGGTGTTAAGTCAAGTTTTGAGATGAGGATGTGATGGTATGTCTCAGTCAAGTTTTGAGATGAGGATGTGATGGTATTAGATCTTGGATTTTGTTGATAAAGGATGGAGATTGAAAAAATAGAAAGTTTATATAACATCAATCGTTTAGACATAGCTGACCCTAGAGACAGTGTTAATGAGCTTTTAGCCAAGTTTTGGATTGATGATGAGATGGTATTGAATCTTAGGTTTAGCTGATGAAGGTTGGAGATTGAAAAAATAGAAAGTTTCTTATTTTACAAATTTTATAAAACATCCATCTTTTAGACATTTGAAACTCGAGAGATGGTGTCAAGGAGCTTTTAGAAACTTTATAAAGCATTATCTTTGAGACATTGGAAACTCGAGAGATGGTGTCAAACAGCTTTTAGCAACATTTTGAGATGAGGATTAGATGGTATTGAATCTTAGATTTAGTTGATGAAGGATGGAGATTAAAGAAATAGAAATTTATTATTTTAGAAACTTTAAAAAACATTCATCTTTTAGACGTGGGAAATCCTCGAGATAGTGTTAATAAGATTTGTGCCAAGTTTTGAGATCAGGACGAAATGGTATTGAATCTTTGATTTAGTTGATAAAGCAAGAAGATTGAAAAATAGAAAGTTTCTTATTTTAAAAACTTTTCAAAACATCAATTTTTAGCCATAGGAGACCCTAGAGATGGGGTCAAGGAGCTTTTAGCCATATTTTGAGGTGTGGATGAGATGGTATTGAAACTTAGATTTAGTTGATGAAGGACCCCCTTTTATTGTATTGAAACCCTAGAGATGATGTCAACCAACTTCTAGCCACGTTTTGGGTTGAGAATCAGAGGGTATTGAATCTTAGATTTAGCTGCTGAATGATGGAGATTGAAAAAATAGAAAGATTCTTATTTTAGAAACTTTATAAAACATCCATCTTTTGGACATAAGATTATGATGAGAGGGTATTGAATCTTAGATTTAGTTGCTAAAGGATAGAGATTGAAGAAATAAAAAGTTTCTTATTTTAGAACTTTATAAATATCAATCGTTTACTTTTTGTAAACCCTAGATATGGTGTCGAAGTGCTTTTAGCTATGTTTTGAGATGAGGATTAGGTGGTATTGAATCATAGATTTAGTTGATGAAGGATGAAGATTGAAAAATTACAAAGTTTCTTATTTTAGAAACTTTATAAAACATCCATCTTTTAGACATAGAAAACCCTAGATGTGGAGTAAAGAAGCTTTTAGCCAAGTTTGTAGAAGAGGAAGATGGTATTGACTCTTAGATTTAGTTGATTGAGGATATTGAATTAAAAAATAAAAAGTTTCTTATTTTAGAAACTCTAAAACATCCATCTTTTAGACATAAGAGACCCTGGAGATGGTGTCAAAGAGCTTTTGGCCAAGTTTTGGGATGATGAAGAGATGGTTTTAAATCTTAGATTTAGTTGATGGAAGATGGAGATTGAAAAAGAAAGTTTCTTGTTTTAGAAACTTTATAAAATATCCATCTTTTAGACATAGGAAATCCTAGAGATGGTGTTAAGGAGGTCTCAGTCAAGTTTTGAGATGAGGATGTGATGGTATTGGATCTTGGATTTTGTTGATAAAGGATGGAGATTGAAAAAATAGAAAGTTTATATAACATCAATCGTTTAGACATAGCTGACCCTAGAGATAGTGTTAATGAGCTTTTAGCCAAGTTTTGGATTGATGATGAGATGGTATTGAATCTTAGGTTTAGCTGATGAAGGATGGAGATTGAAAAAATAGAAAGTTTCTTATTTTACAAATTTTATAAAACATCCATCTTTTAGACATTTGAAACTCGAGAGATGGTGTCAAGGAGCTTTTAGAAACTTTATAAAGCATTATCTTTGAGACATTGGAAACTGGAGAGATGGTGTCAAACAGCTTTTAGCAACATTTTGAGATGAGGATTAGATGGTATTGAATCTTAGATTTAGTTGATGAAGGATGGAGATTAAAGAAATAGAAATTTATTATTTTAGAAACTTTAAAAAACATTCATCTTTTAGACGTGGGAAATCCTCGAGATTGTCTTAATAAGCTTTGTACCAAGTTTTGAGATCAGGACGAGATGGTATTGAATCTTTGATTTAGTTGATAAAGCAAGAAGATTGAAAAATAGAAAGTTTCTTATTTTAGAAACTTTTCAAAACATCAATTTTTAGCCATAGGAGACCCTAGAGATGGGGTCAAGGAGCTTTTAGCCATATTTTGAGGTGTGGATGAGATGGTATTGAAACTTAGATTTAGTTGATGAAGGACCCCCTTTTATTGTATTGAAACCCTAGAGATGATGTCAACCAACTTCTAGCCACGTTTTGGGTTGAGAATCAGAGGGTATTGAATCTTAGATTTAGCTGCTGAAGGATGGAGATTGAAAAAATAGAAAGATTCTTATTTTAGAAACTTTATAAAACATCCATCTTTTGGACATAAGATTATGATGAGAGGGTATTGAATCTTAGATTTAGTTGCTAAAGGATAGAGATTGAAGAAATAAAAAGTTTCTTATTTTAGAACTTTATAAATATCAATCTTTTACTTTTTGTAAACCCTAGATATGGTGTCGAAGTGCTTTTAGCTATGTTTTGAGATGAGGATTAGGTGGTATTGAATCATAGATTTAGTTGATGAAGGATGAAGATTGAAAAATTACAAAGTTTCTTATTTTAGAACTTTATAAAACATCCATCTTTTAGACATAGAAAACCCTAGATGTGGAGTAAAGAAGCTTTTAGCCAAGTTTGTAGAAGAGGATGAGATGGTATTGACTCTTAGCTTTAGTTGATTGAGGATATTGAATTAAAAAATAAAAAGTTTCTTATTTTAGAAACTCTAAAACATCCATCTTTTAGACATAAGAGACCCTGGAGATGGTGTCAAAGAGCTTTTGGCCAAGTTTTGCGATGATGAAGAGATGGTTTTGAATCTTAGATTTAGTTGATGGAAGATGGAGATTGAAAAAGTAGAAAGTTTCTTGTTTTAGAAACTTTATAAAATATCCATCTTTTAGACATAGGAAATCCTAGAGATGGTGTTAAGGAGGTTTCAGTCAAGTTTTGAGATGAGGATGTTGGATCTTGGATTTTGTTGATAAAGGATGGAGATTGAAAAAATAGAAAGTTTATATAACATCAATCGTTTAGACATAGCTGACCCTAGAGATGGTGTCAATGAGCTTTTAGCCAAGTTTTGGATTGATGATGAGATGGTATTGAATTAGGTTTAGCTGATGAAGGATGGAGATTGAAAAAATAGAAAGTTCTTTATTTTACAAACTTTATAAAACATCCATCTTTTAGACATTGGAAACTCGAGAGATGGTGTCAAGGAGCTTTTAGCAAAGTTTTGAGATGAGAATGAGAGGGTACTGAATCTTAGATTTATTTGCTGAATGATGGAGATTGAAAGAAAAAAAAGTTTCCCATTTTAGAAACTTTATAAAACATCAAACTTTTATACTTAGTAAACCCCAGAGATGGTGTCAATGAGCTGAGATGAGGATTAGATGGTATTGAATCTTAGATTTAGTTGATGAAGGATTGAGATTGAAGAAATAGAAAGTTTATTATTTTAGAAACTTTATAAAACATCCATCTTTTAGACGTGGGAAATCCTCGAGATAGTGTTAATAAGCTTTGTGCCAAGTTTTGAGATCAGGACGAGATGGTATTGAATCTTCGATTTAGTTGATAAAGCAAGAAGATTGAAAAATAGAAAGTTTCTTATTTTAAAAACTTTTCAAAACATCAATTTTTAGCCATAGGAGACCCTAGAGATGGGGTCAAGGAACTTTTAGCCATATTTTGAGGTGTGGATGAGATGGTATTGAAACTTAGATTTAGTTGATGAAGGACCCCCTTTTATTGTATTGAAACCCTAGAGATGATGTCAACCAACTTCTAGCCACGTTTTGGGTTGAGAATCAGAGGGTATTGAATGTTAGATTTAGCTGCTGAAGGATGGAGATTGAAAAAATAGAAAGATTCTTATTTTAGAAACTTTATAAAACATCCATCTTTTGGACATAAGAAACCCTAGAGATGGTGTCAAGGAGTTTTTTGCCAAGTTTTAAGATTAGGATGAGAGGGTATTGAATCTTAGATTTAGTTGCTAAAGGATAGAGATTGAAGAAATAAAAAGTTTCTTATTTTAGAAACTTTATAAATATCAATCGTTTACTTTTTGTAAACCCTAGATATGGTGTCGAAGTGCTTTTAGCTATGTTTTGAGATGAGGATTAGGTGGTATTGAATCATAGATTTAGTTGATGAAGGATGGAGATTGACAAATTACAAAGTTTCTTATTTTAGAAACTTTATAAAACATCCATCTTTTAGACATAGAAAACCCTAGATGTAGAAGTAAAGAAGCTTTTAGCCAAGTTTGTAGAAGAGGATGAGATGGTATTGACTCTTAGATTTAGTTGATTGAGGATATTGAATTAAAAAATAAAAAGTTTCTTATTTTAGAAACTCTAAAACATCCATCTTTTAGACATAAGAGACCCTGGAGATGGTGTCAAAGAGCTTTTGGCCAAGTTTTGGGATGATGAAGAGATGGTTTTAAATCTTAGATTTAGTTGATGGAAGATGGAGATTGAAAAAGAAAGTTTCTTGTTTTAGAAACTTTATAAAATATCCATCTTTTAGACATAGGAAATCCTAGAGATGGTGTTAAGTCAAGTTTTGAGATGAGGATGTGATGGTATGTCTCAGTCAAGTTTTGAGATGAGGATGTGATGGTATTGGATCTTGGATTTTGTTGATAAATGATGGAGATTGAAAAAATAGAAAGTTTATATAACATCAATCGTTTAGACATAGCTGACCCTAGAGACAGTGTTAATGAGCTTTTAGCCAAGTTTTGGATTGATGATGAGATGGTATTGAATCTTAGGTTTAGCTGATGAAGGATGGAGATTGAAAAAATAGAAAGTTTCTTATTTTACAAATTTTATAAAACATCCATCTTTTAGACATTTGAAACTCGAGAGATGGTGTCAAGGAGCTTTTAGAAACTTTATAAAGCATTATCTTTGAGACATTGGAAACTCGAGAGATGGTGTCAAACAGCTTTTAGCAACATTTTGAGATGAGGATTAGATGGTATTGAATCTTAGATTTAGTTGATGAAGGATGGAGATTAAAGAAATAGAAATTTATTATTTTAGAAACTTTAAAAAACATTCATCTTTTAGACGTGGGAAATCCTCGAGATAGTCTTAATAAGATTTGTGCCAAGTTTTGAGATCAGGACGAGATGGTATTGAATCTTTGATTTAGTTGATAAAGCAAGAAGATTGAAAAATAGAAAGTTTCTTATTTTAAAAACTTTTCAAAACATCAATTTTTAGCCATAGGAGACCCTAGAGATGGGGTCAAGGAGCTTTTAGCCATATTTTGAGGTGTGGATGAGATGGTATTGAAACTTAGATTTAGTTGATGAAGGACCCCCTTTTATTGTATTGAAACCCTAGAGATGATGTCAACCAACTTCTAGCCACGTTTTGGGTTGAGAATCAGAGGGTATTGAATCTTAGATTTAGCTGCTGAAGGATGGAGATTGAAAAAATAGAAAGATTCTTATTTTAGAAACTTTATAAAACATCCATCTTTTGGACATAAGATTATGATGAGAGGGTCTTGAATCTTAGATTTAGTTGCTAAAGGATAGAGATTGAAGAAATAAAAAGTTTCTTATTTTAGAACTTTATAAATATCAATCTTTTACTTTTTGTAAACCCTAGATATGGTGTCGAAGTGCTTTTAGCTATGTTTTGAGATGAGGATTAGGTGGTATTGAATCATAGATTTAGTTGATGAAGGATGAAGATTGAAAAATTACAAAGTTTCTTATTTTAGAAACTTTATAAAACATCCATCTTTTAGATATAGAAAACCCTAGATGTGGAGTAAAGAAGCTTTTAGCCAAGTTTGTAGAAGAGGAAGATGGTATTGACTCTTAGATTTACTTGATTGAGGATATTGAATTAAAAAATAAAAAGTTTCTTATTTTAGAAACTCTAAAACATCCATCTTTTAGACATAAGAGACCCTGGAGATGGTGTCAAAGAGCTTTTGGCCAAGTTTTGGGATGATGAAGAGATGGTTTTAAATCTTAGATTTAGTTGATGGAAGATGGAGATTGAAAAAGAAAGTTTCTTGTTTTAGAAACTTTATAAAATATCCATCTTTTAGACATAGGAAATCCTAGAGATGGTGTTAAGGAGGTCTCAGTCAAGTTTTGAGATGAGGATGTGATGGTATTGGATCTTGGATTTTGTTGATAAAGGATGGAGATTGAAAAAATAGAAAGTTTATATAACATCAATCGTTTAGACATAGCTGACCCTAGAGATAGTGTTAATGAGCTTTTAGCCAAGTTTTGGATTGATGATGAGATGGTATTGAATCTTAGGTTTAGCTGATGAAGGATGGAGATTGAAAAAATAGAAAGTTTCTTATTTTACAAATTTTATAAAACATCCATCTTTTAGACATTGGAAACTCGAGAGATGGTGTCAAGGAGCTTTTAGAAACTTTATAAAGCATTATCTTTGAGACATTGGACACTGGAGAGATGGTGTCAAACAGCTTTTAGCAACATTTTGAGATGAGGATTAGATGGTATTGAATCTTAGATTTAGTTGATGAAGGATGGAGATTAAAGAAATAGAAATTTATTATTTTAGAAACTTTAAAAAACATTCATCTTTTAGACGTGGGAAATCCTCGAGATAGTCTTAATAAGCTTTGTGCCAAGTTTTGAGATCAGGACGAGATGGTATTGAATCTTTGATTTAGTTGATAAAGCAAGAAGATTGAAAAATAGAAAGTTTCTTATTTTAGAAACTTTTCAAAATATCAATTTTTAGCCATAGGAGACCCTAGAGATGGGGTCAAGGAGCTTTTAGCCATATTTTGAGGTGTGGATGAGATGGTATTGAAACTTAGATTTAGTTGATGAAGGACCCCCTTTTATTGTATTGAAACCCTAGAGATGATGTCAACCAACTTCTAGCCACGTTTTGGGTTGAGAATCAGAGGGTATTGAATCTTAGATTTAGCTGCTGAAGGATGGAGATTGAAAAAATAGAAAGATTCTTATTTTAGAAACTTTATAAAACATCCATCTTTTGGACATAAGATTATGATGAGAGGGTATTGAATCTTAGATTAAGTTGCTAAAGGATAGAGATTGAAGAAATAAAAAGTTTCTTATTTTAGAACTTTATAAATATCAATCTTTTACTTTTTGTAAACCCTAGATATGGTGACGAAGTGCTTTTAGCTATGTTTTGAGATGAGGATTAGGTGGTATTGAATTATAGATTTAGTTGATGAAGGATGAAGATTGAAAAATTACAAAGTTTCTTATTTTAGAAACTTTATAAAACATCCATCTTTTAGACATAGAAAACCCTAGATGTGGAGTAAAGAAGCTTTTAGCCAAGTTTGTAGAAGAGGATGAGATGGTATTGACTCTTAGATTTAGTTGATTGAGGATATTGAATTAAAAAATAAAAAGTTTCTTATTTTAGAAACTCTAAAACATCCATCTTTTAGACATAAGAGACCCTGGAGATGGTGTCAAAGAGCTTTTGGCCAAGTTTTGCGATGATGAAGAGATGGTTTTGAATCTTAGATTTAGTTGATGGAAGATGGAGATTGAAAAAGTAGAAAGTTTCTTGTTTTAGAAACTTTATAAAATATCCATCTTTTAGACATAGGAAATCCTAGAGATGGTGTTAAGGAGGTTTCAGTCAAGTTTTGAGATGAGGATGTTGGATCTTGGATTTTGTTGATAAAGGATGGAGATTGAAAAAATAGAAAGTTTATATAACATCAATCGTTTAGACATAGCTGACCCTAGAGATGGTGTCAATGAGCTTTTAGCCAAGTTTTGGATTGATGATGAGATGGTATTGAATTAGGTTTAGCTGATGAAGGATGGAGATTGAAAAAATAGAAAGTTCTTTATTTTACAAAATTTATAAAACATCCATCTTTTAGACATTGGAAACTCAAGAGATGGTGTCAAGGAGCTTTTAGCAAAGTTTTGAGATGAGAATGAGAGGGTACTGAATCTTAGATTTATTTGCTGAATGATGGAGATTGAAAGAAAAAAAAGTTTCCCATTTTAGAAACTTTATAAAACATCAAACTTTTATACTTAGTAAACCCCAGAGATGGTGTCAATGAGCTGAGATGAGGATTAGATGGTATTGAATCTTAGATTTAGTTGATGAAGGATTGAGATTGAAGAAATAGAAAGTTTATTATTTTAGAAACTTTATAAAACATCCATCTTTTAGACGTGGGAAATCCTCGAGATAGTGTTAATAAGCTTTGTGCCAAGTTTTGAGATCAGGACGAGATGGTATTGAATCTTCGATTTAGTTGATAAAGCAAGAAGATTGAAAAATAGAAAGTTTCTTATTTTAAAAACTTTTCAAAACATCAATTTTTAGCCATAGGAGACCCTAGAGATGGGGTCAAGGAACTTTTAGCCATATTTTGAGGTGTGGATGAGATGGTATTGAAACTTAGATTTAGTTGATGAAGGACCCCCTTTTATTGTATTGAAACCCTAGAGATGATGTCAACCAACTTCTAGCCACGTTTTGGGTTGAGAATCAGAGGGTATTGAATGTTAGATTTAGCTGCTGAAGGATGGAGATTGAAAAAATAGAAAGATTCTTATTTTAGAAACTTTATAAAACATCCATCTTTTGGACATAAGAAACCCTAGAGATGGTGTCAAGGAGTTTTTTGCCAAGTTTTAAGATTAGGATGAGAGGGTATTGAATCTTAGATTTAGTTGCTAAAGGATAGAGATTGAAGAAATAAAAAGTTTCTTATTTTAGAAACTTTATAAATATCAATCGTTTACTTTTTGTAAACCCTAGATATGGTGTCGAAGTGCTTTTAGCTATGTTTTGAGATGAGGATTAGGTGGTATTGAATCATAGATTTAGTTGATGAAGGATGGAGATTGACAAATTACAAAGTTTCTTATTTTAGAAACTTTATAAAACATCTATCTTTTAGACATAGAAAACCCTAGATGTAGAAGTAAAGAAGCTTTTAGCCAAGTTTGTAGAAGAGGATGAGATGGTATTGACTCTTAGATTTAGTTGATTGAGGATATTGAATTAAAAAATAAAAAGTTTCTTATTTTAGAAACTCTAATGCTATGTATGGTTGCCGGGTTTTTTTTGTTTCTGGGAGTTATGTGGGAGAAAAAAATACCCTGGGAGATAGGTGGGAAAAAAAAAGTCCTAGAAGCATCCTGGTAAAATAAAAATCCCATGTTTGGTTATGTGGGAGAAAAAAATACCCTGGGAGATATGGTGGGAAAAAAAAACAAACCTTTGTTTGGTTGCTTGAACTGTTGGGTAGAAAAAAATTTCTTCTCAAGTTTATTTCTGGCTCCTGAGTTTATTTTTGTTCCTAGGGTTATCTTGGGATGGGATGAAAAGGCAATAATTACAAAAGTGGGATTAAAAAATTCACCCCATAAGTAATCATTACAAGAGTGGGATTAAAATAAACCTAGTGCTAAAAGGCAACCAAACATGGGATGGGACCAAAATTTAACTTACTCTCCCACAAAATTCCCAGGAACAAAAAAAACCCGGTAACCAAACAGAGCATAAAACATCCATCTTTTAGACATAAGAGACCCTGGAGATGGTGTCAAAGAGCTTTTGGCCAAGTTTTGGGATGATGAAGAGATGGTTTTAAATCTTAGATTTAGTTGATGGAAGATGGAGATTGAAAAAGAAAGTTTCTTGTTTTAGAAACTTTATAAAATATCCATCTTTTAGACATAGGAAATCCTAGAGATGGTGTTAAGTCAAGTTTTGAGATGAGGATGTGATGGTATGTCTCAGTCAAGTTTTGAGATGAGGATGTGATGGTATTGGATCTTGGATTTTGTTGATAAATGATGGAGATTGAAAAAATAGAAAGTTTATATAACATCAATCGTTTAGACATAGCTGACCCTAGAGACAGTGTTAATGAGCTTTTAGCCAAGTTTTGGATTGATGATGAGATGGTATTGAATCTTAGGTTTAGCTGATGAAGGATGGAGATTGAAAAAATAGAAAGTTTCTTATTTTACAAATTTTATAAAACATCCATCTTTTAGACATTTGAAACTCGAGAGATGGTGTCAAGGAGCTTTTAGAAACTTTATAAAGCATTATCTTTGAGACATTGGAAACTCGAGAGATGGTGTCAAACAGCTTTTAGCAACATTTTGAGATGAGGATTAGATGGTATTGAATCTTAGATTTAGTTGATGAAGGATGGAGATTAAAGAAATAGAAATTTATTATTTTAGAAACTTTAAAAAACATTCATCTTTTAGACGTGGGAAATCCTCGAGATAGTGTTAATAAGATTTGTGCCAAGTTTTGAGATCAGGACGAGATGGTATTGAATCTTTGATTTAGTTGATAAAGCAAGAAGATTGAAAAATAGAAAGTTTCTTATTTTAAAAACTTTTCAAAACATCAATTTTTAGCCATAGGAGACCCTAGAGATGGGGTCAAGGAGCTTTTAGCCATATTTTGAGGTGTGGATGAGATGGTATTGAAACTTAATTTAGTTGATGAAGGACCCCCTTTTATTGTATTGAAACCCTAGAGATGATGTCAACCTACTTCTAGCCACGTTTTGGGTTGAGAATCAGAGGGTATTGAATCTTAGATTTAGCTGCTGAAGGATGGAGATTGAAAAAATAGAAAGATTCTTATTTTAGAAACTTTATAAAACATCCATCTTTTGGACATAAGATTATGATGAGAGGGTATTGAATCTTAGATTTAGTTGCTAAAGGATAGAGATTGAAGAAATAAAAAGTTTCTTATTTTAGAACTTTATAAATATCAATCTTTTACTTTTTGTAAACCCTAGATATGGTGTCGAAGTGCTTTTAGCTATGTTTTGAGATGAGGATTAGGTGGTATTGAATCATAGATTTAGTTGATGAAGGATGAAGATTGAAAAATTACAAAGTTTCTTATTTTAGAAACTTTATAAAACATCCATCTTTTAGACATAGAAAACCCTAGATGTGGAGTAAAGAAGCTTTTAGCCAAGTTTGTAGAAGAGGAAGATGGTATTGACTCTTAGATTTAGTTGATTGAGGATATTGAATTAAAAAATAAAAAGTTTCTTATTTTAGAAACTCTAAAACATCCATCTTTTAGACATAAGAGACCCTGGAGATGGTGTCAAAGAGCTTTTGGCCAAGTTTTGGGATGATGAAGAGATGGTTTTAAATCTTAGATTTAGTTGATGGAAGATGGAGATTGAAAAAGAAAGTTTCTTGTTTTAGAAACTTTATAAAATATCCATCTTTTAGACATAGGAAATCCTAGAGATGGTGTTAAGGAGGTCTCAGTCAAGTTTTGAGATGAGGATGTGATGGTATTGGATCTTGGATTTTGTTGATAAAGGATGGAGATTGAAAAAATAGAAAGTTTATATAACATCAATCGTTTAGACATAGCTGACCCTAGAGATAGTGTTAATGAGCTTTTAGCCAAGTTTTGGATTGATGATGAGATGGTATTGAATCTTAGGTTTAGCTGATGAAGGATGGAGATTGAAAAAATAGAAAGTTTCTTATTTTACAAATTTTATAAAACATCCATCTTTTAGACATTGGAAACTCGAGAGATGGTGTCAAGGAGCTTTTAGAAACTTTATAAAGCATTATCTTTGAGACATTGGAAACTGGAGAGATGGTGTCAAACAGCTTTTAGCAACATTTTGAGATGAGGATTAGATGGTATTGAATCTTAGATTTAGTTGATGAAGGATGGAGATTAAAGAAATAGAAATTTATTATTTTAGAAACTTTAAAAACATTCATCTTTTAGACGTGGGAAATCCTCGAGATAGTCTTAATAAGCTTTGTACCAAGTTTTGAGATCAGGACGAGATGGTATTGAATCTTTGATTTAGTTGATAAAGCAAGAAGATTGAAAAATAGAAAGTTTCTTATTTTAGAAACTTTTCAAAACATCAATTTTTAGCCATAGGAGACCCTAGAGATGGGGTCAAGGAGCTTTTAGCCATATTTTGAGGTGTGGATGAGATGGTATTGAAACTTAGATTTAGTTGATGAAGGACCCCCTTTTATTGTATTGAAACCCTAGAGATGATGTCAACCTACTTCTAGCCACGTTTTGGGTTGAGAATCAGAGGGTATTGAATCTTAGATTTAGCTGCTGAATGATGGAGATTGAAAAAATAGAAAGATTCTTATTTTAGAAACTTTATAAAACATCCATCTTTTGGACATAAGATTATGATGAGAGGGTATTGAATCTTAGATTTAGTTGCTAAAGGATAGAGATTGAAGAAATAAAAAGTTTCTTATTTTAGAACTTTATAAATATCATTCTTTTACTTTTTGTAAACCCTAGATATGGTGTCGAAGTGCTTTTAGCTATGTTTTGAGATGAGGATTATGTGGTATTGAATCATAGATTTAGTTGATGAAGGATGAAGATTGAAAAATTACAAAGTTTCTTATTTTAGAAACTTTATAAAACATCCATCTTTTAGACATAGAAAACCCTAGATGTGGAGTAAAGAAGCTTTTAGCCAAGTTTGTAGAAGAGGAAGATGGTATTGACTCTTAGATTTAGTTGATTGAGGATATTGAATTAAAAAATAAAAAGTTTCTTATTTTAGAAACTCTAAAACATCCATCTTTTAGACATAAGAGACCCTGGAGATGGTGTCAAAGAGCTTTTGGCCAAGTTTTGGGATGATGAAGAGATGGTTTTAAATCTTAGATTTAGTTGATAGAAGATGAAGATTGAAAAAGAAAGTTTCTTGTTTTAGAAACTTTATAAAATATCCATCTTTTAGACATAGGAAATCCTAGAGATGGTGTTAAGGAGGTCTCAGTCAAGTTTTGAGATGAGGATGTGATGGTATTGGATCTTGGATTTTGTTGATAAAGGATGGAGATTGAAAAAATAGAAAGTTTATATAACATCAATCGTTTAGACATAGCTGACCCTAGAGATAGTGTTAATGAGCTTTTAGCCAAGTTTTGGATTGATGATGAGATGGTATTGAATCTTAGGTTTAGCTGATGAAGGATGGAGATTGAAAAAATAGAAAGTTTCTTATTTTACAAATTTTATAAAACATCCATCTTTTAGACATTGGAAACTCGAGAGATGGTGTCAAGGAGCTTTTAGAAACTTTATAAAGCATTATCTTTGAGACATTGGAAACTGGAGAGATGGTGTCAAACAGCTTTTAGCAACATTTTGCGATGAGGATTAGACGGTATTGAATCTTAGATTTAGTTGATGAAGGATGGAGATTAAAGAAATAGAAATTTATTATTTTAGAAACTTTAAAAAACATTCATCTTTTAGACGTGGGAAATCCTCGAGATAGTCTTAATAAGCTTTGTGCCAAGTTTTGAGATCAGGACGAGATGGTATTGAATCTTTGATTTAGTTGATAAAGCAAGAAGATTGAAAAATAGAAAGTTTCTTATTTTAGAAACTTTTCAAAACATCAATTTTTAGCCATAGGAGACCCTAGAGATGGGGTCAAGGAGCTTTTAGCCATATTTTGAGGTGTGGATGAGATGGTATTGAAACTTAGATTTAGTTGATGAAGGACCCCCTTTTATTGTATTGAAACCCTAGAGATGATGTCAACCAACTTCTAGCCACGTTTTGGGTTGAGAATCAGAGGGTATTGAATCTTAGATTTAGCTGCTGAAGGATGGAGATTGAAAAAATAGAAAGATTCTTATTTTAGAAACTTTATAAAACATCCATCTTTTGGACATAAGATTATGATAAGAGGGTATTGAATCTTAGATTTAGTTGCTAAAGGATAGAGATTGAAGAAATAAAAAGTTTCTTATTTTAGAACTTTATAAATATCAATCTTTTACTTTTTGTAAACCCTAGATATGGTGTCGAAGTGCTTTTAGCTATGTTTTGAGATGAGGATTAGGTGGTATTGAATCATAGATTTAGTTGATGAAGGATGAAGATTGAAAAATTACAAAGTTTCTTATTTTAGAAACTTTATAAAACATCCATCTTTTAGACATAGAAAACCCTAGATGTGGAGTAAAGAAGCTTTTAGCCAAGTTTGTAGAAGAGGATGAGATGGTATTGACTCTTAGATTTAGTTGATTGAGGATATTGAATTAAAAAATAAAAAGTTTCTTATTTTAGAAACTCTAAAACATCCATCTTTTAGACATAAGAGACCCTGGAGATGGTGTCAAAGAGCTTTTGGCCAAGTTTTGCGATGATGAAGAGATGGTTTTGAATCTTAGATTTAGTTGATGGAAGATGGAGATTGAAAAAGTAGAAAGTTTCTTGTTTTAGAAACTTTATAAAATATCCATCTTTTAGACATAGGAAATCCTAGAGATGGTGTTAAGGAGGTTTCAGTCAAGTTTTGAGATGAGGATGTTGGATCTTGGATTTTGTTGATAAAGGATGGAGATTGAAAAAATAGAAAGTTTATATAACATCAATCGTTTAGACATAGCTGACCCTAGAGATGGTGTCAATGAGCTTTTAGCCAAGTTTTGGATTGATGATGAGATGGTATTGAATTAGGTTTAGCTGATGAAGGATGGAGATTGAAAAAATAGAAAGTTCTTTATTTTACAAACTTTATAAAACATCCATCTTTTAGACATTGGAAACTCGAGAGATGGTGTCAAGGAGCTTTTAGCAAAGTTTTGAGATGAGAATGAGAGGGTACTGAATCTTAGATTTATTTGCTGAATGATGGAGATTGAAAGAAAAAAAAGTTTCCCATTTTAGAAACTTTATAAAACATCAAACTTTTATACTTAGTAAACCCCAGAGATGGTGTCAATGAGCTGAGATGAGGATTAGATGGTATTGAATCTTAGATTTAGTTGATGAAGGATTGAGATTGAAGAAATAGAAAGTTTATTATTTTAGAAACTTTATAAAACATCCATCTTTTAGACGTGGGAAATCCTCGAGATAGTGTTAATAAGCTTTGTGCCAAGTTTTGAGATCAGGACGAGATGGTATTGAATCTTCGATTTAGTTGATAAAGCAAGAAGATTGAAAAATAAAAAGTTTCTTATTTTAAAAACTTTTCAAAACATCAATTTTTAGCCATAGGAGACCCTAGAGATGGGGTCAAGGAACTTTTAGCCATATTTTGAGGTGTGGATGAGATGGTATTGAAACTTAGATTTAGTTGATGAAGGACCCCCTTTTATTGTATTGAAACCCTAGAGATGATGTCAACCAACTTCTAGCCACGTTTTGGGTTGAGAATCAGAGGGTATTGAATGTTAGATTTAGCTGCTGAAGGATGGAGATTGAAAAAATAGAAAGATTCTTATTTTAGAAACTTTATAAAACATCCATCTTTTGGACATAAGAAACCCTAGAGATGGTGTCAAGGAGTTTTTTGCCAAGTTTTAAGATAAGGATTAGAGGGTATTGAATCTTAGATTTAGTTGCTAAAGGATAGAGATTGAAGAAATAAAAAGTTTCTTATTTTAGAAACTTTATAAATATCAATCGTTTACTTTTTGTAAACCCTAGATATGGTGTCGAAGTGCTTTTAGCTATGTTTTGAGATGAGGATTAGGTGGTATTGAATCATAGATTTAGTTGATGAAGGATGGAGATTGACAAATTACAAAGTTTCTTATTTTAGAAACTTTATAAAACATCCATCTTTTAGACATAGAAAACCCTAGATGTAGAAGTAAAGAAGCTTTTAGCCAAGTTTGTAGAAGAGGATGAGATGGTATTGACTCTTAGATTTAGTTGATTGAGGATATTGAATTAAAAAATAAAAAGTTTCTTATTTTAGAAACTCTAAAACATCCATCTTTTAGACATAAGAGACCCTGGAGATGGTGTCAAAGAGCTTTTGGCCAAGTTTTGGGATGATGAAGAGATGGTTTTAAATCTTAGATTTAGTTGATGGAAGATGGAGATTGAAAAAGAAAGTTTCTTGTTTTAGAAACTTTATAAAATATCCATCTTTTAGACATAGGAAATCCTAGAGATGGTGTTAAGTCAAGTTTTGAGATGAGGATGTGATGGTATGTCTCAGTCAAGTTTTGAGATGAGGATGTGATGGTATTGGATCTTGGATTTTGTTGATAAAGGATGGAGATTGAAAAAATAGAAAGTTTATATAACATCAATCGTTTAGACATAGCTGACCCTAGAGACAGTGTTAATGAGCTTTTAGCCAAGTTTTGGATTGATGATGAGATGGTATTGAATCTTAGGTTTAGCTGATGAAGGATGGAGATTGAAAAAATAGAAAGTTTCTTATTTTACAAATTTTATAAAACATTCATCTTTTAGACATTTGAAACTCGAGAGATGGTGTCAAGGAGCTTTTAGAAACTTTATAAAGCATTATCTTTGAGACATTGGAAACTCGAGAGATGGTGTCAAACAGCTTTTAGCAACATTTTGAGATGAGGATTAGATGGTATTGAATCTTAGATTTAGTTGATGAAGGATGGAGAATAAAGAAATAGAAATTTATTATTTTAGAAACTTTAAAAAACATTCATCTTTTAGACGTGGGAAATCCTCGAGATAGTGTTAATAAGATTTGTGCCAAGTTTTGAGATCAGGACGAGATGGTATTGAATCTTTGATTTAGTTGATAAAGCAAGAAGATTGAAAAATAGAAAGTTTCTTATTTTAAAAACTTTTCAAAACATCAATTTTTAGCCATAGGAGACCCTAGAGATGGGGTCAAGGAGCTTTTAGCCATATTTTGAGGTGTGGATGAGATGGTATTGAAACTTAGATTTAGTTGATGAAGGACCCCCTTTTATTGTATTGAAACCCTAGAGATGATGTCAACCTACTTCTAGCCACGTTTTGGGTTGAGAATCAGAGGGTATTGAATCTTAGATTTAGCTGCTGAATGATGGAGATTGAAAAAATAGAAAGATTCTTATTTTAGAAACTTTATAAAACATCCATCTTTTGGACATAAGATTATGATGAGAGGGTATTGAATCTTAGATTTAGTTGCTAAAGGATAGAGATTGAAGAAATAAAAAGTTTCTTATTTTAGAACTTTATAAATATCAATCTTTTACTTTTTGTAAACCCTAGATATGGTGTCGAAGTGCTTTTAGCTATGTTTTGAGATGAGGATTAGGTGGTATTGAATCATAGATTTAGTTGATGAAGGATGAAGATTGAAAAATTACAAAGTTTCTTATTTTAGAAACTTTATAAAACATCCATCTTTTAGACATAGAAAACCATAGATGTGGAGTAAAGAAGCTTTTAGCCAAGTTTGTAGAAGAGGAAGATGGTATTGACTCTTAGATTTAGTTGATTGAGGATATTGAATTAAAAAATAAAAAGTTTCTTATTTTAGAAACTCTAAAACATCCATCTTTTAGACATAAGAGACCCTGGAGATGGTGTCAAAGAGCTTTTGGCCAAGTTTTGGGATGATGAAGAGATGGTTTTAAATCTTAGATTTAGTTGATGGAAGATGGAGATTGAAAAAGAAAGTTTCTTGTTTTAGAAACTTTATAAAATATCCATCTTTTAGACATAGGAAATCCTAGAGATGGTGTTAAGGAGGTCTCAGTCAAGTTTTGAGATGAGGATGTGATGGTATTGGATCTTGGATTTTGTTGATAAAGGATGGAGATTGAAAAAATAGAAAGTTTATATAACATCAATCGTTTAGACATAGCTGACCCTAGAGATAGTGTTAATGAGCTTTTAGCCAAGTTTTGGATTGATGATGAGATGGTATTGAATCTTAGGTTTAGCTGATGAAGGATGGAGATTGAAAAAATAGAAAGTTTCTTATTTTACAAATTTTATAAAACATCCATCTTTTAGACATTGGAAACTCGAGAGATGGTGTCAAGGAGCTTTTAGAAACTTTATAAAGCATTATCTTTGAGACATTGGAAACTGGAGAGATGGTGTCAAACAGCTTTTAGCAACATTTTGAGATGAGGATTAGATGGTATTGAATCTTAGATTTAGTTGATGAAGGATGGAGATTAAAGAAATAGAAATTTATTATTTTAGAAACTTTAAAAAACATTCATCTTTTAGACGTGGGAAATCCTCGAGATAGTCTTAATAAGCTTTGTGCCAAGTTTTGAGATCAGGACGAGATGGTATTGAATCTTTGATTTAGTTGATAAAGCAAGAAGATTGAAAAATAGAAAGTTTCTTATTTTAGAAACTTTTCAAAACATCAATTTTTAGCCATAGGAGACCCTAGAGATGGGGTCAAGGAGCTTTTAGCCATATTTTGAGGTGTGGATGAGATGGTATTGAAACTTAGATTTAGTTGATGAAGGACCCCCTTTTATTGTATTGAAACCCTAGAGATGATGTCAACCAACTTCTAGCCACATTTTGGGTTGAGAATCAGAGGGTATTGAATCTTAGATTTAGCTGCTGAAGGATGGAGATTGAAAAAATAGAAAGATTCTTATTTTAGAAACTTTATAAAACATCCAGCTTTTGGACATAAGATTATGATGAGAGGGTATTGAATCTTAGATTTAGTTGCTAAAGGATAGAGATTGAAGAAATAAAAAGTTTCTTATTTTAGAACTTTATAAATATCAATCTTTTACTTTTTGTAAACCCTAGATATGGTGTCGAAGTGCTTTTAGCTATGTTTTGAGATGAGGATTAGGTGGTATTGAATCATAGATTTAGTTGATGAAGGATGAAGATTGAAAAATTACAAAGTTTCTTATTTTTGAAACTTTATAAAACATCCATCTTTTAGACATAGAAAACCCTAGATGTGGAGTAAAGAAGCTTTTAGCCAAGTTTGTAGAAGAGGATGAGATGGTATTGACTCTTAGATTTAGTTGATTGAGGATATTGAATTAAAAAATAAAAAGTTTCTTATTTTAGAAACTCTAAAACATCCATCTTTTAGACATAAGAGACCCTGGAGATGGTGTCAAAGAGCTTTTGGCCAAGTTTTGCGATGATGAAGAGATGGTTTTGAATCTTAGATTTAGTTGATGGAAGATGGAGATTGAAAAAGTAGAAAGTTTCTTGTTTTAGAAACTTTATAAAATATCCATCTTTTAGACATAGGAAATCCTAAAGATGGTGTTAAGGAGGTTTCACTCAAGTTTTGAGATGAGGATGTTGGATCTTGGATTTTTTTGATAAAGGATGGAGATTGAAAAAATAGAAAGTTTATATAACATCAATCGTTTAGACATAGCTGACCCTAGAGATGGTGTCAATGAGCTTTTCGCCAAGTTTTGGATTGATGATGAGATGGTATTGAATTAGGTTTAGCTGATGAAGGATGGAGATTGAAAAAATAGAAAGTTTCTTATTTTACAAACTTTATAAAACATCCATCTTTTAGACATTGGAAACTCGAGAGATGGTGTCAATGAGCTTTTAGCAAAGTTTTGAGATGAGAATGAGAGGGTACTGAATCTTAGATTTATTTGCTGAATGATGGAGATTGAAAGAAAAAAAAGTTTCCCATTTTAGAAACTTTATAAAACATCAAACTTTTATACTAAGTAAACCCCAGAGATGGTGTCAATGAGCTGAGATGAGGATTAGATGGTATTGAATCTTAGATTTAGTTGATGAAGGATGGAGATTGAAGAAATAGAAAGTTTATTATTTTAGAAACTTTATAAAACATCCATCTTTTAGACGTGGGAAATCCTCGAGATAGTGTTAATAAGCTTTGTGCCAAGTTTTGAGATCAGGACGAGATGGTATTGAATCTTCGATTTAGTTGATAAAGCAAGAAGATTGAAAAATAGAAAGTTTCTTATTTTAAAAACTTTTCAAAACATCAATTTTTAGCCATAGGCGACCCTAGAGATGGGGTCAAGGAACTTTTAGCCATATTTTGAGGTGTGGATGAGATGGTATTGAAACTTAGATTTAGTTGATGAAGGACCCCCTTTTATTGTATTGAAACCCTAGAGATGATGTCAACCAACTTCTAGCCACGTTTTGGGTTAAGAATCAGAGGGTATTGAATGTTAGATTTAGCTGCTGAAGGATGGAGATTGAAAAAATAGAAAGCTTCTTATTTTAGAAACTTTACAAAACATCCATCTGTTGGACATAAGAAACCCTAGAGATGGTGTCAAGGAGTTTTTTGCCAAGTTTTAAGATTAGGATGAGAGGGTATTGAATCTTAGATTTAGTCGCTAAAGGATAGAGATTAAAGAAATAAAAAGTTTCTTATTTTAGAAACTTTATAAATATCAATCTTTTACTTTTTGTAAACCATAGATATGGTGTCGAAGTGCTTTTAGCTATGTTTTGAGATGGGGATTAGGTGGTATTGAATCATAGATTTAGTTGATGAAGGATGGAGATTGAAAAATTACAAAGTTTTTTATTTTAGAAACTTTATAAAACATCCATCTTTTAGAAATAGAAAACCCTAGATGTGGAGTAAAGAAGCTTTTAGCCAAGTTTGTAGAAGAGGATGAGATGGTATTGACTCTTAGATTTAGTTGATTGAGGATATTGAATTAAAAAATAAAAAGTTTCTTATTTTAGAAACTCTAAAACATCCATCTTTTAGACATAAGAGACCCTGGAGAGGGTGTCAAAGAGCTTTTGGCCAAGTTTTGGGATGATGAAGAGATGGTTTTAAATCTTAGATTTAGTTGATGGAAGATGGAGATTGAAAAAGTAGAAAGTTTCTTGTTTTAGAAACTTTATAAAATATCCATCTTTTAGACACAGGAAATCCTAGAGATGGTGTTAAGGAGGTTTCAGTCAAGTTTTGAGTTGAAGATGTGATGGTATTGGATTTTGGATTTTGTTGATAAAGGATGGAGATTGAAAAAATAGAAAGGTTATATAACATCAATCGTTTAGACATAGCTGACCCTAGAGATGGTGTCAATGAGCTTTTAGCCAAGTTTTGGATTGATGATGAGATGGTATTGAATCTTAGGTTTAGCTGATGAAGGATGGAGATTGAAAAAATAGAAAGTTTCTTATTTTACAAACTTTATAAAACATCCATCTTTTAGACATTGGAAACTCGAGAGATAGTGTCAAGGAGCTTTTAGCAAAGTTTTAAGATGAGAATGAGAGGGTACTGAATCTTATATTTTTTTTATTTTTTTTTATTTTGATTGGTAAGCTGCGGTTAGGCAGACCCCGACCGGATATATTAAAACGAATAAGCAAGAATTACAAGGGGGGCCCAGATGGGCTGCAAAGGCATAGAGCCAAAAGGAGAATCAAAGAGCAGTGCAGAAGAATCCCACAGTTGGGGGTACATATAGCCCCCCAACACCAACAACTAACCACAGCATTGATCACCGCTGCGGATCTGAAGGTCACATCGATAACCCTACACACGAGGGTAAAGGTGGCCGGCTGCATCAAGATCCAGGATATCCCTAAGAGTTAGGGGGATTGTAGAAGGGAGGAGGACAGCTCCTTCGCAACAACAGTCGGGCTTAGACAGGAAGTCTGCGGCCCCGTTCGCTTCTCTCCAAATATAAGACAATTTCCAGTTCTGAGTGTTTCAGAGGGCGTCACGAATTTCTTCAACAATTGGAATGGCTTTCCAGGGACACTCCCACTTTTCTAAGATCACATTTACTGCAACCAAAGAATCGGATTCAATCCAGATTGATTCATACCCTTCCGTGCGCGCGAGAATGATCCCATGGAGGATGGCTTTCATTTCTAGAAGATGGATCTCCTCACAGCCCGACCGAAGAGAGAACATGACTTGGACCTCCCCCATCGAGTTCCGAATTAAGCCCCCTATTCCACCCATCCCATTGTGAACAGCAGCATCAGTATTAATCTTGTAAAATAAGCTGAATGATGGAGATTGAAAGAAAAATAAGTTTCCCATTTTAGAAACTTTATAAAACATCAAACTTTTATACTTAGTAAACCCCAGAGATGGTGTCAATGAGCTGAGATGAGGATTAGATGGTATTGAATCTTAGATTTAGTTGATAAAGGATGGAGATTGAAGAAATAGAAAGTTTATTATTTTAGAAACTTTATAAAACATCCATCTTTTAGACGTGGGAAATCCTCGAGATAGTGTTAATAAGCTTTGTGCCAAGTTTTGAGATCAGGACGAGATGGTATTGAATCTTCGATTTAGTTGATAAAGCAAGAAGATTGAAAAATAGAAAGTTCCTTATTTTAGAAACTTTTCAAAATATCAATTTTTAGCCATAGGAGACCCTAGAGATGGGGTCAAGGAGCTTTTAGCCATATTTTGAGGTGTGGATGAGATGGTATTGAAACTTAGATTTAGTTGATGAAGGACCCCCTTTTATTGTATTGAAACCCTAGAGATGATGTCAACCAACTTCTAGCCACGTTTTGGGTTGAGAATCAGAGGGTATTGAATCTTAGATTTAGCTGCTGAAGGATGGAGATTGAAAAAATAGAAAGCTTCTTATTTTAGTAACTTTATAAGACCTAAGAAACCCTAGAGATGGTGTAAAGGAGTTTTTTGCCAAGTTTTAAGATTAGAATGAGAGTGTATTGAATCTTAGATTTAGTTGCTAAAGGATAGAGATTGAAGAAATCAAAAGTTTCTTATTTTAGAAACTTTATAAATATCAATCTTTTACTTTTTCTAAACCATAGATATGGTGTCGAAGTGCTTTTAGCTATGTTTTGAGATGAGGATTAGGTGGTATTGAATCATAGATTTAGTTGATGAAGGATGGAGATTGAAAAATTACAAAGTTTCTTATTTTAGAAACTTTATAAAACATCCATCTTTTAGACATAGAAAACCCTAGATGTGGAGTAAAGAAGCTTTTAGCTAAGTTTGTAGAAGAGGATGAGATGGTATTGACTCTTAGATTTAGTTGATTGAGGATATTGAATTAAAAAATAAAAAGTTTCTTATTTTAGAAACTCTAAAACATCCATCTTTTAGACATAAGAGACCCTGGTGATAGTGTCAAAGAGCTTTTGGCCAAGTTTTGGGATCATGAAGAGATGGTTTTAAATCTTAGATTTAGTTGATGGAAGATGGAGATTGAAAAGTAGAAAGTTTCTTGTTTTAGAAACTTTATAAAATATCCATCTTTTAGACACAGGAAATCCTAGAGATGGTGTTAAGGAGGTTTCAGTCAAGTTTTGAGATGAAGATGTGATGGTATTGGATCTTGGATTTTGTTGATAAAGGATGGAGATTGAAAAAATAGAAAGTTTATATAACATCAATCGTTTAGACATAGCTGACCCTAGAGATGGTGCCAATGAGCTTTTAGCCAAGTTTTGGATTGATGATGAGATGGTATTGAATCTTAGGTTTAGCTGATGAAGGATGGAGATTGAAAAAATAGAAACTTTCTTATTTTACAAACTTTATAAAACATCCATCTTTTAGACATTGGAAACTCGAGAGATGGTGTCAAGGAGCTTTTAGAAACTTTATAAAGCATTATCTTTGAGACATTGGATACTCGAGAGATGGTGTCAAACAGCTTTTAGCAACATTTTGAGATGAGGATTAGATGGTATTGATTCTTAGATTTAGTTGATGAAGGATGGAGATTGAAGAAATAGAAAGTTTATTATTTTAGAAACTTTATAAAACATCCATCTTTTAGACGTGGGAAATCCTCGAGATAGTGTTAATAACCTTTTTGCCAAGTTTTGAGATCAGGACGAGACGGTATTTAATCTTAGATTTAGTTGATAAAGCAAGAAGATTGAAAAAATAGAAAGTTTCTTATCTTAGAAACTTTTCAAAACATCAATTTTTAGCTATAAGAGACCCTAGAGATGGGGTCAAGGAGCTTTTAGCCATGTTTTGAGGTGAGGATGAAATGGTATTGAAACTTAGATTTAGTTGATGAAGGACCACCTTTTATGGTATTGAAACCCTGGAGATGATGTCAACCAACTTCTAACCACGTTTTGGGTTGATAATCAGAGGGTATTGAATCTTAGATTTAGCTGGTGAAGGATGGAGATTGAAAAAATAGAAAGCTTCTTATTTTAGAAACTTTAAAAAACATCCATCTTTTGAACATAAGAAACCCTAGAGATGGTGTCAAAGAGTTTTTTGCTAAGTTTTAAGATTAGGATGAGAGGGTATTGAATCTTAGATTCAGTTGCTGAAGGATAGAGATTGAAGAAATAAAAAGTTTCTTATTTTAGAAAATTTATAAATATCAATCTTCTACTTTTTGTAAACCCTAGATATGGTGTGAAAGAGTTTTTAGCTAAGTTTTGAGATGAGGATTAGGCAGTATTGAATCATAGATTTCGTTGATGAAGGATGGAGATTGAAAAATTACAAAGTTTCTTATGTTAGAAACTTTATACAACATCCATCTTTTAGACATAGAAAACCCTAGATGTGGTGTAAAGAAGCCTTTAGCCAATTTTGTAGAAGATGATGAGATGGTATTGAATCTTAAATTTAGTTGATAGAGGATATTGAATTAAAAAATAGAAAGTTTCTTATTTTAGAAACTCTAAAACATCCATCTTTTAGAAATAAGAGACCCTGGAGAGGGTGTCAAAGAGCTTTTAGCCAAGTTTTGGGATGATGATGAGATGGTTTTAAATCTTAGATTTAGTTCATGGAAGATGGAGATTGAAAAAGTAGATAGTTTCTTGTTTTAGAAACTTTATAAAATATCCATCTTTTAGACATAGGAAATCCTAGAGATGGGGTTAAGGAGCTTTCAGTCAAGTTTTGAGATGAGGATGTGATGGTATTGGATCTTGGATTTTGTTGATAAGGATGGAGATTGAAAAGATAGAAAGTTTATATAACATCCATCGTTTAGACATAGCTGACCCTAGAGATGGTGTCAATGAGCTTTTAGCCAAGTTTTGGATTGATGATGAGATGGTATTGAATCTTAGATTTAGCTGATGAAGGATGGATATTGAAAAAATAGAAAGTTTATTATTTTACAAACTTTATAAAACTTCCATCTTTGAGACATTGGAAACTCGACAGATGGTGTCAAGGAGCTTTTAGCAAAGTTTTGAGATGAGAATGAGATGTTACTGAATCTTAGATTTAGTTGCTGAATGATGGAGATTGAAAGAAAAAAAAGTTTCCTATTTTAGAAACTATATAAAACATCAAACTTTTATACTTAGTAAACCCTAGAGATGGTGTCAAAGAGCTTTTAGCAACATTTTGAGATGAGGATTAGATGGTATTGATTCTTAGATTTAGTTGATGAAGGATGGAGATTGAAGAAATAGAAAGTTTATTATTTTAGAAACTTTATAAAACATCCATCTTTTAGACATGGGAAATCCTCGAGATAGTGTTAATAAGCTTTTTGCCAAGTTTTGAGATCAGGACGAGATGGTATTTAATCTTAGATTTAGTTGATAAAGCAAGAAGAATGAAAAAATAGAAAGTTTCTTATCTTAGAAACTTTTCAAAACATCAATTTTTAGCTATAAGAGACCTTAGAGATGGGGTCAAGGAGCTTTTAGCCATGTTTTGAGGTGAGGATGAAATGGTATTGAAACTTAGATTTAGTTGATGAAGGACCACCTTTTATGGTATTGAAACCCTGGAGATGATGTCAACCAACTTCTAACCACGTTTTGGGTTGATAATCAGAGGGTATTGAATCTTAGATTTAGCTGATGAAGGATAGAGATTGAAAAAATAGAGCTTCTTATTTTAGAGACTTTATAAAACATCAATTTTTTGGACATAAGAAACCCTAAAGATGTTATCAAGGAGTTTTTTGCCAAGTTTTAAGATTAGGAGGAGAGGGTATTGAATCTTAGATTTAGTTGCTGAAGGATAGAGATTGAAGAAATAAAAAGTTTCTTAATTTAGAAAATTTATAAATATCAATCTTCTACTTTTTGTAAACCCTAGATATGGTGTCGAAGTGCTTTTAGCTAAGTTTTGAGATGAGGATTAGGCGGTATTGAATCATAGATTTAGTTGATGAAGGATGGAGATTGAAAAATTACAAAGTTTCTTATGTTAGAAACTTTATAAAACATCCATCTTTTAGACATAGAAAACCCTAGATGTGGTGTAAAGAAGCTTTTAGCCAATTTTGTAGAAGATGATGAGATGGTATTGAATCTTAAATTTAGTTGATAGAGGATATTGAATTAAAAAATAGAAAGTTTCTTATTTTAGAAACTCTAAAACATCCATCTTTTAGACGTAAGAGACCCTGGAGATGGTGTCAAAGAGCTTGTAGCCAAGTTTTGGGATGATGATGAGATGGTTTTAAATCTTAGATTTAGTTGATGGAAGATGGAGATTGAAAAAGTTGAAAGTTTCTTGTTTTAGAAATTTTATAAAATATCCATCTTTTAGACATAGGAAATCCTAAAGATAGTGATAAAGAGCTTTCAGTCAAGTTTTGAGATGAGGATGTGATGGTATTGGATCTTGGATTTTGTTGATAAATGATGGAGATTGAAAAATAGAAAGTTTATATAACATCAATCGTTTGGACATAGCTGACCCTAGAGATTGTGTTAATCAGCTTTTAGCCAAGTATTGGACTGATGATGAGATGGTATTGAATCTTAGATTTAGCTGATGAAGGATGGAGATTGAAAAAATAGAAAGTTTCTTATTTTAGAAACTTTGTAAAACATCCATCTTTGAGACATTGGAAACTCGAGAGATGGTGTCAAGGAGCTTTTAGCAAAGTTTTGAGATGGGTACTGAATCTTAGATTTAGTTGCTGAATGATGGAGATTGAAAGAAAAAAAAGTTTCCTATTTTAGAAACTTTATAAAGCATCAAACTTTTATACTTAGTAAACCATAGAGATGGTGTCAAAGAGCTTTTAGCAACATTTTGAGATGAGGATTAGATGGTATTGAATCTTAGATTTAGTTGATCAAGGATGGAGATTGAAGAAATAGAATGTTTATTATTTTAGAAACTTTATAAAACATCCATCTTTTAGACGTGGGAAATCCTCTAGATAGTGTTAGTAAGCTTTTTGCGAGATTTTGAGATCAGGACGAGATGGTATTGAATCTTAGATTTAGTTGATAAAGCAAGAAGATTGAAAAAATAGAAAGTTTCTTATCTTAGAAACTTCTCAAAACATCAATTTTTAGCCATATGAGACCCTAGAGATGAGGTCAAGGATCTTTAAACCATGTTTTGAGGTGAGGATAAGATGGTATTGAAACTTAGATTTAGTTGATGAAGGACCACCTTTTACGGTATTGAAACCCTAGTGATGATGTCAACCAACTTCTAGCCACGTTTTGGGTTGAGAATCAGAGGGTATTGAATCTTAGATTTAGCTGGTGAAGGATGGAGATTGAAAAAATAGAAAGCTTCTTATTTTAGAAACTTTATAAAACATCCATCTTTTGGATATAAGAAACCGTAGAGATGGTGTGAAAGAGTTTTTTGCTAAGTTTTAAGATTAGGATGAGAGGGTATTGAATCTTAGATTCAGTTGCTGAAGGATAGAGATTGAAGAAATAAAAAGTTTCTTATTTTAGAAAATTTATAAATATCAATCTTCTACTTTTTGTAAACCCTAGATATGGTGTCGAAGTGCTTTTAGCTAAGTTTTGAGATGAGGATTAGGCGGTATTGAATCATAGATTTAGTTGATGAAGGATGGAGATTGAAAAATTACAAAGTTTCTTATGTTAGAAACTTTATAAAACATCCATCTTTTAGACATAGAAAACCTTAGATGTGGTGTAAAGAAGCTTTTAGCCAATTTTGTAGAAGATGATGAGATGGTATTGAATCTTAAATTTAGTTCATAGAGGATATTGAATTAAAAAATAGAAAGTTTCTTATTTTAGAAACTCTAAAACATCCATCTTTTAGACATAAGAGACCCTGAAGATGGTGTCAAAGAGCTTTTAGCCAAGTTTTGGGATGATGATGAAATGGTTTTAAATCTTAGATTTAGTTGATGGAAGATGGAGATCGAAAAAGTTGAAAGTTTCTTGTTTTAGAAATTTTATAAAATATCCATCTTTAACATCAATCGTTTAGACATAGCTGACCCTAGAGATGGTGTGAATGATCTTTTAGCCAAGTTTTGGATTGATGATGAGATGGTATTGAATCTTAGATTTAGCTGATGAAGGATGGAGATTGAAAAAATAGAAAGTTTCTTATTTTAGAAACTTTGTAACACATCCATCTTTGAGACATTGGAAACTCGAGAGATGGTGTCAAGGAGCTTTTAGCAAAGTTTTGAGATGAGAATGAGAGGGTACTGAATCTTAGATTTAGTTGCTGAATGATGGAGATTGAAAGAAAAAAAAGTTTCCTATTTTAGAAACTTTATAAAGCATCAAACTTTTATACTTAGTAAACCATAGATATGGTGTCATAGAGCTTTTAGCAACATTTTGAGATGAGGATTAGATGGTATTGAATCTTAGATTTAGTTGATCAAGGATGGAGATTGAAGAAATAGAATGTTTATTATTTTAGAAACTTTATAAAACATCCATCTTTTAGACGTGGGAAATCCTCTAGATAGTGTTAGTAAGCTTTTTGCGAACTTTTGAAATCAGGACGAGATGGTATTGAATCTTAGATTTAGTTAATAAAGCAAGAAGATTGAAAAAATAGAATGTTTCTTATCTTAGAAACTTTTCCAAACATCAATTTTTAGCCATATGAGACCCTAGAGATGGGGTCAAGGAGCTTTTAACCATGTTTTGAGGTGAGGATAAGATGGTATTGAAACTTAGATTTAGTTGATGAAGGACCACCTTTTACGGTATTGAAACCCTAGTGATGATGTCAACCAACTTCTAGCCACGTTTTGGGTTGAGAATCAGAGGGTATTGAATCTTAGATTTAGCTGGTGAAGGATGGAGATTGAAAAAATAGAAAGCTTCTTATTTTAGAAACTTTATAAAACATCCATCTTTTGGACATAAGAAACCCTAGAGATGGTGTTAAAGAGTTTTTTGCTAAGTTTTAAGATTAGGATGAGAGGGTATTGAATCTTAGATTCAGTTGCTGAAGGATAGAGATTGAAGAAATAAAAAGTTTCTTATTTTAGAAAATTTATAAATATCATCAATCTTCTACTTTTTGTAAACCCTAGATATGGTGTCGAAGTGCTTTTAGCTAAGTTTTGAGATGAAGATTAGGCGGTATTGAATCATAGATTTAGTTGATGAAGGATGGAGATTGAAAAATTACAAAGTTTCTTATGTTAGAAACTTTATAAAACATCCATCTTTTAAACATAGGAAACCCTAAATGTGGTGTAAAGAAGCTTTTAGCCAATTTTGTAGAAGATGATGAGATGGTATTGAATCTTAAATTTAGTTGATAGAGGATATTGAATTAAAAAATAGAAAGTTTCTTATTTTAGAAACTCTAAAACATCCATCTTTTAGACATAAGAGACCCTGGAGAGGGTGTCAAAGAGCTTTTAGCCAAGTTTTGGGATGATGATGAGATGGTTTTAAATCTTAGATTTAGTTGATGGAAGATGGAAATTGAAAAAGTTGAAAGTTTCTTGTTTTAGAAATTTTATAAAATATCCATCTTTTAGACATAGGAAATCCTAGAGATGGTGATAAGGAGCTTTCAGTCAAGTTTTGAGATGAGGATGTGATGGTATTGGATCTTGGATTTTGTTGATAAAGGATGGAAATTGAAAAAATAGAAAGTTTATATAACATCAATCGTTTAGACATAGCTGACCCTAGAGATGGTGTGAATGAGCTTTTAGCCAAGTTTTGGAGTGATGATGAGATGGTATTGAATCTTAGATTTAGCTGATGAAGGATGGAGATTGAAAAAATAGAAAGTTTCTTATTTTAGAAACTTTGTAAAACATCCATCTTTGAGACATTGGAAACTCGAGAGATGGTGTCAAGGAGCTTTTAGCAAAGTTTTGAGATGAGAATGAGAGGGTACTGAATCTTAGATTTAGTTGCTGAATGATGGAGATTGAAAGAAAAAAATGTTTCCTATTTTAGAAACTTTATAAAGCATCAAACTTTTATACTTAGTAAACCATAGAGATGGTGTCAAAGAGCTTTTAGCAACATTTTGAGATGAGGATTAGATGGTATTGAATCTTAGATTTAGTTGATCAAGGATGGAGATTGAAGAAATAGAATGTTTATTATTTTGGAAACTTTATAAAACATCAATCTTTTAGACGTGGGAAATCCTCTAGATAGTGTTAGTAAGCTTTTTGCGAACTTTTGAGATCAGGACGAGATGGTATTGAATCTTAGATTTAGTTGATAAAGCAAGAAGATTGATAAAATAGAAAGTTTCTTATCTTAGAAACTTTTCAAAACATCAATTTTTAGCCATATGAGACCCTAGAGATGGGGTCAAGGAGCTTTTAACCATGTTTTGAGGTGAGGATAAGATGTTATTGAAACTTAGATTTAGTTAATGAAGGACCACCTTTTATGGTATTGAAACCCTGGAGATGATGTCAACCAACTTCTAGCCACTTTTGAGTTGAGAATCAGAGGGTATTGAATCTTAGATTTAGCTGATGAAGGATGGAGATTGAAAAAATAGAAAGCTTCTTATTTTAGAAACTTTATAAAACATCCATCTTTTGGACATAAGAAACCCTAGAGATGGTGTGAAAGAGTTTTTTGCTAAGTTTTAAGATTAGGATGAGAGGGTATTGAATCTTAGATTCAGTTGCTGAAGGATAGAGATTGAAGAAATAAAAAGTTTCTTATTTTAGAAAATTTATAAATATCAATCTTCTACTTTTTGTAAACCCTAGATATGGTGTCGAAGTGCTTTTAGCTAAGTTTTGAGATGAGGATTAGGCGGTATTGAATCATAGATTTAGTTGATGAAGGATGGAGATTGAAAAATTACAAAGTTTCTTATGTTAGAAACTTTATAAAACATCCATCTCTTAGACATAGAAAACCCTAGATGTGGTGTAAAGAAGCTTTTAGCCAATTTTGTAGAAGATGATGAGATTGTATTGAATCTTAAATTTAGTTGATAGAGGATATTGAATTAAAAAATAGAAAGTTTCTTATTTTAGAAACTCTAAAACATCCATCTTTTAGACATAAGAGACCCTGGAGAGGGTGTCAAAGAGCTTTTAGCTAAGTTTTGGGATGATGATGAGATGGTTTTAAATCTTAGATTTAGTTCATGGAAGATGGAGATTGAAAAAGTAGATAGTTTCTTGTTTTAGAAACTTTATAAAATATCCATCTTTTAGACATAGGAAATCCTAGAGATGGGGTTAAGGAGCTTTCAGTCAAGTTTTGAGATGAGGATGTGATGGTATTGGATGTTGGATTTTGTTGATAAAGGATGGAGATTGAAAAAATAGAAAGTTTATATAACATCAATCGTTTAGACATAGCTGACCCTAGAGATGGTGTTAATGAGCTTTTAGCCAAGTATTGGACTGATGATGAGATGGTATTGAATCTTAGATTTAGCTGATGAAGGATGGAGATTGAAAAAATAGAATGTTTCTTATTTTAGAAACTTTGTAAAACATCCATCTTTGAGACATTGGAAACTCGAGAGATGGTGTCAAGGAGCTTTTAGCAAAGTTTTGAGATGAGAATGAGAGGGTACTGAATCTTAGATTTAGTTGCTGAATGATGGAGATTGAAAGAAAAAAAAGTTTCCTATTTTAGAAACTTTATAAAGCATCAAACTTTTATACTTAGTAAACCATAGAGATGGTGTCAAAGAGCTTTTAGCAACATTTTGAGATGAGGATTAGATGGTATTGAATCTTAGATTTAGTTGATCAAGGATGGAGATTGAAGAAATAGAATGTTTATTATTTTAGAAACTTTATAAAACATCCATCTTTTAGACGTGGGAAATCCTCTAGATAGTGTTAGTAAGCTTTTTGCGAGATTTTGAGATCAGGACGAGATGGTATTGAATCTTTGATTTAGTTGATAAAGCAAGAAGATTGAAAAAATAGAAAGTTTCTTATCTTAGAAACTTTTCAAAACATCAATTTTTAGCCATATGAGACCCTAGAGATGGGGTCAAGGAGCTTTTAACCATGTTTTGAGGTGAGGATAAGATGGTATTGAAACTTAGATTTAGTTGATGAAGGACCACATTTTACGGTATTGAAACCCTAGTGATGATGTCAACCAACTTCTAGCCACGTTTTGGGTTGAGAATCAGAGGGTATTGAATCTTAGATTTAGCTGATGAAGGATGGAGATTGAAAAAATAGAAAGCTTCTTATTTTAGAAACTTTATAAAACATCCATCTTTTAGACATAAGAAACCCTAGAGATGGTGTGAAAGAGTTTTTTGCTAAGTTTTAAGATTAGGATGAGAAGGTATTGAATCTTAGATTCAGTTGCTGAAGGATAGAGATTGAAGAAATAAAAAGTTTATTATTTTAGAAACTTTATAAATATCAATCTTTTACTTTTTGTAAACCCTAGATATGCTATCGAAGTATTTTTAGCTAAGTTTTGAGATGAGGATTAGGTGGTATTAAATCATAGATTTAGTTGATGAAGGATGGACATTGAAAAATTACAAAGTTTTTTATTTTAGAAACTTTATAAAACATCCATCTTTTAGACATATAAAACCCTAGATGTGGTGTAAAGAAGCTTTTAGCGAAATTTGTAGAAGAGGATGAGATGGTATTGAATCTTAGATTTAGTTGATAGAGGATATTGAATTAAAAAATAGAAAGTTTCTTATTTTAGAAACTCTAAAACATCCATCTTTTAGACATAAGAGACCCTGGAGATGGTGTCAAAGAGCTTTTAGCCAAGTTTTGGGATGATGATGAGATGGTTTAAAATCTTAGATTTAGTTGATGGAAGATGGAGATTGAAAAAGTAGAAAGTTTATTGTTTTAGAAACTTTATAAAATATCCATGTTTTAGACATAGGAAATCCTAGAGATGGTGTTAAGGAGATTTCAGTCAAGTTTTGAGATGAGGATGTGATGGTATTGGATTTTGGATTTTGTTGATAAGGATGGAGATTGAAAAAAATAGAATGTTTATATAACATCCATCGTTTAGACATAGCTGACCCTAGAGATGGTGTCAATGAGCTTTTAGCAAAGTTTTGGATTGATGATGACATGGTATTGAATCTTAGATTTAGCTGATGAAGGATGGAGATTGAAAAAATAGAAAGTTTGTTATTTTGGAACTTTATAAAACATCAAACTTTTATACTTTTTTTTTTGGTAGGTAAGCTGGGGTTAGGCAGGACCCCGACCAGATATATTAAACAACAAAAACATTACAAATTAGGGGGGGCCACGAGGGCAGCAAAGGCATAGAGCCAGCAACAACAATAAAGAAAACCACATTACAGTCTGGTGAAGATAGCTCCAGAGGAGTCTAGAGCAATTTGGTCCAGGAAATCTTGGATAGGGGAAGGCCGAGGCGAGCTCCCATCATTGATCAGCAGGTCTAAGTCTTCCCCTTTGGAGGGAATGTCAATTTTCGAGAGTAGATCAGCAGCAGCATTACCCTCTCGCCAAATATGGGATATCCTCCACGCATTGAAGTTGAGAAGAGTCTTTTTTATTATAGCAAGAGTAGGGATAGCCTTCCAGGTGCATTGGGAATTACCATTGATCATATTGACAGCCGAGGAAGAGTCAGATTCCAACCAAACATGAGGGAAATGGTGTCTGGCTGCAAGCTGAATTCCCCTGAGCAGGGCCTGGAGCTCTAACAGGTAAATAGGCTGATTTTTTACTCTGACTGAAAAAAATTTCAGACAGTTGCCTTCTGGGTTCCTAATGAGACCACCCAACCCGCCAGAATCATTTAGAAGAGAAGCATCCGTGTTAATTTTGACCCAAGCAGGAGGGGGCTTGACCCAAGAAACGAGTTTTGGGGTCGGATCTTTTGGATGGCAGGGGAGGTTAAAGAGCGCTGCGCAACAGGAGCTATTCTGGTTTGGGACATCATTTCTTTGCAATGCAACGAGTTTGGATTTAACCAGAGACAGAATATGAGACAGAACATGTTGCTTGTGCTTACCAGGTTTGTTATGGGCTCTCTCATTCCTCTCAGACCAGATAGAGTAGATCGTGGCCTGGAAGAGGAGCCTAATGGCTGTACATAGCTGTCCATTTCCCTTGAATTTGGATCTAATCCATTCTTCCTCAAGGTGTAAATTTAGAATTTTCCTTTTGAAGTTCAGATTCCTCAGAATTGTTCCCCAAATCCACTTAGAGAACCCACAATCGAAGAAGAGGTGGTTGGCAGATTCAGCACTATGAAGGCAGAGGAAGCAATTGGGAGATATCCGAAGACCATGCCGGATTAGTCTGTCATTGGTTAAGAGACGAGAGATGATGGCTTGCCAGCAGGTGAACGCATGCTTCAGAATATTACCAGAGAACCATACTGAATTGTGCCAGGGAACTCTGTTGGAGTGTAATCTGATGGTTTCCCAAGCCGATTTTAGAGAAAAATGGCCACTAGGGTTCGGCATCCAAATGGCCGAGTCTTCATCTGTATGGTTAAGAATAGAGTTCTGCAGGATTTTCTTCAGGTCATGGTGGGTTGGAAGGTCAAAGACCTGGCTCCATTCGCCATTGAATAGTAAATCGTTAACAGAGCAGTTAGCGGGGGTGTTATTTGAGAGGGCGACAATAGAAGTTTTGTTGCGGATGATCCCATCCGGGTGCCAAGGTTGGTTCCAGAAATCAATCCCAGTACCTTTCCCAATAGAATAGCAGACAAAAGGCTCAAGGAGGCTTCTGGCTTGAATAATGCCTCTGAAACCCCAAGAGGGTCTGCTAGGATTTTTCATGAGCCATAAATTACGGCTTCTAATATATTTTTTACGAACCCAGTCTGCCCACAACGATTTTTTACCAGCAGCAATGTTCCAGAAGAGTTTCATTTTGCTAGCTTTGTTCAGATCTTGCAGCCTCCGAATCCCAATACCCCCTTCTTCCTTGGTTAGACAAACAGTTTCCCAGGAGATAGGGTGGTAGCATTTTCTTAAATCCGAACCAGACCAAAGAAAAGTTCTGAAAATGCGCTCAATTTCGTCCATGGTACTTTGCGGAAGAGTGAAAGCAGCTGACCAGTAAAGGTGCAGGGAATTCAGAACAGATTGAATCAGCTCCAGCCTCCCTGCCCGGGATAGATGCCTATTGTTCCAGGCAGCAATTCTTTTTCTGATTTTCGAGATCATAGGCTGACAATGGCTAGATCTGAGCCTGGAGGGGACAAGAGGCAAACCAAGATAACTAACAGGAAATTTTCCTTCCGGAATTCCCAGAGATTGAGAGATGGCAAGCTTGAGATTCTGGTCCCCACCAGAGAAAAACACCTCACTTTTGAGAGAGTTAATGGAGAGACCAGAGCATTTGGAGAACTTTTCAAGACAAATGTTAATATTACTGGTAGTTAAGTGATCAGCACTAGCAAAAAGAACCACATCATCGGCAAAGAGTAAGTGGCTGATGTGGAGATCTCCTCTAGCAAAAGGAGTACGAATGAGATTAGAATGGGAAGCTTCATTGAAGATACAGGAAAACATCTCCATGACAATACAAAAGAGCAAGGGAGAAAGAGGGTCGCCTTGACGTAACTGTGGACCCCGATCTGAGATAGGCGGCGAGGGAACGGGTCCCTAACACCATCTGGATCATCCACGTGTGAAGGAGAGCTCTACCAAGGAACTCTCGAAACGGATGCCACCCTCATAGCATAGCACGAGTGGCGATATAAAAGAGATACCTTTCGATTCGGGAACAAATCCGGATTCGAAACGTACCTAAACAAACTCAGAGTCGCCATCCACGGTATACGGCCATGGATCCTTTAAACAAAAATATGCTCTGTATACCATGGATAACCAGAAATATATATGGGTCCGTGCCTGATTACGAATGGAGAAGGTCTGAGAGCACCCCCAATTCGTCCAAGTGCAAGCACTTGGTCTCTTATGCCATTTATTATTAACCTCAAAGAGTTTCGGGCGAAAATCATATGAAATAGGAACAATTCTCAAGAATCGTCTACCTAAGCATGCATTTCCTGAGGATAAAGAAATAAGCATACAAAATGAAATGAAAAATGTGTCACCTAAGCAAAGCTAGGTTATGAGTGACATGTCTAATGGGTGTCTAAATTCTGATGTGCAAACACATGCAACCTATAGCTAAAGGTATAGGATCAGTACTAAAAAGTAAGAAAACATATCAAATCATACAATAATTACACAACAAATCCTAAGACTCTAAATTATTAGCCTGAGTCCTCGGATGGTCTGGTATTCATCCAAAGAAGCCTACGTATCCCCGCCTCCACGAGAATCAAGGCAACGTAGTTCTTCGCGCCTATTCTAAGCTAGGATGCCTAAGACACCTAGACCTCTATCCTAGACTCGATCTAAAAGACCGGACTAGTTATTAAAGTTTCTTGTACGATTATTTAACTTCCAGTGAATTGTGGATTTTAGGACACCCTATATGCCCTAACTAAATGCAGATTAGCCCTAGGCTAATGCAGGTGGTTCCTACAACCTATGTGTAACTAGGCTGTATTTCCTAAGGAAAACAATAGGTTCGCTAACGTATCCAAGACCTAGTCATCAGTCGGCGATGTGAATCGCCAACTGACCGGACGGAGGCGTAACAAACCCCTAACTCTAACACAAACACAAACAAACCACACAACACAAGACAAACTCCTAACTCTAAAACTCTCTATCTAGGACAAAGTCCTAACTCTAGAGGAAGATCTTTTCGAAAAATAATATTTTGGAAGATTTATATATATTTTTTTAAAAGGGTTAAAAGATTTATTTACAAAGTTTGGCTGGACTTGAGATAAGAATCTCAAGCTGCACTACGTACCTCGTGGAAGAGGATCAAGCCAACGTAGTTCGAATGGCGAACTCTCAAACTACGCTTCTAAAAGAAACATTCAACACTTCAGATTTTTTAAGGTTTTCTTATATTTTCAAATGTTTTTGGTATTTTTAAAGTTTTCAAATGTTTTTTAGTTTTAAATTTCTAATGTTTTTTGGATTTTATAGCTTTTCCAATGCTCTAAACCTTTAAATGTTTTCAATCTTAAAGGGGACACGCAAGAACAACCACAAACTAGGGCAAAGCCCTAAATCCAAAGGGGAAACCCCGAACAAGCAACTAGTGTCTCAAAGAGACGATCCACAACAAGTAACTGGTGTCCCAAGAACAATGAAAATGATCTAAGATCCCTAGCAGGTAAAAGCATTTTAAAGGATAAACTCCTATCAGACAGACGAACCAAAAGGCTACGGGACAAACTCCTGACATATAGGATAACCAACTCTAAATGGGAAGCAAATGAGTCCAAGACTCTCTATTGCTCTATAAAGGAGGTCAAATGAGTCAAAGGCTCGCTCTAGAAAGGAGGGCTCTAACATGAGGTTAGGTAAGCCTTCTAAAGGGAAAACTCTCTAAATGAGACAAGACTTGTCTCCAAAAAAAAGAAAACATTCTAATGAGATAAAGTGTGTCCCCTAAAATGAGACTCATGGAATTTGGAAGGTCTGGACATGATTTGGAAGTGATCCTAGAAGTTTAGATGTCTAGGTTGACATATAGCACGAGTTCCACTCATTTAGCATAAAAACAAATTGAAAGCACTCTACACAATAGGCAATTTTCGCAAATAAGGCTCTGAAATATAAAGTAAAACATGAAAATTGATCAATATGTGATTTGTGACTCGCTAGCATGCTCATCATATCCCAATACAAGCATTAGAATCAATATAGGCTCAAAACAATCTAAAAAAAAAGAAAGGGTGAAATTTTCACCTAACATATAATTTTCACCAAAAATGATAAAAAATGCCGACTAAATCATGAGAATGATTCAATATATGATTTGTGACTTGCTAGCATGCTCATCATATCCCAATAAAAGCATTAGAATCAATATAGGCTCAAAAAAAAAAAATAATATATGATTTAAAACTTGCTACCAAGCTCAAAACATCCCAAACACTCATTAAAATTGAATAGAGCTCATATTGTCCATGATTTTCAAGAAATGGCACAGTTATGTCATATAATGTGAAAAATACAACTTCGCACTGACTTTTAGACCCCTCAAACATCAAAACCATCAAAAACTCTACTGATCAAAATTGTAGATCTCAGCATGAATGACATTCTCTCAGTTGACCATTTTGTTTGGATCTGGCCAGAAGTGGCCGGAAAATGGTCTCTTCCGATCCATCGCCATTAAAAGACATATTAGTGTTTTTACTGAAAGTTCGGGCTCAGTTTTGACACTTAAAATATTGCTTCTGGAAAAATTCACTCAAGGACAAAGTATTAGAAAATCTTGTGAAGAACATTTTTTCTTTGTATGACTTCGGACGAAACTGACCTGGAATAGCCTAAAAATGGCCAACAAGCTGCTGTTGCAGAAATGACATTTTTTTCAGAAAAACTGAAGCTTGCAAGTCGTTTTTGACATATTAAAAAGCCTTTATGGAAAAATTTGCTCAAAAAGACAGTTTTAGGAAATATTATAGCGAATACTTTTCCAGTTGACAGTTTCGAACATTTCCGAGCAGTAGCAGCGCAAAAGTTACTCGACACGATAATTTCTAAAAAACTTGAACAAAAACATCATTATGGACTGAAAACTTTAAACGGGCATAACTCTCTCGTCTTTTGGCCAAATTTGGGCCGCCATATGTCGAACTGACCGGCTCGACGAGATCTACAAGATTGAAATGTTTGTTTTTGGTGATTTCAAGCTTTAGAAATCCGAAAATAGAAAACAAATGGCTGGACAGCAAGCAAGTACAGTTTTTTTTTTTTTTTTTTTTTTTTTTTTTTTAAAACATGATTCTAGCTTTTGTGCATTCTAATCGTTGTGTAAGAAATTTGAAGAAAACAAGATATTGCATGGAAGCAAAGGAAGAAACATCACAATGCCCTCTATATATCTACTGCAAAAGCAATCAAAGAAATGAAAAGATGCTCCTGAAACCAAAGAAAGGAGAGTCCATGTTCTCACCTGCTATTGACAATGAGCAACATTGTCTATCAAGTTGCATTCCAATGTCTGCTTTCGATTCCTTTGAACTTAGCTTTTGCTCACTTAATGGCATAGATCTTTGCCAACCAGCAACATTGACATCCTCTGAAATTATCTGAGATGTGATTGCAATCCCTTATGCATTGACTCGGAATTTTCATAATGTTGATCTTTGGGCTGAAATTCCCACTCGGTTCCAATTCTCGCTGTTGAGGGAACTGTTGAGGAGACTGCTGAGACGACTGTTGCTGATATAAGAGGAATTGCTGTGTTTGGGTCTGATTTACATGAGGCTGAGACACTGGTGCTTGCCTGGACGGGTCCAGCATTTGGGGCACATATTGTAGCTGATCTTGTTGGTGCTGTTGTGCCTGAGGTGGCTGAATTGGCAATTGGGTTCAGCTGTCCAGCGGCTCTGACTGGGAGAGAGGTTGGTGATCTTTTGCAGCCAAAACCTCCTGTCAGCATCCGTCTCGTAATAACCGATTTTGCAGAGATTGCGTTCCTTCTCAACAGAAAAAGACTCGATGCAAGAAATTTCCGAAAGCTCCACAGTCGAAGCTTGATTTGCCTCTGTTTTTATAATTTTTTACTAGATCTCTCATTTAGATTTGAGTTTCCTTCAGAAAACAAATCTGATCTGCTGAAGCTTTCCTCTGACTAGTAGATCTCGGTCTCTTCCTCAGATTCTCAGATTTGATTCGAATCAAGCTCGAATTACTCAAAATTTCTCCCGGAAAACACGAAGAAGAACAAGAAGCTGTTGCAAAGGACAAAATCTCCATTACTGTGTCTTCAACGGATTTGCCGGAGAGACGATCGGAAAAGATGATCGAAGGAGATGAAAGAGTGCTGTGGCTAGCCGGAAGGGATGATCGGTGATAGAGATTGCTGGTGGAGGAAGTCGCCGGAGAAGGTGGAGATCCGATCGGAAAATCCGATTGGAGAAGACGATCGGAGAAGGAATTGACCGGTAGAGGAAGGCTGCCGGAGAAAACGATCGGCGAAGTATCGGAGCTGACGGAGATGAATCGGAAATGAATCGGAGATGGATCGGAGCTAACGGAGATGACCGGTGGCGAAAAAACCCAAGTTTTTTTCTTTCTCTGCAATTTCTCTCTTTTCGGATTTTTCGGCCGTGAACAGTAACCTCGAATTTTTATATATATAAAAAAAAAAATATTTTTTGATATTGGCACTCCAATTACGGATAAAGCGCGCGGTTCGCTAAGCGCACCCCCGCCGCTTTGTCCTATTGGCAGAAGACAAAAAATCATTATTTTTTATAAAGACACCCCCCTTCCAGGATAAATCGTCCCCCTTCTAGATTTATACTACGACTCTGATTTATCTCGTTCGCTGATCAAACGAGCTCGGATTCCAACGAAATTTTACAGGGACCTAAAGGGGACTCTAACCTAGCTTAGGGTTAAGTTTGGGATCCTACCTAGCTGATTTGATGGGGTTTCGCACAAACACGAGAAGTTTAGGGTACGGTCAAAATGGGGTGTCTACAGATGCCCCTCTTTGGTATAGTGTGTGCAACACGCGAATGCCGAAGCGGAACAGACAACAAATTTTGATCGACCCGAAAACAAAGCAAAGCAAATTTTTGGGTTTTTGGTTCTAAGAACGATATCCACAAAAGTAAAACAACAAAAAGACACCACAAGACTCAAAGCAAATAGGGAAATGGCCTCCCACCAACCCTTAAAAATGATAACAACGATATCTCAAAGATATAACCTCTCTCTAACGCTCATGACTCAACTAAACAAACAAAAACACTTCTTCATTTTTGCTATCACAAACATTCAAAGAAAATTTTTGTTTTATATGGTGCTGCATAAACCAGCTCCATATAAATCTAAATTCGTATGGTTCTGCACAAACCAGATCCATATGAACCTTCTCTCAGATATACCAAAACAATCATAAAAACAAACACTCAAAAGTTTTTTTTTTTTTTTATATATGCAATGCTGCATAAACTAGCTTCAAGCGATTTTTCAAAATAAATGCGGTGTTGCATAAACCAGCTTCATGATTTTTTTAAAAACAAATGCGGTGCTGCATAAACCAGCTTCATGATTTTTTTAAAAACAAATGCGGTGCTGCATAAACCAGCTCCATGATTTTTCAAAACAAATGCGGTGCTGCATAAACCAGCCCCATGATTTTTCAAAACAAATGTGATGCTGCATAAACCAGCTCCAAGATTTTTCAAAACAAATGTGGTGCTGCATAAACCAGCTCCATGTGACTTTTCAAAACAAATGCGGTGCTGCATAAACCAGCTCCATGATTTTTCAAAACAAATGCGGTACTGCATAAACCAGCTCCATGATTTTTCAAAACAAATGCGGTGCTGCATAAACCAGCTCCATGATTTTTCAAAACAAATGCGGTACTGCATAAACCAGCGCCAATGCGAATCTTAAACATAAAACCAAATACTCAAAGAGTTTAAAAACGGGGCGATATCTATACAGACCATTGCTGAAAATCCATCTGTTTAGCTATCAAGGTAACTCTGACTCATCTCTTTCAAGGTAGCGAATCACCTAAGATTTATATAGTGCTGCATAAACCAGCTCTACAAGAATCTCTTCGCAGATATGCCTGACTCCCAACTTCGTTAGGTAGCGACACATTGCGGATCAACCTTGATTTGTATGGTGCCGCATAAACCAGCTCCATACAAGTACAAAACCAAACACTCAAAGAGTTTTTTTTTTATCGTTGTATGAAAAACTTCACCAAAACAAGTATAAAACTAAACACTCAAAGAGTTTTTTTTTTTTCGAAAACTGTAGAAAAAGACCAAACCGCATAATACAGACTCCAGTAATTTTCTACTTTATTGAAAACTTCTCAAAAATGATGGAAGAAAAATAAACCAGACTCCGAAACACAGAACCGTCAGTTTCTATCCTTATTAAAAACTCAAAAGATGGAAGAAAAGGCAAACTCCGAAGCACAGAGCTGTCAATTTCTCTCCTTATTAAAAACTCAAAAGATGGAAGAAAAGGTAAACTCCGGAGCACGGAGCTGTCAATTTCTATCCTTATTAAAAAAATCAAAATGATGAAAGAAAAGCTAGACTCCGAGGCACGGAGCTATCAATTTCTATCCTTATTACAAACTGTAAAGAAATGATTGAAAAAAATTGACAATTTTGATTGATTTCACTAATGGATTAGTTATCTCTTATCGAGAGTAACTAAGAGTGCATGATCTTTGCTGAAAGCAAAACTCAAATAGATTGATGAGATTTTTGGATAATGACTCTCTTTAACATATGAGAAGCATTTTGCTGAGGTTTGAAGACTGTAGGAGTAGGTTCTAGACTCCACTGGGAATTGACGTTTCTAAAACTTTGACTCCAAAAGAGACAATTTAATCAAAGAATTCAACTCAAAGAGTGTGTTCAAGCTTCTCTAGTTTCTAGTTGCTAAGAATAGATATCCCAGTTATCATTGAGTAAATATCTTTTATGACGCAAGTCATAAAAGATGCCCCTAGTATGATGCGCTTCCATGACAAGGTCTTAAAAGCAGAACCAAAGTAGGAAAAATTTGAGTTTGCATGAGTTCTTTCTCTGGTATATGGGTAAAACCATCTCCACAAAGGCTGAATGTAAACAATCTTCCTTTTGCTCAATGCTTGAGGCTTTGATGTCTCTGACAAGTTTGAACAAAATGTGACTTGTCTTTTCCTTGATTCATAAACCATGATCTACTTTGAATTTTCTTCGCATTTTAGAAGGTATACACCCGTTTTTTCCAGTGCCATACACTATGAACTTTAGAAGAAAATGAATATCAATGAAAAACAGACTTCTAAGGACTCAATAAAGAACATGCAGATTATTCAAGGAATGACTCAACAAAGAAGATGCAGATTATTCAAGGGACTTGACTCACTTTCGATTCACCCTTCGATCTGATGTGTTATTTTGTTATGGTAAGGCTAGCCACTTTTAGAGTAATCTCGAAAACAATGTCAAGAGATTCTAATTTCCTCCATCAGGATTTCCGTCATGGTTATTACCCCCTTCGGATTGCTTAGTTTCAATGCCCCTAGTTTAAAAAGGTGTCAAAGTAAATCTCACTGACACTACTTGGATTCCAAGATCCTGCCTGTGTAGTGATTGTTTCTCCATCTCTTCGAATCTCCTCTAGTGGGAACTCATGATTATTGCATTCCAGATTTCTGGTCTAGCAAACCATTTGCTTCAGCTTTTGCCTGGAATTCTCATACTACTCAAACTTTAGAGTTCTCCATAATCGAGGAACTCCTTCCATGTCTTATCAGCTCACTTTTTGGGAAGTCCTCGCCTCTGACTGGATTGCCTCTTCAAGTTTTCAATCCAGTAGACCGCTACCCTCATTTTGCATAAGCCAGCTCCTTTGGTTATCGACTTAGCAAGTACATGACTTTATCTAGGCCGCCCTTTCGGGTTTTCAACCTAGTGGGTCTTCAGACTCTCGTTCTTTTCTTTTCTTTCTGTTTTGTTTTCATTTGCCTTGAACCTTTGCTTGTTTCACCAGAAGGACTTTCTAAGTGGGCTTGGGTTCAAAAGGGTTAGATATCAAAAGTTCAAACGATTTGGACCGAATCTGGTCTTGCCAGACTACCTACGTACCCCAAAAATGGAGGATCAGATCCGCGTAGTTCGCTTTGGAGTTTATCAAAGAATGGTTTAGCTTTTAGCTTCAAATTTTGTAAGGGAATAATTGACATTTATTCCAACGGTTGACCGAACCTGAATAAATCAGGCTACCTACGTACCCCTGAAGAGATGGGGATCAGGTCATAACGTAGTTCAAACTCATAAAAAAAAATGCCCCTGGTTTATAATGTGGTTAGAAAAAAAAGGTTTGATTTGAATTTTTTTTGCCCAAAGGGTTTACAAACGAATTTTTAAACGTTAGGATTTTGGCTATAAAGGCTCAAACGTCCAAAGATGACCTCCTGGTGTTTTGGTGCACAAGCTCTTTTGCTTAAGGTTCAAAGACTTTGAATATTTTTATCGAGGAGTCTGGCGGTTTTCTGGCAAGACTTTAACCACGATGCTCCATTCTCTTCTCGAGATCTTGAATTCATGCTCAAGATTCTTCAACTTTCAGTTGTTTCCAAATAGTGAAGACGATTCTCATATGCGATCTATCTCACTGACTCCATCATCTGGGTCTTTGATATTCCAAAAGAATTGTCATATGGACACATTCCCTTCTCTTTGTCTTTCTCTCATATCCTAAACATTAAAAATGTCCCTTTTTCTTGAAATATTCTACCTCAGAATCATAATGAAAATACACAGCTCAATTGTTCTTTTAGGGCTCAAATCTATGACTTCATTTTGAGAAAGTCTTCTCTCACTTCTTCATCAGCTCCATATCTGATGTGCATCTCTCTTGAATTTTGCTCTTTGACCCGATGTCTCAAACAAATGGAGTCTTGCTTTGCACCATACCCTGGCATTCACCCGGTTTATCCTTATAGGATCAAGCAAGACTACTATGAACCCCTCTAAATAGGTTTATCAATTCTTCGCGCTCCTCAGAAGATAAAGTTTTGCCAATCCATCTTTCCTGAGTTTCGGATTTCAATACCACTATCAATAGCTTCGATTTCCTCTTTAAGTGGCTATGCTAGACGCTCTTTCTCTAGTTTGATCATTTTTCAGATCTCAAGAGAAATTTCGTCTGCATTCTCATCCGAGAAGGGTGTCTTTGTTTATTTAAACATTAAATCTAAGGGTGAATCAAAGAATATCAAAGATACGAAATCAACAACTTTATTGAATTGAAAAATGTAAGTACCTCAGTAACTCTTTAACGCGCCTCAATGGGCTCTACATCAGACTTAACAGCAGACTGGACATTGACTCGACAAGAAGACTGACAAACACTATATATTCTGAATTATTGATGACACGACTAGACTTACCAAATTTGACACAAGAGTTGGTATATACTCAACAAAAGATAAACTCTGAAAACTGGACACTTCCTCATGAGCAAGAGAGTGGCATTGAAAGTTCCTGGGCGATACACCCTCCTCCATGATAAAGGTATCTACTGAGCTTGATCCTGAAGTAGGAATCTCAGAAAGGGTAAGCCTACAAGCCTAGGGTTAAGTGGGACAATAAAAGGCTATGTTGGCAATATAGGGGAAGCAATAGACTGCCTTGATCAAATGTGTTTGAAAGTGGTTAGTCTTTTGGAGGAATGGTCTTTCGTTGAACACAACCTCTTGACTTGGAAGCGCACACACTAGATCAACAGTCATGAGATAAGAATTCTGAACAAATAGAAATAAGAGCAATCTTGAGCATATCTGTTGGTACCTCAAGTCAAAATGTCAAAAATGATGACATGATCTAAGTAAACTGGGTCTCAAGAAAATCCTCAATCAACTCCTTTAAATTTTCTTCAGGTATGAAAGAGTCAAGAACGATAAACACCCTTAATCTAAATAGGTTTTGATCTCAACATTAATCATGCACTCATGGGATAAATGGCAAGACATAACCAATCCATTAATGATCACGGTATGATAGAAAAGTACAAAGTGAAGGACGGGAAAACATAGATCAAATGGATAATCAATGGCTTATATGATAGACCATGGCCATAAGAATAACAAAAGTAGGGTCAAGGACCAGATCCAAAATCTGAATGAAAGGTGAACATGCAAATAATTTTTATGTACAAAGAATCTCTATAAAAAGGTAAATCCTAACCAATGGATATACAGGTGGAATGTAACCAATGGATTTACAAGTGGAATGTAACCAATGGATCAAAAGATAAACCACGGCCACGAAAGTGACAGAGAAAGAGCCATAGGCTAGGTCAAAATCTAAAAATTGGATTGATATAATTGATTTGAATTAGATAAGGAACCCTCATCAAATATGAAAGCCCTAAACTAATAATCAATATAAATAAGTATATATACATATACACCCTAACCAGGGGCACCAATCCTAGTCTAATCTAGCGGAGTCAAAGAAATCTTGACTCTTGACAGACTGATGAGTGTACTAGGACTGCGTCTGTAGCCACATAAAGTGAGCTACCCTAGTCTATAAATAGGACAAGGCCCCTAACTTTAGGCTTCACATGTGTGAGCAACACACGTTCGTCACTATATGCAAACAAGAGGACAATGCAATATATAGAAGGGGTACTGATGCGAGGTCCACCTGGCCGGGTGCATAGTTACTTGTACACTGTGACATAGAGTCCAGTGTACGAACTATGTCCGTTTTACACACGAAGTGTCTAGGTGCTGAGTATACTACTGGTGCGGTGGCACTAGAAAGCGGGTATAGCCCTCACGGCTCCTACTCATAGTATCTCGAATAGGTCATCTGATAGTATATCCAAAGCAAACCATAGCAGAAAATAACCACAAAACAGATAATATATGCATGGATGAAAGTGGTGTGTGAACCCTTGTTTTATTTACGCATTTAATTGGCGCCCCTGGATTCTAATCGATTAAATTCCCATTTATAATGATTTTAGCCCAAAATTCTTCAAAATTAATAAATAATGGCATTTTTACAGAGTTAGGCAATGTTCCAAGAAGTCCCCAGCAGAGTCGCCAGCCTGTGGACCCCGATCTGAGATAGGCGGCGAGGGAACGGTTCCCTAACACCATCTGGATCATCCACGTGTGAAGGAGAGCTCTACCAAGGAACTCTCGAAACGGATGCCACCCTCATAGCATAGCACGAGTGGCGATATAAAAGAGATACCTTTCGATTCGGGAACAAATCCGGATTCGAAACGTACCTAAACAAACTCAGAGTCGCCATCCACGGTATACGGCCATGGATCCTTTAAACAAAAATATGCTCTGTATACCATGGATAACCAGAAATATATATGGGTCCGTGCCTGATTACGAATGGAGAAGGTCTGAGAGCACCCCCAATTCGTCCAAGTGCAAGCACTTGGTCTCTTATGCCATTTATTATTAACCTCAAAGAGTTTCGGGCGAAAATCATATGAAATAGGAACAATTCTCAAGAATCGTCTACCTAAGCATGCATTTCCTGAGGATAAAGAAATAAGCATACAAAATGAAATGAAAAATGTGTCACCTAAGCAAAGCTAGGTTATGAGTGACATGTCTAATGGGTGTCTAAATTCTGATGTGCAAACACATGCAACCTATAGCTAAAGGTATAGGATCAGTACTAAAAAGTAAGAAAACATATCAAATCATACAATAATTACACAACAAATCCTAAGACTCTAAATTATTAGCCTGAGTCCTCGGATGGTCTGGTATTCATCCAAAGAAGCCTACGTATCCCCGCCTCCACGAGAATCAAGGCAACGTAGTTCTTCGCGCCTATTCTAAGCTAGGATGCCTAAGACACCTAGACCTCTATCCTAGACTCGATCTAAAAGACCGGACTAGTTATTAAAGTTTCTTGTACGATTATTTAACTTCCAGTGAATTGTGGATTTTAGGACACCCTATATGCCCTAACTAAATGCAGATTAGCCCTAGGCTAATGCAGGTGGTTCCTACAACCTATGTGTAACTAGGCTGTATTTCCTAAGGAAAACAATAGGTTCGCTAACGTATCCAAGACCTAGTCATCAGTCGGCGATGTGAATCGCCAACTGACCGGACGGAGGCGTAACAAACCCCTAACTCTAACACAAACACAAACAAACCACACAACACAAGACAAACTCCTAACTCTAAAACTCTCTATCTAGGACAAAGTCCTAACTCTAGAGGAAGATCTTTTCGAAAAATAATATTTTGGAAGATTTATATATATTTTTTTAAAAGGGTTAAAAGATTTATTTACAAAGTTTGGCTGGACTTGAGATAAGAATCTCAAGCTGCACTACGTACCTCGTGGAAGAGGATCAAGCCAACGTAGTTCGAATGGCGAACTCTCAAACTACGCTTCTAAAAGAAACATTCAACACTTCAGATTTTTTAAGGTTTTCTTATATTTTCAAATGTTTTTGGTATTTTTAAAGTTTTCAAATGTTTTTTAGTTTTAAATTTCTAATGTTTTTTGGATTTTAAAGCTTTTCCAATGCTCTAAACCTTTAAATGTTTTCAATCTTAAAGGGGACACGCAAGAACAACCACAAACTAGGGCAAAGCCCTAAATCCAAAGGGGAAACCCCGAACAAGCAACTAGTGTCTCAAAGAGACGATCCACAACAAGTAACTGGTGTCCCAAGAACAATGAAAATGATCTAAGATCCCTAGCAGGTAAAAGCATTTTAAAGGATAAACTCCTATCAGACAGACGAACCAAAAGGCTACGGGACAAACTCCTGACATATAGGATAACCAACTCTAAATGGGAAGCAAATGAGTCCAAGACTCTCTATTGCTCTATAAAGGAGGTCAAATGAGTCAAAGGCTCGCTCTAGAAAGGAGGGCTCTAACATGAGGTTAGGTAAGCCTTCTAAAGGGAAAACTCTCTAAATGAGACAAGACTTGTCTCCAAAAAAAAGAAAACATTCTAATGAGATAAAGTGTGTCCCCTAAAATGAGACTCATGGAATTTGGAAGGTCTGGACATGATTTGGAAGTGATCCTAGAAGTTTAGATGTCTAGGTTGACATATAGCACGAGTTCCACTCATTTAGCATAAAAACAAATTGAAAGCACTCTACACAATAGGCAATTTTCGCAAATAAGGCTCTGAAATATAAAGTAAAACATGAAAATTGATCAATATGTGATTTGTGACTCGCTAGCATGCTCATCATATCCCAATACAAGCATTAGAATCAATATAGGCTCAAAACAATCTAAAAAAAAAGAAAGGGTGAAATTTTCACCTAACATATAATTTTCACCAAAAATGATAAAAAATGCCGACTAAATCATGGGAATGATTCAATATATGATTTGTGACTTGCTAGCATGCTCATCATATCCCAATAAAAGCATTAGAATCAATATAGGCTCAAAAAAAAAAAAAAAAAAAAAAAAAAAAAAAAAAAAAAGGTGAAATTTCCACCCAACATGTAATTTTCACCAAAAATGGTAAAAAATGCCAAACAAATCATGGGAATGATTCAATATATGATTTAAAACTTGCTACCAAGCTCAAAACATCCCAAACACTCATTAAAATTGAATAGAGCTCATATTGTCCATGATTTTCAAGAAATGGCACAGTTATGTCATATAATGTGAAAAATACAACTTCGCACTGACTTTTAGACCCCTCAAACATCAAAACCATCAAAAACTCTACTGATCAAAATTGTAGATCTCAGCATGAATGACATTCTCTCAGTTGACCATTTTGTTTGGATCTGGCCAGAAGTGGCCGGAAAATGGTCTCTTCCGATCCATCGCCATTAAAAGACATATTAGTGTTTTTACTGAAAGTTCGGGCTCAGTTTTGACACTTAAAATATTGCTTCTGGAAAAATTCACTCAAGGACAAAGTATTAGAAAATCTTGTGAAGAACATTTTTTCTTTGTATGACTTCGGACGAAACTGACCTGGAATAGCCTAAAAATGGCCAACAAGCTGCTGTTGCAGAAATGACATTTTTTTCAGAAAAACTGAAGCTTGCAAGTCGTTTTTGACATATTAAAAAGCCTTTATGGAAAAATTTGCTCAAAAAGACAGTTTTAGGAAATATTATAGCGAATACTTTTCCAGTTGACAGTTTCGAACATTTCCGAGCAGTAGCAGCGCAAAAGTTACTCGACACGATAATTTCTAAAAAACTTGAACAAAAACATCATTATGGACTGAAAACTTTAAACGGGCATAACTCTCTCGTCTTTTGGCCAAATTTGGGCCGCCATATGTCGAACTGACCGGCTCGACGAGATCTACAAGATTGAAATGTTTGTTTTTGGTGATTTCAAGCTTTAGAAATCCGAAAATAGAAAACAAATGGCTGGACAGCAAGCAAGTACAGTTTTTTTTTTTTTTTTTTTTTTTTTTTTTTTTTAAAACATGATTCTAGCTTTTGTGCATTCTAATCGTTGTGTAAGAAATTTGAAGAAAACAAGATATTGCATGGAAGCAAAGGAAGAAACATCACAATGCCCTCTATATATCTACTGCAAAAGCAATCAAAGAAATGAAAAGATGCTCCTGAAACCAAAGAAAGGAGAGTCCATGTTCTCACCTGCTATTGACAATGAGCAACATTGTCTATCAAGTTGCATTCCAATGTCTGCTTTCGATTCCTTTGAACTTAGCTTTTGCTCACTTAATGGCATAGATCTTTGCCAACCAGCAACATTGACATCCTCTGAAATTATCTGAGATGTGATTGCAATCCCTTATGCATTGACTCGGAATTTTCATAATGTTGATCTTTGGGCTGAAATTCCCACTCGGTTCCAATTCTCGCTGTTGAGGGAACTGTTGAGGAGACTGCTGAGACGACTGTTGCTGATATAAGAGGAATTGCTGTGTTTGGGTCTGATTTACATGAGGCTGAGACACTGGTGCTTGCCTGGACGGGTCCAGCATTTGGGGCACATATTGTAGCTGATCTTGTTGGTGCTGTTGTGCCTGAGGTGGCTGAATTGGCAATTGGGTTCAGCTGTCCAGCGGCTCTGACTGGGAGAGAGGTTGGTGATCTTTTGCAGCCAAAACCTCCTGTCAGCATCCGTCTCGTAATAACCGATTTTGCAGAGATTGCGTTCCTTCTCAACAGAAAAAGACTCGATGCAAGAAATTTCCGAAAGCTCCACAGTCGAAGCTTGATTTGCCTCTGTTTTTATAATTTTTTACTAGATCTCTCATTTAGATTTGAGTTTCCTTCAGAAAACAAATCTGATCTGCTGAAGCTTTCCTCTGACTAGTAGATCTCGGTCTCTTCCTCAGATTCTCAGATTTGATTCGAATCAAGCTCGAATTACTCAAAATTTCTCCCGGAAAACACGAAGAAGAACAAGAAGCTGTTGCAAAGGACAAAATCTCCATTACTGTGTCTTCAACGGATTTGCCGGAGAGACGATCGGAAAAGATGATCGAAGGAGATGAAAGAGTGCTGTGGCTAGCCGGAAGGGATGATCGGTGATAGAGATTGCTGGTGGAGGAAGTCGCCGGAGAAGGTGGAGATCCGATCGGAAAATCCGATTGGAGAAGACGATCGGAGAAGGAATTGACCGGTAGAGGAAGGCTGCCGGAGAAAACGATCGGCGAAGTATCGGAGCTGACGGAGATGAATCGGAAATGAATCGGAGATGGATCGGAGCTAACGGAGATGACCGGTGGCGAAAAAACCCAAGTTTTTTTCTTTCTCTGCAATTTCTCTCTTTTCGGATTTTTCGGCCGTGAACAGTAACCTCGAATTTTTATATATATAAAAAAAAAAATATTTTTTGATATTGGCACTCCAATTACGGATAAAGCGCGCGGTTCGCTAAGCGCACCCCCGCCGCTTTGTCCTATTGGCAGAAGACAAAAAATCATTATTTTTTATAAAGACACCCCCCTTCCAGGATAAATCGTCCCCCTTCTAGATTTATACTACGACTCTGATTTATCTCGTTCGCTGATCAAACGAGCTCGGATTCCAACGAAATTTTACAGGGACCTAAAGGGGACTCTAACCTAGCTTAGGGTTAAGTTTGGGATCCTACCTAGCTGATTTGATGGGGTTTCGCACAAACACGAGAAGTTTAGGGTACGGTCAAAATGGGGTGTCTACAGTAACCCATTGGCAGAAGAAAAGAATCCTTTAGGAGATCCGTTAATGAGAATGGAGAAGCAAGGATCAGAAATGCATTGACTTATCCAGTGACACCAGATAACGTTAAAGCCCATTTTTTTCATAAACAGAAGGAGACTTTGACGGCAGACATTGTCAAAGGCCTTACGGAGATCAAGTTTGAGGCACATTGCCGGGGGGGAGGAAACAGATTGCTTATGAAAGTTATGGATAAGGTCATTTGTAAGCAAAATATTTTCTTGGATAAGCCTACCGAGGACAAAGGCAGACTGATTGGGGCTGATAATATCAATAAGAATAGTTTTCAACCTAGAGGCGAGAATTTTTGAAATTATTTTGTAGAGGAAGTTGCAGAGGGAGATTGGGCGATATTGATCCGGGGAGTTAGAATCAGATTTTTTCGGAATCAGGCAGATGAAAGTGGAGTTAACGGACTTGAGCAATTTTCCTTTTTAAAGAAATCAAGAATTGCAGAGCATACCTCATCCCCGATGAGATACCAGAAGGATTTGAAAAATTGGCCGTTAAATCCATCAGGACCAGGGCTTTTATCACCATCACAGAATCTGATAACATTTTCTATTTCCTCCTTCAAAATGGGACGAGTTAGCCATTCAGACTGAATGGTAGTCAATTTCTTTGAAGGCTCCGGAATGTCTGAGGGGTCAGGGGTTTGAAATTGGGCATTGAGGATGCGAGCAAAATAATCAACATAAATGGAAGCAATACTATCAGGATCAGTTATGATTTCCCCCTGATCATTAGAGGTTCCATAGATGTTGTTTCTATTCCTTCTGGCACGAACAGCAGCATGAAAGAAACTGGAATTGGTATCCCCCTTGGTGAGCCAGAAATTTCGAGATTTTTGCCTTATTATCGATTCCTCCTGCTTTGCAGTTTGGAGAAATAAATCCTTGAGATCATCAGCTTTGTTCCGGAGAACAACACTAGATGGGTTTGCTTTAACTTCAGCCTGGGCATTTTCGAGATCGTTTCTCACAATCGGCAGATAGATATCTACCCTTCCAAAGATGTTTTTGTTCCATGTTTTGATGGCAGTCTTAACCAACTTGAGTTTCTGAGTGAGTCTATACATGGGAGGGCCACTGATTTGGGCATTCCACGCCCTTTCCACTTGCTCATATAAAGAGAGATCATCAAGCCAAGCATTTAAGAATCTGAAGGGTTTAGGGTCTTTGGGTTCACAGTCCTGCAGGTGGATTACTAGGGGAGAATGGTCAGAGATAATTGAGCTCTTGTATTTGACAAAGGAGTTCGGGAAAGAGGAGATCCAGTCATCATTGACCAGAGCCCTGTCAAGACGCCGTAATTTTAAGTCCCCGACTCTCGAGTTGTTAGACCAAGACAAGGTTTCACCAACAGATTTCAGATCGTGTAGAGAACAGAAGTCAATGCAGTTATTGAAGTCCTCCATGTCTTCTCTAGCTGGGTTGGACCCCCCAAACTTCTCATCCATGAACCTGATAATGTTATAGTCCCCGCAGGCTATCCAAGGGATATCTGAATTAGGGGTAGCTTTAAGGAAGTCCCACAATCTTTTCCTATCTCCCCCATAATTCCGAGCATAAATGGCAGTAAGTAAGATTTCTTTTCTGGACTGAAGGAGGTGAACATGACCATGAACAAACTGATCAGAGACAGTTATGGGGGCAAAATGGATGGTAGCTGGGTTCCAGATGACCCAAATTCTCCCATTGACAGCATGACTATAGTTTGGAACACACTTCCACCCAGGGGCAAATTCCTGAATGTAAGAATTCATTAGGTTCTCAGTTGCCCTGGTCTCAATGAGGCAGAGCAACTCAATATTTTCAATGTTGATAAGGTGCTTCACCTCAGTTCTCTTTGCGGAGGTGCCTATGCCTCTAATGTTCCACATCGCAAGTTTTATCATCATTAGAATTGATGGGAAGGGTGGGTTGGGCTGATTCAACAACAGAAGGATTGGTTGTATCGCTAGGGATTGAGAGGGCAAGACCAGAAGCATTTGTGCCAGAAGGATCAGAACAGGGGAAACTGATTAAACGATGGTTAATAGTATTTGTGCCAGCAGGTTCCGAACTGTTTTGTGAAGTGGAAGGAAAATTTTCTTGAGAGGTGGGAGGTGGGAGTAGCAAAGCTTGAGAATTTCTGGCTCTCTCCTCTGCATCAGGGTTATCTGCCTCTTCTGGGATATCTGCCTCAGGGTTATCTGTCTCTCCTGGGATATCTGCCTCAGGGTTATCGGCCTCTTCGGCCTCAGGTGCAGTCAATTCTTCTGCCTCGGAATGAACAGAGCTAAGGATGGAAAATGCATTCTGAGAGAGGATGATTGAGGGGTTTGCTTCTTTTGCAAGAGATGTCGAAGAGGCATCTCTGCAGCTTTGGATAGGGAGGGCACGGGGCTCTAAGAGAGAAGGGTTAGGTGAGGATGGACCAGTCTTAGCTTGAAGGGTATAGGGTAGGTTTTCCAAAAGAGGGCCATGGGTTGGGGTAGGTGAGAATTTGCTGGAAATGGCAAGACTGGTTTGGGGGGAGGAATCCATTGTTCCCAGAGGGAGGAACTGGTTGACCCGAGGAGGAGGTGGAGGACGAAATTTTTCGAGGGTCGCTTTATCTGGTATCAGAGTTGAGGCAGCGAGGTTTTGGGGGCTGATTTTCCTGAGAGAGGGGGCTTTTCCAGGTTTGCTATCTGTGCTGGTTTTTTTGGATTTTGAAGGTTTATCGAAAATCTTATGGGTGCGGGTTCCTCTTTTGACGTGAGTTTCTTGAGCTAAGAGGGAGGGGTCGATAACAGGATTGCTGGTTTTGGGGGGGTCTCTTGGGGATGAGGATTGGCCCGGAAAGAGGGGTCTGAGAGAGGAGGGATGGGAGCTAGTTCCATTTCCTTTAGAAGGGGTAGGCGCCATCTTGAAGCCATACTCCAACTCAAGTGCACGAACTTCAGGTGGGGTGTTATCAATGTCAATGGGGAAAAAAGGAGCCGTCGAAGGGATAGATCTTCCGGAGGAATCCTCAATCCGGGAAACTGGTTTTCCAGGGTCGGGAGGTTCCACAAGGAACATCTTTCTCACTACCTCTTGTTTAGACATTGACTAAAACTTTTATACTTAGTAAACCCTAGAGATGCAGTCAAAGAGCTTTTAGCAACATTTTGAGATGAGGATTAGATGGTATTGATTCTTAGATTTAGTTGATGAAGGATGGAGATTGAAGAAATAGAAAGTTTATTATTTTAGAAACTTTATAAAACTTCCATCTTATAGACGTGGAAAATCCTCGAGATAGGACGAGATGGCATTGAATCTTAGATTTAGTTCATAAAGCAAGAGGATTGAAAAAATAGAAAGTTTCTTATGTTAGAAACTTTTCAAAACATCAATTTTTAGCCATTGGAGATCCTAGAGATGGGGTCAAGGGGCTTTTAGCCATGTTTTGAGGTGAGGATGAGATGGTATTGAAACTTAGATTTAGTTGATGAAGGACCACCTTTTATGGTATTGAAACCCTAGAGATGATGTCAACCAACTTCTAGCCACGTTTTGGGTTGAGAATCAGAGGGTATCGAATCTTAGATTTAGCTGATGAAGGATGTAGATTGAAAAAATAGAAAGCTTCTTATTTTAGAAACTTTATAAAACATCCATCTATTGGAGATAAGAAACCCTAGAGATGGTGTCAAGGAGTTTTTTGCAAAGTTTTAAGATTAGGATGAGAGGGTATTGAATCGTAGATTTAGTTGTTGAAGGATAGAGATTGAAGAAATAAAAGGTTTTTATTTTAGAAACTTTATAAATATCAATCTTTTACTTTTTGTAAACCCTAGATATGGTGTCGAAGTGCTTTTAGCTAAGTTTTGAGATGAGGATTAGGTGGTATTGAATCCTAGATTTAGTTGATGAAGGATGGAGATTGAAAAATTACAAAGTTTCTTATTTTAGAAACTTTATAAAACATCCATCTTTTAGACATAAAAAACCCTAGATGTGGTGTAAAGAAGCTTTTAGCAAAGTTTGTAGAAGAGGATGAGATGGTATTTAATCTTAGATTTAGTTGATAGAGGATATTGAATTAAAAAATAGAAAGTTTCTTATTTTAGAAACTCTAAAACATCCATCTTTTAGACAAAAGAGACCCTGGAGATGGTGTCAAAGAGCTTTTAGCCAAATTTTGGGATGATGATGAGATGGTTTTAAATCTTAGATTTAGTTGATGGAAGATGTAGATTGAAAAATTAGAAAGTTTCTTGTTTTAGAAACTTTAAAAACTAACCATCTTTTAGACATAGGAAATCCTAGAGATGGTGTTAAGGAGATTTCAGTCAAGTTTTGAGATGAGGATGTGATGGTATTTGATCTTGGATTTTGTTGATAAGGATAGATATTTTAAAAATAGAAAGTTTATATAACATCCATCGTTTAGACATAGCTGACCCTAGAGATGGTGTCAATGGGCTTTTAGCCAAGTTTTGGATTGATGATGAGATGGTATTGAATCTTAGATTTAGCTGATGAAGGATGGAGATTGAAAAAATAGAAAGTTTCTTATTTTGGAAACTTTATAAAACTTCCATCTTTGAGACATTGGAAACTCGAGAGATGGTGTCAAGGAGCTTTTAGCATAGTTTTGAGATGAGAATGAGCGGGTACTGAATCTTAGATTTAGTTGCTGAATGATGGAGATTAAGAGAAAAAAAGTTTCCTATTTTAGAAACTTTATAAAACATCAAACTTTTATACTTAGTAAACCCTAGAGATGGTGTCAAAGAGCTTTTAACAACATTTTGAGATGAGGATTAGATGGTATTCATTCTTAGATTTAGTTGATGAATGATGGAGATTGAAGAAATAGAAAGTTTATTATTTTAGAAACTTTATAAAACATCCATCTTTTAGACGTGGGAAATCCTCGAGATAGTGTTAATAAGCATTTTGCCAAGTTTTTGAGATCACGACGAGATGGTATTGAGTCTTAGATTTTGTTGACAAAGCAAGAAGATTGAAAAAATAGAAAGTTTCTTATCTTAGAAACTTTTCAAAACATCAATTTTTAGCTATAGGAGACCCTGGGTCAAGGGGCTTTTAGCCATGTTTTGAGGTGAGGATGAGATGGTATTGAAACTTAGATATAGTTGATGAAGGACCACCTTTTATGGTATTGAAACCCTAGAGATTATGTCAACCAATTTCTAGCCACGATTTGGGTTGAGAATCAGAGGGTATTGAATCTTAGATTTAGGTGAGGAAGGATGGAGATTGAAAAAATAGAAAGCTTCCTATTCTAGAAACTTTATAAAACATCCCTCTTTTGGACATAAGAAACCCTAAAAATGGTGTCAAGGAGTTTTTTGCCAAGTTTTAAGATTAGGATTAGAGGGTATTGAATCTTAGATTTAGTTGCTGATGGATAGAGATTGAAGAAATAAAAAGTTTCTTATTTTAGAAACTTTATAAATATCAATCTTTTACTTTTTGTAAACCCTAGATATTGTGTCGAAGTGCTTTTAGCTAAGTTTTGAGATGAGGATTAGGTGGTATTGAATCATAGATTTAGTTGATGAAGGATGGAGATTGAAAAATTACAAAGTGTCTTATTTTAGAAACTTTATAAAACACCCATCTTTTAGACATAGAAAACCCTAGATGTGGTGTGAAGAAGCTTTTAGCCAAGCTTGTAGAAGAGGATGAGATGGTATTGAATCTTAGATTTAGTTGATAGAGGATATCGAATTAAAAAATAGAAAGTTTCTTATTTTAGAGACTCTAAAACATCCATCTTTTAGACATAAGAGACCCTGGAGAGGGTGTCAAAGTGCTTTTAGCCAAGTTTTGGGATGATGATGAGATGGTTTTAAATCTTAGATTTAGTTCATGGAAGATGGAGATTGAAAAGTAGATAGTTTATTGTTTTAGAAACTTTATAAAATATCCATCTTTTAGACATAAGAAATCCTAGAGATGGGGTTAAGGAGCTTTCAGTCAAGTTTTGAGATGAGGATGTGATGGTATTGGATCTTGGAATTTGTTGAAAAGGATGGAGATTGAAAAGATAGAAAGTTTATATAACATCCATCGTTTAGACATAGCTGACCCTAGAGATGGTGTCAATGAGCTTTTAGCTAAGTTTTGGATTTATGATGAGATGGTATTGAATCTTAGATTTAGCTGATGAAGGATGGATATTGAAAAAATAGAAAGTTTCTTATTTTAGAAACTTTATAAAACTTCCATCTTTGAGACATTGGAAACTCGAGAGATGGTGTCAAGGAGCTTTTAGCAAAGTTTTGAGATGAGAATGAGAGGGTACTGAATCTTAGATTTAGTTGCTGAATGATGGAGATTGAAAGAAAAAAAAGTTTCCTATTTTAGAAACTATATAAAACATCAAACTTTTATACTTAGTAAACCCTAGAGATGGTGTCAAAGAGATTTTAGCAACATTTTGAGATGAGGATTAGATGGTATTGATTCTTAGATTTAGTTGATGAAGGATGGAGATTGAAGAAATAGAAAGTTTATTATCTTAGAAACTTTATAAAACATCCATCTTTTAGATGTGGAAATCCTAGAGATAGTGTTAATAAGCATTTTGCCAAGTTTTTGAGATCAGGACGAGATGGTATTGAATCTTAGATTTAGTTGATAAAGCAAGAAGATTGAAAAAATAGAAAGTTTCTTATTTTAGAAACTTTTCAAAACATCAATTTTTAGTCATAGGAGATCCTAGAGATTGGGTCAAGGAGCTTTTAGCCATGTTTTGAGGTGAGGATGAGATGGTATTGAAACTTAGATTTAGTTGATGAAGGACCACCTTTTACGGTATTGAAACCCTAGAGATGATGTCAACCAACTTCTAGCCACGTTTTAGGTTGGGAATCCGAGGGTATTGAATCTTAGATTTAGCTGAGGAAAGATGGAGATTGAAAAAATAGAAAGCTTCCTATTCTAGAAACTTTATAAAACATCCCTCTTTTGGACATAAGAAACCTTAGAGATGGTGTCAAGGAGTTTTTTGCCAAGTTTTAAGATTAGGATGAGAGGGTATTGAATCTTAGATTTAGTTGCTGAAGGATAGAGATTGAAGAAATAAAAAGTTTCTTATTTTAGAAACTTTATAAATATCAATCTTTTACTTTTTGTAAACCCTAGATATTGTGTCGAAGTGCTTTTAGCTAAGTTTTGAGATGAGGATTAGGTGGTATTGAATCATAGATTTAGTTGATGAAGGATGGAGATTGAAAAATTACAAAGTTTCTTATTTTAGAAACTTTATAAAACACCCATCTTTTAGACATAGAAAACCCTAGATGTGGTGTGAAGAAGCTTTTAGCCAAGTTTGTAGAAGAGGATGAGATGGTATTGAATCTTAGATTTAGTTGATAGAGGATATCGAATTAAAAAATAGAAAGTTTCTTATTTTAGAGACTCTAAAACATCCATCTTTTAGACATAAGAGACCCTGGAGAGGGTGTCAAAGTGCTTTTAGCCAAGTTTTGGGATGATGATGAGATGGTTTTAAATCTTAGATTTAGTTCATGGAAGATGGAGATTGAAAAGTAGATAGTTTATTGTTTTAGAAACTTTATAAAATATCCATCTTTTAGACATAAGAAATCCTAGAGATGGGGTTAAGGAGCTTTCAGTCAAGTTTTGAGATGAGGATGTGATGGTATTGGATCTTGGAATTTGTTGAAAAGGATGGAGATTGAAAAGATAGAAAGTTTATATAACATCCATCGTTTAGACATAGCTGACCCTAGAGATGGTGTCAATGAGCTTTTAGCTAAGTTTTGGATTTATGATGAGATGGTATTGAATCTTAGATTTAGCTGATGAAGGATGGATATTGAAAAAATAAAAAGTTTCTTATTTTAGAAACTTTATAAAACTTCCATCTTTGAGACATTGGAAACTCGAGAGATGGTGTCAAGGAGCTTTTAGCAAAGTTTTGAGATGAGAATGAGAGGGTACTGAATCTTAGATTTAGTTGCTGAATGATGGAGATTGCAAGAAAAAAAAGTTTCCTATTTTAGAAACTATATAAAACATCAAACTTTTACACTTAGTAAACCCTAGAGATGGTGTTAAAGAGCTTTTAGCAACATTTTGAGATGAGGATTAGATGGTATTCATTCTTAGATTTAGTTGATGAATAATGGAGATTGAAGAAATAGAAAGTTTATTATTTTAGAAACTTTATAAAACATCCATCTTTTAGACGTGGGAAATCCTAGAGATAGTGTTAATAAGCATTTTGCCAAGTTTTTGAGATCAGGACGAGATGGTATTGAATCATAGATTTAGTTGATAAAGCAAGAAGATTGAAAAAATAGAAAGTTTCTTATTTTAGAAACTTTTCAAAACATCAATTTTTAGTCATAGGAGATCCTAGAGATGGAGTCAAGGAGCTTTTAGCCATGTTTTGAGGTGAGGATGAGATGGTATTGAAACTTAGATTTAGTTGATGAAGGACCACCTTTTACGGTGTTGAAACCCTAGAGATAATGTCAACCAACTTCTAGCCACGTTTTAGGTTGGGAATCCGAGGGTATTAAATCTTAGATTTAGCTGAGGAAGGAAGGAGATTGAAAAAATAGAAAGCTTCCTATTTTAGAAACATTATAAAACATCCCTCTTTTGGACATAAGAAACCCTAGAGATGGTGTCAAGGAGTTTTTTGCCAAGTTTTAAGATTAGGATGAGAGGGTACTGAATCTTAGATTTAGTTGCTGAAGGATAGATATTGAAGAAATAAAAAGTTTCTTATTTTAGAAACTTTATAAATATCAATCTTTTACTTTTGTAAACCCTAGATATGGTGTCGAAGTGCTTTTAGCTAAGTTTTGAGATGAGGATTAGGTGGTATTGAATCATAGATTTAGTTGATGAAGGATGGAGATTGAAAAATTACAAAGTGTCTTATTTTAGAAACTTTATAAAACATCCATCTTTTAGACATAGAAAACCCTAGATGTGGTGTAAAGAAGCTTTTAGCCAAGTTTGTAGAAGAGGATGAGATGGTATTGAATCTTAGATTTAGTTGATAAAGGATATTGAATTAAAAAATAGAAAGTTTCTTATTTTAGAAACTCTAAAACATCCATCTTTTAGACATAAGAGACCCTGGAGAGGGTGTCAAAGAGCTTTTAGCCAAGTTTTGGGATGATGATGAGATGGTTTTAAAACTTAGATTTAGTTCATGGAAGATGGAGATTGAAAAAGTAGATAGTTTCTTGTTTTAGAAACTTTATAAAATATCCATCTTTTAGACATAGGAAATCCTAGAGATGGGGTTAAGGAGCTTTCAGTCTAGTTTTGAGATGAGGATGTGATGGTATTGGATCTTGGATTTTGTTGATAAGGATGGAGATTGAAAAGATAGAAAGTTTATATAACATCCATCGTTTAGACATAGCTGACCTAGAGATGGTGTCAATGAGCTTTTAGCCAAGTTTTGGATTGATGATGAGATGGTATTGAATCTTAGATTTAGCTGATGAAGGATGGAGATTGAAAAAATAGAAAGTTTCTTATTTTAGAAACTTTATAAAACATCCATCTTTGAGACATTGGAAACTCGAGAGATGCTGTCAAAGAGCTTTTAGCAAAGTTTTGAGATGAGAATGAGAGGGTACTGAATCTTAGATTTAGTTGCTGAATGATGGAGATTGAAAGAAAAAAAGGTTTCCTATTTTAGAAACTTTATAAAATATCAAACTTTTATACTTAGTAAACCCTAAATATGGTGTCAAAGAGCTTTTAGCAACATTTTGAGATGAGGATTAGATGGTATTGAATCTTAAGATTTAGTTGATGAAGGATGGAGATTGAAGAAATAGAAAGTTTATTATTTTAGAAACTTTATAAAACATCCATCTTTTAGACGTGGGAAATCATCGAGATAGTGTTAATAAGCTTTTTGCCAACTTTTGAGATCAGGACGAGATGGTATTGAATCTTAGATTAAGTTGATAAAGGAAGAAGATTGAAAAAATAGAAAGTTTCTTATCTTAGAAACTTTTCAAAACATAAATTTTTAGCCACAGGACGCCTAGAGATGGGATCAAGGAGCTTTTAGCCATGTTTTGAGGTGAGGATGAGATGGTATTGAAACTTAGATTTAGAGTTTTTAAAATAAGAAACTTTCTATTTTTTAATTCAATATCCTCTATCAACTAAATCTAAGATTCAATACCATCTCATCCTCTTCTACAAACTTGGTAAAAGCTTCTTTACACCACATCTACGGTTTTCTATGTCTAAAAGATGGATGTTTTATAAAGTTTCTAAAATAAGAAACTTTGTAATTTTTCAATCTCCATCCTTCATCAACTAAATCTATGATTCAATACCACCTAATCCTCATCTCAAAACTTAGCTAAAAGCACTTCGACACCATATCTAGGGTTTACAAAACGTAAAAGATTGATATTTATAAAGTTTCTAAAATAAGAAACTTTTTATTTCTTCAATCTCTATCCTTCAGCAAATAAATCTAAGATTCAATGCCCTCTCATCCTAATCTTTAAACTTGGCAAAAAACTCCTTGACACCATCTCTAGGGTTTCTTTTGTCCAAAAGATGAATGTTTTAAAAAGTTTCTAAAATAAGAAGCTTTCTATTTTTTCAACTCCATCCTTAATCAGCAAAATCTAAGATTCAATACCCTCTGATTCTCAACCCAAAACGTGGCTAGAAGTTGGTTGACATCATCTCTAGGGTTTCAATACTATAAAAGGTGGTCCTTCATCAACTAAATCTAAGTTTCAATACCATCTCATCCTCACCTCAAAACATGGCTAAAAGCTCCTTGACCCGATCTCTAGGGTCTCCGATGGGTAAAAAATGATGTTTTGAAAAGTTTCTAAAATAAGAAACTTTCTATTTTTTCAATCTTCTTACTTTATCAACTAAATCTAAGATTCAAAACTCGGGAGGGTGTGGCTCTTTGGCGTAAAGTCATGGGTATTGTCCCCAGTGACGAGCGTTCGAATCCCCCCTTGTTCAACCGATGCGCGTGGTCTACCGGGTGCCTGCGTGCATCCCTAGGGACTAGTCCCGCCCCACGAAGTAGCGTGGGGATACCCTATGGCATCAAAAAAAAAATCTAAGATTCAATATCATCTCGTCCTGATCTCAAAACTTAGGAAAAAGCTTATTAACACTATCTCGAGGATTTCCCACGTCTAAAAGATGGATGTTTTCTAAAGTTTCTAAAATAATAAACTTTTTATTTCTTCAATCTCCATCATTCATCAACTAAATCTAAAATTCAATACCATCTAATCCTCATCTCAAAATATTGCTAAAAGCTCTTTGACACCATATCTAGGGTTTACTAAGTATAAAAGTTTGATGTTTTATAAAGTTTCTAAAATAGGTAACTTTTTTTTCTTTCAATCTCTATCATTCAGCAACTAAATCTAAGATTCAGTACCCTCTAATTCTCATCTCAAAACTTTGCTAAAACCTCTTTCACACCATCTCTCGAGTTTCCAATGTCTCAAAGATGGATGTTTTATAAAGTTTCTAAAATAACAAACTTTGTATTTTTCAATCTCCATCCTTCATCAGCTAAATCTATGATTCAATACCATCACATCCTCATCTCAAAACTTGACTGAAAGCTCCTTAACACCATCTCTAGGATTTCTTATGTCTAAATGATGGATATTTTATAAAGTTTCTAAAACAAGAAACTTTCAACTTTTTCAATCTCCATCTTCCATCAACTAAAACTACGATTTAAAACCATCTCATCATCATCCCAAAACTTGGCTAAAAGCTGTTTCACACCATATCCAGGGTCTCTTATGTCTAAAAGATAGATGTTTTAGAGTTTCTAAAATAAGAAACTTTTTATTTTTTAATTCAATATCGTCTATCAACTAAATCTAAGATTCAATACCATCTCATCCTCTTCTACAGACTTGGCTAAAAGCTTCTTTACACCACATCTAGGGTTTTCTATGTCTAAAAGCTGGGTACTTTATAAAGTTTCTAAAATAAGAAACTTTGTAATTTTTCAATCTCCATCCTTCATCAACTAAATCTATGATTCAATACCACCTAATCTTCATCTCAAAACTTAGCTAAAAACACTTCGACACCATATCTAGGGTTTACAAAAAGTAAAAGATTGATATTTATAAAGTTTCTAAAATAAAAACTTTTTATTTCTTCCATCTCTATTCTTCAACAACTAAATCTAAGATTCAATACCGTCTCATCCTAATCTTAAAACTTGGCAAAAAACTCCTTGACACCATCTCTAGGGTTTCTTATGTCCAAAAGATGGATGTTTTTTAAAGTTTCTAAAATAAGAAACTTTCTATTTTTCAATCTCCATCCTTCGTCAACTAAATCTAAGATTCAATACCCTCGGATTTTCAACCCAAAACGTGGCTAGAAGTTGGTTGACATCATCTCTAAGGTTTCAATACCATAAAAGTCCTTCTTAAACTAAATCTAAGTTTCAATACCATCTCATCCTCACCTCAAAACAAGGCTAAAAGCTCCTTCACCCCATCTCTATGGTCTCCTATGGCTAAAAATTAATGTTTTGAAAAGTTTCTAAAATAAGAAACTTTCTATTTTTTCAATCTTCTTGCTTTATCAACTAAATCTAAGATTCAATACCATCTCGTCCTGATCTCAAAACTTGGCAAAATGCTTATTAACACTATCTCGAGGATTTCCCACGTCTAAAAGATGGATGTTTTATGAGGTTTCTAAAATAATAAACTTTATATTTCTTCAATCTCCATCCTTCATCAACTAAAATCTAAGATTCAATACCATCTAATCCTCATCTCAAAATGTTGCTAAAAGCTCTTTGACACCATCTCTAGGGTTTACTAAGTATAAAAGTTTGATGTTTTATAAAGTTTCTAAAATAGCAAACTTTTTTTTTCTTTCAATCTCCATCATTCAGCAACTAAATCTAAGATTCAGTACCCTCTCATTCTCATCTCAAAACTTTCCTAAAAGCTCCTTGACACCATCTCTCGAGTTTCCAATGTCTCAAAGATGGATGTTTTTTAAAGTTTCTAGAATAAGAAACTTTCTATTTTTTCAATCTCCATCCTTCATCAGCTAAATCTAAGATTCAATACCATGTCATCAAAAATCCAAAACTTGGCTAAAAGCTCATTAACACCATCTCTAGGGTCAGCTATGTCTAAACAATGGATGTTATATAAACTTTCTATTTTTTCAATCTCCATCCTTTATCAACAAAATCCAAGATCCAATACCATCACATCCTCATTTCAAAACTTGACGGAAAGCTCCTTAAGACCATCTCTAGGATTTTCTATGTCTAAAAGATGGATATTTTATAAAGAAACTTTCTACTTTTTCAATCTCCATCTTCGATCAACTAAATCTAAGATTTAAAACCATCTCATCATCATCCCAAAACTTGGCTAAAAGCTCTTTGACACCAACTCCAGGGTCTCTTATGTCTAAAAGATGGATGTTTTAGAGTTTTTAAAATAAGAAACTTTCTTTTTTTTAATTCAATATCCTCTATCAACTAAATCTAAGATTCAATACCATCTCATCCTCTTCTACAAACTTGGCTAAAAGCTTCTTTACACCACATCTACGGTTTTCTATGTCTAAAAGATGGATGTTTTATAAAGTTTCTAAAATAAGAAACTTTGTAATTTTTCAATCTCCATCCTTCATCAACTAAATCTATGATTCAATACCACCTAATCCTCATTTCAAAACTTAGCTAAAAGCACTTCGACACCATATCTAGGGTTTACAAAAGGTAAAAGATTGATATTTATAAAGTTTCTAAAATAAGAAACTTTTTATTTCTTCAATCTCTATCCTTCAACAACTAAATCTAAGATTCAATGCCCTCTCATCCTAATCTTTAAACTTGGCAAAAAACTCCTTGACACCATCTCTAGGGTTTCTTTTGTCCAAAAGATGAATGTTTTAAAAAGTTTCTAAAATAAGAAGCTTTCTATTTTTTCAACTCCATCCTTAATCAGCTAAATCTAAGATTCAATACCCTCTGATTCTCAACCCAAAACGTGGCTAGAAGTTGGTTGACATCATCTCTAGGGTTTCAATACTATAAAAGGTGGTCCTTCATCAACTAAATCTAAGTTTCAATACCATCTCATCCTCACCTCAAAACATGGCTAAAAGCTCCTTGACCCCATCTCTAGTCTCCGATGGCTAAAAAATGATGTTTTGAAAAGTTTCTAAAATAAGAAACTTTCTATTTTTTCAATCTTCTTACTTTATCAACTAAATCTAAGATTCAAAACTCGGGAGGGTGTGGCTCTTTGGCGTAAAGTCATGGGTATTGTCCCCAGTGACGAGCGTTCGAATCCCCCCTTGTTCAACCAATGCGCGTGGTCTACCGGGTGCCTGCGTGCATCCCTAGGGACTACTCCCGCCCCACGAAGTAGCGTGGGGATACCCTATGGCATAAAAAAAAATCTAAGATTCAATATCATCTCGTCCTGATCTCAAAACTTCGAAAAAAGCTTATTAACACTATCTCGAGGATTTCCCACGTCTAAAAGATGGATGTTTTCTAAAGTTTCTAAAATAATAAACTTTTTATTTCTTCAATCTCCATCCTTCATCAACTAAATCTAAAATTCAATACCATCTAATCCTCATCTCAAAATGTTGCTAAAAGCTCTTTGACACCATATAGGTTTACTAAGTATAAAAGTTTGATGTTTTATAAAGTTTCTAAAATAGGTAACTTTTTTTTCTTTCAATCTCTATCATTCAGCAACTAAATCTAAGATTCAGTACCCTCTAATTCTCATCTCAAAACTTTGCTAAAACCTCGTTGACACCATCTCTCGAGTTTCCAATGTCTCAAAGATGGATGTTTTATAAAGTTTCTAAAATAAGAAACTTTGTATTTTTTGAATCTCCATCCTTCATCAGCTAAATCTAAGATTCAATACCATCTCCTCATCAATCCAAAACTTGGCTAAAAGCTCATTAACACCATCTCTAGGGTCAGCTATGTCTAAACGATGGATGTTATATAAACTTTCTATTTTTTCAATCTCCATCCTTTATCAACAAAATCCAAGATCCAATACCATCACATCCTCATCTCAAAAGTTGACTGAAAGCTCCTTAACACCATCTCTAGGATTTCCTATGTCTAAAAGATGGATATTTTATAAAGTTTATAAAACAAGAAACTTTCAACTTTTTCAATCTCCATCTTCCATCAACTAAAACTACGATTTAAAACCATCTCATCATCATCCCAAAACTTGGCTAAAAGCTCTTTCACACCATCTCCAGGGTCTCTTATGTCTAAAAGATAGATGTTTTAGAGTTTCTAAAATAAGAAACTTTCTATTTTTTAATTCAATATCCTCTATCAACTAAATCTAAGATTCAATACCATCTCATCCTCTCCTACAGACTTGGCTAAAAGCTTCTTTACACCACATCTAGGGTTTTCTATATCTAAAAGCTGGATACTTTATAAAGTTTCTAAAATAAGAAACTTTGTAATTTTTCAATCTCCATCCTTCATCAACTAAATCTATGATTCAATACCACCTAATCTTCATCTCAAAACTTAGCTAAAAGCACTTCGACACCATATCTAGGGTTTACAAAAAGTAAAAGATTGATATTTATAAAGTTTCTAAAATAAAAACTTTTTATTTCTTCAATCTCTATCCTTCAACAACTAAATCTAAGATTCAATACCCTCTCATCTTAATCTTTTAACTTGGCAAAAAACTCCTTGACACCATCTCTAGGGTTTCTTATGTCCAAAAGATGGATGTTTTATAAAGTTTCTAAAATAAGAAGCTTTGTATTTTTCAATCTCCATCCTTCGTCAGCTAAATCTAAGATTCAATACCCTCGGATTCTCAACCCAAAACGTGGCTAAAAGTTGGTTGACATCATGTCTAAGGTTTCAATACCATAAAAGTCCTTCTTAAACTAAATTTAAGTTTCAATACCATCTCATCCTCACCTCAAAACAAGGCTAAAAGCTCCTTCACCCCATCTCTACGGTCTCCTATGGCTAAAAATTAATGTTTTGAAAAGTTTCTAAAATAAGAAACTTTCTATTTTTTCAATCTTCTTGCTTTATCAACTAAATCTAAGTTTCAATACCATCTCGTCCTGATCTCAAAACTTGGCAAAATGCTTATTAACACTATCTCGAGGATTTCCCAAGTCTAAAAGATGGATGTTTTATAAAGTTTCTAAAATAATAAACTTTATATTTCTTCAATCTCCATCCTTCATCAACTAAAATCTAAGATTCAATACCATCTAATCCTCATCTCAAAATGTTGCTAAAAGCTCTTTGACACCATCTCTAGGGTTTACTAAGTATAAAATTTTGATGTTTTATAAAGTTTCTAAAGTAGCAAACTTTTTTTTTCTTTCAATCTCCATCATTCAGCAACTAAATCTAAGATTCAGTACCCTCTCATTCTCATCTCAAAACTTTCCTAAAAGCTCCTTGACACCATCTCTCGAGTTTCCAATGTCTCAAAGATTGATGTTTTTTAAAGTTTCTAAAATAAGAAACTTTCTATTTTTTCAATCTCCATCCTTCATTAGCTAAATCTAAGATTCAATACCATGTCATCATCAATCCAAAACTTGGCTAAAAGCTCATTTACACCATCTCTAGGGTCAGCTATGTCTAAACAATGGATGTTATATAAACTTTCTATTTTTTCAATCTCCATCCTTTATCAACAAAATCCAAGATCCAATACCATCACATCCTCATTTCAAAACTTGACGGAAAGCTCCTTAAGACCATCTCTAGGATTTTCTATGTCTAAAAGATGGATATTTTATAAAGAAACTTTCTACTTTTTCAATCTCCATCTTCGATCAACTAAATCTAAGATTTAAAACCATCTCATCATCATCCCAAAACTTGGCTAAAAGCTCTTTGACACCAACTCCAAGGTCACTTATGTCTAAAAGATGGATGTTTTAGAGTTTTTAAAATAAGAAACTTTCTATTTTTTAATTCAATATCCTCTATCAACTAAATCTAAGATTCAATACCATCTCATCCTCTTCTACAAACTTGGCTAAAAGCTTCTTTACACCACATCTACGGTTTTCTATGTCTAAAAGATGGATGTTTTATAAAGTTTCTAAAATAAGAAACTTTGTAATTTTTCAATCTCCATCCTTCATCAACTAAATCTATGATTCAATACCACCTAATCCTCATCTCAAAACTTAGCTAAAAGCACTTCGACACCATATCTAGGGTTTACAAAAAGTAAAAGATTGATATTTATAAAGTTTCTAAAATAAGAAACTTTTTATTTCTTCAATCTCTATCCTTCAGCAACTAAATCTAAGATTCAATGCCCTCTCATCCTAATCTTTAAACTTGGCAAAAAACTGCTTGACACAATCTCTAGGGTTTCTTTTGTCCAAAAGATGAATGTTTTAAAAAGTTTCTAAAATAAGAAGCTTTCTATTTTTTCAACTCCATCCTTAATCAGCTAAATCTAAGATTCAATACCCTCTGATTCTCAACCCAAAACGTGGCTAGAAGTTGGTTGACATCATCTCTAGGGTTTCAATACCATCTCATCCTCACCTCAAAACATGGCTAAAAGCTCCTTGACCCCATCTCTAGGGTCTCCGATGGCTAAAAAATGATGTTTTGAAAAGTTTCTAAAATAAGAAACTTTCTATTTTTTCAATCTTCTTACTTTATCAACTAAATCTAAGATTCAAAACTCGGGTGGGTGTGGCTCTTTGGCGTAAAGTCATGGGTATTGTCCCCAGTGATGAGCGTTCGAATCCCCCCTTGTTCAACCGATGCGCGTGGTCTACCGGGTGCCTGCGTGCATCCCTAGGGACTAGTCCCGCCCCACGAAGTAGGGTGGGGATACCCTATGGCATCAAAAAAAAAATCTAAGATTAAATATCATCTCGTCCTGATCTCAAAACTTGGGAAAAAGCTTATTAACACTATCTCGAGGATTTCCCACGTCTAAAAGATGGATGTTTTCTAAAGTTTCTAAAATAATAAACTTTTTATTTCTTCAATCTCCATCCTTCATCAACTAAATCTAAAATTCAATACCATCTAATCCTCATCTCAAAATGTTGCTAAAAGCTCTTTAACACCATATCTAGGGTTTACTAAGTATGAAAGTTTGATGTTTTATAAAGTTTCTAAAATAGGTAACTTTTTTTTCTTTCAATCTCTATCATTCAGCAACTAAATCTAAGATTCAGTACCCTCTAATTCTCATCTCAAAACTTTGCTAAAACCTCTTTCACACCATCTCTCGAGTTTCCAATGTCTCAAAGATGGATGTTTTATAAAGTTTCTAAAATAAGAAACTTTGTATTTTTTCAATCTCCATCCTTCATCAGCTAAATCTAAGATTCAATACCATCTCCTCATCAATCCAAAACTTGGCTAAAAGCTCATTAACACCATCTCTAGGGTTAGCTATGTCTAAACGATGGATGTTATATAAACTTTCTATTTTTTCAATCTCCATCCTTTATCAACAAAATCCAAGATCCAATACCATCACATCCTCATCTCAAAACTTGACTGAAAGCTCCTTAACACCATCTCTAGGATTTCCTATGTCTAAAAGATAGATATTTTATAAAGTTTCTAAAACAAGAAACTTTCAACTTTTTCAATCTCCATCTTCCATCAACTAAAACTACGATTTAAAACCATCTCATCATCATCCCAAAACTTGGCTAAAAGCTCTTTCACACCATCTCCAGGGTCTCTTATGTCTAAAAGATAGATGTTTTAGAGTTTCTAAAATAAGAAACTTTATATTTTTTAATTCAATATCCTCTATCAACTAAATCTAAGATTCAATACCATCTCATCCTCTTCTACAGACTTGGCTAAAAGATTCTTTACACCACATCTAGGGTTTTCTATGTCTAAAAGCTGGATACTTTATAAAGTTTCTAAAATAAGAAACTTTGTAATTTTTCAATCTCCATCCTTCATCAACTAAATCTATGATTCAATACCACCTAATCTTCATCTCAAAACTTAGCTAAAAGCACTTCGACACCATATCTAGGGTTTACAAAAAGTAAAAGATTGATAGTTATAAAGTTTCTAAAATAAAAACTTTTTATTTCTTCAATCTCTATCCTTCAACAACTAAATCTAAGATTCAATACCCTCTCATCCTAATCTTAAAACTTGGCAAAAAACTCCTTGACACCATCTCTAGGGTTTCTTATGTCCAAAAGATGGATGTTTTATAAAGTTTCTAAAATAACAAGCTTTCTATTTTTCAATCTCCATCCTTCATCAGCTAAATCTAAGATTCATTACCCTCGGATTCTCAACCCAAAACGTGGCTAGAAGTTGGTTTACATCATCTCTAAGGTTTCAATACCATAAAAGTCCTTCTTAAACTAAATCTAAGTTTCAATACCATCTCATCCTCAACTCAAAACATGGCTAAAAGCTCCTTCACCCCATCTCTACGGTCTCCTATGGCTAAAACTTAATGTTTTGAAAAGTTTCAAAAATAAGAAACTTTCTATTTTTTCAACTTCTTGCTTTATCAACTAAATCTAAGATTCAATACCATCTCGTCCTGATCTCAAAACTTGGCAAAATGCTTATTAACACTATCTCGAGGATTACCAAAGTCTAAAAGATGGATGCTTTATAAAGTTTCTAAAATAATAAACTTTATATTTCTTCAATCTCCATCCTTCATCAACTAAAATCTAAGATTCAATACAATCTAATTCTCATCTCAAAATGTTGCTAAAAGCTCTTTGACACCATCTCTAGGGTTTATTAAGTATAAAAGTTTGATGTTTTATAAAGTTTCTAAAATAGCAAACTTTTTTTTTCTTTCAATCTACATCATTCAGCAACTAAATCTAAGATTCAGTACCCTCTCATTCTCATCTCAAAACTTTCCTAAAAGCTCCTTGACACCATCTCTCGAGTTTCCAATGTCTCAAAGATGGATGTTTTTTAAAGTTTCTAAAATAAGAAACTTTCTATTTTTTCAATCTCCAATCCTTCATCAGCTAAATCTAAGATTTAATACCATGTCATTATCAATCCAAAACTTAGCTAAAAGCTCATTGACACCATCTCTAGGGTCAGCTATGTCTAAACAATGGATGTTATATAAACTTTCTATTTTTTCAATCTCCATCCTTTATCAACAAAATCCAAGATCCAATACCATCACATCCTCATTTCAAAACTTGACGGAAAGCTCCTTAATACCATCTCTAGGATTTTCTATGTCTAAAAGATGGATATTTTAAAAAGTTTTTAAAACAAGAAACTTTCTACTTTTTCAATCTCCATCTTCGATCAACTAAATTTAGGATTTAAAACCATCTCATCATCATCCCAAAACTTGGCTAAAAGCTCTTTGACACCAACTCCAGGGACTCTTATGTCTAAAAGATGGATGTTTTAGAGTTTTTAAAATAAGAAACTTTCTATTTTTTAATTCAATATCCTCTATCAACTAAATCTAAGATTCAATACCATCTCATCCTCTTCTACAAACTTGGCTAAAAGCTTCTTTACACCACATCTACGGTTTTCTATGTCTAAAAGATGGATGTTTTATAAAGTTTCTAAAATAAGAAACTTTGTAATTTTTCAATCTCCATCCTTCATCAACTAAATCTATGATTCAATACCACCTAATCCTCATCTCAAAACTTAGCTAAAAGCACCTCGACACCATATCTAGGGTTTACAAAAAGTAAAAGATTGATATTTATAAAGTTTTTAAAATAAGAAACTTTTTATTTCTTCAATCTCTATCCTTCAGAACCTAAATCTAAGATTCAATGCCCTCTCATCCTAATCTTTAAACTTGGCAAAAAAGTCCTTGACACAATCTCTAGGGTTTCTTTTGTCCAAAAAATGGATGTTTTAAAAAGTTTCTAAAATAAGAAGCTTTCTATTTTTTCAATCTCCATCCTTAATCAGCTAAATCTAAGATTCAATACCCTGTGATTCTCAACCCAAAACGTGGCTAGAAGTTGGTTGACATCATCTCTAGGGTTTCAATACTTTAAAAGGTGGTCCTTCATCAACTAAATCTAAGTTTCAATACCATCTCATCCTCACCTCAAAACATGGCTAAAAGCTCCTTGACCCCATCTCTAGGATCCCCGATGGCTAAAAAATGATGTTTTAAAAAGTTTCTAAAATAAGAAACTTTCTAATTTTTCAATCTTCTTACTTTATCAACTAAATCTAAGATTCAAAACTCGGGAGGGTGTGGCTCTTTGGCGTAAACTCATGGGTATTGTCCCCGGTGACGAGCGTTCGAATCCCCCCTTGTTCAACCGATGCGCGTGGTCTACCGGGTGCCTGCGTGCATCCCTAGGGACTAGTCCCGCCCCACGAAGTAGGGTGGGGATACCCTATGGCATCAAAAAAAATAATCTAAGAATCAATATCATCTCGTCCCGATCTCAAAACTTGGGAAAAAGCTTATTAAATCTATCTCGAGGATTTCCCACGTCTAAAAGATGGTTGTTTTCTAAAGTTTCTAAAATTATAAACTTTTTATTTCTTCAATCTCCATCCTTCATCAACTAAATCTAAAATTCAATACCATCTAATCCTCATCTCAAAATGTTGTTAAAAGCTCTTTGACACTATATCTAGGGTTTACTAAGTATAAAAGTTTGATGTTTTATAAAGTTTCTAAAATAGGTAACTTTTTTTTCTTTCAATCTCTATCATTCAGCAACTAAATCTAAGATTCAGTACACTCTAATTCTCATCTCAAAACTTTGCTAAAACCTCTTTCACACCATCTCTCAAGTTTCCAATGTCTCAAAGATGGATGTTTTATAAAGTTTCTAAAATAAGAAACTTTGTATTTTTTCAATCTCCATCCTTCATGAGCTAAATCTAAGATTCAATACCATCTCCTCATCAATCCAAAACTTGGCTAAAAGACACCATCTCTAGGTTCAGCTATGTCTAAACGATGGATGTTATATAAACTTTCTATTTTTTCAATCTCCATCCTTTATCAACAAAATCCAAGATCCAATACCATCACATCCTCATCTCAAAACTTGACTGAAAGCTCCTTAACACCGTCTCTAGGATTTCCTATGTCTAAAAGATGGATATTTTATAAAGTTTCTAAAACAAGAAACTTTCAACTTTTTCAATCTCCATCTTCCATCAACTAAAACTACGATTTAAAACCATCTCATCATCATCCCAAAACTTGGCTAAAAGCTCTTTTCCACCATCTCCAGGGTCTCTTATGTCTAAAAGATATATGTTTTAGAGTTTCTAAAATAAGAAACTTTCTATTTTTTAATTCAATATCCTCTATCAACTAAATCTAAGATTCAATACCATCTCATCCTCTTCTACAGACTTGGCTAAAAGCTTCTTTACACCACATCTAGGGTTTTCTATGTCTAAAAGCTGGATACTTTATAAAGTTTCTAAAATAAGAAACTTTGTAATTTTTCAATCTTCCTTCATCAACTAAATCTATGATTCAATACCACCTAATCCTCATCTCAAAACTTAGCTAAAAGTACTTCGACACCATATCTAGGGTTTACAAAAAGTAAAAGATTGATATTTATAAAGTTTCTAAAATGAGAAACTTTTTATTTCTTCAATCTCTATCCTTCAGCAACAAAATCGAAGATCCAATACCATCACATCCTCATTTGAAAACTTGACTGAAAGCTCCTTTACACCATCTCTAGGATTTCCTATGTCTAAAAGATGGATATTTTATAAAGTGTCTAAAACAAGAAACTATCTACTTTTTCAATCTCCATCTTCCATCAACTAAATCTAAGATTTAAAATCATCTCTTCATCATCCCAAAATTTGGCTAAAAGCTCTTTGACACCATCTCCAGGGTCTCTTATGTCTAAAAGATGGATGTTTTAGAGTTTCTAAAATAAGAAACTTTCTATTTTTTAATTCAATATCCTCTATCAACTAAATCTAAGATTCAATACCATCTCATCCTCTTCTACAAACTTGGCTAAAAGCTTCTTTACAGCACATCTAGGGTTTTCTATGTCTAGCAGATTGATGTTTTACAAAGTTTCTAAAATAAGAAACATTGTAATTTTTCAATCTCCATCCTTCATCAACTAAATCTATGATTCAATACCACCTAATCTTCATCTCAAAACTTAGCTAAAAGCACTTCGACACCATATCTAGGGTTTACAAAAAGTAAAAGATTGATAGTTATAAAGTTTCTAAAATAAAAACATTTTATTTCTTCAATCTCTATCCTTCAACAACTAAATCTAAGATTCAATACCCTCTCATCCTAATCTTAAAACTTGGCAAAAAACTCTTTGACACCATCTCTAGGGTTTCTTATGTCCAAAAGATGGATGTTTTATAAAGTTTCTAAAATAACAAGCTTTCTATTTTTCAATCTCCATCCTTCATCAGCTAAATCTAAGATTCAATACCCTCGGATTCTCAACCCAAAACGTGGCTATAAGTTGGTTGACATAATTTCTAAGGTTTCAATACCATAAAAGTCCTTCTTAAACTAAATCTAAGTTTCAATACCATCTCATCCTCACCTCAAAACATGGCTAAAAGCTCCTTAACCCCATCTCTACGGTCTCCTATGGCTAAAAATTAATGTTTTGAAAAGTTTCTAAAATAACAAACTTTCTATTTTTTCAATCTTCTTGCTTTATCAACTAAATCTAAGATTCAATACCATCTCGTCCTGATCTCAAAACTTGGCAAAATGCTTATTAACACTATCTCTAGGATTTCGCACGTCTAAAAGATGGATGTTTTATAAAGTTTCTAAAATAATAAACTTTCTATTTCTTCAATCTCCATACTTCATCAACTAAAATCTAAGATTCAATACCATTTAATCCTAATCTCAAAATGTTGCTAAAAGCTCTTTGACACTATCTCTAGGGTTTACTAAGTATAAAAGTTTGAGGTTTTATAAAGTTTCTAAAATAGGAACCTTTTGTTTCTTTCAATCTCCATCATTCAGCAACTAAATCTAAGATTCAACACCCTCTCATTCTCATCTCAAAACTTTACTAAAAGCTCCTTCACACCATCTCTCGAGTTTCCAATGTCTCAAAGATGAATGTTTTATAAAGTTTCTAAAATAAGAAACTTTCTATTTTTTCAATCTCCATCCATCATTAGCTAAATCTAAGATTCAATATCATCTCATCATCAATCCAAAACTTGGCTAAAAGCTCATTGACACCATCTATAGGGTCAGCTATGTCTAAACAATGGATGTTATATAAACTTTCTATTTTTTCAATCTCCATCCTTTATCAACAAAATCCAAGATCCAATACCATCACATCCTTATCTCAAAACTTGACGGAAAGCTCCTTAAGACCATCTCTAGGATTTTCTATGTCTAAAAGATGAATATTTTATAAAGTTTCTAAAACAAGAAACTTTCTACTTTTTAAATCTCCATCTTCGATCAACTAAATCTAAAATTTAAAACCATCTCATCATCATCCCAAAACTTGGCTAAAAGCTCTTTGACACCAACTCCCTTATGTCTAAAAGATGGATGTTTTAGAGTTTCTAAAATAAGAAACTTTCTATTTTTTAATTCAATATCCTCTATCAACTAAATTTAAGATTCAATACCATCTCATCCTCTTCTACAAACTTGGCTAAAAGCTTCTTTACACCACATCTACGGTTTTCTATGTCTAAAAGATGGATGTTTTATAAAGTTTCTAAAATAAGAAACTTTGTAATTTTTCAATCTCCATCATTCATCAACTAAATATATGATTCAATACCACCTAATCCTCATCTCAAAACTTAGCTAAAAGCACTTCGACACCATATCTAGGGTTTACAAAAAGTAAAAGATTGATATTTATAAAGTTTCTAAAATAAGAAACTTTTTATTTCTTCAATCTCTATCCTTCAGCAACTAAATCTAAGATTCAATGCCCTCTCATCCTAATCTTTAAACTTGGCAAAAAAGTCCTTGACACCATCTCTAGGGTTTCTTTTGTCCAAAAGATGGATGTTTTAAAAAGTTTCTAAAATAAGAAGCTTTCTATTTTTTTAATCTCCATCCTTAATCCGCTAAATCTAAGATTCAATACCCTCTGATTCTCAACCCAAAACGTGGCTAGAAGTTGGTTGACATCATCTAGGGTTTCAATACAGGTGGTCCTTCATCAACTAAATCTAAGTTTCAATACCATCTCATCGTCGCCTCAAAACATGGCTAAAAGCTCCTTGACCTCATCTCTAGGGTCTGCGATGGCTAAAAATTGATGATTTGAAAAGTTTCTAAAATGAGAAACTTTCTATTTTTTCAATCTTCTTACTTTATCAACTAAATCTAAGATTCAAAACTCGGGAGGGTGTGGCTCTTTGGCGTAAAGTCATGGGTATTGTCCCCAGTGACGAGCGTTCGAATCCCCCCTTGTTCAACCGATGCGCGTGGTCTACCGGGTGCCTGCGTGCATCCCTAGGGACTAGTCCCGCCCCACGAAGTAGGGTGGGGATACCCTATGGCATCAAAAAAAAAATCTAAGATTCAATATCATCTCGTCCTGATCTCAAAACTTGGGAAAAAGCTTATTAACACTATCTCGAGGATTTCCTACGTCTAAAAGATGGATGTTTTCTAAAGTTTCTAAAATAATAAACTCTCTATTTCTTCAATCTCCATCCTTCATCAACTAAATCTAAAATTCAATACCATCTAATCCTCATATCAAAATGTTGCTAAAAGCTCTTTGACACCATATCTAGTGTTTACTAAGTATAAATAATTGATGTTTTATAAAGTTTCTAAAATAGGTAACTTTTTTTTCTTTCAATCTCTATCATTCAGCAACTAAATCTAAGATTCAGTACCCTTTAATTCTCATCTCAAAACTTTGCTAAAACCTCTTTGACACTATCTCTCGAGTTTCAAATGTCTCAAAGATGGATGTTTTATAAAGTTTATAAAATAAGAAACTTTCTATTTTTTCAATCTCCATCCTTCATCAGCTAAATCTAAGATTCAATACCATCTCCTAATCAATCCAAAATTTGGCTAAAAGCTCATTAACACCATCTCTAAGGTCAGCTATGTCTAAACGATGGATGTTATATAAACTTTCTATTTTTTCAATCTCCATCCTTTATCAACAAAATTCAAGATCCAAGACCATCACATCCTCATCTCAAAACTTGACTGAAAGCTCCTTAACACCATCTCTAGGATTTCCTATGTCTAAAAGATGGATATTTTATAAAGTTTCTAAAACAAGAAACTTTCAACTTTTTCAATCTCCATCTTCCATCAACTAAAACTACGATTTAAAACCATCTCATCATCATCCCAAAACTTGGCTAAAAGCTCTTTCGCACCATCTCCAGGGTTTATTATGTCTAAAAGATGGATGTTTTAGAGTTTCTAAAATAAGAAACTTTCTATTTTTTAATTCAATATCATCTATCAACTAAATCTAAGATTCAATACCATCTCATCCTCTTCTACAAACTTGGCTAAAAGCTTCTTTACACCACATCTAGGGTTTTCTATGTCTAAAAGCTGGATGCTTTATAAAGTTTCTAAAATAAGAAACTTTGTAATTTTTCAATCTCCATCCTTCATCAACTAAATCTATGATTCAATACCACCTAATCATCATCTCAAAACTTAGCTAAAAGCACTTCGACACCATATCTAGGGTTTACAAAAAGTAAAAGATTGATATTTATAAAGTTTCTAAAATAAGAAACTTTTTATTTCTTCAATCTCTATCCTTCAGCAACTAAATCTAAGATTCAATACCCTCTCATCCTAATCTTAAAACTTGGCAAAAAACTCCTTGACACCATCTCTAGGGTTTATTATGTCCAAAATATGGATGTTTTATAAAGTTTCTAAAATAAGAGGCTTTCTATTTTTCAATCTCCATCCTTCATCAGCTAAATCTAAGATTCAATACCCTCTGATTCTCAACCGAAAACGGGGCTAGAAGTTGGTTGACATCATCTCTAGGGTTTCAATACCATAAAAGGTGGTCCTTCATCAACTAAATCTAAGTTTCAATACCATCTCATCCGCACCTCAAAACATGGCTAAAAGCTCTTTGACACCATCTCTAGGGTCTCCTATGGCTAAAAATTGATGTTTTGAAAAGTTTCTAAAATAAGAAACTTTCTATTTTTTCAATCTTCTTACTTTATCAACTAAATCTAAGATTCAATACCATCTCGTCCTGATCTCAAAATTTGGCAAAAAGCTTATTAACACTATCTCGAGGATTTTCCATGTCTAAAAGATGGATGTTTTATAAAGTTTCGAAAATAATAAACTTTCTATTTCTTCAATCTCCATCCTTGATCTACTAAATCTAAGATTCATCCTTATCAATGCAGCTAAAGCCCCTCCTCTAGCTAGTCCTAGTTTGAATCCTTTGACAGCTCGCCCTCCCATTAATGGAGAAGATACCCCTGCAATTACTTTGTCCAGTTCCGGTACAGCTTCAGCTCCCCTTGGTCCCATAGCAGCTGTACCCAGCACTAGTTCTGTCCTTCCCAAGTCTGACGCATTAATTGGAGGAGTCTGCTGCAGCTCTTCTTTAGTCAAAATCCTGGAATCCCATGATCTGTCTACTCCTTGGGAACCCAATTCCCCTGCTGATTCTTCATTTAAAATTAATATCTCAAATCAATTTCCCACCCTTGGCTCCCTCTCAAAGCCTCTTGGAGAAAAAACAGTAGATAATGAAGAAATTCATGCAGCTTTTCCCTCTTCACCTCAGCTCCTAGAGTGTAATGCTGCAAATCCCCATGGATGCATAAAGGTCAGCCCTTGTTTAGCTTCAAAAGCTTTGAATGTCCACCGTTCTGCTTTTGAATCTTCCCCTCGTGAGCCTCCTTTGTGGAATTCTGGGGTGCTTGCTGCAGCAGCCAGAGTGAATGATTCAGTGGTAAACCTTCCCATCAGTTCCCGCCCAGGCTTTTTTGGAGATAAAGTGGAAAATGCTGGAAATGCTTCTGGAAAGTCTGAAACCAGCACTAGAGCAGATACCAACTACCCCCAAATTTCCCTCAAACTTTGCTTTGAATAAGGCAACCCTCTCCTTCCCTGCTTCCATAGATTGCCCAGGAAATTCTCATCCCTCGGATGGGTCCATTGAAGCTCGCCCGGTTCGTTTTCATGTTCCTCTTCTTCCCTCAGCTCCCTGTTCCTCGATCCCCCAAGAAAATCAGATTCAGTCCAGTTTGGGCCGTTCAGGAGGTAGCAAGGATTCTTCTCTTTTGGTTCCTCTTAACCCTTGGAAAAAACTCCTCACCCCTCAATCTGAGCCAACCCAAACCAAGCTTGATCATATCTCCCCAAAAGAAGATGAAAAAGAGCACATGGAGCTCCTGTTCCAGGATGAGGAAATCCAAAAATCTGAAACTAGATGGGAAAACAGTCTAGTTGGTTATTTTCTAGGAAGAAGGCCCTACATCATTTCTCTGAGAGATAGCCTTATGCATAAATGGAAACTCCATGGTGACCTTCAGATATTATCCTTAGATAATGGCTTCTTCCTTTTTAAATTTTATGACCCGGAGGATTGTTTAAGGGTCCTCGAAGGTGATTCACATTCTGTTGGAGGTAGACCCCTTATTCTTCATCGTTGGGACCCTGATTCCCCTCTTGAGAAGAAGAAGCTTACTGACGTTCCAGTTTGGATCCGTCTTCCCGGTCTTCACCTCAAGTTTTGGAGTCACCATTGTCTCAGTAGAATTGCTAGTATGTTGGGGAAACCTTTGTACATGGACTCCCACACTGCGGATGCCACCAAACTCAAGTATGCTCGCTTTTGCGTTCAAGTAAATGTTGATCAATCCCTTCCTGACTCCGTCAAGTTGAAGACCTCCAAGGGAGAGATAAACCAACCGATCACTTATGAATGGAAACCGCGAGCTTGCACAAATTGTAGGGACTTTAGTCACATCTCAGAAAACTGTGATCTTATCACAAGGCAGCCTCAAGCTCCGATCCGTAAAGAATGGAGGGAAATTCAAAAGCACAGTGATGCCACACTTCCCTATCCCCATCCATTTGATACTTCTCTTATAAAGAATATTCCCAAGGGAAGGGAGGTTCTCCATCAAATTGCCATCAACAATCCAAATAGATATGCCGCCCTTGCAGCCAAGGAACCTGATCCATCTATCGACAGCACCACCCGGCGTATTGCAATTCAAATGGAGAAATTGAAATCAGTCTCATCCCCCTCAACTGCGGAAGATGAGGTTTGGCACCTTGTCCAAAAAAAGAGGAACAAAGCCCCTCTATCTTTCCTTTCTCCCACATCCAGCGGCCTCCACTTCCTCAACCTCGGAAAAAGGTAGTGGTGGTTTTTTGCTGGCTTCGGGTGGTTCTAAGGGCTGTTTGAATCCCCTGGTTGTGTTTTTCTTTTGTTGTTTTTCTTTGTGGGATTTGGCTCTCTTGAGCTTTTTTGTGTTTAGGTTGCCCCCCTTCCGACTTGTTTGGGGTTGTCTCGTTGGTTTGTTTTCTGCTCTAGTTTGTTAGAGCTTGTTCTCCCCCTCGTCTCTGTGAGGGGTTGTCTTGATCTTATTGCATACCTTTTCTCTTATTAATATATCTGGTAGGGGTCCGCCTATCCCCAGCTTACCCATCAAAAATAAAATCTAAGATTCAATACCATCTAATCATCATCTCAAAATGTTTCTAAAAGCTCTTTGACACCATCTCTAGGGTTTACAAAGTATAAAAGTTTGATGTTTTATAAAGTTTCTAAAATGGGAAACTTTTTTTTCTTTCAATCTCCATCATTCAGCAACTAAATCTAAGATTCAGTACCCTCTCATTCTCATCTCAAAACTTTGCTAAAAGCTCCTTAACACCATCTCTCAAGTTTCCAATGTCTCAAAGATTGATGTTTTATAAAGTTTTTAAAATAAGAAACTTTCTATTTTTTCAATCTCCATCCTTCATCAGCTAAATTTAAGATTCAATACCATCTCATCATCAATCCAAAACTTGGCAAAAAGCTCATAGACACCATCTCTAGGGTCAGCTATGTCTAAACGATGGATGTTTTAAAAACTTTCTATTTTTTCAATCTCCATCCTTTATCAACAAAATCCAAGATCCAATACCATCACATCCTCATCTCAAAACTTGACTGAAAGCTCCTTAACACCATCTCTAGGATTTCCTATGTCTAAAAGATGGATATTTTATAAAGATTCTAAAACAAGAAACTTTCTACTTTTTCAATCTCCATCTTCCATCAACTAAATCTAAGATTTAAAACCATCTCATCATCATCCCAAAACTTGCCTAAAAGCTCTTTGACACCATCTCCAGGGTCTCTTATTTCAAAAAGATGGATGTTTTAGAGTTTCTAAAATAAGAAACTTTCTATTTTTAATTCAATATCCTCTATCAACTAAATCTAAGATTCAATACCATCTCATCATCTTCTACAAACTTGGCTAAAAGCTTCTTTACAACACTTCTAGGGTTTTCTATGTCTAAAAGATAGATGTTTTATAAAGTTTCTAATCCTTTGTAATTTTTCAATCTCCATCCTTCATCAACTAAATCTATGATTCAATACCACCTAATCCTCATCTCAAAACTTAGCTAAAAGCACTTCGACACCATATCTAGAGTTTAGAAAAAGTAAAAGATTGATATTTATAAAGTTTCTAAAATAAGAAACTTCTTATTTCTTCAATCTCCATCTTCCATCAACTAAATCTAAGATTTAAAACCATCACATCATCATCCCAAAACTTGGCTAAAAGCTCTTTGACACCATCTCCAGGGTCTCTTATGTCTAAAAGATGGATGTTTTAGAGTTTCTAAAATAAGAAACTTTCTATTTTTTAATTCAATATCCTCTATCAACTAAATCTAAGATTCGATACCATCTCATCCTCTTCTACAAACTTGGCTAGAAGCTTCTTTACACCACATCTAGGGTTTTCTATGTCTAAAAGATGGATGTTTTATAAAGTTTCTAAAATCTCCATCCATCATCAACTAAATCTATGATTCAATACCACCTAATCCTCATCTCAAAACATAGCTAAAAGCACTTCGACACCATATCTAGGGTTTACAAAAAGTAAAAGATTGATATTTATAAAGTTTCTAAAATAAGAAACTTTTTATTTCTTCAATCTCTATCCTTCAGCAACTAAATCTAAGATTCAATATCCTCTCATCCTAATCTTAAAACTTGGCAAAAACTCCTTGACACCATATCTAGGGTTTCTTATGTCCAAAAGAATTATGTTTTATAAAGTTTCCAAAATAAGAACCTTTCTATTTTTTCAATCTCCATCCTTGATCAGCTAAATCTAAGATTCAATACCCTCTGATTCTCAACCCAAAACGTGGCTAGAAGTTGGTTGACATCATCTCTAGGGTTTCAATACTATAAAGGATGTTCTTTCATCAACTAAATCTAAGTTTCAATACCATCTCATCCTCACCTCAAAACATGGCTAAAAGCTCCTTGACCCCATCTCTAGGGTCTCCTATGGCTAAAAATTTATGTTATGAAAAGTTTCTAAAATAAGAAACTTTTCATTTTTCAATCTTCTTACTTTATCAACTAAATCTAAGATTCAATACCATCTCGTCCTAATCTCAAAACTTGGCAAAGAGCTTATTAACACTATCTCGAGGATTTCCCACATCTAAGATTCAAGATGGATGTTTTTAACGTTTCTAAAATAATAAACTTTCTATTTCTTCAATCTCCATCCTTCATCAACTAAATCTAAGATTCAATACCATCTAATCCTCAGCTCAAAATGTTGCTAAAAGCTCTTTGACACCATCTCTAGGGTTTACTAAGTATAAAAGTTTGATGTTTTATAAAGTTTCTAAAATAGGAAACTTTTTTTTTCTTTCAATCTCCTTCATTCAGCAACTAAATCTAAGAATCAGTACCCGCTCATTCTCATCTCAAAACTTTGCTAAAAGCTCCTTAACACCATCTCTCCAGTTTCTAATGTCTCAAAGATGGATGTTTTAAAAAGTTTCTAAGATAAGAAACTTTCTATTTTTTCAATCTCCATCCTTCATCAGCTAAATCTAAGATTCAATACCATCTCATCATCAATCCAAAACTTGGTTAACAGCTCATTGACACCATCTCTAGGGTCACCTATGTCTAAACGATGGATGTTATATAAACTCTCTATTTTTTTAATATCCATCCTTTATCAACAAAATCCAAGATCCAATACCATCACATCCTCATCTCAAAACTTGACTGAAAGCTCCTTAACACCATCTCTAGGATTTCCTATGTCTAAAAGATGGATATTTTATAAAGTTTTTAAAACAAGAAACTTTCTACTTTTTCAATCTCCATCTTCCATCAACTAAATCTAAGATTTAAAACCATCTCATCATCATCCCAAAACTTGGCTAAAAGCTCTTTGACACCATCTCCAGGGTCTCTTATGTCTAAAAGATGGATGTTTTAGAGTTTCTAAAATAGGAAACTTTCTATTTTTTAATTCAATATCCTCTATCAACTAAATCTAAGATTCAATATCCTCTCATCCTAATCTTAAAACTTGGCAAAAAACTCCTTGACACCATCTCTAGGGTTTCTTAAGTCCAAAAGAATTATGTTTTATAAAGTTTCCAAAATAAGAACCTTTCTATTTTTCAATCTCCATCCTTCATCAGCTAAATCTAAGATTCAATACCCTCTGATTCTCAACCCAAAATGTGGCTAGAAGTTGGTTAACATCATCTCTAGGGTTTAAATACTATAAAAGATGTTCTTTCATCAACTAAATCTAAGTTTCAATTCCATTTCATCCTCACCTCAAAACATGGCTAAAAGTTCCTTGACCCCATCTCTAGGGTCTCCTATGGCTAAAAATTGATGTTATGAAAAGTTTCTAAAATAAGAAACTTTCTATTTTTTTAATCTTCTTACTTTATCAACTAAATCTAAGATTCAATATCATCTCGTCCTAATCTCAAAACTTGGCAAAAAGCTTATTAACATTATCTCGAGGATTTCCCACGTCTAAAAGATGGATGTTTTATAAAGTTTCTAAAATAATAAACTTTCTATTTCTTAAATCTCCATCCTTCATCAACTAAATCTAAGTTTCAATACCATCTAATCCTCATCTCAAAATGTTGCTAAATGCTCTTCGACACCATCTCTAGGGTGTACTAAGTATAAAAGGTTGATGTTTAATAAAGTTTCTAAAATAGGAAACTTTTTTTTCTTTCAATCTCCATTATTCAGCAACTAAATCTAAGATTCAGTACCCTCTCATTCTCATCTCAAAACTTTGCTAAAAGCTCCTTTACACCATCTCTCGAGTTTCCAATGTCTCAAAGACGGATGTTTTATAAAGTTTCTAAAATAAGAAACTTTCTATTTTTTCAATCTACATCCCTAATTAGCTAAATCTAAACGATGGATGTTATATAAACTTTCTATTTTTTCAATCTCCATCCTTTGTCAACAAAATCCAAGATTCAATACCATCACATCCTCATCTCAAAACTTGACTGAAAGCTCCTTAACACCATCTCTAGGATTTCCTATGCTAAAAGCACTTCGACACCATATCGGTTTACAAAAAGTAAAAGATTGATATTTATAAAGTTTCTAAAATAAGAAACTTTTTATTTCTTCAATCTCTATCCTTCAGCAACTAAATCTAAGATTCAATACCCTCTCATCCTAATCTTAAAACTTGGCAAAAAACTCCTTGACACCATCTCTAGGGTTTCTTATGTCCAAAAGATGGATGTTTTATAAAGTTTCTAAAATAAGAAGCATACTATTTTTTCAATCTCCATCCTTCATCAGCTAAATTTAAGATTCAATACCCTCGGATTCCCAACCTAAAACGTGGCTAGAAGTTGATTGACATCATCTCTAGGGTTTCAATACCATAAAAGGTGGTCCTTCATCAACTATATCTAAGTTTCAATACCATCTCATCCTCACCTCAAAACATGGCTAAAAGCTCCTTGACCCCATCTCTAGGGTCTCCTATGGCTTAAAATTGATGTTTTGAAAAGTTTCTAACATAAGAAACTTTCTATTTTTTCAATCTTCTTGCTTTATCAACTAAATCTTAGATTCAATACCATCTCGTCCTGATCTCAAAAACTTGGCAAAATGCTTATTAACACTATCTCGAGGATTTTCCACGTCTAAAAGATAGATGTTTTATAAAGTTTCTAAAATAATAAACTTTCTATTTCTTCAATCTCCATCCTTCATCAACTAAATCTAAGAATCAATACCATCTAATCCTCATCTCAAAATGTTGCTAAAAGCTCTTTGACACAATCTCTAGGGTTTACTAAGTATAAAAGTTTGATGTTTTATAAAGTTTCTAAAATAGGAAACTTTTTTTTCTTTCAATCTCCATCATTCAGCAACTAAATATAAGATTCAGTACCCGCTCATTCTCATCTCAAAACTTTGCTAAAAGCTCCTTGACACCATCTCTCGAGTTTCCAATGTCTCAAAGATGGAAGTTTTATAAAGTTTCTAAAATAAGAAACTTTCTATTTTTTTCAATCTCCATCCTTCATCAGCTAAATCTAAGATTCAATACCATCTCATCATCAATCCAAAACTTGGCTAAAAGCCCATTGACACCATCTCTAGGGTCAGCTATGTCTAAACGATGGATGTTATATAAACTTTCAATTTTTTCAATCTCCATCCTTATCAACAAAATCCAAGATCCAATACCATCACATCCTCATCTCAAAACTTGACTGAAATCTCCTTAACACCATCTCTAGGATTTCCTATGTCTAAAAGATGGATATTTTATAAAGTTTCTAAAACAAGAAACTTTCTACTTTTTCAATCTACATCTTCCATCATTTAAATCGAAGATTTAAAACCATCTCATCATCATCCCAAAACTTGGCTAAAAGGTCTTTGACACCATCTCTAGGGTCTCTTATGTCTAAAAGATGGATGTTTTAGAGTTTCTAAAATAAGAAACTGTCTATTTTTTTATTCAATATCATCTATCAACTAAATCTTAGATTCAATACCATATCATCCTCTTCTCAAAATGTTGCTAAATGCTCTTCGACACCATCTCTAGGGTGTACTAAGTATAAAAGTTTGATGTTTAATAAAGTTTCTAAAATAGGAAACTTTTTTTTCTTTCAATCTCCATTATTCAGCAACTAAATCTAAGATTCAGTACCCTCTCATTCTCATCTCAAAACTTTGCTAAAAGCTCCTTGACACCATCTCTCGAGTTTCCAATGTCTCAAAGACGGATGTTTTATAAAGTTTCTAAAATAAGAAACTTTCTATTTTTTCAATCTACATCCCTCATTAGCTAAATCTAAACGATGGATGTTATATAAACTTTCTATTTTTTCAATCTCCATCCTTTGTCAACAAAATCCAAGATTCAATACCATCACATCCTCATCTCAAAACTTGACTGAAAGCTCCTTAACACCATCTCTAGGATTTCCTATGTCTAAAAGATGGATATTTTATAAAGTTTTTAAAACAAGAAACTTTCTACTTTTTCAATCTCCATCTTCTATCAACTAAATCTAAGATTTAAAACCATCTCATCATCATCCCAAAACTTGGCTAAAAGCTCTTTGACACCATCTCCAGGGTCTCTTATGTCTAAAAGATGGATGTTTTAGAGTTTCTAAAATAAGAAACTTTCTATTTTTTAATTTCAATATCCTCTATCAACTAAATCTAAGATTAAATACCATCTCATCCTCTTCTACAAACTTGGCTAAAAGCTTCTTTACACCACATCGAGGGTTTTCTGTGTCTAAAAGATGGATGTTTTATGAAGTTTCTAAAATAAGAAACTTTGTAATTTTTCAATCTCCATCCTTCATCAACTAAATTTATGATTCAATACCAACTAATCCTCATCTCAAACCTTAGCTAAAAGCACTTCGACACCATATCTAGGGTTTACAAAAACTAAAAGATTGATATTTATAAAGTTTCTAAAATAAGAAACATTTTATTTCTTCAATCTCTATCCTTCAGCAACTAAATCTAAGATTCAATACCCTCTCATCCTAATCTTAAAACTTGGCAAAAAACTCCGTGACACCATCTCTAGGGTTTCTTATGTCCAAAAGGTGGATGTTTTATAAAGTTTCTAAACTAAGAAGCTTTCTATTTTTTCAATCTCCATCCTTCATCAGCTAAATCTAAGATTCAATACCCTCTGATTCCCAACCCAAAACGTGGCTAGAAGTTGGTTGACATCATCTCTAGGGTTTCAATTCCATTAAAGGTGGTCCTTCATCAACTAAATCTAAGTTTCAATACCATCTCATCCTCACCTCAAAACATGGCTAAAAGCTCCTTGACCCCATTTCTATGATTTCCTGTGGCTAAAAATTTATGTTTTGAAAAGTTTCTAAGATAAGAAAGTTTCTATTTTTTCAATCTTCTTGCTTTATCAACTAAATCTAAGATTCAATACCATCTCGTCCTGATATCAAAAGTTGGCAAAAAGCTTATTAACACTATCTCGAGGATTTCCCACGTCTAAAAGATGGATGTTTTATAAAGTTTCTAAAATAATAAACTTTCTATTTCTTCAATCTCCATCCTTCATCAACTAAATCTTAATATTCAATACCATCTAATCCTCATCTCAAAATGTTGCTAAAAGCTCTTTGACACCATATCTAGGGTTTACTAAGTATAAAAGTTTGATGTTTTATAAAGTTTCTAAAATAGGAAACTTTTTTTTCTTTCAATCTCCATCATTCAGCAACTAAATCTAAGATTCAGTACCCTCTCATTCTCATCTCAAAACTTTGCTAAAAGCTCTTTGACACCATCTCTCGAGTTTCCAATGTCTCAAAGATGGATGTTTTATAAAGTTTCTAAAATAAGAAACTTTCTATTTTTTCAATCTCCATCCTTCATCAGCTAAATCTAAGATTCAACACCATCTCATCATCAATCCAAAACTTGGCTAAAAGCTCATTGACACCATCTCTAGGGTCAGCTATGTCTAAACGATGGATGTTATATAAACTTTCTATCTTTTCAATCTCCATCCTTATCAACAAAATCCAAGATCCAATACCATCACATTCTCATCTCAAAACTTGACTGAAAGCTCCTTAACCCCATCTCTTGGATTTCCTATGTCTAAAAGATGGATATTTTATAAAGTTTCTAAAACAAGAAACTATCTACTTTTTCAATCTCCATCTTCCATGAACTAAATCTAAGATTTAAAACCATCTCATCATCATCCCAAAACTTGGCTAAAAGCTCTTTGACACCCTCTCTAGGGTCTCTTATGTCTAAAAGATGGATGTTTTAGAGTTTCTAAAATAAGAAACTTTCTATTTTTTAATTCAATATCCTCTATCAACTAAATCTAAGATTCAATACCATCTCATCCTCTTCTACAAACTTGGCTAAAAGCTTCTTTACACCACATCTAGGGTTTTTTATGTCTAAAAGATTGATGTTTTATAAAGTTTCTAAAATAAGAAACTTTGTAATTTTTCAATCTCCATCCTTCATCAACTAAATCTATGATTCAATACCACCTAATCCTCATCTCAAAACTTAGCTAAAAGCACTTCGACACCATATCTAGGGTTTACAAAAAGTAAAAGATTGATATTTATAAAGTTTGTGAAATAAGAAACTTTTTATTTCTTCAATCTCTATCCTTCAGCAACTAAATCTAAGATTCAATACCCTCTCATCCTAATCTTACAACTTGGCAAAAAACTCCTTGACACCATCTCTAGGGTTTCTTATGTCCAAAAGATCGATGTTTTATAAAGTTTCTAAACTAAGAAGCTTTCTATTTTTTCAATCTCCATCCTTTATCAGCTAAATCTAAGATTCAATACCCTCTGATTCTCAACCCAAAACGTGGCTAGAAGTTGGTTGACATCATCTCTAGGGTTTCAATACCATAAAAGGTGCTCCTTCATCAACTAAATCTAAGTTTCAAAACCATCTCATCCTCACCTTAAAACATGGCTAAAAGCTCCTTGACCCCATCTCTAGGGTTTCCTGTGGCTAAAAATTTATGTTTTGAAAAGTTTCTAAGATAAGAAACTTTCTATTTTTTCAAGCTTCTTGCTTTATCAACTAAATCTAAGATTCAATACCATCTCGTCCTGATCTCAAAAGTTGGCAAAAAGCTTATTAACACTATCTCGAGGATTTCCCACGTCTAAAAGATGGATGTTTTTTAAAGCTTCTAAAATAATAAACTTTCTATTTCTTCAATCTCCATCCTTCATCAACTAAATCTTAAGATTCAATACCATCTAATCCTCATCTCAAAATGTTGCTAAAAGCACTTTGACACCATATCTAGGGTTTACTAAGTATAAAAGTTTGATGTTTTATAAAGTTTCTAAAATAGGAATCTTTTTTTTCTTTCAATCTCCATCATTCAGCAACTAAATCTAAGATTCAGTACCCTCTCATTCTCATCTCAAAACTTTGCTAAAAGCTCTTTGACACCATCTCTCGAGTTTTCAATGTCTCAAAGATGGATGTTTTATAAAGTTTCTAAAATAAGAAACTTTCTATTTTTTCAATCTCCATCCTTCATCAGCTAAATCTAAGATTCAATACCATCTCATCATCAATCCAAAACTTGGCTAAAAGCTCATCGACACCATCTCTAGGGTCAACTATGTCTAAACGATGGATGTTATATAAACTTTCTATCTTTTCAATCTCCATCCTTATCAACAAAATCCAAGATCCAATACCATCACATCCTCATCTCAAAACTTGACTGAAAGCTCCTTAACCCGAGCTCTAGGATTTCCTATGTCTAAAAGATGGATATTTTACAAAGTTTCTAAAACAAGAAACTATCTACTTTTTCAATCTCCATCTTCCATGAACTAAATCTAAGATTTAAAACCATCTCATCATCATCCCAAAACTTGGCTAAAAGCTCTTTGACACCCTCTCCAGGGTCTCTTATGTCTAAAAGATGGATGTTTTAGAGTTTCTAAAATAAGAAACTTTCTATTTTTTAATTCAATATCCTCTATCAACTAAATCTAAGATTCAATACCATCTCATCATCTTCTACAAACTTGGCTAAAAGCTTCTTTACACCACATCTAGGGTTTTCTATGTCTAAAAGATGGATGTTTTATAAAGTTTCTAAAATAAGAAACTTTGTAATTTTCAATCTCCATCCTTCATCAACTAAATCTATGATTCAATACCACCTAATCCTCATCTCAAACTTAGCTAAAAGCACTTCAACACCATATCTAGGGTTTACAAAAAGTAAAAGATTTATATTTATAAAGTTTCTAAAATAAGAAACTTTTTATTTCTTCAATCTCTATCCTTCAGCAACTAAATCTAAGATTCAATACCCTCTCATCCTAATCTTAAAACTTGGCAAAAAACTCCTTGACACCATCTCTAGGGTTTCTTATGTCCAAAAGATGGATGTTTTATAAAGTTTCTAGAATAGGAAGCTTTCTATTTTTCAATCTCCATCCTTCCTTAGCTAAATCTAAGATTCAATACCTTCTAATTCTCAACCCAAAACGTGGCTAGAAGTTGGTTGACATCATCTCTAGGGTTTCAATACCATAAAAGGTGGTCCTTCATCAACTATATCTAAGTTTCAATACCATCTCATCCTCACCTCAAAACATGGCTAAAAGCTCCTTGACCCCATCTCTAGGGTCTCCTATGGCTAAAAATTGATGTTTTGAAAAGTTTCTAACATAAGAAACTTTCTATTTTTTCAATCTTCTTGCTTTATCAACTAAATCTTAGATTCAATACCATCTCGTCCTGATCTCAAAAACTTGGCAAAATGCTTATTAACACTATCTCGAGGATTTTCCACGTCTAAAAGATAGATGTTTTATAAAGTTTCTAAAATAATAAACTTTCTATTTCTTCAATCTCCATCCTTCATCAACTAAATCTAAGAATCAATACCATCTAATCCTCATCTCAAAATGTTGCTAAAAGCTCTTTGACACCATCTCTAGGGTTTACTAAGTATAAAAGTTTGATGTTTTATAAAGTTTCTAAAATAGGAAACTTTTTTTTCTTTCAATCTCCATCATTTAGCAACTAAATGTAAGATTCAGTACCCGCTCATTCTCATCTCAAAACTTTGCTAAAAGCTCCTTGACACCATCTCTCGAGTTTCCAATGTCTCAAAGATGTAAGTTTTATAAAGTTTCTAAAATAAGAAACTTTCTATTTTTTTCAATCTCCATCCTTCATCAGCTAAATCTAAGATTCAATACCATCTCATCATCAATCCAAAACTTGGCTAAAAGCCCATTGACACCATCTCTAGGGTCAGCTATGTCTAAACGATGGATGTTATATAAACTTTCAATTTTTTCAATCTCCATCCTTATCAACAAAATCCAAGATCCAATACCATCACATCCTCATCTCAAAACTTGACTGAAATCTCCTTAACACCATCTCTAGGATTTCCTATGTCTAAAAGATGGATATTTTATAAAGTTTCTAAAACAAGAAACTTTCTACTTTTTCAATCTACATCTTCCATCAACTAAATCGAAGATTTAAAACCATCTCATCATCATCCCAAAACTTGGCTAAAAGGTCTTTGACACCATCTCTAGGGTCTCTTATGTCTAAAAGATGGATGTTTTAGAGTTTCTAAAATAAGAAACTGTCTATTTTTTTATTCAATATCCTCTATCAACTAAATCTAAGATTCAATACCATCTCATCCTCTTCTACAAACTTGGCTAAAAGCTTCTTTACACCATATCTAGGGTTTTCTATGTCTAACAGATGGATGTTTTACAAAGTTTCTAAAATAAGAAACTTTGTAATTTTTCAATCTCCATCCTTCATCAACTAAATATATGATTCAATACCACCTAATCTTCATCTTAAAACTTAGCTAAAAGCACTTCGACACTATATCTAGGGTTTACAAAAAGTAAAAGATTGATATTTATAAAGTTTCGAAAATAAAAACTTTTTATTTCTTCAATCTCTATCCTTCAACAACTAAATCTAAGATTCAATACCCTCTCATCCTAATCTTAAAACTTGGCAAAAAACTCCTTGACACCATCTCTAGGGTTTCTTATGTCCAAAAGATGGATGTTTTATAAAGTTTCTAAAATAAGAAGCATACTATTTTTTCAATCTCCATCCTTCATCATCTAAATTTAAGATTCAATACCCTCGGATTCCCAACCTAAAACGTGGCTTGAAGTTGATTGACATCATCTCTAGGGTTTCAATACCGTAAAAGGTGGTCCTTCATCAACTAAATCTAAGTTTCAATCCCATCTCACTCTCACCTCAAAACATGGCTAAAAGCTCCTTGACCCCATCTCTAGGATCTCCTATAACTAAAAATTGATGTTTTGAAAAGTTTCTAAAATAAGAAACTTTCTATTTTTTCAATCTTCTTGCTTTATCAACTAAATCTAAGATTCAATACCATCTCGTCCTGATCTCAAAAACTTGGCAAAATGCTTATTAACACTATCTCTAGGATTTCCCACGTCTAAAAGATGGATGTTTTATAAAGTTTCTAAAATAATAAACTATCTATTTCTTCAATCTCAATCCTTCATCAACTAAATCTAAGAATCAATACCATCTAATCCTCATCTCAAAATGTTGCTAAAAGCTCTTTGACACCATCTCTAGGGTTTACTAAGTATAAAAGTTTGATGTTTTATATAGTTTCTAAAATAGGAAACTTTTTTTTCTTTCAATCTCAATCATTCAGCAACTAAATCTAAGATTCAGTACCATCTCATTCTCATCTCAAAACTTTGCCAAAAGCTCCTTGACACCATCTCTCGAGTTTCCAATGTCTCTAAGATGGAAGTTTTATAAAGTTTCTAAAATAAGAAACTTTCTATTTTTTCAATATCCATCCTTCATCAGCTAAATCTAAGATTCAATACCATCTCATCATCAATCCAAAACTTGGCTAAAAGCTCATTGACACCATCTCTAGGGTCAGCTATGTCTAAACGATGGATGTTATATAAACTTTCTATCTTTTCAATCTCCATCCTTATCAACAAAATCCAAGATCCAATACCATCACATCCTCATCTCAAAACTTGACTGAAAGCTCCTTAACCCCATCTTTAGGATTTCCTATGTCTAAAAGATGGATATTTTATAAAGTTTCTAAAATAAGAAACGATCTACTTTTTCAATCTCCATCTTCCATGAACTAAATCTAAGATTTAAAACCATCTCATCACCATCCCAAAACTTGGCTAAAAAAGCTCTTTGACACCCTCTCCAGGGTCTCTTATGTCTAAAAGATGGATATTTTAGAGTTTCTAAAATAAGAAACTTTCTATTTTTTAATTCAATATCCTCTATCAAGTAAATCTAAGATTCAATACTATCTCATCCTCTTCTGCAAACTTGGCTAAAAGCTTCTTTACACCACATCTAGGGTTTTCTATGTCTAAAAGATGGATGTTTTATAAAGTTTCTAAAATAAGAAACTTTGTAATTTTTCAATCTCCATCCTTCATCAACTAAATCTATGATTCAATACCACCTAATCCTCATCTCAAAACTTAGCTAAAAGCACTTCGACACCATATCGGTTTACAAAAAGTAAAAGATTGATATTTATTATTTCTTCAATCTCTATCCTTCAGAAACTAAATCTAAGATTCAATACCCTCTCATCCTAATCTTAAAACTTGGCAAAAAACTCCTTGACACCATCTCTAGGGTTTCTTATGTCCAAAAGATGGATGTTTTATAAAGTTTCTAGAATAGGAAGCTTTCTATTTTTCAATCTCCATCCTTCCTCAGCTAAATCTAAGATTCAATACCCTCTAATTCTCAACCCAAAACGTGGCTAGAAGTTGGTTGACATCATCTCTAGGGTTTCAATACCATAAAAGGTGGTCCTTCATCAACTATATCTAAGTTTCAATACCATCTCATCCTCACCTCAAAACATGGCTAAAAGCTCCTTGACCCCATCTCTAGGGTCTCCTATGGCTTAAAATTGATGTTTTGAAAAGTTTCTAACATAAGAAACTTTCTATTTTTTCAATCTTCTTGCTTTATCAACTAAATCTTAGATTCAATACCATCTCGTCCTGATCTCAAAAACTTGGCAAAATGCTTATTAACACTATCTCGAGGATTTTCCACATCTAAAAGATAGATGTTTTATAAAGTTTCTAAAATAATAAACTTTCTATTTCTTCAATCTCCATCCTTCATCAACTAAATCTAAGAATCAATACCATCTAATCCTCATCTCAAAATGTTGCTAAAAGCTCTTTGACACAATCTCTAGGGTTTACTAAGTATAAAAGTTTGATGTTTTATAAAGTTTCTAAAATAGGAAACTTTTTTTTCTTTCAATCTCCATCATTCAGCAACTAAATCTAAGATTCAGTACCCGCTCATTCTCATCTCAAAACTTTGCTAAAAGCTCCTTGACACCATCTCTCGAGTTTCCAATGTCTCAAAGATGGAAGTTTTATAAAGTTTCTAAAATAAGAAACTTTCTATTTTTTTCAATCTCCATCCTTCATCAGCTAAATCTAAGATTCAATACCATCTCATCATCAATCCAAAACTTGGCTAAAACCCCATTGGCACCATCTCTAGGGTCAGCTATGTCTAAACGATGGATGTTATATAAACTTTCAATTTTTTCAATCTCCATCCTTATCAACAAAATCCAAGATCCAATACCATCACATCCTCATCTCAAAACTTGACTGAAATCTCCTTAACACCATCTCTAGGATTTCCTATGTCTAAAAGATGGATATTTTATAAAGTTTCTAAAACAAGAAACTTTCTACTTTTTCAATCTACATCTTCCATCAACTAAATCGAAGATTTAAAACCATCTCATCATCATCCCAAAACTTGGCTAAAAGGTCTTTGACACCATCTCTAGGGTCTCTTATGTCTAAAAGATGGATGTTTTAGAGTTTCTAAAATAAGAAACTGTCTATTTTTTTATTCAATATCCTCTATCAACTAAATCTAAGATTCAATACCATATCATCCTCTTCTCAAAATGTTGCTAAATGCTCTTCGACACCATCTCTAGGGTGTACTAAGTATAAAAGTTTGATGTTTAATAAAGTTTCTAAAATAGGAAACTTTTTTTTCTTTCAATCTCCATTATTCAGCAACTAAATCTAAGATTCAGTACCCTCTCATTCTGATCTCAAAACTTTGCTAAAAGCTCCTTGACACCATCTCTCGAGTTTCCAATGTCTCAAAGACGGATGTTTTATAAAGTTTCTAAAATAAGAAACTTTCTATTTTTTCAATCTACATCCCTCATTAGCTAAATCTAAACGATGGATGTTATATAAACTTTCTATTTTTTCAATCTCCATCCTTTGTCAACAAAATCCAAGATTCAATACCATCACATCCTCATCTCAAAACTTGACTGAAAGCTCCTTAACACCATCTCTAGGATTTCCTATGTCTAAAAGATGGATATTTTATAAAGTTTTTAAAACAAGAAACTTTCTACTTTTTCAATCTCCATCTTCTATCAACTAAATCTAAGATTTAAAACCATCTCATCATCATTCCAAAACTTGGCTAAAAGCTCTTTGACACCATCTCCAGGGTCTCTTATGTCTAAAAGATGGATGTTTTAGAGTTTCTAAAATAAGAAACTTTCTATTTTTTAATTTCAATATCCTCTATCAACTAAATCTAAGATTCAATACCATCTCATCCTCTTCTACAAACTTGGCTAAAAGCTTCTTTACACCACATCGAGGGTTTTCTGTGTCTAAAAGATGGATGTTTTATGAAGTTTCTAAAATAAGAAACTTTGTAATTTTTCAATCTCCATCCTTCATCAACTAAATTTATGATTCAATACCAACTAATCCTCATCTCAAACCTTAGCTAAAAGCACTTCGACACCATATCTAGGGTTTACAAAAACTAAAAGATTGATATTTATAAAGTTTCTAAAATAAGAAACATTTTATTTCTTCAATCTCTATCCTTCAGCAACTAAATCTAAGATTCAATACCCTCTCATCCTAATCTTAAAACTTGGCAAAAAACTCCTTGACACCATCTCTAGGGTTTCTTATGTCCAAAAGGTGGATGTTTTATAAAGTTTCTAAACTAAGAAGCTTTCTATTTTTTCAATCTCCATCCTTCATCAGCTAAATCTAAGATTCAATACCCTCTGATTCCCAACCCAAAACGTGGCTAGAAGTTGGTTGACATCATCTCTAGGGTTTCAATTCCATTAAAGGTGGTCCTTCATCAACTAAATCTAAGTTTCAATACCATCTCATCCTCACCTCAAAACATGGCTAAAAGCTCCTTGACCCCATTTCTAGGATTTCCTGTGGCTAAAAATTTATGTTTTGAAAAGTTTCTAAGATAAGAAACTTTCTATTTTTTCAATCTTCTTGCTTTATCAACTAAATCTAAGATTCAATACCATCTCGTCCTGATATCAAAAGTTGGCAAAAAGCTTATTAACACTATCTCGAGGATTTCCCACGTCTAAAAGATGGATGTTTTATAAAGTTTCTAAAATAATAAACTTTCTATTTCTTCAATCTCCATCCTTCATCAACTAAATCTTAATATTCAATACCATCTAATCCTCATCTCAAAATGTTGCTAAAAGCTCTTTGACACCATATCTAGGGTTTACTAAGTATAAAAGTTTGATGTTTTATAAAGTTTCTAAAATAGGAAACTTTTTTTTCTTTCAATCTCCATCATTCAGCAACTAAATCTAAGATTCAGTACCCTCTCATTCTCATCTCAAAACTTTGCTAAAAGCTCTTTGACACCATCTCTCGAGTTTCCAATGTCTCAAAGATGGATGTTTTATAAAGTTTCTAAAATAAGAAACTTTCTATTTTTTCAATCTCCATCCTTCATCAGCTAAATCTAAGATTCAACACCATCTCATCATCAATCCAAAACTTGGCTAAAAGCTCATTGACACCATCTCTAGGGTCAGCTATGTCTAAACGATGGATGTTATATAAACTTTTTATCTTTTCAATCTCCATCCTTATCAACAAAATCCAAGATCCAATACCATCACATTCTCATCTCAAAACTTGACTGAAAGCTCCTTAACCCCATCTCTTGGATTTCCTATGTCTAAAAGATGGATATTTTATAAAGTTTCTAAAACAAGAAACTATCTACTTTTGCAATCTCCATCTTCCATGAACTAAATCTAAGATTTAAAACCATCTCATCATCATCCCAAAACTTGGCTAAAAGCTCTTTGACACCCTCTCTAGGGTCTCTTATGTCTAAAAGATGGATGTTTTAGAGTTTCTAAAATAAGAAACTTTCTATTTTTTAATTCAATGTCCTCTATCAACTAAATCTAAGATTCAATACCATCTCATCATCTTCTACAAACTTGACTAAAAGCTTCTTTACACCACATCTAGGGTTTTTTATGTCTAAAAGATGGATGTTTTATAAAGTTTCTAAAATAAGAAACTTTGTAATTTTTCAATCTCCATCCTTCATCAACTAAATCTATGATTCAATACCACCTAATCCTCATCTCAAAACTTAGCTAAAAGCACTTCGACACCATATCTAGGGTTTACAAAAAGTAAAAGATTGATATTTATAAAGTTTGTAAAATAAGAAACTTTTTATTTCTTCAATCTCTATCCTTCAGCAACTAAATCTAAGATTCAATACCCTCTCATCCTAATCTTACAACTTGGCAAAAAACTCCTTGACACCATCTCTAGGGTTTCTTATGTCCAAAAGATCGATGTTTTATAAAGTTTCTAAACTAAGAAGCTTTTTATTTTTTCAATCTCCATCCTTTATCAGCTAAATCTAAGATTCAATACCCTCTGATTCCCAACCCAAAACGTGGCTAGAAGTTGGTTGACATCATCTCTAGGGTTTCAATACCATAAAAGGTGCTCCTTCATCAACTAAATCTAAGTTTCAAAACCATCTCATCCTCACCTTAAAACATGGCTAAAAGCTCCTTGACCCCATCTCTAGGGTTTCCTGTGGCTAAAAATTTATGTTTTGAAAATTTTCTAAGATAAGAAACTTTCTATTTTTTCAATCTTCTTGCTTTATCAACTAAATCTAAGATTCAATACCATCTCGTCCTGATCTCAAAAGTTGGCAAAAAGCTTATTAACACTATCTCGAGGATTTCCCACGTCTAAAAGATGGATGTTTTTTAAAGCTTCTAAAATAATAAACTTTCTATTTCTTCAATCTCCATCCTTCATCAACTAAATCTTAAGATTCAATACCATCTAATCCTCATCTCAAAATGTTGCTAAAAGCACTTTGACACCATATCTAGGGTTTACTAAGTATAAAAGTTTGATGTTTTATAAAGTTTCTAAAATAGGAATCTTTTTTTTCTTTCAATCTCCATCATTCAGCAACTAAATCTAAGATTCAGTACCCTCTCATTCTCATCTCAAAACTTTGCTAAAAGCTCTTTGACACCATCTCTCGAGTTTCCAATGTCTCAAAGATGGATGTTTTATAAAGTTTCTAAAATAAGAAACTTTCTATTTTTTCAATCTCCATCCTTCATCAGCGAAATCTAAGATTCAATACCATCTCATCATCAATCCAAAACTTGGCTAAAAGCTCATCGACACCATCTCTAGGGTCAACTATGTCTAAACGATGGATGTTATATAAACTTTCTATCTTTTCAATCTCCATCCTTATCAACAAAATCCAAGATCCAATACCATCACATCCTCATCTCAAAACTTGACTGAAATCTCCTTAACACCATCTCTAGGATTTCCTATGTCTAAAAGATGGATATTTTATAAAGTTTCTAAAAGAAGAAACTTTCTACTTTTTCAATCTACATCTTCAATCAACTAAATCGAAGATTTAAAACCATCTCATCATCATCCCAAAACTTGGCTAAAAGGTCTTTGACACCATCTCTAGGGTCTCTTATGTCTAAAAGATGGATGTTTTAGAGTTTCTAAAATAAGAAACTGTCTATTTTTTTATTCAATATCCTCTATCAACTAAATCTAAGATTCAATACCATCTCATCCTCTTCTCAAAATGTTGCTAAATGCTCTTCGACACCATCTCTAGGGTGTACTAAGTATAAAAGTTTGCTGTTTAATAAAGTTTCTAAAATAGGAAACTTTTTTTTCTTTCAATCTCCATTATTCAGCAACTAAATCTAAGATTCAGTACCCTCTCATTCTCATCTCAAAACTTTGCTAAAAGCTCCTTGACACCATCTCTCGAGTTTCCAATGTCTCAAAGACGGTTGTTTTATAAAGTTTCTAAAATAAGAAACTTTCTATTTTTTCAATCTACATCCCTCATTAGCTAAATCTAAACGATGGATGTTATATAAACTTTCTATTTTTTCAATCTCCATCCTTTGTCAACAAAATCCAAGATTCAATACCATCACATCCTCATCTCAAAACTTGACTGAAAGCTCCTTAACACCATCTCTAGGATTTCCTATGTCTAAAAGATGGATATTTTATAAAGTTTTTAAAAAAAGAACCTTTCTACTTTTTCAATCTCCATCTTCTATCAACTAAATCTAAGATTTAAAACCATCTCATCATCATCCCAAAACTTGGCTAAAAGCTCTTTGACACCATCTCCAGGGTCTCTTATGTCTAAAAGATGGATGTTTTAGAGTTTCTAAAATAAGAAACTTTCTATTTTTTAATTCAATATCCTCTATCAACTAAATCTAAGATTCAATACCATCTCATCCTCTTCTACAAACTTGGCTAAAAGCTTCTTTACACCACATCGAGGGTTTTCTGTGTCTAAAAGATGGATGTTTTATAAAGTTTCTAAAATAAGAAACTTTGTAATTTTTCAATCTCCATCCTTCATCAACTAAATTTATGATTCAATACCAACTAATCCTTAGCTAAAAGCACTTTAACACCATATCTAGGGTTTACAAAAAAGTAAAAGATTGATATTTATAAAGTTTCTAAAATAAGAAACTTTTTATTTCTTCAATCTCTATCCTTCAGCAACTAAATCTAAGATTCAATACCCTCTCATCCTAATCTTAAAACTTGGCAAAAAACTCCTTGACACCATCTCTAGGGTTTCTTATGTCCAAAAGATGGATGTTTTATAAAGTTTCTAGAATAGGAAGCTTTCTATTTTTCAATCTCCATCCTTCCTCAGCTAAATCTAAGATTCAATACCCTCTAATTCTCAACCCAAAACGTGGCTAGAAGTTGGTTGACATCATCTCTAGGGTTTCAATACCATAAAAGGTGGTCCTTCATCAACTATATCTAAGTTTCAATACCATCTCATCCTCACCTCAAAACATGGCTAAAAGCTCCTTGACCCCATCTCTAGGGTCTCCTATGGCTAAAAATTGATGTTTTGAAAAGTTTCTAACATAAGAAACTTTCTATTTTTTCAATCTTCTTGCTTTATCAACTAAATCTTAGATTCAATACCATCTCGTCCTGATCTCAAAAACTTGGCAAAATGCTTATTAACACTATATCGAGGATTTTCCACGTCTAAAAGATAGATGTTTTATAAAGTTTCTAAAATAATAAACTTTCTATTTCTTCAATCTCCATCCTTCATCAACTAAATCTAAGAATCAATACCATCTAATCCTCATCTCAAAATGTCGCTAAAAGCTCTTTGACACCATCTCTAGGGTTTACTAAGTATAAAAGTTTGATGTTTTATAAAGTTTCTAAAATAGGAAACTTTTTTTTCTTTCAATCTCCATCATTCAGCAACTAAATCTAAGATTCAGTACCCGCTCATTCTCATCTCAAAACTTTGCTAAAAGCTCCTTGACACCATCTCTCGAGTTTCCAATGTCTCAAAGATGTATGTTTTATAAAGTTTCTAAAATAAGAAACTTTCTATTTTTTTCAATCTCCATCCTTCATCAGCTAAATCTAAGATTCAATACCATCTCATCATCAATCCAAAACTTGGCTAAAAGCCCATTGACACCATCTCTAGTGTCAGCTATGTCTAAACGATGGATGTTATATAAACTTTCAATTTTTTCAATCTCCATCCTTATCAACAAAATCCAAGATCCAATACAATCACATCCTCATCTCAAAACTTGACTGAAATCTCCTTAACACCATCTCTAGGATTTCCTATGTCTAAAAGATGGATATTTTATAAAGTTTCTAAAACAAGAAACTTTCTACTTTTTCAATCTACATCTTCCATCAACTAAATCGAAGATTTAAAACCATCTCATCATCATCCCAAAACTTGGCTAAAAGGTCTTTGACACCATCACTAGGGTCTCTTATGTCTAAAAGATGGATGTTTTAGAGTTTCTAAAATAAGAAACTGTCTATTTTTTTATTCAATATCCTCTATCAACTAAATCTAAGATTCAATACCATCTCATCCTCTTCTACAAACTTGGCTAAAAGCTTCTTGACACCATATCTAGGGTTTTCTATGTCTAACAGATGGATGTTTTACAAAGTTTCTAAAATAAGAAACTTTGTAATTTTTCAATCTCCATCCTTCATCAACTAAATATATGATTCAATACCACCTAATCTTCATCTTAAAACTTAGCTAAAAGCACTTCGACACTATATCTAGGGTTTACAAAAAGTAAAAGATTGATATTTATAAAGTTTCGAAAATAAAAACTTTTTATTTCTTCAATCTCTATCCTTCAACAACTAAATCTAAGATTCAATACCCTCTCATCCTAATCTTAAAACTTGGCAAAAAACTCCTTGACACCATCTACAGGGTTTCTTATGTCCAAAAGATGGATGTTTTATAAAGTTTCTAAAATAAGAAGCATACTATTTTTTCAATCTCCATCCTTCATCACCTAAATTTAAGATTCAATACCCTCGGATTCCCAACCTAAAACGTGGCTTGAAGTTGATTGACATCATCTCTAGGGTTTCAATACCGTAAAAGGTGGTCCTTCATCAACTAAATCTAAGTTTCAATCCCATCTCACTCTCACCTCAAAACATGGCTAAAAGCTCCTTGACCCCATCTCCAGGATCTCCTATAACTAAAAATTGATGTTTTGAAAAGTTTCTAAAATAAGAAACTTTCTATTTTTTCAATCTTCTTGCTTTATCAACTAAATCTAATATTCAATACCATCTCGTCCTGATCTCAAAAACTTGGCAAAATGCTTATTAACACTATCTCTAGGATTTCCCACGTCTAAAAGATGGATGTTTTATAAAGTTTCTAAAATAATAAACTATCTATTTCTTCAATCTCCATCCTTCATCAACTAAATCTAAGAATCAATACCATCTAATCCTCATCTCAAAATGTTGCTAAAAGCTCTTTGACACCATCTCTAGGGTTTACTAAGTATAAAAGTTTGATGTTTTATATAGTTTCTAAAATAGGAAACTTTTTTTTCTTTCAATCTCAATCATTCAGCAACTAAATCTAAGATTCAGTACCATCTCATTCTCATCTCAAAACTTTGCCAAAAGCTCCTTGACACAATCTCTCGAGTTTCCAATGTCTCTAAGATGGAAGTTTTATAAAGTTTCTAAAATAAGAAACTTTCTATTTTTTCAATATCCATCCTTCATCAGCTAAATCTAAGATTCAATACCATCTCATCATCAATCCAAAACTTGGCTAAAAGCTCATTGACACCATCTCTAGGGTCAGCTATGTCTAAACGATGGATGTTATATAAACTTTCTATCTTTTCAATCTCCATCCTTATCAACAAAATCCAAGATCCAATACCATCACATCCTCATCTCAAAACTTGACTGAAAGCTCCTTAACCCCATCTTTAGGATTTCCTATGTCTAAAAGATGGATATTTTATAAAGTTTCTAAAATAAGAAACTATCTACTTTTTCAATCTCCATCTTCCATGAACTAAATCTAAGATTTAAAACCATCTCATCACCATCCCAAAACTAGGCTAAAAAAGCTCTTTGACACCCTCTCCAGGGTCTCTTATGTCTAAAAGATGGATATTTTAGAGTTTCTAAAATAAGAAACTTTCTATTTTTTAATTCAATATCCTCTATCAAGTAAATCTAAGATTCAATACTATCTCATCCTCTTCTGCAAACTTGGCTAAAAGCTTCTTTACACCACATCTAGGGTTTTCTATGTCTAAAAGATGGATGTTTTATAAAGTTTCTAAAATAAGAAACTTTGTAATTTTTCAATCTCCATCCTTCATCAACTAAATCTATGATTCAATACCACCTAATCCTCATCTCAAAACTTAGCTAAAAGCACTTCGACACCATATCGGTTTACAAAAAGTAAAAGATTGATATTTATAAAGTTTCTAAAATAAGAAACTTTTTATTTCTTCAATCTCTATCCTTCAGCAACTAAATCTAAGATTCAATACCCTCTCATCCTAATCTTAAAACTTGGCAAAAAACTCCTTGACACCATCTACAGGGTTTCTTATGTCCAAAAGATGGATGTTTTATAAAGTTTCTAAAATAAGAAGCATACTATTTTTTCAATCTCCATCCTTCATCACCTAAATTTAAGATTCAATACCCTCGGATTCCCAACCTAAAACGTGGCTTGAAGTTGATTGACATCATCTCTAGGGTTTCAATACCGTAAAAGGTGGTCCTTCATCAACTAAATCTAAGTTTCAATCCCATCTCACTCTCACCTCAAAACATGGCTAAAAGCTCCTTGACCCCATCTCCAGGATCTCCTATAACTAAAAATTGATGTTTTGAAAAGTTTCTAAAATAAGAAACTTTCTATTTTTTCAATCTTCTTGCTTTATCAACTAAATCTAATATTCAATACCATCTCGTCCTGATCTCAAAAACTTGGCAAAATGCTTATTAACACTATCTCTAGGATTTCCCACGTCTAAAAGATGGATGTTTTATAAAGTTTCTAAAATAATAAACTATCTATTTCTTCAATCTCCATCCTTCATCAACTAAATCTAAGAATCAATACCATCTAATCCTCATCTCAAAATGTTGCTAAAAGCTCTTTGACACCATCTCTAGGGTTTACTAAGTATAAAAGTTTGATGTTTTATATAGTTTCTAAAATAGGAAACTTTTTTTTCTTTCAATCTCAATCATTCAGCAACTAAATCTAAGATTCAGTACCATCTCATTCTCATCTCAAAACTTTGCCAAAAGCTCCTTGACACAATCTCTCGAGTTTCCAATGTCTCTAAGATGGAAGTTTTATAAAGTTTCTAAAATAAGAAACTTTCTATTTTTTCAATATCCATCCTTCATCAGCTAAATCTAAGATTCAATACCATCTCATCATCAATCCAAAACTTGGCTAAAAGCTCATTGACACCATCTCTAGGGTCAGCTATGTCTAAACGATGGATGTTATATAAACTTTCTATCTTTTCAATCTCCATCCTTATCAACAAAATCCAAGATCCAATACCATCACATCCTCATCTCAAAACTTGACTGAAAGCTCCTTAACCCCATCTTTAGGATTTCCTATGTCTAAAAGATGGATATTTTATAAAGTTTCTAAAATAAGAAACTATCTACTTTTTCAATCTCCATCTTCCATGAACTAAATCTAAGATTTAAAACCATCTCATCACCATCCCAAAACTAGGCTAAAAAAGCTCTTTGACACCCTCTCCAGGGTCTCTTATGTCTAAAAGATGGATATTTTAGAGTTTCTAAAATAAGAAACTTTCTATTTTTTAATTCAATATCCTCTATCAAGTAAATCTAAGATTCAATACTATCTCATCCTCTTCTGCAAACTTGGCTAAAAGCTTCTTTACACCACATCTAGGGTTTTCTATGTCTAAAAGATGGATGTTTTATAAAGTTTCTAAAATAAGAAACTTTGTAATTTTTCAATCTCCATCCTTCATCAACTAAATCTATGATTCAATACCACCTAATCCTCATCTCAAAACTTAGCTAAAAGCACTTCGACACCATATCGGTTTACAAAAAGTAAAAGATTGATATTTATAAAGTTTCTAAAATAAGAAACTTTTTATTTCTTCAATCTCTATCCTTCAGCAACTAAATCTAAGATTCAATACCCTCTCATCCTAATCTTAAAACTTGGCAAAAAACTCCTTGACACCATCTCTAGGGTTTCTTATGTCCAAAAGATGGATGTTTTATAAAGTTTCTAAAATAAGAAGCATACTATTTTTTCAATCTCCATCCTTCATCAGCTAAATTTAAGATTCAATACCCTCGGATTCCCAACCTAAAACGTGGCTAGAAGTTGATTGACATCATCTCTAGGGTTTCAATACCATAAAAGGTGGTCCTTCATCAACTATATCTAAGTTTCAATACCATCTCATCCTCACCTCAAAACATGGCTAAAAGCTCCTTGACCCCATCTCTAGGGTCTCCTATTGCTTAAAATTGATGTTTTGAAAAGTTTCTAACATAAGAAACTTTCTATTTTTTCAATCTTCTTGCTTTATCAACTAAATCTTAGATTCAATACCATCTCGTCCTGATCTCAAAAACTTGGCAAAATGCTTATTAACACTATCTCGAGGATTTTCCACGTCTAAAAGATAGATGTTTTATAAAGTTTCTAAAATAATAAACTTTCTATTTCTTCAATCTCCATCCTTCATCAACTAAATCTAAGAATCAATACCATCTAATCCTCATCTCAAAATGTTGCTAAAAGCTCTTTGACACAATCTCTAGGGTTTACTAAGTATAAAAGTTTGATGTTTTATAAAGTTTCTAAAATAGGAAACTTTTTTTTCTTTCAATCTCCATCATTCAGCAACTAAATCTAAGATTCAGTACCCGCTCATTCTCATCTCAAAACTTTGCTAAAAGCTCCTTGACACCATCTCTCGAGTTTCCAATGTCTCAAAGATGGAAGTTTTATAAAGTTTCTAAAATAAGAAACTTTCTATTTTTTTCAATCTCCATCCTTCATCAGCTAAATCTAAGATTCAATACCATCTCATCATCAATCCAAAACTTGGCTAAAAGCCCATTGACACCATCTCTAGGGTCAGCTATGTCTAAACGATAGATGTTATATAAACTTTCAATTTTTTCAATCTCCATCCTTATCAACAAAATCCAAGATCCAATACCATCACATCCTCATCTCAAAACTTGACTGAAATCTCCTTAACACCATCTCTAGGATTTCCTATGTCTAAAAGATGGATATTTTATAAAGTTTCTAAAACAAGAAACTTTCTACTTTTTCAATCTACATCTTCCATCAACTAAATCGAAGATTTAAAACCATCTCATCATCATCCCAAAATTTGGCTAAAAGGTCTTTGACACCATCTCTAGGGTCTCTTATGTCTAAAAGATGGATGTTTTAGAGTTTCTAAAATAAGAAACTGTCTATTTTTTTATTCAATATCCTCTATCAACTAAATCTAAGATTCAATACCATATCATCCTCTTCTCAAAATGTTGCTAAATGCTCTTCGACACCATCTCTAGGGTGTACTAAGTATAAAAGTTTGATGTTTAATAAAGTTTCTAAAATAGGAAACTTTTTTTTCTTTCAATCTCCATTATTCAGCAACTAAATCTAAGATTCAGTACCCTCTCATTCTCATCTCAAAACTTTGCTAAAAGCTCCTTGACACCATCTCTCGAGTTTCCAATGTCTCAAAGACGGATGTTTTATAAAGTTTCTAAAATAAGAAACTTTCTATTTTTTCAATCTACATCCCTCATTAGCTAAATCTAAACGATGGATGTTATATAAACTTTCTATTTTTTCAATCTCCATCCTTTGTCAACAAAATCCAAGATTCAATACCATTACATCCTCATCTCAAAACTTGACTGAAAGCTCCTTAACACCATCTCTAGGATTTCCTATGTCTAAAAGATGGATATTTTATAAAGTTTTTAAAACAAGAAACTTTCTACTTTTTCAATCTCCATCTTCTATCAACTAAATCTAAGATTTAAAACCATCTCATCATCATCCCAAAACTTGGCTAAAAGCTCTTTGACACCATCTCCAGGGTCTCTTATGTCTAAAAGATGGATGTTTTAGAGTTTCTAAAATAAGAAACTTTCTATTTTTTAATTTCAATATCCTCTATCAACTAAATCTAAGATTCAATACCATCTCATCCTCTTCTACAAACTTGGCTAAAAGCTTCTTTACACCACATCGAGGGTTTTCTGTGTCTAAAAGATGGATGTTTTATGAAGTTTCTAAAATAAGAAACTTTGTAATTTTTCAATCTCCATCCTTCATCAACTAAATTTATGATTCAATACCAACTAATCCTCATCTCAAACCTTAGCTAAAAGCACTTCGACACCATATCTAGGGTTTACAAAAACTAAAAGATTGATATTTATAAAGTTTCTAAAATAAGAAACATTTTATTTCTTCAATCTCTATCCTTCAGCAACTAAATCTAAGATTCAATACCCTCTCATCCTAATCTTAAAACTTGGCAAAAAACTCCTTGACACCATCTCTAGGGTTTCTTATGTCCAAAAGGTGGATGTTTTATAAAGTTTCTAAACTAAGAAGCTTTCTATTTTTTCAATCTCCATCCTTCATCAGCTAAATCTAAGATTCAATACCCTCTGATTCCCAACCCAAAACGTGGCTAGAAGTTGGTTGACATCATCTCTAGGGTTTCAATTCCATTAAAGGTGGTCCTTCATCAACTAAATCTAAGTTTAAATACCATCTCATCCTCACCTCAAAACATGGCTAAAAGCTCCTTGACCCCATTTCTAGGATTTCCTGTGGCTAAAAATTTATGTTTTGAAAAGTTTCTAAGATAAGAAACTTTCTATTTTTTCAATCTTCTTGCTTTATCAACTAAATTACGATTCAATACCATCTCGTCCTGATATCAAAAGTTGGCAAAAAGCTTATTAACACTATCTCGAGGATTTCCCACGTCTAAAAGATGGATGTTTTATAAAGTTTCTAAAATAATAAACTTTCTATTTCTTCAATCTCCATCCTTCATCAACTAAATCTTAAGATTCAATACCATCTAATCCTCATCTCAAAATGTTGCTAAAAGCTCTTTGACACCATATCTAGGGTTTACTAAGTATAAAAGTTTGATGTTTTATAAAGTTTCTAAAATAGGAAACTTTTTTTTCTTTCAATCTCCATCATTCAGCAACTAAATCTAAGATTCAGTACCCTCTCATTCTCATCTCAAAACTTTGCTAAAAGCTCTTTGACACCATCTCTCGAGTTTCCAATGTCTCAAAGATGGATATTTTATAAAGTTTCTAAAATAAGAAACTTTCTATTTTTTCAATCTCCATCCTTCATCAGCTAAATCTAAGATTCAACACCATCTCATCATCAATCCAAAACTTGGCTAAAAGCTCATTGACACCATATCTAGGGTCAGCTATGTCTAAACGATGGATGTTATATAAACTTTCTATCTTTTCAATCTCCATCCTTATCAACAAAATCCAAGATCCAATACCATCACATTCTCATCTCAAAACTTGACTGAAAGCTCCTTAACCCCATCTCTTGGATTTCCTATGTCTAAAAGATGGATATTTTATAAAGTTTCTAAAACAAGAAACTATCTACTTTTTCAATCTCCATCTTCCATGAACTAAATCTAAGATTTAAAACCATCTCATCATCATCCCAAAACTTGGCTAAAAGCTCTTTGACACCCTCTCTAGGGTCTCTTATGTCTAAAAGATGGATGTTTTAGAGTTTCTAAAATAAGAAACTTTCTATTTTTTAATTCAATATCCTCTATCAACTAAATCTAAGATGCAATACCATCTCATCATCTTCTACAAACTTGGCTAAAAGCTTCTTTACACCACATCTAGGGTTTTTTATGTCTAAAAGATGGATGTTTTATAAAGTTTCTAAAATAAGAAACTTTGTAATTTTTCAATCTCCATCCTTCATCAACTAAATCTATGATTCAATACCACCTAATCCTCATCTCAAAACTTAGCTAAAAGCACTTCGACACCATATCTAGGGTTTACAAAAAGTAAAAGATTGATATTTATAAAATTTGTAAAATAAGAAACTTTTTATTTCTTCAATCTCTATCCTTCAGCAACTAAATCTAAGATTCAATACCCTCTCATCCTAATCTTACAACTTGGCAAAAAACTCCTTGACACCATCTCTAGGGTTTCTTATGTCCAAAAGATCGATGTTTTATAAAGTTTCTAAACTAAGAAGCTTTTTATTTTTTCAATCTCCATCCTTTATCAGCTAAATCTAAGATTCAATACCCTCTGATTCTCAACCCAAAACGTGGCTAGAAGTTGGTTGACATCATCTCTAGGGTTTCAATACCATAAAAGGTGCTCCTTCATCAACTAAATCTAAGTTTCAAAACCATCTCATCCTCACCTTAAAACATGGCTAAAAGCTCCTTGACCCCATCTCTAGGGTTTCCTGTGGCTAAAAATTTATGTTTTGAAAATTTTCTAAGATAAGAAACTTTCTATTTTTTCAATCTTCTTGCTTTATCAACTAAATCTAAGATTCAATACCATCTCGTCCTGATCTCAAAAGTTGGCAAAAAGCTTATTAACACTATCTCGAGGATTTCCCACGTCTAAAAGATGGATGTTTTTTAAAGCTTCTAAAATAATAAACTTTCTATTTCTTCAATCTCCATCCTTCATCAACTAAATCTTAAGATTCAATACCATCTAATCCTCATCTCAAAATGTTGCTAAGTATAAAAGTTTGATGTTTTATAAAGTTTCTAAAATAGGAATCTTTTTTTTCTTTCAATCTCCATCATTCAGCAACTAAATCTAAGATTCAGTACCCTCTCATTCTCATCTCAAAACTTTGCTAAAAGCTCTTTGACACCATCTCTCGAGTTTCCAATGTCTCAAAGATGGATGTTTTATAAAGTTTCTAAAATAAGAAACTTTCTATTTTTTCAATCTCCATCCTTCATCAGCTAAATCTAAGATTCAATACCATCTCATCATCAATCCAAAACTTGGCTAAAAGCTCATCGACACCATCTCTAGGGTCAACTATGTCTAAACGATGGATGTTATATAAACTTTCTATCTTTTCAATCTCCATCCTTATCAACAAAATCCATGATCCAATACCATCACATCCTCATCTCAAAACTTGACTGAAATCTCCTTAACACCATCTCTAGGATTTCCTATGTCTAAAAGATGGATATTTTATAAAGTTTCTAAAACAAGAAACTTTCTACTTTTTCAATCTACATCTTCCATCAACTAAATCGAAGATTTAAAACCATCTCATCATCATCCCAAAACTTGGCTAAAAGATCTTTGACACCATCTCTAGGGTCTCTTATGTCTAAAAGATAGATGTTTTAGTGTTTCTAAAATAAGAAACTGTCTATTTTTTTATTCAATATCCTCTATCAACTAAATCTAAGATTCAATACCATCTCATCTTCTTCTCCAAACTTGGCTAAAAGCTTCTTTACACTACATCTAGGGTTTTCTATGTCTAACAGATGGATGTTTTACAAAGTTTCTAAAATAAGAAACTTTGTAATTTTTCAATCTCCATCCTTCATCTACTAAATATATGATTCAATACCACCTAATCTTCATCTTAAAACTTAGCTAAAAGCACTTCGACACTATATCTAGGGTTTACAAAAAGTAAAAGATTGATATTTATAAAGTTTCGAAAATAAAAACTTTTTATTTCTTCAATCTCTATCCTTCAACAACTAAATCTAAGATTCAATACCCTCTCATCCTAATCTTAAAACTTGGCAAAAAACTCCTTGACACCATCTCTAGGGTTTCTTATGTCCAAAAGATGCATGTTTTATAAAGTTTCTAAAATAAGAAGCATACTATTTTTTCAATCTCCATCCTTCATCAGCTAAATTTAAGATTCAATACCCTCGGATTCCCATCCTAAAACGTGGCTAGAAGTTGATTGACATCATCTCTAGGGTTTCAATACCGTAAAAGGTGGTCCTTCATCAACTAAATCTAAGTTTCAATCCCATCTCATTCTCACCTCAAAACATGGCTAAAAGTTCCTTGACCCCATCTCTAGGATCTCCTATAACTAAAAATTGATGTTTTGAAAAGTTTCTAAAATAAGAAACTTTCTATTTTTTCAATCTTCTTGCTTTATCAACTAAATCTAAGATTCAATACCATCTCGTCCTGATCTCAAAAACTTGGCAAAATGCTTATTAACACTATCTCTAGGATTTCCCACGTCTAAAAGATGGATGTTTTATAAAGTTTCTAAAATAATAAACTATCTATTTCTTCAATCTCCATCCTTCATCAACTAAATCTAAGAATCAATACCATATAATCCTCATCTCAAAATGTTGCTAAAAGCTCTTTGACACCATCTCTAGGGTTTACTAAGTATAAAAGTTTGATGTTTTATATAGTTTCTAAAATAGGAAACTTTTTTTTCTTTCAATCTCCATCATTCAGCAACTAAATCTAATATTCAGTACCATCTCATTCTCATCTCAAAACTTTGCCAAAAGCTCCTTGACACCATCTCTCGAGTTTCCAATGTCTCTAAGATGGAAGTTTTATAAAGTTTCTAAAATAAGAAACTTTCTATTTTTTCAATATCCATCCTTCATCAGCTAAATCTAAGATTCAATACCATCTCATCATCAATCCAAAACTTGGCTAAAAGCTCATTGACACCATCTCTAGGGTCAGCTATGTCTAAACGATGGATGTTATATAAACTTTCTATCTTTTCAATCTCCATCATTATCAACAAAATCCAAGATCCAATACCATCACATCCGCATCTCAAAACTTGACTGAAAGCTCCTTAACCCCATCTTTAGGATTTCCTATGTCTAAAAGATGGATATTTTATAAAGTTTCCAAAATAAGAAACTATCTACTTTTTCAATCTCCATCTTCCATGAACTAAATCTAAGATTTAAAACCATCTCATCACCATCCCAAAACTTGGCTAAAAAAGCTCTTTGACACCCTCTCCAGGGTCTCTTATGTCTAAAAGATGGATATTTTAGAGTTTCTAAAATAAGAAACTTTCTATTTTTTAATTCAATATCCTCTATCAAGTAAATCTAAGATTCAATACTATCTCATCCTCTTCTGCAAACTTGGCTAAAAGCTTCTTTATACCACATCTAGGGTTTTCTATGTCTAAAAGATGGATGCTTTATAAAGTTTCTAAAATAAGAAACTTTGTAATTTTTCAATCTCCATCCTTAATCAACTAAATTTATGATTCAATACCACCTAATCCTCATCTCAAAACTTAGCTAAAAGCACTTCGACACCATATCGGTTTACAAAAAGTAAAAGATTGATATTTATAAAGTTTCTAAAATAAGAAACTTTTTATTTCTTCAATCTCTATCCTTCAGCAACTAAATCTAAGATTCAATACCCTCTCATCCTAATCTTAAAACTTGGCAAAAAACTCCTTGACACCATCTCTAGGGTTTCTTATGTCCAAAAGATGGATGTTTTATAAAGTTTCTAGAATAGGAAGCTTTCTATTTTCTCAATCTCCATCCTTCCTCAGCTAAATCTAAGATTCAATACCCTCTGATTCTCAACCTAAAATGTGGCTAGAAGTTGGTTGACATCATCTCTAGGGTTTCAATACCATAAAAGGTGGTCCTTCATCAACTATATCTAAGTTTCAATACCATCTCATCCTCACCTCAAAACATGGCTAAAAGCTCCTTGACCCCATCTCTAGGGTCTCTTATGGCTAAAAATTGATGTTTTGAAAAGTTTCTAAGATAAGAAACTTTCTATTTTTTCAATCTTCTTGCTTTATTAACTAAATCTAAGATTCAATACCATCTCGTCCTGATCTCAAAAACTTGGCAAAATGCTTATTAAGACTATCTCGAGGATTTCCCACGTCTAAAAGATGGATGTTTTATAAAGTTTCTAAAATAATAAACTTTCTATTTCTTCAATCTCCATCCTTCATCAACTAAATCTAAGAATCAATACCATCTAATCATCATCTCAAAATGTTGCTAAAAAGCTCTTTGACACCATCTCTAGGGTTTACTAAGTATAAAAGTTTGATGTTTTATAAAGTTTCTAAAATAAGAAACTTTTTTTTCTTTCAATCTCCATCATTCAGCAACTAAATCTAAGATTCAGTACCCACTCATTCTCATCTCAAAACTTTGCTAAAAGCTCCTTGACACCATCTCTCGAGTTTCCAATGTCTCAGAGATGGAAGTTTTATAAAGTTTCTAAAATAAGAAACTTTCTATTTTTTCAATCTCCATCCTTCATCAACTAAATCTAAGATTCAATTCGAGAACTTTTTCCTACTAAAAATACTTTTCAGTTCTAGTGAGAGAAACTCTGAGATTCTGAAATTCTAGTGAGAGAAAATTTTCCTCTCATCTTCTTCTTCTTCTCTTAGAGGTTCCTGTCATGGAAACCATTCCTCCAGATCCGGGCAAACATAGTTCTGTTCCCAGCTTGGATTCGAATCTTCCATTTCCCAGCTTAGTTTCAAGGGACAGCATGGGACAATCGTCTCCCCCTCGTGGAGTATATGCTTTTGGTCATTCCCTCCTGGGCAAGGGAGAAGGAAAACCAAATCCAACCCTCTTAGCTCAGCTTCAAAAGGCCAAAGCTGGTCAGCTTAATCTCCCTGATTCTCATGTCTCTCCCTCTCGCCCAAAACTCTTTCCCTCTCTCTCTTTGGATGACCTTGGTAAGCTTCAGACCCAAGATCTGGGATTTGATCCTAGCACCCACTGGAAGAAAGGCACTAGGCTTCATAAAATCTTTACAAAACCTATTCGATCCTTACCCAGTTCTCCTTATAATTCGCAAAAAAAAACTGAGGCACCCCGGCACCCCAAAGTTTCCTCTTCAGTAGATCTGGAGGTCTCCCCATCTCACTCCTTTAGCAAATCCTTAGGCCAAACCTTCATCTCTCCCTCGAGCTCAGATGGCCAGAGGTTGAAGACCGGTTCCTTTTTGGGTAAGGAGAAAACCACCCTTGTATCCATGGCCAAAAATAGCTCTAAACCAGCGGTTACTTGCCTGATGCCCAACCACCCTCTGTCCTTTCCGACAAAGCCTGTCTGGCCCCAGGATTCCAGCGCTTCTCCCTCCTCCGTTGATCTTGATCTCGCCCAGATCCAAAGCAAGACTCAGCCTTTTCCCCCCTATCTGCTAGCCCGCCCAAAAATTTGAATTTAGCAAATGCGGGAATATTTGAATCTGTCTCTCAAAACCATATTACTCTCCTCGAAATCCCTGAAAATGCTAATCTAAACACAGATCTCCTAGACCCTAACCTTTCAAATTCGGAATTCAAAAATTCCCCGCCTACTGCTCCTTTGCCCCCTCTGCCTCCTGTAGACCGATTGCCTCCTCTGCTCCCTAATCCTAACCCCACTCGTTCCTGGGCTCACATTCTCTCTTCTCCCCCGCCTATCCCTTCTCAGCCTGAATCTAAACTCCCTTTTTTCTCTTCCTCTATCTCGGACAAGGGGAAAAAGAAAGCAATTTTTGTTGAAGAGGATTACGCTGAGGCAATGGATAAATGGAATAATTGTCTCTTGGGATTCTTTCTTGGCAGAAGACTGTTCTTCTCCTCTCTTAAGCAGCACCTCCAACGCAAATGGCAGCTTAAAGGAGATTTTCTAATCTCCTCCCTTCCCAAAAACTTCATTTTATTCAAATTCTCTTTACCTGAAGACTGTATTAAAGTGCTCGAGGCACCCATTACAACCTACGGTGGGAGACCTCTTATTCTTCAGAAATGGTCCCCAGAGTGTTCCTTGGAGAAAAGAAAGCTCTCTTCCATCCCTATTTGGCTTAGGTTCCCCGAACTTCATCTCAAATTCTGGACCCCCAGTGGGTTGGGGAAGTTAGCTAGTACTATTGGCCATCCTCTCTTCATGGACACCATTACTGCTGCAGGCACGCATCTAAACTTCGCCAGAGTATGTGTTGAAATCTCCCCTGAAGACGAACTCCTCGACTCAATTGAAATTGACACCCCCTCAGGTACATTCCTCCAAGCTGTTGAATATGATTGGAAACCAAAAGCTTAATTACCTGCAGAGATTTCAGTCATTCTGCGGATCGCTGCCCCCTCCTCCCTCTGCCCCTCCCTAAGTCTAAACAAGAATGGATAAAGAAAGCTTCTAAACCTGTAGAAAAGTCCCTACCTGTTTCCTCCCCTTTCAATAATCCCTCCGTAATCCCTGATGCCCACCCAAAGCCTCAAATCAGTATACATAATGGTTTCAGTATCCTTGACTCCTTAGACTCGGAAATCCCAGAAGAGCCCAATTTGAGCATCCCAACAGTCTGTGCTGAACCTAATTCCGTCTGCCTATCTGTTCCCACTCTTGACTCTTCTCCCCTAGCCTCTTCTCAATCTCGGATGCTATTGCCTGTATCCTCTGTTCAGCCTCTTACTCTCTCACCCAAGACATCTCTGTTTGACCCAGGTGCTGTCAATCCCCAGCTGAATTGCCATTCACCCCCTCTTTCTGCTGACCCTGGAGCCGAGAATCCTTCTACTCTGGCCTCCCAATGAAGTTAATCTCTGTTTGGAATACTCGGGGTCTCTGCACCCGCTCTAAACGTGGAGAAATTAAGAGTTTTATATCGAGCTCCAATACTTCTATTTGCTGTTTGCTCGAAACTAAGGCATTGAGCCATAAGATGAAGGACTATGTTAAAGATTGTTGTGAAGGCTGGGATGCTCATGGCAACTATTCGTGTGTTCTCAAAGGTAGAATTTGGATCCTCTGGGACAGTGCTAAGATCAAAGTGAAGATAATTGAGGAATCTAGCCAGCATATTCACTGTGAGGTGGAAGTCATCCAATCTGGAATGCTCTTTAGAATGACAGCAGTCTATGCTCACAATTATTACATTTCAAGGAGAGATCAGTGGTCTAAGCTGGAACTTATTGCGTCTGTTAACCAGACGCCTTGGATTGTGTTAGGAGACTTTAATGCTGTCCGGAGCCAGGAAGAAAGATATGGGTACCCTCCTAACATAGCTCAGATGGAGGAATTTAACTCTTGCCTTTCCACCTGTGCCCTTACTGATCTTCGGTCTGTGGGTCTCAATCTTACTTGGAATAACAAAGGTAAGCCGGGAAATCTGAAAATGGCCAAGCTCGATAGATCTTTGGTTAGTGAAGAATGGTTGCATACCTGCCCAAACTCCCTTACTGAATTCATCCCCCCTGGAATTTCTGACCATAGCCCTTCATTGTGTCCTGCTCAAACCACCAATCTCTTGGCCCTAAACCCTTCAAGTTCATGGACATGTGGTTGGATGACAAATCTCTTTACCCTATTGTAGAAAGAGCCTGGGCTCATAAGGTGAAAGGTAATCCTATGTTCTCCTTTGTCCAAAAGCTGAAAATGGTCAAGAACCAAGTCAAAGACTGGAACCGAGAGGTTTTTGGTAGAATTGACATTCAAGTGCCAATCATCAGAAAATCCTTGTTAAAGATCCAAGCTTCTATAGAGAAAGAACCTGCCAGTCACCACCTCATTGAACAGGAAGCTCAGATCAGGGATGACTTGCTGAAATACACTTCCCTCGAAGAATCCTTTCTCAAGCAGAAATCCAGAGCCCAATGGCTTCAATTGGGAGACTCGAACTCCAAATTCTTTTACTCTCATTTGAAAGTAAGACAAAACAAAAACAATATTCTTGCTATGAAAGAGAGGATGGCACTCAAACCACTGACCCTATTGAAATCTCTTCCATTCTGATCAGCCACTTCTCTAGGATTCTTAATCATGGAAAATCTCAGACTGCTGCTGTCCCTGATCCAATCCGAACTCTGAATGTTGGGGAGGCTGACTTCTTAACAACCCCCATTACTTCGGAGGAGATTAAAGATGTAGTTTGGAAATCTAATGGAGACAAATCCTCTGGTCCGGACGGCTTCAATGCCTCATTCTACCGATCCTTTTGGTACCTGCTGGGAGATGAGTTCATTGCTGCTATAAAGAATTTTTTTAAATCTGGTAAGCTTCTCAAATCTGTCAATGCTACTTTCCTATCCCTCATTCCTAAAGGCCCTGATACCTTCTCCCCTTCCCATTATCGCCCAATATCTCTTTACAACTTCTTGTATAAAACAATAACCAAAATCCTGGCCAACCGCCTTCGGTCCGTAATTTCCAACCTTATCTGTCCGTCCCAATCTGCCTTTATTAGAGGGCGGCAAATTCAGGACAATATTCTTCTCACCCATGACCTTCTCCATAGATTTCACCTTCCCTCCCCCTCCCCTGCCATGTGCCTGAAAATTAATCTTGCTAAAGCTTTTGACAACGTTAACCGTCAAGCTCTGTTATCCTTCATGGCCAAGCAAGGTTTTAATTCAACCTGGCTGGGCTGGATAGAAGAATGTATCTTACACTCTTCCTTTTCTATCCTGGTTAATGGCTCCCCCCAAGGCTACTTCAATTTCTCTAATGGCCTCCGCCAAGGAGATCCCCTCTCACCCCTCCTCTTCTCTATTTCCATGGAAATGCTCTCTGTCCTTCTCGACAATGCCTATTCCTCGAATACCCTTTCCACCCCCTTTTCTCAAGACACCCTTGCCATTACTCATCTGCTATTTGCGGATGATCTAATGCTCTTTGCAATGGGAACTGCCAGCAATGCCACCATTCTTTCTTCTTGTCTGACTATGTTCCATAGGATTTCTGGGATGGAGGCTAACCACTCTAAATCTGAAATCTACTTCCGGGGCACTACTCTCAGGGATAAACTTGATATACTGCAAATTCTGGGGTTCAATGAAGGAAGTCTCCCGATAAGATACCTCGGTCTCCCGTTGTTTACATCGAGACTCACTGTCTCCGACTGTGCTCCTCTGATCACTAAAGTCCGGACACGCATTGTCAGTTGGGCTAGCAAGAGCTTAAGCCAAGCTAGTCGTATCGAGCTTGTTAAAACGGTGTTAAACAGTTTCATGATCTATTGGTCCTCAGCTTTTGATATCCCCAAGGGGGTAATTGACTCTATTGAGAGTATTTTTCGGACCTTCATCTGGGGAAGTTCTGAAGGAAAAAAATCCCACCACTCAATTTCGTGGAATGCAATGTGTCGTCCTAAAAGCGAAGGAGGAATTGGTATTCGTCACCTAAGGGACATCAATGTATCTCTCCGAATCAAGCAGGTATGGTCTATCATTGCTGAAAAGAATACCCTCTGGGCCCAATGGTTCTCCCTGAAATATATCAAATCAAAAAAATTTTGGACTATTAAGCTGCCTTCAAAGCCTTCATGGGGATTAGAAGTATCATCAAAAGTAGAGACCTGGCTAAACCTCACATCTGCTGCTTAGTGGGCAATGAAGCAGCCATTGATCTGTGGTCCGAGCCGTGGCATCCGAGGGGAGTAATTTCTTCCATCATTTCCAAGCACAGAACAGATTCCTCCCTGTCATCCTTGAAGACTCTCGAGCAGCTGCATCATGAAGGATCCTGGAATCCTATTCTGAACCTTGGATCCCTCACTCAGGAAAAGTCTCTTCTAATGGAAGCTATCTTCAGTGACTCTACCACAAATACTCCTATTTGGAAACCAAACAGTAATGGTATATTCTCTACTAAAAGTGGGTGGGAAGTTACTAGGCCTCACTTTGAAAAACCGGTTTGGGCTTCGCGAATTTGGTTCAGCGGGCACATCCCTCGGCACGCTCTTGTAACTTGGAAGGCCCTCAGCAATGGTCTTAGCACAACTGATAACCTCCCATTTCTTGACCCTACTATCAGCAGAAACTGTATTTTATGCAACTCTGGGCCAGAATCTGTTAACCATCTCTTTTTCCAGTGTAGCTATTCAAATTGGGTATGGAAATCAATTCTTCGAAACCTTCAGCTATGGCGCAACCCAGAACCTGATCTTATTCAGGAAGAGCTGTGGCTGGCAAACCACTTCAAGGGTGCCGGGCAAACTTCCAAATTAGCTTTTATTGCTTTGGAGGCCACCATTTACAACATCTGGTCTGAGCGGAATCACCGATTTTTTCGCAATACTTTTGTTCCCAAATCAGTTCTCCTATCCGGAACCCTATCTCTCATTCGAACAAAAATTCTTGGCTTGCACCTGGAAGATGTGGATACTCCAACTAACAGGTCCATTGCAGCCAACTTTGGTTGTGCTTTCTGTCCCAAAATCCGTTCTCCTCAGGTATGTTGTTGGAGCAAACCGAATCAGGGGTCTTTCAAAATTAATTCTGATGCATCTCTATCCACTGATGGGGGAGGTATGGGAGGTGCAATCCGGAATCATAACGGATTTCTCGTATCTATGTTCTCAGTTAATGTTGAGTCCAAAGAGATTCTGGTGCTGGAAATCAAAGCTGTTCTCGTTGGTCTTCAGCTGGCCGCATCTTTGGGTTTGACCAATATTTGGATCGAAGTAGATTCTAAAATTGCTGCAGATGTTATCAATGGCACCTCTAAAACTCCATGGAAATGCTTTGCCTGTACTCAGGAAATACGTCAGTTACTCTCCTCTTTCCTCCAATGGAAGATTTCCCATATTTGGCGAGAAGGAAATAGTGTAGCAGACTTCCTTTCTAAATGAAACTGCCCTTGCAAAGGTACTGCTCTCCCCCCTTTCTTGGCCGCCCCGGCGCTCCTCCTGCTCATGGACTCAGATAGGATAGGCAGTGAGTACTATCGGTTGTACTTTTACATGTTTCGCTATCTTGTGCTTTGGGCTCTCTGTTGTTGGGAGCTTGATCCCTTTAAGTTGGCTTTCCAGCCCCCATAGTTGTATCGAATTTTTATTTCTAGTGCCTGGTTGGGGTCCTGCCTAACCCCTGCTTAATCATAAAAAAAATAATCTAAGATTCAATACCATCTCATCATCAATCCAAAACTTGGCTAAAAGCCCATTGACACCATCTCTAGGGTCAGCTATGTCTAAACGATGGATGTTATATAAACTTTCTATTTTTTCAATCTCTATCCTTATCAACAAAATCCAAGATCCAATACCATCACATCCTCATCTCAAAACTTGACTGAAATATCCTTAACACCATCTCTAGGATTTCCTATGTCTAAAAGATGGATATTTTATAAAGTTTCTAAAACAAGAAACTTTTTACTTTTTCAATCTACATCTTCCATCAACTAAATCTAAGATTTTAAACCATCTCAACATCATCCCAAAACTCGGCTAAAAGCTCTTTGACACCATCTCCAGGGTCTCTTATGTCTAAAAGATGGATGTTTTGGAGTTTCTAAAATAAGAAACTTTCTATTTTTTAATTCAATATCCTCTATCTACTAAATCTAAGATTCAATACCATCTCATCCTCTTCTACAAACTTGGCTAAAAGCTTCTTTACACCACATCTAGGGTTTTCTATGTCTAACAGATGGATGTTTTACAAAGTTTCTAAAATAAGAAACTTTGTAATTTTTCAATCTCCATCCTTTATCAACTAAATATATGATTCAATACCACCTAATCTTCATCTCAAACCTTAGCTAAAAGCACTTCGACACCATATCTAGGGTTTACAAAAAGTAAAAGATTGATATTTATAAAGTTTCTAAAATAAAAACTTTTTATTTCTTCAATCTCTATCCTTCAACAACTAAATCTAAGATTCAATACCCTCTCATCCTAATCTTAAAACTTGGCAAAAAACTCCTTGACACCATCTCTAGGGTTTCTTATGTCCAAAAGATTGATGTTTTATAAAAATTTTAAAATAAGAAGCTTTCTATTTTTTCAATCTCCATCCTTAATCAGCTAAATCTAAGATTCAATACCCTCGGATTCCCAACCTAAAACGTGGCTAGAAGTTGGTTGACATCATCTCTAGGGTTTCAATACTGTAAAAGGTGGTCCTTCATCAACTAAATCTAAGTTTCAATACCATCTCATCCTCACCTCAAAACATGGCTAAAAGCTCCTTGACCCCATCTCTAGGATCTCCTATGACTAAAAATTGATGTTTTGAAAAGTTTCTAAAATAAGAAACTTTCTATTTTTTCAAACTTCTAGCTTTATCAACAAAATCTAAGATTCAATACCATCTCGTCCTGATCTCAAAAACTTATCCAAATGCTTATTAACACTATCTCGAGGATTTCCCACGTCTAAAAGATGGATGTTTTATAAAGTTTCTAAAATAATAAACTTTCTATTTCTTCAATCTCCATCCTTCATCAACTAAATCTAAGAATCAATACCATCTAATCCTCATCTCAAAATGTTGCTAAAAGCTCTTTCACACCATCTCTAAGGTTTACTAAGTATAAAAGTTTGATGTTTTATAAAGTTTCTAAAATAGGAAACTTTTTTTTCTTTTAATCTCCATCATTCAGCAACTAAATCTAAGATTCAGTACCCGCTCATTCTCATCTCAAAACTTTGCTAAAAGCTCCTTGACACCATCCCTCGAGTTTCAAATGTCTCAAAGATGGATGTTTTATAAAGTTTCTAAAATAAGAAACTTTCTATTTTTTCAATCTCCATCCTTCATCAGCTAAATCTAAGATTCAATACCATGCCATCATCAATCCAAAACTTTGCTAAAAGCTAATTGACACCATCTCTAGGGTCAGCTATGTCTAAACGATGGATGTTATATAAACATTCTATTTTTTCAATCTCCATCCTTATCAACAAAATCCAAAATCCAATACCATCACATCCTCATCTCAAAACTTGACTGAAATCTCCTTAACACCATCTCTAGGATTTCCTATGTCTAAAAGATGGATATTTTATAAAGTTTCTTAAACAAAAAACTTTCTAATTTTTCAATCTCCATCTTCCATCAACTAAATCTAAGATTTTAAACCATCTCATCATCATCCCAAAACTTGGCTAAAAGCTCTTTGACACCATCTCCAGGGTTTCTTATGTCTAAAAGATGGATGTTTTAGAGTTTCTAAAATAAGAAACTTTCTATTTTTTAATTCAATATCCTCTATCAACTAAATCTAAGATTCAATACCATCTCATCCTCTTCTACAAATTTGGCTAAAAGCTTCTTTACACCACATCTAGGGTTTTCTATGTCTAAAAGATGGATGTTTTATAAAGTTTCTTAAATAAGAAACTTTGTAATTTTTCAATCTCCATCCTTCATCAACTAAATCTATGATTCAATACCACCTAATCCTCATCTCAAAACTTAGCTAAAAGCACTTCGACAAAAAGTAAAAGATTGATATTTATAAAGTTTCTAAAATAAGAAACTTTTTATTTCTTCAATCTCTATCCTTCAGCAACTGAATCAAAGATTCAATACCCTCTCATCATAATCTTAAAACTTAGCAAAAAACTCTTTCACACCATCTCTAGGGTTTCTTATGTCCAAAAGATGGATGTTTTATAAAGTTTCTAAAATAAGAAGCTTTCTATTTTTTCAATCTCCATCCTTCATCAGCTAAATCTAAGATTCAATACCCTCTGATTCTCAACCCAAAACGTGGCTAGAAGTTGGTTGACATCATCACTAGGGTTTCAATACCGTAAAAGGTGGTCCTTCATCAACTAAATCTAAGTTTCAATACCATCTTATCCTCACCTCAAAACATGGCTAAAAGCTCCTTGACCCCATCTCTAGGGTCTCCTATGGCTAAAAATTGATGTTTTGAAAATTTTTAAGATAAGAAACTTTCTATTTTTTCAATCTTCTTGCTTTATCAAGTAAATCTAAGATTCAATACCATCTCGTCCTGAACTCAAAAGTTCGCAAAAAGCTTATTAACACTATCTAGAGGATTTCCCACGTCTAAAAGATGGATGTTTTATAAAGTTTATAAAATAATAAACTTTCTATTTCTTCAATCTCCATGCTTCATCAACTAAATCTAAGATTCAATACCATCTAATCCTCATCTCAAAATGTTGCTAAAAGCTCTTTGACACCATCTCTATGGTTTACTATGTATAAAAGTTTGATGCTTTATAAAGTTTCTAAAATAGAAAACTTTTTTTTCTTTCAATCTCCATCATTCAATAACTAAATCTAAGATTCAGTACCCTCTCATTCTCATCTCAAAACTTTGCTAAAAGCTCCTTGACACCATCTCTCGAGTTTCCAATGTCTCAAAGATGGATGTTTTACAAAGTTTCTAAAATAAGAAACTTTCTATTTTTTCAATCTCCATCCTTCATCAGCTAAATCTAAGATTCAATACCATCTCATCATCAATCCAATACTTGGCTAAAATCTCATTAACACCATCTCTAGGGTCAGCTATGTCTAAATGATTGATGTTATGTAAACTTTCTATTTTTTCAATCTCCATCCTTTATCAACAAAATCAAAGATCCAATACCATCACATCCTCATCTCAAAACTTGACTGAAAGCTCCTTATCACCATCTCTAGGATTTCATGTCTAAAAGATGGATATTTTAAAAAATTTCTAAAACAAGAAACTTTCAACTTTTTCAATCTCCATCTTCCATCAACTAAATCTAACATTTAAAACCATCTCATTATCATCCCAAAACTTGGCTAAAAGCTCTTTGACACCATCTCCAGGGTCTCTTATGTCTAAAAGATGGATGTTTTAGAGTTTCTAAAATAAGAAACTTTCTATTTTTTAATTCAATATCCTCTATCAACTAAATCTAAGATTTAATACCATCTCATCATCTTCTACAAAATTGGCTAAAAGCTTCTTTACACCACATCTAGGGTTTTTATGTGTAAAAGATGGATGTTTTATAAAGTTTCTAAAATAAGAAACTTTGTAATTTTTCAATCTCTATCCTTCATCAACTAAATCTATGATTCAATACCACCTAATCCTCTTCTCAAAACTTAGCTAAAAGCACTTCGACACCATATCTAGGTTTACAAAAAGTAGAAGATTGATATTTATAAAGTTTCTAAAATAAGAAACTTTTTATTTCTTCAATCTCTATCCTTCAATAACTAAAGCTAAGATTCAATACCCTCTCCTCCTAATCTTAAAACTTGGCAAAAAACTCTTTGATACCATCTCTAGGGTTTCTTATGTCCAAAAGATGGATGTTTTATAAAGTCTCTAAAATAAGAAGCTCTATTTTTTCAATCTCCATCCTTCATCAGCTAAATCTAAGATTCAATACCCTCTGATTATCAACCCAAAACGTGGTTAGAAGGTGGTTGACATCATCTCCAGGGTTTCAATACCATAAAAGGTGATCCTTCATCAATTAAATATAAGTTTAAATACCATTTCATCCTCACCTCAAAACATGGCTAAAAGCACCTTGACCCCATCTCTAAGGTCTCTTATAGGTAAAAATTGATGTTTTGAAAAGTTTCTAAGATAAGAAACTTTCTATTTTTTCAATCTTCTTGCTTTATCAACTAAATCTAAGATTCAATACCATCTCGTCCTAATCTCAAAACATGGCAAAAAGCTTATTAACACGATCTCGAGGATTTCCCACGTCTAAAAGATGGATGTTTTATAAAGTTTCTAAAATAATAAACTTTCTATTTCTTCAATCTTTATCCTTCATCAACTAAATCTAAGATTCAATACCATCTAATCCGTATCTCAAAATGTTGCTAAAAGCTCTTTGACACCATCTCTAGGGTTTACTAAGTATAAAAGTTTGATGTTTTATATAGTTTCTAAACTAGGAAACTTTTTTTTCCTTCAATCTCCATCATTCAGCAACTAAATATAAGATTCAGTACCCTCTCATTCTCATTTCAAAACTTTGCCAAAAGCTCCTTGACAACATCTCCCGAGTTTCCAATGTCTCAAAGATGGATGTTTTATAAAGTTTCTAAAATAAGAAACTTTCCATTTTTTCAATCTCCATCCTTCATCAGCTAAATCTAAGATTCAATACCATCTCATCATCAATCAAAAACTTGGCTAAAAGCTCATTGACACCATCTCTAAGGTCAGTTATGTCTAAACGATGGATGTTATATATACTTTCTATTTTTTCAATCTCCATCCATTTTCAACAGAATCCAAGATCCAATACCATCACATCCTCATCTCAAAACTTGACTGAAAGCTCCTTAACACCATCTCTAGGATTTCCTATCTAAAAAGATGGATATTTTATAAAGTTTCTAAAACAAGAAACTTTCTACTTTTTCAATCCCCATCTTCAATCAACTAAATCTAAGATTTTAAACCATCTCATCATCATCCCAAAACATGGCTAAAAGCTCTTTGACACCATCTCCAGGGTCTCTTATGTCTAAAAGATGGATGTTTTAGAGTTTCTAAAATAAGAAACTTTCTATTTTTTAATTCAATATCCTCTATCAACTAAATTTAAGATTCAATACCATCTCATCCTCTTCTACAAACTTGGCTAAAAGCTTCTTTACTCCACATCTAGGGTTTTCTATGTCTAAAAGATGGATGTTTTATAAAGTTTCTAAAATAAGAAACTTTGTAATTTTTCAATCTCCATCCTTCATCAACTAAATCTATGATTCAATACCACCTAATCCTCATCTCAAAACATAGCTGAAAGCACTTCGACACCATATCTAGGGTTTACAAAAAGTAAAAGATTGATATTTATAAAGTTTCTAAAATAAGAAACTTTTTATTTCTTCAATCTCTATCCTTTCGCAACTAAATCTAAGATTCAATACCCTCTCATCCTAATCTTAAAACTTGGCAAAAGACTCCTTTACACCATCTCTAGGGTTTCTTATGTCCAAAAGATGGATGTTTTATAAAGTTTCTAAAATAAGAAGCTTTCTATTTTTTCAATCTCCATCCTTCAGCAGCTAAATCTAAGATTCAATACCCTCTGATTCTCAACCCAAAACGTGGCTAGAAGTTGGTTGACATCATCTCTAGGGTTTCAATACAATAAAAGGGGGTCCTTCATCAACTAAATCTAAGTTTCAATACCATCTCATCCACACCTCAAAATATGGTTAAAAGCTCCTTGACCCCATCTCTAGGGTCTCCTATGGCTAAAAATTGATGTTTTGAAAAGTTTCTAAAATAAGAAACTTTTTATTTTTCAATCTTCTTGCTTTATCAACTAAATCGAAGATTCAATACCATCTCGTCCTGATCTCAAAACTTGGCAAAAAGCTTATTAACACTATCTCGAGGATTTCCCACGTCTAAAAGATGGATGTTTTATAAAGTTTCTAAAATAATAAACTTTCTATTTCTTCAATCTCCATCCTTCATCAACCAAATCTAAGATTCAATACCATCTAATCCTCATCTCAGCTCATTGACACCATCTCTGGGGTTTACTAAGTATAAAAGTTTGATGTTTTATAAAGTTTCTAAAATGGGAAACTTTTTTTTCTTTCAATCTCCATCATTCAACAAATAAATCTAAGATTCAGTACCCTCTCATTCTCATCTTAAAACTTTGCTAAAAGCTCCTTGACACCATCTCTCGAGTTTCCAATGTCTAAAAGATGGATGTTTTATAAAGTTTGTAAAATAAGAAACTTTCTATTTTTTCAATCTCCATCCTTCATCAGCTAAACCTAAGATTCAATACCATCTCATCATCAATCCAAAACTTGGCTAAAAGCTCATTGACACCATCTCTAGGGTCAGCTATGTCTAAACGATTGATGTCTTATAAACTTTCTATTTTTTCAATCTCCATCCTTTATTAACAAAATCCAAGATCCAATACCATCACATCCTGATCTCAAAACTTGACTGAAACCTCCTTAACACCATCTCTAGGATTTCCTATGTCTAAAAGATGGATATTTTATAAAGTTTCTAAAACAAGAAACTTTCTACTTTTTCAATCTCCATCTTCCATCAACTAAATCTAAGATTTTAAACTATCTCTTCCCCATCCCAAAACTTGGCCAAAAGCTCTTTGACACCATCTCCAGGGTCTCTTATGTCTAAAAGATTGATGTTTTAGAGTTTCTAAAATAAGAAACTTTTTATTTTTTAATTCAATATCCTCAATCAACTAAATCTAAGAGTCAATACCATCTCATCCTCTTCTACAAACTTGGCTAAAGGCTTCTTTACTCCACATCTACGGTTTTCTATGTTTAAAAGATGGATGTTTTATAAAGTTTCTAAAATAAGAAACTTTGTAATTTTTCAATCTCCATCATTCATCAACTAAATCTATGATTCAATACCACCTAATCCTCATCTCAAAACATACCTAAAAGCACTTTGACACCATATCTAGGGTTTACAAAAAGTAAAAGACTGAAATTTATAAAGTTTCTAAAATAAGAAACTTTTTATTTCTTCAATCTCTATCCTTTAGCAACTAAATCTAAGATTCAATACCCTCTCATCCTAATCTTAAAACTTGGCAAAAAACTCCTTGACACCATCTCTAGGGTTTCTTATGTCCAAAAGATGGATGTTTTATAAAGTCTCTAAAATAAGAAGCTTTCTATTTTTTCAATCTCCATCCTTCAGCAGCTAAATCTAAGATTCAATACCCTCTGATTCTCAACCCAAAACGTGGCTAGAAGTTGGTTGACATCATCGCTAGGGTTTCAATACAATAAAAGGGGGTTCTTCATCAACTAAATCTAAGTTTCAATACCATCTCATCCACACCTCAAAATATGGCTAAAAGCTCCTTGACCCCATCTCTAGGGTCTCCTATGGCTAAAAATTGATGTTTTGAAAAGTTTCTAAAATAAGAAACTTTCTATTTTTCAATCTTCATGCTTTATCAACTAAATTGAAGATTCAATACCATCTCGTCCTGATCTCAAAACTTGGCAAAAAGCTTATTAACACTATCTCGAGGATTTCCCACGTCTAAAAGATGGATGTTTTATAAAGTTTCTAAAATAATAAACTTTCTATTTCTTCAATCTCCATCCTTCATCAACTAAATCTAAGATTCAATACCATCTAATCCTCATCTCAGCTCATTGACACCATCTCTGGGGTTTACTAAGTATAAAAGTTTGATGTTTTATAAAGTTTCTAAAATGGGAAACTTTTTTTCTTTCAATCTCCATCATTCAGCAAATAAATCTAAGATTCAGTACCCTCTCATTCTCATCTCAAAACTTTGCTAAAAGCTCCTTGACACCATCTCTCGAGTTTCCAATGTCTAAAAGATGGATGTTTTATAAAGTTTGTAAAATAAGAAACTTTCTATTTTTTCAATCTCCATCCTTCATCAGCTAAACCTAATATTCAATACCATCTCATCATCAATCCAAAACTTGGCTAAAAGCTCATTGACACCATCTCTAGGGTAAGCTACGTCTAAACGATTGATGTTATATAAACTTTCTATTTTTTCAATCTCCATCCTTTATCAACAAAATCCAAGATCCAATACTATCACATCCTAATCTCAAAACTTGACTGAAACCACCTTAACACCATCTCTAGGATTTCCTATGTCTAAAAGATGGATATTTTATAAAGTTTCTAAAACAAGAAACTTTCTACTTTTTCAATCTCCATCTTCCATCAACTAAATCTAAGATTTAAAACCATCTCTTCATCATCCCAAAACTTTGCCAAAAGCCCTTTGACACTATCTCTAGGGTCTCTTATGTCTAAAAGATGGATGTTTTAGAGTTTCTAAAATAAGAAACTTTTTATTTTTTAATTCAATATCCTCAATCAACTAAATCTAAGAGTCAATACCATCTCATCATCTGCTACAAACTTGGCTAAAAGCTTCTTTACTCCACATCTAGGGTTTTCTATGTCTAAAAGATGGATGTTTTATAAAGTTTCTAAAATAAGAAACTTTGTAATTTTTCAATCTCCATCCTTCATCAACTAAATCTATGATTCAATACCACCTAATCCTCATCTCAAAACATAGCTAAAAGCACTTCGACACAATATCTAGGGTTTACAAAAAGTAAAAGATTGATATTTATAAAGTTTCTAAAATAAGAAACTTTTTATTTCTTCAATCTCTATCCTTTAGCAACTAAATCTAAGGTTCAATACCCTCTCATCCTAATCTTAAAACTTGGCAAAAAACTCCTTGACACCATCTCTAGGGTTTCTTATCTCCAAAAGATGGATGTTTTATAAAGTTTCTAAAATAAGAAGCTTTCTATTTTTTCAATCTCCATCCTTCAGCAGCTAAATCTAAGATTCAATACCCTCTGATTCTCAACCCAAAACGTGGCTAGAAGTTGGTTGACATCATCGCTAGGGTTTCAATACAATAAAAGGGGGTCCTTCATCAACTAAATCTAAGTTTCAATACCATCTCATCCACACCTCAAAATGTGGTTAAAAGCTCCTTGACCCCATCTCTAGGGTCTCCTATGGCTAAAAATTGATGTTTTGAAAAGTTTCTAAAATAAGAAACTTTCTATTTTTCAATCTTCTTGCTTTATCAACTAAATCGAAGATTCAATACCATCTCGTCCTGATCTCAAAACTTGGCAAAAAGCTTATTAACACTATCTCGAGAATTTCCCACGTCTAAAAGATTGATGTTTTATAAAGTTTCTAAAATAATAAACTTTCTATTTCTTCAATCTCCATCCTTCATCAACTAAATCTAAGATTCAATACCATGTAATCCTCATCTCAGCTCATTGACACCATCTCTGGGGTACTAAGTATAAAAGTTTGATGTTTTATAAAGTTTCTAAAATGGGAAACTTTTTTTTCTTTCAATCTCCATCATTCAGCAAATAAATCTAAGATTCAGTACCCTCTCATTCTCATCTCAAAACTTTGCTAAAAGCTCCTTGACACCATATCTCGAGTTTCCAATGTCTAAAAGATGGATGTTTTATAAAGTTTGTAAAATAAGAAACTTTCTATTTTTTCAATCTCCATCCTTCATCAGCTAAACCTAAGATTCAATACCATCTCATCATCAATCCAAAACTTGGCTAAAAGCTCATTGACACCATCTCTAGGGTCAGCTATGTCTAAACGATTGATGTCATATAAACTTTCTATTTTTTCAATCTCCATCCTTTATTAACAAAATCCAAGATCCAAATCACATCCTCATCTCAAAACTTGACTGAAACCTCCTTAACACCATCTCTAGGATTGCCTATGTCTAAAAGATGGATATTTTATAAAGTTTCTAAAACAAGAAACTTTCTACTTTTTCAATCTCCATCTTCCATCAACTAAATCTAAGATTTAAAACCATCTCTTCATCATCCCAAAACTTGGCCAAAAGCTCTTTGACACAATCTCCAGGGTCTCTTATGTCTAAAAGATGGATGTTTTAGAGTTTTTAAAATAAGAAACTTTTTATTTTTTAATTCAATATCCTCAATCAACTAAATCTAAGAGTCAATACCATCTCATCCTCTTCTACAGACTTGGCTAAAAGCTTCTTTACTCCACATCTAGGGTTTTCTATGTCTAAAAGATGGATGTTTTATCAAGTTTCTAAAATAAGAAACTTTGTAATTTTTCAATCTCCATCCTTCATCAACTAAATCTATGATTCAATACCACCTAATCCTCATCTCAAAACATAGCTAAAAGCACTTCGACACAATATCTAGGGTTTACAAAAAGTAAAAGATTGATATTTATAAAGTTTCTAAAATAAGAAACTTTTTATTTCTTCAATCTCTATCCTTTAGCAACTAAATCTAAGGTTCAATTCCCTCTCATCTTAATCTTAAAACTTGGCAAAAAACTCCTTGACACCATCTCTAGGGTTTCTTATGTCCAAAAGATGGATGTTTTATAAAGTTTCTAAAATAAGAAGCTTTCTATTTTTTCAATCTCCATCCTTCAGCAGCTAAATCTAAGATTCAATACCCTCTGATTCTCAACCCAAAACGTGGCTAGAAGTTGGTTGACATCATCGCTAGGATTTCAATGAAATAAAAGGGGGTCCTTCATCAACTAAATCTAAGTTTCAATACCATCTCATCCACACCTCAAAATGTGGCTAAAAGCTCCTTGACCCCATCTCTAGGGTCTCCTATGGCTAAAAATTGATGTTTTGAAAAGTTTCTAAAATAAGAAACTTTCTATTTTTCAATCTTCTTGCTTTATCAACTAAATCGAAGATTCAATACCATCTCGTCCTGATCTCAAAACTTGGAAAAAAGCTTATTAACACTATCTCGAGGATTTCCCACCTCTAAAAGATGGATGTTTTATAAAGTTTCTAAAATAATAAACTTTCTATTTCTTCAATCTCCATCCTTCATCAACTAAATCTAAGATTCAATACCATCTAATCCTCATCTCAGCTCATTGACACCATCTCCGGGGTTTACTAAGTATAAAAGTTTGATGTTTTATAAAGTTTCTAAAATGGGAAACTTTTTTTTCTTTCGATCTCTATCATTCAGCAAATAAATCTAAGATTCAGTACCCTCTCATTCTCATCTCAAAACTTTGCTAAAAGCTCCTTGACACCATCTCTCGAGTTTCCAATGTCTAAAAGATGGATGTTTTATAAAGTTTATAAAATAAGAAACTTTCTATTTTTTCAATCTCCATCCTTCATCAGCTAAACCTAAGATTCAATACCATCTCATCATCAATCCAAAACTTGGCTAAAAGCTCATTGACACCATCTCTAGGGTCAGCTATGTCTAAACGATTGATGTTATATGAACTTTCTATTTTTTCAATCTCCATCCTTTATCAACAAAATATAAGATCCAAGACCATCACATCCTCATCTCAAAACTTGACTGAAACCTCCTTAACACCATCTCTAGGATTTCCTATGTCTAAAAGATGGATATTTTATAAAGTTTCTAAAACAAGAAACTTTCTACTTTTTCAATCTCCATCTTCCATCAACTAAATCTAAGATTTAAAACCATCTCTTCATCATCCCAAAACTTGGCCAAAAGCTCTTTGACACCATCTCCAGGGTCTCTTATGTCTAAAAGATGGATGTTTTAGAGTTTCTAAAATAAGAAACTTTTTATTTTTTAATTCAATATCCTCAATAAAATAAATCTAAGAGTCAATACCATCTCATCCTCTTCTACAAACTTGGCTAAAAGCTTCTTTACTCCACATCTAGGGTTTTCTATGTCTAAAAGATGGATGTTTTATAAAGTTTCTAAAATAAGAAACTTTGTAATTTTTCAATCTCCATCCTTCATCAACTAAATCTATGATTCAATACCACCTAATCCTCATCTCAAAACATAGCTAAAAGCACTTCGACACCATATCTAAGGTTTACAAAAAGTAAAAGATTGATATTTATAAAGTTTCTTAAATAAGAAACTTTTTAGTTCTTCAATCTCTATCCTTTAGCAGCTAAATCTAAGATTCAATACCCTCTCATCCTAATTTTAAAACTTGGCAAAAAACTCCTTGACACCATCTCTAGGGTTTCTTTTGTCCAAAAGATGGATGTTTTATAAAGTTTCTAAAATAAGAAGCTTTCTATTTTTTCAATCTCCATCCTTCAGCAGCTAAATCTAAGATTCAATACCCTCTGATTCTCAACCCAAAACGTGGCTAGAAGTTGGTTGACATCATCGCTAGGGTTTCAATGAAATAAAAGGGGGTCCTTCATCAACTAAATCTAAGTTTCAATACCATCTCATCCACACCTCAAAATGTGGCTAAAAGCTCCTTGACCCCATCTCTAGGGTCTCCTATGGCTAAAAATTGATGTTTTGAAAAGTTTCTAAAATAAGAAACTTTCTATTTTTCAATCTTCTTACTTTATCAACTAAATCGAAGATTCAATACCATCTCGTCCTGATCTCAAAACTTGGAAAAAAGCTTATTAACACTATCTCGAGGATTTCCCACCTCTAAAAGATGGATGTTTTATAAAGTTTCTAAAATAATAAACTTTCTATTTCTTCAATCTCCATCCTTCATCAACTAAATCTAAGATTCAATACCATCTAATCCTCATCTCAGCTCATCGACACCATCTCCGGGGTTTACTAAGTATAAAAGTTTGATGTTTTATAAAGTTTCTAAAATGGGAAACTTTTTTTCTTTCGATATCTATCATTCAGCAAATAAATCTAAGATTCAGTACCCTCTCATTCTCATCTCAAAACTTTGCTAAAAGCTCCTTGACACTATCTCTCGAGTTTCCAATGTCTAAAAGATGGATGTTTTATAAAGTTTATAAAATAAGAAACTTTCTATTTTTTCAATCTCCATCCATCATCAGCTAAACCTAAGATTCAATACCATCTCATCATCAATCCAAAACTTGGCTAAAAGCTCATTGACACCATCTCTAGGGTCAGCTATGTCTAAACGATTGATGTTATATGAACTTTCTATTTTTTCAATCTCCATCCTTTATCAACAAAATATAAGATCCAAGACCATCACATCCTCATCTCAAAACTTGACTGAAACCTCCTTAACACCATCTCTAGGATTTCGTATGTCTAAAAGATGGATATTTTATAAAGTTTCTAAAACAAGAAACTTTCTACTTTTTCAATCTCCATCTTCCATCAACTAAATCTAAGATTTAAAACCATCTCTTCATCATCCCAAAACTTGGCCAAAAGCTCTTTGACACCATCTCCAGGGTCTCTTATGTCTAAAAGATGGATGTTTTAGAGTTTCTAAAATAAGAAACTTTTTATTTTTTTATTCAATATCCTCAATAAAATAAATCTAAGAGTCAATACCATCTCATCCTCTTCTACAAACTTGGCTAAAAGCTTCTTTACTCCACATCTAGGGTTTCTATGTCTAAAAGATGGATGTTTTATAAAGTTTCTAAAATAAGAAACTTTGTAATTTTTCAATCTCCATCCTTCATCAACTAAATCTATGATTCAATACCACCTAATCCTCATCTCAAAACATAGCTAAAAGCACTTCGACACCATATCTAAGGTTTACAAAAAGTAAAAGATTGATATTTATAAAGTTTCTTAAATAAGAAACTTTTTAGTTCTTCAATCTCTATCCTTTAGCAGCTAAATCTAAGATTCAATACCCTCTCATCCTAATTTTAAAACTTGGCAAAAAACTCCTTGACACCATCTCTAGGGTTTCTTTTGTCCAAAAGATGGATGTTTTATAAAGTTTCTAAAATAAGAAGCTTTCTATTTTTTCAATCTCCATCCTTCAGCAGCTAAATCTAAGATTCAATACCCTCTGATTCTCAACCCAAAACGTGGCTAGAAGTTGGTTGACATCATCGCTAGGGTTTCAATACAATAAAAAGGGTCCTTCATCAACTAAATCTAAGTTTCAATACCATCTCATCCACACCTCAAAATATGGCTAAAAGCTCATTGACCCCATCTCTAGGGCCTCCTTTGGCTAAAAATTGATGTTTTGAAAAGTTTCTAAAATAAGAAACTTTCTATTTTTCAATCTTCTTGCTTTATCAACTAAATCGAAGATTCAATACCATCTCGTCCTGATCTCAAAACTTGGCAAAAAGCTTATTAACACTATCTCGAGAATTTCCCACGTCTAAAAGATGGATGTTTTATAAAGTTTCTAAAATAATAAACTTTCTATTTCTTCAATCTCCATCCCTCATCAACTAAATCTAAGATTCAATACCATCTAATCCTCATCTCAGCTCATTGACACCATCTCTGGGGTTTACTAAGTATAAAAGTTTGATGTTTTATAAAGTTTCTAAAATGGGAAACTTTTTTTTCTTTCAATCTCCATCATTCAGCAAATAAATCTAAGATTCAGTACCCTCTCATTCTCATCTCAAAACTTTGCTAAAAGCTCCTTGACACCATCTCTCGAGTTTCCAATGTCTAAAAGATTGATGTTTTTTAAAGTTTGTAAAATAAGAAACTTTCTATTTTTTCAATCTCCATCCTTCATCAGCTAAACCTAATATTCAATATCATCTCATCATCAATCCAAAACTTGGCTAAAAGCTCATTGACACCATCTCTAGGGTCAGCTATGTCTAAACGATTGATCTTATATAAACTTTCTATTTTTTCAATCTCCATCCTTTATCAACAAAATCCAAGATCCAAATCACATCCTCATCTCAAAACTTGACTGAAACCTCCTTAACACCATCTCTAGGATTGCCTATGTCCAAAAGATGGATATTTTATAAAGTTTCTAAAACAAGAAACTTTCTACTTTTTCAATCTCCATCTTCCATCAACTAAATCTAAGATTTAAAACAATCTCTTCATCATCCCAAAACTTGGCCAAAAGCTCTTTGACACCATCTCCAGGGTCTCTTATGTCTAAAAGATGGATGTTTTAGAGTTTTTAAAATAAGAAACTTTTTATTTTTTAATTCAATATCCTCAATCAACTAAATATAAGAGTCAATACCATCTCATCCTCTTCTACAAACTTGGCTAAAAGCTTCTTTACTCCACATCTAGGGTTTTCTATGTCTAAAAGATTGATGTTTTATAAAGTTTCTAAAATAAGAAACTTTGTAATTTTTCAATCTCCATCCTTCATCAACTAAATCTATAATTCAATACCACCTAATCCTCATCTCAAAACATAGCTAAAAGCACTTCGACACAATATCAAGGGTTTACAAAAAGTAAAGGATTGATATTTATAAAGTTTCTAAAATAAGAAACTTTTTATTTCTACAATCTCTATCCTTTAGCAACTAAATCTAAGCTTCAATACCCTCTCATCCTAATCTTAAAACTTGGCAAAAAACTCCTTGACACCATCTCTAGGGTTTCTTATGTCCAAAAGATGGATGTTTTATAAAGTTTCTAAAATATGAAGCTTTCTATTTTTTCAATCTCCATCCTTCAGCACTAAATCTAAGATTCAATACCCTCTGATTCTCAACCCGAAACGTGGCTAGAAGTTGGTTGACATCATCGCTAGGGTTTCAATACAATAAAAGGGGGTCCTTCATCAACTAAATCTAAGTTTCAATACCATCTCATCCACACGTCAAAATGTGGCTAAAAGCTCCTTGACCCCATCTCTAGGGTCTCCTATGGCTAAAAATTGATGTTTTGAAAAGTTTCTAAAATAAGAAACTTTCTATTTTTCAATCTTCTTGCTTTATCAACTAAATCGAAGATTCAATACCATCTCATCCTGATCTCAAAACTTGGCAAAAAGCTTATTAACACTATCTCGAGGATTTCCCACGTCTAAAAGATGGATGTTTTATAAAGTTTCTAAAATAATAAACTTTCTATTTCTTCAATCTCCATCCTTCATCAACTAAATCTAAGATTCAATACCATCTAATCCTCATCTCAGCTCATTGACACCATCTCCGGGGTTTACTAAGAATAAAAGTTTGATGTTTTATAAAGTTTCTAAAATGGGAAACTTTTTTTTCTTTCAATCTCCATCATTCAGCAAATAAATCTAAGATTCAATACCCTCTCATTCTCATCTCAAAACTTTGCTAAAAGCTCCTTCACACCATCTCTCGAGTTTCCAATGTCTAAAAGATGGATGTTTTATAAAGTTTGTAAAATAAGAAACTTTCTATTTTTTCAATCTCCATCCTTCATCAGCTAAACCTAAGATTCAATACCATCTCATCATCAATCCAAAACTTGGCTAAAAGCTCATTGACACCATCTCTAGGGTCAGCTATGTCTAAACGATTGATGTTATATGAACTTTCTATTTTTTCAATCTCCATCCTTTATCAACAAAATATAAGATCTAATACCATCACATCCTCATCTCAAAACTTGACTGAAACCTCCTTAACACCATCTCTAGGATTTCCTATGTCTAAAAGATGGATATTTTATAAAGTTTCTAAAACAAGAAACTTTCTACTTTTTCAATCTCCATCTTCCATCAACTAAATCTAAGATTTAAAACCATCTCTTCATCATCCCAAAACTTGGTCAAAAGCTCTTTGACACCATCTCCAGGGTCTCTTATGCCTAAAAGATGGATGTTTTAGAGTTTCTAAAATAAGAAACTTTTTATTTTTTAATTCAATATCCTCAATCAACTAAATCTAAGAGTCAATACCATCTCATCCTCTTCTACAAACTTGGCTAAAAGCTTCTTTACTCCACATCTAGGGTTTTCTATTTCTTAAAGATGGATGTTTTATAAAGTTTCTAAAATAAGAAACTTTATAATTTTTCAATCTCCATCCTTCATCAACTAAATCTATGAGTCAATACCACCTAATCATCATCTCAAAACATACCTAAAAGCACTTCGACACCATATCTAGGGTTTACAAAAAGTAAAAGACTGATATTTATAAAGTTTCTAAAATAAGAAACTTTTTATTTCTTCAATCTCTATCCTTTAGCAACTAAATCTAAGGTTCAATACCCTTTCATCCTAATCTTAAAACTTGGCAAAAAACTCCTTCACACCATCTCTAGGGTTTCTTATGTCCAAAAGATGGATGTTTTATAAAGTTTCTAAAATAAGAACCTCTCTATTTTTTCAATCTCCATCCTTCACCAACTAAATCTAAGATTCAATACCCTCTCATCCTAATCTTAAAACTTGGCAAAAAACTCCTTCACATCATTTTTAGTGTTTCTTATGTCCAAAAGATGGATGTTTTATAATGTTTCTAAAATAAGAAGCTTTCTATTTTTTCAATCTCTATCCTTCATCAGCTAAATCTAAGTCTGAATCCAAAATGTGGCTAGAAGTTGGTTGACATCATCTCTAGGGTTTCAATACCATAAAAGGTGGTCCTTCATCAACTAAATCTAAGTTTCAATAGCATCTCATCCTCACCTCAAAACATGGCTAAAAGCTCCTTGACCCCATCTCTAGGGTCTCCTATGGCTAAAAATTGATGTTTTGAAAAGTTTCTAAAATAAGAAACTTTCTATTTTTCAATCTTCTTGCTTTATCAACTAAATCGAAGATTCAATACCATCTCATCCTGATCTCAAAACTTGGCAAAAAGCTTATTAACACTATCTCGAGGATTTCCCACGTCTAAAAGATTGATGTTTTATAAAGTTTTTAAAATATTAAACTTTCTATTTCTTCAATCTCCATCCTTCATCAACTAAATCTAAGATTCAATACCATCTAATCCTCATCTCAGCTCATTGACAGCATCTCTGGGGTTTACTAAGAATAAAAGTTTGATGTTTTATAAAGTTTCTAAAATGGGAAACTTTTTTTTCTTTCAATCTCCATCATTCAGCAAATAAATCTATGATTCAGTACCCTCTCATTCTCATGTCAAAACTTTGCTGAAAGCTCCTTCACACCATCTCTCGAGTTTCCAATGTCTAAAAGATGGATGTTTTATAAAGTTTGTAAAATAAGAAACTTTCTATTTTTTCAATCTCCATCCTTCATCAGCTAAACCTAAGATTCAATACCATCTCATCATCAATCCAAAACTTGGCTAAAAGCTCATTGACACCATCTCTAGGGTCAGCTATGTCTAAACGATTGATGTTATATAAACTTTCTATTTTTTCAATCTCCATCCTTTATCAACAAAATCAAAGATCCAATACCATCACATCCTCATCTCAAAACTTGACTGAAACCTCCTTAACACCATCTCTAGGATTTCATATGTCTAAAAGATGGATATTTTAAAAAATTTCTAAAACAAGAAACTTTCAACTTTTTCAATCTGCATCTTCCATCAACTAAATCTAACATTTAAAATCATCTCATTATCATCCCAAAACTTGGCTAAAAGCTCTTTGACACCATCTCCAGGGTCTCTTATGTCTAAAAGATGGATTTTTTAGAGTTTCTAAAATAAGAAACTTTCTATTTTTTAATTCAATATCCTCTATCAACTAAATCTAAGATTTAATACCATCTCATCATCTTCTACAAAATTGGCTAAAAGCTTCTTTACACCACATCTAGGGTTTTTATGTGTAAAAGATTGATGTTTTATAAAGTTTCTAAAATAAGAAACTTTGTAATTTTTCAATCTCGATCCTTCATCAACTAAATCTATGATTCAATACCACCTAATCCTCTTCTCAAAACTTAGCTAAAAGCACTTCGACACCATATCTAGGTTTACAAAAAGTAGAAGATTGATATTTATAAAGTTTCTAAAATAAGAAACTTTTTATTTCTTCAATCTCTATCCTTCAGCAACTAAAGCTAAGATTCAATACCCTCTCCTCCTAATCTTAAAACTTGGCAAAAAACTCTTTGATACCATCTCTAGGGTTTCTTATGTCCAAAAGATGGACGTTTTATAAAGTCTCTAAAATAAGAAGCTCTATTTTTTCAATCTCCATCCTTCATCAGCTAAATCTAAGATTCAATACCCTCTGATTATCAACCCAAAACGTGGTTAGAAGGTGGTTGACATCATCTCCAGGGTTTCAATACCATAAAAGGTGATCCTTCATCAATTAAATATAAGTTTCAATACCATTTCATCCTCACCTCAAAACATGGCTAAAAGCACCTTGACCCCATCTCTAGGGTCTCTTATAGGTAAAAATTGATGTTTTGAAAAGTTTCTAAGATAAGAAACTTTCTATTTTTTCAATCTTCTTGCTTTATCAACTAAATCTAAGATTCAATACCATCTCGTCCTGATCTCAAAACATGGCAAAAAGCTTTTTAACACGATCTCGAGGATTTCCCACGTCTAAAAGATGGATGTTTTATAAAGTTTCTAAAATAATAAACTTTCTATTTCTTCAATCTTTATCCTTCATCAACTAAATCTAAGATTCAATACCATCTAATCCGTATCTCAAAATGTTGCTAAAAGCTCTTTGACACCATCTCTAGGGTTTACTAAGTATAAAAGTTTGATGTTTTATATAGTTTCTAAACTAGGAAACTTTTTTTTCCTTCAATCTCCATCATTCAGCAACTAAATATAAGATTCAGTACCCTCTCATTCTCATTTCAAAACTTTGCCAAAAGCTCCTTGACAACATCTCCCGAGTTTCCAATGTCTCAAAGATGGATGTTTTATAAAGTTTCTAAAATAAGAAACTTTCCATTTTTTCAATCTCCATCCTTCATCAGCTAAATCTAAGATTCAATACCATCTCATCATCAATCAAAAACTTGGCTAAAAGCTCATTGACACCATCTCTAAGGTCAGTTATGTCTAAACGATGGATGTTATATATACTTTCTATTTTTTCAATCTCCATCCATTTTCAACAGAATCCAAGATCCAATACCATCACATCCTCATCTCAAAACTTGACTGAAAGCTCCTTAACACCATCTCTAGGATTTCCTGTCTAAAAAGATGGATATTTTATAAAGTTTCTAAAACAAGAAACTTTCTACTTTTTCAATCCCCATCTTCAATCAACTAAATCTAAGATTTTAAACCATCTCATCATCATCCCAAAACATGGCTAAAAGCTCTTTGACACCATCTCCAGGGTCTCTTATGTCTAAAAGATGGATGTTTTAGAGTTTCTAAAATAAGAAACTTTTTATTTTTTAATTCAATATCCTCAATCAACTAAATCTAAGAGTCAATACCATCTCATCCTCTTCTACAAACTTGGCTAAAGGCTTCTTTACTCCACATCTACGGTTTTCTATGTTTAAAAGATGGATGTTTTATAAAGTTTCTAAAATAAGAAACTTTGTAATTTTTCAATCTCCATCCTTCATCAACTAAATCTATGATTCAATACCACCTAATCCTCATCTCAAAACATACCTAAAAGCACTTCGACACCATATCTAGGGTTTACAAAAAGTAAAAGACTGAAATTTATAAAGTTTCTAAAATAAGAAACTTTTTATTTCTTCAATCTCTATCCTTTAGCAACTAAATCTAAGATTCAATACCCTCTCATCCTAATCTTAAAACTTGGCAAAAAACTCCTTGACACCATCTCTAGGGTTTCTTATGTCCAAAAGATGGATGTTTTATAAAGTCTCTAAAATAAGAAGCTTTCTATTTTTTCAATCTCCATCCTTCAGCAGCTAAATCTAAGATTCAATACCCTCTGATTCTCAACCCAAAACGTGGCTAGAAGTTGGTTGACATCATCGCTAGGGTTTCAGTACAATAAAAGGGGGTCCTTCATCAACTAAATCTAAGTTTCAATACCATCTCATCCACACCTCAAAATATGGCTAAAAGCTCCTTGACCCCATCTCTAGGGTCTCCTATGGCTAAAAATTGATGTTTTGAAAAGTTTCTAAAATAAGAAACTTTCTATTTTTCAATCTTCATGCTTTATCAACTAAATCGAAGATTCAATACCATCTCGTCCTGATCTCAAAACTTGGCAAAAAGCTTATTAACACTATCTCGAGGATTTCCCACGTCTAAAAGATGGATGTTTTATAAAGTTTCTAAAATAATAAACTTTCTATTTCTTCAATCTCCATCCTTTATCAACTAAATCTAAGATTCAATACCATCTAATCCTCATCTCAGCTCATTGACACCATCTCTGGGGTTTACTAAGTATAAAAGTTTGATGTTTTATAAAGTTTCTAAAATGGGAAACTTTTTTTTCTTTCGATCTCTATCATTCAGCAAATAAATCTAAGATTCAGTACCCTCTCATTCTCATCTCAAAACTTTGCTAAAAGCTCCTTGACACCATCTCTCGAGTTTCCAATGTCTAAAAGATGGATGTTTTATAAAGTTTGTAAAATAAGAAACTTTCTATTTTTTCAATCTCCATCCTTCATCAGCTAAACCTAAGATTCAATACCATCTCATCATCAATCCAAAACTTGGCTAAAAGCTCATTGACACCATCTCTAGGGTCAGCTATGTCTAAACGATTGATGTTATATGAACTTTCTATTTTTTCAATCTCCATCCTTTATCAACAAAATATAAGATCCAATACCATCACATCCTCATCTCAAAACTTGACTGAAACCTCCTTAACACCATCTCTAGGATTTCCTATGTCTAAAAGATGGATATTTTATAAAGTTTCTAAAACAAGAAACTTTCTACTTTTTCAATCTCCATCTTCCATCAACTAAATCTAAGATTTAAAACCATCTCTTCATCATCCCAAAACTTGGCCAAAAGCTCTTTGACACCATCTCCAAGGTCTCTTATGCCTAAAAGATGGATGTTTTAGAGTTTCTAAAATAAGAAACTTTTTATTTTTTAATTCAATATCCTCAATCAACTAAATCTAAGAGTCAATACCATCTCATCCTCTTCTACAAACTTGCCTAAAAGCTTCTTTACTCCACATCTAGGGTTTTCTATTTCTTAAAGATGGATGTTTTATAAAGTTTCTAAAATAAGAAACTTTATAATTTTTCAATCTCCATCCTTCATCAACTAAATCTATGATTCAATACCACCTAATCCTAATCTCAAAACATACCTAAAAGCACTTCGACACCATATCTAGGGTTTACAAAAAGTAAAAGACTGATATTTATAAAGTTTCTAAAATAAGAAACTTTTTATTTCTTCAATCTCTATCCTTTAGCAACTAAATCTAAGGTTCAATACCCTTTCATCCTAATCTTAAAACTTGGCAAAAAACTCCTTCACACCATCTCTAGGGTTTCTTATGTCCAAAAGATGGATGTTTTATAAAGTTTCTAAAATAAGAAGCTTTCTATTTTTTCAATCTCCATCCTTCACCAACTAAATCTAAGATTCAATACCCTCTCATCCTAATCTTAAAACTTGGCAAAAAACTCCTTCACATCATTTTTAGGGTTTCTTATGTCCAAAAGATGGATGTTTTATAATGTTTCTAAAATAAGAAGCTTTCTATTTTTTCAATCTCTATCCTTCATCAGCTAAATCTAAGTCTGAATCCAAAATGTGGCTAGAAGTTGGTTGACATCATCTCTAGGGTTTCAATACCATAAAAGGTGGTCCTTCATCAACTAAATCTAAGTTTCAATACCATCTCATCCTCACCTCAAAACATGGCTCAAAGCTCCTTGACTCCATCTCTAGGGTCTCCTAAGGTTAAAAATTGATGTTTTGACAAGTTTCTAAAATAAGAAACTTTCTATTTTTCAATCTTCTTGCTTTATCAACTAAATCGAAGATTCAATACCATCTCATCCTGATCTCAAAACTTGGCAAAAAGCTTATTAACACTATCTCGAGGATTTCCCACGACTAAAAGATTGATGTTTTATAAAGTTTCTAAAATAATAAACTTTCTATTTCTTCAATCTCCATCCTTCATCAACTAAATCAAAGATCCAATACCATCATATCCTCATCTCAAAACTTGACTGAAACCTCCTTAACACCATCTCTAGGATTTCCTATATCTAAAAGATGGATATTTTATAAAGTTTTAAAACAAAAAACTTTCTACTTTTTCAATCTCCATCTTCCATCAACTAAATCTAAGATTTAAAACCATCTCTTAATCATCCCAAAACTTGGCCAAAAGCTCTTTGACACCATCTCCAGGGTCTCTTATGTCTAAAAGATGGATGTTTTAGAGTTTCTAAAATAAGAAACTTTTTATTTTTTAATTCAATATCCTCAATCAACTAAATCTAAGAGTCAATACCATCTCATCCTCTTCTACAAACTTGGCTAAAAGCTTCTTTACTCCACATCTAGGGTTTTCTATGTCTAAAAGATGGATGTTTTATAAAGTTTCTAAAATAAGAAACTTTGTAATTTTTCAATCTCCATCCTTCATCAACTAAATCTATGATTCAATATCACCTAATCCTCATCTCAAAACATAGCTAAAAGCACTTCGACACCATATCTAAGGTTTACAAAAAGTAAAAGATTGATATTTATAAAGTTTCTTAAATAAGAAACTTTTTATTTCTTCAATCTCTATCCTTTAGCAACTAAATCTAAGATTCAATACCCTCTCATCCCAATCTTAAAACTTGGCAAAAAACTCCTTGACACCATCTCTAGGGTTTCTTATGTCCAAAAGATGGATGTTTTATAAAGTTTCTAAAATAAGAAGCTTTCTATTTTTTCAATCTCCATCCTTCAGCAGCTAAATCTAAGATTCAATACCCTCTGATTCTCAACCAAAAACGTGGCTAGAAGTTGGTTGACATCATCGCTAGGGTTTCAATACAATAAAAGGGGTCCTTCATCAACTAAATCTAAGTTTCAATACCATCACATCCACACCTCAAAATATGGCTAAAAGCTCCTTGACGCCATCTCTAGGGTCTCCTATGGCTAAAAATTGATGTTTTGAAAAGTTTCTAAAATAAGAAACTTTCTATTTTTCAATCTTCTTGCTTTATCAACTAAATCGAAGATTCAATACCATCTCATCCTGATCTCAAAACTTGGCAAAAAGCTTATTAACACTATCTCGAGGATTTCCCACGTCTAAAAGATTGATGTTTTATAAAGTTTCTAAAATAATAAACTTTCTATTTCTTCAATCTCCATCCTTCATCAACTAAATCTAAGATTCAATACCATCTAATCCTCATCTCAGCTCATTGACACCATCTCTGGGGTTTACTAAGAATAAAAGTTTGATGTTTTATAAAGTTTCTAAAATGGGAAACTTTTTTTTCTTTCAATCTCCACAAAAGCTCCTTCACACCATCTCTCGAGTTTCCAATGTCTAAAAGATGGATGTTTTATAAAGTTTGTAAAATAAGAAACTTTCTATTTTTTCAATCTCCATCCTTCATCAGCTAAACCTAAGATTCAATACCATCTCATCATCAATCCAAAACTTGGCTAAAAGCTCATTGACACCATCTTTAGGGTCAGCTATGTCTAAACGATTGATGTTATATAAACTTTCTATTTTTTCAATCTCCATCCTTTATCAACAAAATCAAAGATCCAATACCATCACATCCTCATCTCAAAACTTGACTGAAACCTCCTTAACACCATCTCTAGGATTTCCTATATCTAAAAGATGGATATTTTATAAAGTTTCTAAAACAAGAAACTTTCTACTTTTTCAATCTCCATCTTCCATCAACTAAATCTAAGATTTAAAACCATCTCTTAATCATCCCAAAACTTGGCCAAAAGCTCTTTGACACCATCTCCAGGGTCTCTTATGTCTAAAAGATGGATGTTTTAGAGTTTCTAAAATAAGAAACTTTTTATTTTTTAATTCAATATCCTCAATCAACTAAATCTAAGAGTCAATACCATCTCATCCTCTTCTACAAACTTGGCTAAAAGCTTCTTTACTCCACATCTAGGGTTTTCTATGTCTAAAAGATGGATGTTTTATAAAGTTTCTAAAATAAGAAACTTTGTAATTTTTCAATCTCCATCCTTCATCAACTAAATCTATGATTCAATATCACCTAATCCTCATCTCAAAACATAGCTAAAAGCACTTCGACACCATATCTAAGGTTTACAAAAAGTAAAAGATTGATATTTATAAAGTTTCTTAAATAAGAAACTTTTTATTTCTTCAATCTCTATCCTTTAGCAACTAAATCTAAGATTCCATACCCTCTCATCCCAATCTTAAAACTTGGCAAAAAACTCCTTGACACCATCTCTAGGGTTTCTTATGTCCAAAAGATGGATGTTTTATAAAGTTTCTAAAATAAGAAGCTTTCTATTTTTTCAATCTCCATCCTTCAGCAGCTAAATCTAAGATTCAATACCCTCTGATTCTCAACCCAAAACGTGGCTAGAAGTTGGTTGACATCATCGCTAGGGTTTCAATACAATAAAAGGGGTCCTTCATCAACTAAATCTAAGTTTCAATACCATCTCATCCACACCTCAAAATATGGCTAAAAGCTCCTTGACGCCATCTCTAGGGTCTCCTATGGCTAAAAATTGATGTTTTGAAAAGTTTCTAAAATAAGAAACTTTCTATTTTTCAATCTTCTTGCTTTATCAACTAAATCGAAGATTCAATACCATCTCGTCCTGATCTCAAAACTTGGCAAAAAGCTTATTAACACTATCTCGAGGATTTCACACGTCTAAAAGATGGATGTTTTATAAAGTTTCTAAAATAATAAACTTTCTATTTCTTCAATCTCCATCCTTCATCAACTAAATCTGAGATTCAATATCATCTAATCCTCATCTCAGCTCATTGACACCATCTCTGGGGTTTACTAAGTATAAAAGTTTGATGTTTTATAAAGTATCTAAAATGGGAAACTTTTTTTTCTTTCAATCTCCATCATTCAGCAAATAAATCTAAGATTCAGTACCCTCTCATTCTCATCTCAAAACTTTGCTAAAAGCTCCTTCACACCATCTCTCGAGTTTCCAATGTCTAAAAGATGGATGTTTTATAAAGTTTGTAAAATAAGAAACTTTCTATTTTTTCAATCTCCATCCTTCATCAGCTAAACCTAAGATTCAATACCATCTCATCATCAATCCAAAACTTGGCTAAAAGCTCATTGACACCATCTCTAGGGTCAGCTATGTCTAAACGATTGATGTTATATGAACTTTCTATTTTTTCAATCTCCATCCTTTATCAACAAAATATAAGATCCAATACCATCACATCCTCATCTCAAAACTTGACTGAAACCTCTTTAACACCATCTCTAGGATTTCCTATGTCTAAAAGATGGATATTTTATAAAGTTTCTAAAACAAGAAACTTTCTACTTTTTCAATCTCCATCTTCCATCAACTAAATCTAAGATTTAAAACCATCTCTTCATCATCCCAAAACTTGGCCAAAAGCTCTTTGACACCATCTCCAGGGTCTCTTATGTCTAAAAGATGGATGTTTTAGAGTTTCTAAAATAAGAAACTTTTTATTTTTTAATTCAATATCCTCAAACAACTAAATCTAAGAGTCAATACCATCTCATCCTCTTCTACAAACTTGGCTAAAAGCTTCTTTACTCCACATCTAGGGTTTTCTATGTCTAAAAGATGGATGTTTTATAAAGTTTCTAAAATAAGAAACTTTGTAATTTTTCAATCTCCATCCTTCATCAACTAAATCTATGATTCAATACCACCTAATCCTCATCTCAAAACATAGCTAAAAGCACTTCGACACCATATCTAAGGTTTACAAAAAGTAAAAGATTGATATTTATAAAGTTTCTTAAATAAGAAACTTTTTATTTCTTCAATCTCTATCCTTTAGCAACTAAATCTAAGATTCAATACCCTCTCATCCCAATCTTAAAACTTGGCAAAAAACTCCTTGACACCATCTCTAGGGTTTCTTATGTCCAAAAGATGGATGTTTTATAAAGTTTCTAAAATAAGAAGCTTTCTATTTTTTCAATCTCCATCCTTCAGCAGCTAAATCTAAGATTCAATACCCTCTGATTCTCAACCCAAAACGTGGCTAGAAGTTGGTTGACATCATCGCTAGGGTTTCAATACAATAAAAGGGGTCCTTCATCAACTAAATCTAAGTTTCAATACCATCTCATCCACACCTCAAAATATGGCTAAAAGCTCCTTGACGCCATCTCTAGGGTCTCCTATGGCTAAAAATTGATGTTTTGAAAAGTTTCTAAAATAAGAAACTTTCTATTTTTCAATCTTCTTGCTTTATCAACTAAATCGAAGATTCAATACCATCTCGTCCTGATCTCAAAACTTGGCAAAAAGCTTATTAACACTATCTCGAGGATTTCACACGTCTAAAAGATGGATGTTTTATAAAGTTTCTAAAATAATAAACTTTCTATTTCTTCAATCTCCATCCTTCATCAACTAAATCTAAGATTTAATACCATCTAATCCTCATCTCAGCTCATTGACACCATCTCTGGGGTTTACAAAGTATAAAAGTTTGATGTTTTATAAAGTTTCTAAAATGGGAAACTTTTTTTTCTTTTAATCTCTATCATTCAGCAAATAAATCTAAGATTCAGTACCCTCTCATTCTCAACTCAAAACTCTGCTAAAAGCTCATTGACACCATCTCTCGAGTTTCCAATGTTTAAAAGATGGATGTTTTATAAAGTTTGTAAAATAAGTAACTTTCTATTTTTTCAATCTCCATCCTTCATCAGCTAAACCTAAGATTCAATACCATCTCATCATCAATCCAAAACTTGGCTAAAAGTTTATTGACACCATCTCTAGGGTCAGCTATGTCTAAACGATTGATGTTATATAAACTTTCTATTTTTTCAATCTCCATCCTTTATCAACAAAATCCAAGATCCAATACCATCACATCCTCATCTCAAAACTTGACTGAAACCTCCTTAACACCATCTCTAGGATTCCCTATGTCTAAACGGAGGATATTTTATAAAGTTTCTAAAACAAGAAACTTTCTACTTTTTCAATCTCCATCTTCCATCAACTAAATCTAAGATTTAAAACCATCTCTTCATCATCCCAAAACTTGGCCAAAAGCTCTTTGACACCATCTCCAGGGTCTCTTATGTCTAAAAGATGGATGTTTTAGAGTTTCTAAAATAAGAAACTTTTTATTTTTTAATTCAATATCCTCAATCAACTAAATCTAAGAGTCAATACCATCTCATCATCTTCTACAAACTTGGCTAAAAGCTTCTTTACTCCACATCTAGGGTTTTCTATGTCTAAAAGATTGATGTTTTATAAAGTTTCTAAAATAAGAAACTTTGTAATTTTTCAATCTCCATCCTTCATCAACTACCACCTAATCCTCATCTCAAAACATAGCTAAAAGCACTTCGACACCATATCTAGGGTTTACAAAAAGTAAAAGATTGATATTTATAAAGTTTCTAAAATAAGAAACTTTTTATTTCTTCAATCTCTATCCTTTAGAAACTAAATCTAAGGTTCAATACCCTCTCATCCTAATCTTAAAACTTGGCAAAAAACTCATTGACACCATCTCTAGGGTTTCTTAGGTCCAAAAGATGGATGTTTTATAAAGTTTCTAAAATAAGAAGCTTTCTATTTTTTCAATCTCCATTCTTCAGCAGCTCAATCTAAGATTCAATACCCTCTCATTCTAAACCCAAAACGTGGCTAGAAGTTGGTTGACATCATCTCTAGGGTTTCAATACAATAAAAGGGGTCCTTCATCAACTAAATCTAAGTTTCAATACTATCTCATCCACACCTCAAAATATGGCTAAAACCTCCTTGACCCCATCTCTAGGGTCTCCTTTGGCTAAAAATTGATGTTTTGAAAAGTTTCTAAAATAAGAAACTTTCTATATTTCAATCTTCTTGCTTTATCAACTAAATCAAAGATTCAATACCATCTCGTCCTGATCTCAAAACTTGGCAAAAAGCTTATTAACACTATCTCGAGGATTTCACACGTCTAAAAGATGGATGTTTTATAAAGTTTCCAAAATAATAAACTTTCTATTTCTTCAATCTCCATCCTTCATCAAATAAATCTAAGATTTAATACCATCTAATCCTCATCTCAGCTCATTGACACCATCTCTGGGGTTTACAAAGTATAAAAGTTTGATATTTTATAAAGTATCTAAAATGGGAAACTTTTTTTTCTTTCAATCTCCATCATTCAGCAAATAAATCTAAGATTCAGTACCCTCTCATTCTCATCTCAAAACTTTGCTAAAAGCTCCTTCACACCATCTCTCGAGTTTCCAATGTCTAAAAGATGGATGTTTTATAAAGTTTGTAAAATAAGAAACTTTCTATTTTTTCAATCTCCATCCTTCATCAGCTAAACCTAAGATTCAATACCATCTCATCATCAATCCAAAACTTGGCTAAAAGCTCATTAACACCATCTCTAGGGTCAGCTATGTCTAAACGATTGATGTTATATGAACTTTCTATTTTTTCAATCTCCATCCTTTATCAACAAAATATAAGATCCAATACCATCACATCCTCATCTCAAAACTTGACTGAAACCTCCTTAACACCATCTCTAGGATTTCCTATGTCTAAAAGATGGATATTTTATAAAGTTTCTAAAACAAGAAACTTTCTACTTTTTCAATCTCCATCTTCCATCAACTAAATCTAAGATTTAAAACCATCTCTTCATCATCCCAAAACTTGGCCAAAAGCTCTTTGACACCATATCCAGGGTCTCTTATGTCTAAAAGATGGATGTTTTAGAGTTTCTAAAATAAGAAACTTTTTATTTTTTAATTCAATATCCTCAAACAACTAAATCTAAGAGTCAATACCATCTCATCCTCTTCTACAAACTTGGCTAAAAGCTTCTTTACTCCACATCTAGGGTTTTCTATGTCTAAAAGATGGATGTTTTATAAAGTTTCTAAAATAAGAAACTTTGTAATTTTTCAATCTCCATCCTTCATCAACTAAATCTATGATTCAATACCACCTAATCCTCATCTCAAAACATAGCTAAAAGCACTTCGACACCATATCTAAGGTTTACAAAAAGTAAAAGATTGATATTTATAAAGTTTCTTAAATAAGAAACTTTTTATTTCTTCAATCTCTATCCTTTAGCAACTAAATCTAAGATTCAATACCCTCTCATCCTAATCTTAATACTTGGCAAAAAACTACTTGACACCATCTCTAGGGTTTCTTATGTCCAAAAGATGGATGTTTTATAAAGTTTCTAAAATAAGAAGCTTTCTATTTTTTCAATCTCTATCCTTCAGCAGCTAAATCTAAGATTCAATACCCTCTGATTCTCAACCCAAAACGTGGCTAGAAGTTGGTTGACATCATCGCTAGGGTTTCAATACTATAAAAGGGGTCCTTCATCAACTAAATCTAAGTTTCAATACCATCTCATCCACACCTCAAAATATGGCTAAAAGCTCCTTGACCCCATCTCTAGGGTCTCATTTGGATAAAAATTGATGTTTTGAAAAGTTTCTAAAATAAGAAACTTTCTATTTTTCATTCTTCTTGCTTTATCAACTAAATCGAAGATTCAATACCATCTCGTCCTGATCTCAAAACTTGGCAAAAAGCTTATTAACACTATCTCGAGGATTTCACACGTCTAACCCTCTCATTCTCAACCCAAAACGTGGCTAGAAGTTGGTTGACATCATCTCTAGGGTTTCAATACAATAAAAGGGGGTCCTTCATCAACTAAATCTAAGTTTCAATACCATCTCATCCACACCTCAAAATATGGCTAAAACCTCCTTGACCCCATCTCTAGGGTCTCTTATTGCTAAAAATTGATGTTTTGAAAAGTTTCTAAAAAAAAAACTTTCTATTTTTCAATCTTCTTGCTTTATCAACTAAATCTATGATTCAATTCCATCTCGTCCTGATCTCAAAACTTGGCAAAAAGCTTATTAACACTATCTCGAGGATTTCCCACGTCTAAAAGATGGATGTTTTATAAAGTTCCGAAAATAATAAACTTTTTATTTCTTCAATCTCCATCCTTAATCTACTAAATCTAAGATTCAATACCATCTAATCCTCATCTCAAAATGTTGCTAAAAGCTCTTTGACACCATCTCTAGGGTTTACTAAGTATGAAAGTTCAATGTTTTATAAAGTTTCTAAAATGGGAAACTTTTTTTTCTTTCAATCTCCATCATTCAGCAAATAAATCTAAGATTCAGTACCCTCTCATTCTCATCTCAAAACTTTGCTAAAAGCTCCTTGACACCATCTCTCGAGTTTCCAATGTCTCAAAGATGGATGTTTTATAAAGTTTGTAAAATAAGAAACTTTCTATTTTTTCAATCTCCATCCTTCATCAGCTAAACCTAAGATTCAATACCATCTCATCATCAATCCAAAACTTGGCTAAAAGCTCATTGACACCATCTCTAGGGTCAGCTATGTCTAAACGAAAGATGTTATATGAACTTTCTATTTTTTCAATCTCCATCCTTTATCAACAAAATATAAGATCCAATACCATCACATCCTCATCTCAAAACTTGACTGAAACCTCCTTAACACCATCTCTAGGATTTCCTATGTTTAAAAGATGGATGTTTTATAAAGTTTCTAAAATAAGAAACTTTGTAATTTTTCAATCTCCATCCTTCATCAACTAAATATATGATTCAATATCACCTAATCCTAATCTCAAAACTTTAATTAAAAGCACTTCGTCACCATATCTAGGGTTTACAAAAAGTAAAAGATTGATATTTATATAGTTTCTAAAATAAGAAACTTTTTATTTCTTCAATCTCTATCCTTCAGCAACTAAATCTAAGATCCAATACCCTCTCATCCTAATTTTAAAACTTGGCAAATAACTCCTTGACACCATCTCTAGGGTTTCTTATGTCCAAAAGATGGATGTTTTATAAAGTTTCTAAAATAAGAAGCTTTCTATTTTTTCAATCTCCATCCTTCATCAGTTAAATCTAAGCTTCAATACCCTCTGATTCTCAACCGAAAACGTGGCTAGAAGTTGGTTGACATATCGCTAGGGTTTTTTCAATACCACAAAAGGTGGTCCTTCATCAACTAAATCTAAGTTTCAATACCATTTCATCCTCACCTCAAAACATGGCTAAAAGCTCCTTGACCCCATCTCTAGGATCTCCTATGACTAAAAATTGATGTTTTGAAAAGTTTCTAAAATAAGAAACTTTCTATTTTTTCAATCTTCTTGCTTTATCAACTAAATCTAAGATTCAATTCCATCTCGTCCTGATCTCAAAACCTGACAAAAAGCTTATTAACACTATCTCGAGGATTTTCCACCTCTAAAAGATGGATGTTTTATAAAGTTTCAAAAATAATAAACTTTCTATTTCTTCAATCTCCATCCTTAATCAACTAAATCTAAGATTCAATACCATCTAATCCTCATCTCAAAATGTTGCTAAAAGCTCTTTGACAACATCTCTAGGGTTTACTAAGTATAAAAGTTTGATGTTTTATAAAGTTTCTAAAATGGGAAACTTTTTCTCTTTCAATCTCCATCATTCAGCAAATAAATCTAAGATTCAGTACCCTCTCATTCTCATCTCAAAACTTTGCTAAAAGCTCGTTGACACCATCTCTCGAGTTTCCAATGTCTCAAAGATGGATGTTTTATAAAGTTTGTAAAATAAGAAATTTTCTATTATTTCAATCTCCATCCTTCATCAGCTAAACCTAAGATTCAATACCATCTCATCATCAATCCAAAACTTGGCTAAAAGCTCATTGACACCATCTCTAGGGTCAGCTATGTCTAAACGAAAGATGTTATATAAACTTTCTATTTTTTCAATCTCCATCCTTTATCAACAAAATCCATGATCCAATACTATCACATCCTCATCTCAAAACTAGACTGAAAGCTCCTTAACACCATCTCTTGGATTTCCTATGTTTAAAAGATGGATATTTTATAAAGTTTCTAAAACAAGAAACTTTCTACTTTTTCAATCTCCAACTTCCATCAACTAAATCTAAGATTTAAAACCATCTCATCATCATCTCAAAACTTGGCTAAAAGCTCTTTGACACCATCTCCAGGGTCTCTTATGTCTAGAAGATGGATGTTTTAGAGTTTTTAAAGTAAGAAATTTTCTATTTTTTAATTCAATATCCTCTATCAACTAAATCTAAGATTCAATACCATCTCATCCTCTTCTACAAACTTGGCTAAAAGCTTCTTTACACCACATCTAGGGTTTTCTATGTTTAAAAGATGGATGTTTTATAAAGTTTCTAAAATAAGAAACTTTGTAAATTTTCAATCTCCATCCTTCATCAACTAAATATATGATTCAATACCACCTAATCCTAATCTCAAAACTTAGCTAAAAGCACTTCGTCACCATATCTAGGGTTTACAAAAAGTAAAAGATTGATATTTATATAGTTTCTAAAATAAGAAACTTTTTATTTCTTAAATCTCTATCCTTCAGCAACTAAATCTAAGATTCAATACCCTCTCATCATAATCTTAAAACTTGGCAAATAACTCCTTGACACCATCTCTAGGGTTTCTTATGTCCAAAAGATGGATGTTTTATAAAGTTTATAAAATAAGAAGCCTTTCTATTTTTTCAATCTCCATCCTTCATCAGTTAAATCTAAGCTTCAATACCCTCTGAGTCTCAACCGAAAACGTGGCTAGAAGTTGGTTGACAATATCGCTAGGGTTTCAATACCACAAAAGGTGGTCCTTCATCAACTAAATCTAAGTTTCAATACAATCTCATCCTCTCCTCAAAACATGGCTAAAAGCTCCTTGACCCCATCTCTAGGATCTCCTATGACTAAAAATTAATGTTTTGAAAAGGTCCTAAAATAAGAAACTTTCTATTTTTTCAATCTTCTTGCTTTATCATCTAAATCTAAGATTCAATACCATCTCGTCCTGATCTCAAAACCTGGCAAAAAGCTTATTAACATTATCTCAACGATTTTTCACGTCTAAAAGATGGATGTTTTATAAAGTTTCTAAAATAATAAACTTTTTATTTCTTCAATCTCCATCCTTCATCAACTAAACCTAAGATTCAATACCATCTAATCCTTTTTTTTTTTTTTGATGAGTAAGCAGGGGTTAGGCGGACCCCAACCAGGCAATAAAGAAAATAGGGATTACAATTACGGGGGCTGAAAAGCCATCAAAACGGGAACAAACTCACAACAACAAAGGATCCAAGGGAAATATAAACTAAACATGAAGACATTATTTTCTATAATATTCAGTCCCTGCCCTGTCAGAATCCAGGAGCTGGAGAAGAGCCGGGGGAGACAGAAAAGGAGAGATGTTTACCCCTTTGCATGGGCATTTTCGTTTGGATAAAAAGTCTGCAACGCAATTCCCTTCCCTCCAAATGTGGGTGATGCTCCATCGTTGAAAGCGAGAAAGGAGCAGCTGAATTTCCTTAATGCGGCGGAAGCTCTGCCAAGGTATGGTCGAGAGCCCATTGATTATATCCGCTGTAGATTTAGATTCCACTTCCAACTAAATTATACCATAGCCCATTTGAAGGGCTTGCTGCAAACTAGTGAGGACACCGAGGGTTTCAAGAGCGAGGATGTCCTCCCGGTCCACATTGATAGAAAACATGGAGACAAGAAACCCGTTGCTATCACGAATTGCTCCACCAATACCTCCTCCAACATCCTCCAGAGAAGCGTCGGAATTGATTTTAAAAGATCCTGGAGGCGGCCTAATCCAGGAACAGGATTGAAGAGAAATAGTGCTGGGGCAGAAAACACATCCAAAGATGGAAGCAATAGACCGATTGCTCTGGGTATCCAAGTCGGTTAGCTTCAGCCCCAGGATCTTGGTTTTTATTAAGCAATACCATCTAATCCTCATCTCAAAATGTTGTTAAAAGCTCTTTCACACTATCTCTAGGGTTTACTAAGTATAAAAGTTTGATGTTTTATAAAGTTTCTAAAATGGGAAACTTTTTTTTCTTTCAATCTCCATCATTTAGCAACTAAATCTAAGATTCAGTACCCTCTCATTCTCATCTCAAAACTTTGCTAAAAGCTCTTTGACACCATCTCTCGAGTTTCCAATGTCTCAAAGATGGATGTTTTATAAAGTTTCTAAAATAAATTTTATTTTATTTTTTCAATCTCCATCCTTCATCAGCTAAATCTAAGATTCAATACCATCTCATCATCAATCCAAAACTTGGCTAAAAGCTCATCGACACCATCTCTATGGTCAGTTATGTCTAAACGATGGATGTTATATAAACTTTCTATTTTTTCAATCTCCATCCTTTATCAACAAAATCCAAGATCCAATACCATCACATCCTCATCTCAAAACTTGACTGAAACCTCCTTAACACCATCTCTAGGATTTCCTATGTCTAAAAGATTGATATTTTATAAAGTTTCTAAAACAAGAAACTTTCTACTTTTTCAATCTCCATCTTCCATCAACTAAATCTAAGATTTAAAACCATCTCATCATCATCCCAAAACATGGTTAAAAGCTCCTGGACACCATCTCCAAGGTCTCTTATGTCTAAAAGATGGATGTTTTAGAGTTTCTAAAATAAGAAACTTTCTATTTTTAATTCAATATCCTCTATCAACTAAATCTAATATTCAATACCATTTCATCCTCTTCTACAAACTTCGCTAAAAGCTTCTTTACACCACATCTAGGATTTTCTATGTCTAAAAGATGAATGTTTTATAAAGCTTCTAAAACAAGAAACTTTGTAATTTTTCAATCTCCATCCTTCATCAACTAAATCTATGATTCAATACCACCTAATCCTCATCTCAAAACTTAGCTAAAAGCACTTCGACACCATATCTAAGGTTTACAAAAAGTAAAAGATTGATATTTGTAAAGTTTCTAAAAGAAGAAACTTTTTATTTCTTCAATCTCTATCCTTGAGTAACTAAATCTAAGATTCAACACCCTCTCATCCTAATCTTAAAACTTGGCAAAAAACTCCTTGACACCATATCTAGGGTTTCTTATGTCCAAAAGATGGATGTTTTATAAAGTTTCTAAAATAAGAAGCTTTCTATTTTTCCAATCTCCATCCTTCACCAGCTAAATCTAAGATTCAAAACCCTCTGATCCCCAACCCAAAATGTGGCTAGAAGTTGGTTAACATAATCTCTAGGGTTTCAATACCATAAAAGGTGGTCCTTCATCAACTAAATCTAAGTTTCTATACCATCTCATCCTCACCTCAAAACATGGCTAAAAGCCCCTTGACCCCATCTCTAAGGTCTCTTATGGCTAAAAATTGATGTTTTGAAAAGTTTCTAAAATAAGAAACTTTCTATTTTTTCAATCTTCTTGCTTTATCAACGAAATCTAAGATTCAATACCATTTCGTCCTGATCTAAAAACTTCGCAAAAAGCTTATTAACACTATCTCGAGAATTTCCCACGTCTAAAAGATGGATGTTTTATAAAGTTTCTAAAATAATAAACTTTCTATTTCTTCAATCTCCATCCTTCAACAACTAAATCTAAGATTCAATACCATCTAATCCTAATCTCAAAATGTTGCTAAAAACTCTTTGACACCATCTCTAGGGTTTACTAAGTATAAAAGTTTGATGTTTTATAAAGTTTCTAAAATGAGAAACTTTTTTTTCTTTCAATCTCCATCATTAAGCAACTAAATCTAAGATTCAGTACCCTCTCATTCTCATCTCAAAACTTTGCTAAAAGCTCATTGACACAATCTCTCGAGTTTCCAATGTCTCAAAGACGGATGTTTTATAAAGTTTCTAAAATAACAAACTTTCTATTTTTTCAATATCCATCCTTCATCAGCTAAATCTAAGATTCAATACCATCAGATCATCAATCCAAAACTTGGCTAAAAGCTCATTAACACCATCTCTAGGGTCAGCTATGTCTAAACGATGGATGTTATATAAACTTTTTATTTTTTCAATCTCCATCCTTTATCAAGAAAATCCATGATCTAATACCATCACATCCTCATCTCAAAACTTGACTGAAAGCTCCTTAACACCATCTCTAGAACTTCCTATGTCTAAAAGATGTATATTTTATAAAGTTTCTAAAACAAGAAACTTTCTATTTTTTCAATCTCCATCCTTCATCAGCTAAATCTAAGATTCAATGCCATCTCATCATCAATCCAAAACTTGGCTAAAAGGTCATTGACACCATCTCTAGGGTCAGCTATGTCTAAACGAAGGATGTTATTTAAACTTTCTATTTTTTCAATCTCCATCCTTTATCAACAAAATCCAAGATCCAATATCATCACATCCTCATCTCAAAACTTGACCGAAAGCTCCTTAACACCATCTCTAGGATTTCCTATGTCTAAAAGATGGATATTTTATAAAGTTTCTAAAACAAGAAACTTTCTACCTTTACAATCTCCATCTTCCATCAACTAAATCTAAGATTTAAAACCATCTCATCATCATCCCAAAACTTGGCTAAAAGCTCTTTGACACCATCTCCAGGGTCTCTTATGTCAAAAAGATTGATGTTTTAGAGTTTCTAAAATAAGAAACTTTCTACTTTCTAATTCAATATCCTCTATCAACTAAATCTAAGATTCAATACCATCTCATCCTCTTCTACAAACTTGGCTAAAAGCTTCTTTACACCACATTTAGGGTTTTCTATGTCTAAAAGATGGATGTTTTATAAAGTTTCTAAAATAAGAAACTTTGTAATTTTTCAATCTCCATCCTTCATCAACTAAATCTAAGATTCAATACCACCTAATCCTCATCTCAAAACATAGCTAAAAGCACTTCGACACCATATCTAGGGTTTACGAAAAGTAAAAGATTGATATTTATAAAGTTTCTAAAATAAGAAACTTTTTATTTCTTCAATCTCTATCCTTCAGCAACTAAATCTAAGATTCAATACCCTCTCACCCTAATCTTAAAACTTGGCAAAAAACTCCTTGACATCATCTCTAGGGTTTCTTAGGTCTAAAAGATGGATGTTTTATAAAGTTTCTAAAATAAGAAGATTTCTATTTTTTCAATCTCCATCCTTCATCAGCTAAATCTAAGATTCAATACCCTCTAATCCTCAACCCAAAACGTGGCTAGAAGTTGGGTGACATCATCTCTAGGGTTTCAATACCATAAAAGGTGGTCCTTCATCAACTAAATCTAAGTTCCAATACCATCTCATCCTCACCTCAAAACATGGCTAAAAGCTCCTTGACCCCATCTCTAGGGTCTTGTATGGCTAAAAATTGATGTTTTGAAAAGTTTCTAAAATAATAAACTTTTTATTTTTTCAATATCAAAACTTTGATAAAAGCTCCTTGACACCATCTCTCGAGTTTCCAATGTCTCAAAGATGGATATTTTATAAAGTTTCTAAAACAAGAAACTTTATACTTTTTCAATCTCCATCTTCCATCAACTAAATCTAAGATTTAAAGCCATCTCATCATCATCCCAAAACTTGGGTAAAAGCTCTTTGACACCATCTCCAGGGTCTCTTATGTCTAAAAGATGGATGTTATAGAGTTTCTAAAATAAGAAACTTTCTATTTTTTAATTCAATATCCTCTATCAACTAAATCTAAGATTCAATACCATCTCATCCTCTTCTACAAACTTGGCTAAAAGTTTCTTTACACCACATCTAGGATTTTCTATGTCTAAAAGATGGATGTTTTATAAAGTTTTTAAAATAATAAACTTTCTATTTCTTCAATCTCCATCCTTCATCACCTAAATCTAAGATTCAATACCATCTAATCCTCATCTCAAAATGTTGCTAAAAGCTCTTTGACACCATCTCTAAGGTTTAATAAGTATAAAAGTTTGATGTTTTATAAATTTTCTAAAATAGGAAACTTTTTCTTCTTTCAATCTCCATCATTAAGCAACTAAATCTAAGATTCAGTACCCTCTCATTCTGATCTCAAAACTTTGCTAAAAGCTCCTTCACACCATCTCTCGAGTTTCCAATGTCTCAAAGATGGATGTTTTATAAAGTTTCTAAAATAAGAAACTTTGTAATTTTTCAATCTCCATCATTCTTCAACTAAATCTATGATTCAATACCACCTAATCCTCATATCAAAACTTAGCTAAAAGCACTTCGACACAATATCTAGGGTTTACAAAAAGTAAAAGATTGATATTTATAAAGTTTCTAAAATAAGAAACTCTTTATTTCTTCAATCTCTATCCTTCAGCAACTAAATCTAAGATTCAATACTCTCTCATCCTAATCTTAAAACTTGGAAAAAAATTCCTTGACACCATCTCTAGGGTTTCTTATGTCCAAAAGATGGATGTTTTATAAAGTTTCTAAAATAAGAAGCTTTCTATTTTTTCAATCTCCATCCATCATCAGCTAAATCTAAGATTCAATACCCTCTGATCCTCAACCCAAAATGTGGCTAGAAGTTGGTTGACATCATCTCTAGGGTTTAAATACCATAAAAGGTGGTCCTTCATCAAGTAAATCTAAGTTTCAATACCATCTCATCCTCACCTCAAAACATGGCTAAAAGCTCCTTGACCCCATCTCTAGGATCTCCTATGGCTAAAAATTGATGTTTTGAAAAGTTTCTAAGATAAGAAACTTTTAATTTTTTCAATCTTCTTGCTTTATCAACTAAATCTAAGATTCAATACCATCTCGTCCTGATCTCAAAACTTGGTAAAAAGCTTATTAACACTATCTCGAGGATTTCCCACGTCTAAAAGATGGATGTTTTATAAAGTTTCTAAAATAATAAACTTTCTATTTCTTCAATCTCCATCCTTCATCAACTAAATCTAAGATTCAATACCATCTAATCCTCATATCAAAATATTGCTAAAAGCTCTTTGACACCATCTATAGGGTTTACTAAGTATAAAAGTTTCATGTTTTATAAAGTTTCTAAAATATGAAACTTTTTTTTCTTTCATTCTCCATCATTCAGCAACTAAATCTAAGATTCAGTACCCTCTCATTCTCATCTCAAAACTTTGCTAAAAGCTCATTGACACAATCTCTCGAGTTTCCAATGTCTCAAAGACGGATGTTTTATAAAGTTTCTAAAATAACAAACTTTCTATTTTTTCAATATCCATCCTTCATCAGCTAAATCTAAGATTCAATACCATCAGATCATCAATCCAAAACTTGGCTAAAAGCTCATTAACACCATCTCTAGGGTCAGCTATGTCTAAACGATGGATGTTATATAAACTTTTTATTTTTTCAATCTCCATCCTTTATCAAGAAAATCCATGATCTAATACCATCACATCCTCATCTCAAAACTTGACTGAAAGCTCCTTAACACCATCTCTAGAACTTCCTATGTCTAAAAGATGTATATTTTATAAAGTTTCTAAAACAAGAAACTTTCTATTTTTTCAATCTCCATCCTTCATCAGCTAAATCTAAGATTCAATGCCATCTCATCATCAATCCAAAACTTGGCTAAAAGGTCATTGACACCATCTCTAGGGTCAGCTATGTCTAAACGAAGGATGTTATTTAAACTTTCTATTTTTTCAATCTCCATCCTTTATCAACAAAATCCAAGATCCAATATCATCACATCCTCATCTCAAAACTTGACCGAAAGCTCCTTAACACCATCTCTAGGATTTCCTATGTCTAAAAGATGGATATTTTATAAAGTTTCTAAAACAAGAAACTCTCTACTTTTTCAATCTCCATCTTCCATCAACTAAATCTAAAATTTAAAACCATCTCATCATCATCCCAAAACTTGGCTAAAAGCTCTTTGACACCATCTCCAGGGTCTCTTATGTCTACAAGATGGATGTTTTAGAGTTTCTAAAATAAGAAACTTTCTATTTTTTAATTCAATATCCTCTATCAACTAAATCTAAGATTCAAAACATCTCATCCTCTTCTACAAACTTGGCTAAAAGCTTCTTTACACCACGTCTCGGGTTTTCTATTTCTAAAAGATGGATGTTTTATAAAATTTCTAAAATAAGAAACTTTGTAATTTTTCAATCTCCATCCTTCATCAACTAATTTTATGATTCAATACCACCAAATCCTTATCTCAAAACTTAGCTAAAACCACTTCGCCAACATATCTAGGGTTCACAAAAAGTAAAAGATTGATATTTATAAAGTTTCGAAAATAAGAAACTTTTTATTTCTTCAATCTCTATCATTCAGCAACTAAATCTAAGATTCAATACCCTCTCATCCTAATCTTAAAACTTGGCAAAAAACTCCTTCACACCATCTCTTGGGTTTCTTATGTCCAAAAGATGGATGTTTTATAAAGTTTCTAAAACATTAAGCTTTTTTTTTCAATCTCCATCTTTCATCAGCTAAATCTAAGATTCAATACCCTCTGATCCTCAACCCAAAACGTGGCTAGAAGTTGGTTGACATCATTTCTAGGGTTTCAATACCATAAAAGGTGGTCCTTCATCAACTAAATCTAAGTTTCAATACCATCTCATCCTCACCTCAAAACATGGCTAAAAGCTCATTGACCCCATCTCTAGGGTCTTCTATGGCTAAAAATTGATGTTTTGAAAAGTCTCTAAGATAAGAAACTTTCTATTTTTTCAATCTTCTTGCTTTATCAACTAAATCTAAGATTCAATACCATCTCGTCCTGGTCTCAAAAATTGGCAAAAAGCTTATTAACACTATCTCGAGGATTTCCCACGTCTAAAAGATGGATGTTTTATAAAGTTTCTAAAATAATAAACTTTCTATTTCTTCAATCTCCATCCTTCATCAACTAAATCTAAGATTCAATACCATCTAATCCTCATCTCAAAATGTTGCTAAAAGCTCTTTGACACCATCTCTAGGGTTTACTAAGTATAAAAGTTTCATGTTTTATAAAGTTTCTAAAATATGAAACTTTTTTTTCTTTCAATCTCCATCATTAAGCAAGTAAATCTAAGATTCAGTACCCTCTCATTCTCATCTCAAAACTTGGCTAAAAGCTCCTTGAAACCATCTCTCGAGTTTCCATTGTCTCAAAAATGGATATTTTATAAAGTTCCTAAAATAAGAAACTTTATATTTTTTCAATCTCCATCCTTCATCAGCTAAATCTAAGATTCAATACCATCTCATCATCAATCCAAAACTTTGCTAAAAGCTCATTGACACCATCTCTAGGGTCAGCTATGTCTAAACGAAGGATGTTATATAAACTTTCTATTTTTTCAATCTCCATCCTTTATCAACAAAATCCAAGATCCAATACCATCACATCCTCATCTCAAAACTTGACTGAAAGCTCCTTAACACCATCTCTAGGATTTCCTATGTCTAAAAGATGGATATTTTATAAAGTTTCTAAAACAAGAAACTTTCTACTTTTTCAATCTCCATCTTCCATCAACAAAATCTAAGATTTAAAACGATCTCATCATCAACCCAAAATTTTGGCTAAAAGCTCTTTGACACCATCTCCATGGTCTCTTATGTTTAAAAGATGGATGTTTTAGAGTTTCTAAAATAAGAAACTTTCTATTTTTTAATTCAATATCCTCTATCAACTAAATCTAAAATTCAATACCATCTGATCTCTTCTACAAACTTGGCTAAAAGCTTCTTTACAACACATATAGGGTTTTCTATGTCTAAAAGATGGATGTTTTATAAACTTTCTAAAATAAGAAACTTTGTAATTTTTCAATCTCCATCCTTCATCAACTAAATCTATGATTCAATACCACCTAATCCTCATCTCAAAACTTAGCTAAAAGCACTTCGACATCATATCTAGGGTTTACAAAAAGTAAAAGATTGATATTTATAAAGTTTCTAAAATAAGAAACTTTTTATTTCTTCAATCTCTATCCTCTAAATCTAAGATTGAATACCCTCTCATCATAATCTTAAAACTTGGCAAAAAACTCCTTCATACCATCTCTAGGGTTTCTTATGTCCAAAAGACGGATGTTTTATAAAGTCTCTAAAATATGAAGCTTTCTATTTTTTCACTCTCCATCCTTCATCAGCTAAATCTAAGATTCAATACCCTCTGATTCTCAACCCAAAACGTGGCTAGAAGTTGATTGACATCATCTCTAGGGTTTCAATACCATAAAAGGTGGTCATTCATCAACTAAATCTAAGTTTCAATATCATCTCATCCTCACTTCAAAACATGGCTAAAAGCTCCTTGACCCCATCTCTAGGGTCTCTTATGGCTAAAAATTGATGTTTTGAAAAGTTTCTAAAATAGGAAACTTTTTTCCGCTTCAATCTCCATCATTCAACAACTAAATCTAAGATTCAGTACCCTCTCATTCTCATCTCAAAACTTTGCAAAAAGCTCCTTGACACCATCTCTCGAGTTTCCAATGTCTCAAAGATGGATGTTATATAAAGTTTCTAAAATAAGAAACTTCATATTTTTTCAGTCTCCATCCTTCCTCAGCTAAATTTAAGATTCAATACACTCTGATTCTCAACCCAAAACGTAGCTAGAAGTTGGTTGACATCATCTCTAGGGTTTCAAAACCATAAAAGGTGGTCTTTCATCAACTAAATCCAAGTTTCAATACCATCTCAAGGGTCTCTTATGGCTAAAAATTGATATTTTGAAAAGTTTCTAAGATAAGAAACTTTCTATTTTTTCAATCTTCTAACTTTATCAACTAAATCTATGATTCAATACCATCTCGTCCTGCTCTCAAAACTTGGCAAAAAGCTTATTAACACTATCTCGAGGATTTCCCACGTCTAAAAGATGAATGTTTTATAAAGTTTCTAAAATAATAAACTTTCTATTTCTTTAATCTCCATCCTTCATCAACTAAATCTAAGATTCAATACCATCTAATCCTCATCTCAAAATGTTGCTAAAAGCTCTTTGACACCATCTCTCGAGTTCCCAATGTATCAAAGATAATGCTTTATAAAGTTTCTAAAAGCTCCTTGACACCATCTCTGGAGTTTCCAATGTCTCAAAGATGGATGTTTTATAAAGTTTCTAAAATTAGAAACTTTCTATTTTTTCAATCTCCATCCTTCATCAGCTAAATCTAAGATTCAATACCATCTAATCCTAATCTCAAAATGTTGCTAAAAGCTCTTTGAAACCATCTCTAAGGTTTAATAAGTATAAAAGTCTGATGTTTTATAAATTTTCTAAAATAGGAAACTTTTTCTTCTTTCAATCTCCATCATTCAGCAACTAAATCTAAGATTCAGTACCCTCTCATTCTGATCTCAAAACTTTGCTAAAAGCTCCTTAACACCATCTCTCGAGTTTCCAATGTCTCAAAGATGGATGTTTTATAAAGTTTCTAAAATAAGAAACTTTGTAATTTTTCAATCTCCATCATTCTTCAACTAAATCTATGATTCAATACCACCTAATCCTCATCTCAAAACTTAGCTAAAAGCACTTCGACACCATATCTAGGGTTTACAAAAAGTAAAAGATTGATATTTATAAAGTTTCTAAAATAAGAAACTCTTTATTTCTTCAATCTCTATCCTTCAGCAACTAAATCTAAGATTCAATACCCTCTGATCCTAATCTTAAAACTTGGAAAAAAATTCCTTGACACCATCTCTAGGATTTCTTATGTCCAAAAGATGGATGTTTTATAAAGTTTCTAAAATAAGAAGCTTTCTATTTTTTCAATCTCCATCCATCATCAGCTAAATCTAAGATTCAATACCCTCTGATCCTCAACCCAAAATGTGGCTAGAAGTTGGTTGACATCATCTCTAGGGTTTCAATACCATAAAAGGTGGTCCTTCATCAAGTAAATCTAAGTTTCAATACCATCTCATCCTCACCTCAAAACATGGCTAAAAGCTCCTTGACCCCATCTCTAGGATCTCCTATGGCTAAAAATTGATGTTTTGAAAAGTTTCTAAGATAAGAAACTTTCAATTTTTTCAATCTTCTTGCTTTATCAACTAAATCTAAGATTCAATACCATCTCGTCCTGATCTCAAAACTTGGTAAAAAGCTTATTAACACTATCTCGAGGATTTCCCACGTCCAAAAGATGGATGTTTTATAAAGTTTCTAAAATAATAAACTTTCTATTTCTTCAATTTCCATCCTTCATCAACTAAATCTAAGATTCAATACCATCTTATCCTCATATCAAAATATTGCTAAAAGCTCTTTGACACCATCTATAGGGTTTACTAAGTATAAAAGTTTCATGTTTTATAAAGTTTCTAAAATATGAAACTTTTTTTTCTTTCATTCTCCATCATTCAGCAACTAAATCTAAGATTCAGTACCCTCTCATTCTCATCTCAAAACTTTGCTAAAAGCTCATTGAAACCATCTCTCGAGTTTCCAATGTCTCAAAGATGGATGTTTTATAAAGTTTCTAAAATAAGAAACTCTCTATTTTTTCAATCTCCATCCTTCATCAGCTAAAATCTAAGATTCAATCCCATCTCATCATCAATCCAAAACTTGGCTAAAAGCTCATTGACACCATCTCTAGGGTCAGCTTTGTCTAAACGATGGATGCTATATAAACTTTCTATTTTTTCAATGTCCTTCCTTTATCAACAAAATCCAAGATCCAATACCATCACATCCTCATCTCAAAACTCGATGGAAAGCTCCTTAACACCATCTCTAGGATTTCCTATGTCTAAAAGATGGATATTTTATAAAGTTTCTAAAACAAGAAACTCTCTACTTTTTCAATCTCCATCTTCCATCAACTAAATCTAAAATTTAAAACCATCTCATCATCATCCCAAAACTTGGCTAAAAGCTCTTTGACACCATCTCCAGGGTCTCTTATGTCTACAAGATGGATGTTTTAGAGTTTCTAAAATAAGAAACTTTCTATTTTTTAATTCAATATCCTCTATCAACTAAATCTAAGATTCAAAACATCTCATCCTCTTCTACAAACTTGGCTAAAAGCTTCTTTACACCACGTCTCGGGTTTTCTATTTCTAAAAGATGGATGTTTTATAAAGTTTCTAAAATAAGAAACTTTGTAATTTTTCAATCTCCATCCTTCATCAACTAAATTTATGATTCAATACCACCAAATCCTTATCTCAAAACTTAGCTAAAAGCACTTCGCCAACATATCTAGGGTTCACAAAAAGTAAAAGATTGATATTTATAAAGTTTCGAAAATAAGAAACTTTTTATTTCTTCAATCTCTATCATTCAGCAACTAAATCTAAGATTCAATACCCTCTCATCCTAATCATAAAACTTGGCAAAAAACTCCTTCACACCATCTCTTGGGTTTCTTATGTTCAAAAGATGGATTTTTTATAAAGTTTCTAAAACATTAAGCTCTATTTTTTCAATCTCCATCTTTCATCAGCTAAATCTAAGATTCAATACCCTCTGATCCTAACCCCCAAAACGTGGCTAGAAGTTGGTTGACATCATTTCTAGGGTTTCAATACCATAAAAGGTGGTCCTTCATCAACTAAATCTAAGTTTCAATACCATCTCATCCTCACCTCAAAACATGGCTAAAAGCTCATTGACCCCATCTCTAGGGTCTTCTATGGCTAAAAATTGATGTTTTGAAAAGTCTCTAAGATAAGAAACTTTCTATTTTTTCAATCTTCTTGCTTTATCAACTAAATCTAAGATTCAATACCATCTCGTCCTGGTCTCAAAAATTGGCAAAAAGCTTATTAACACTATCTCGAGGATTTCCCACGTCTAAAAGATGGATGTTTTATAAAGTTTCTAAAATAATAAACTTTCTATTTCTTCAATCTCCATCCTTCATCAACTAAATCTAAGATTCAATACCATCTAATCCTCATCTCAAAATGTTGCTAAAAGCTCTTTGACACCATCTCTAGGGTTTACTAAGTATAAAAGTTTCATGTTTTATAAAGTTTCTAAAATATGAAACTTTTTTTTCTTTCAATCTCCATCATTAAGCAAGTAAATCTAAGATTCAATACCATCTCATTCTCATCTCAAAACTTGGCTAAAAGCTCCTTGAAACCATCTCTCGAGTTTCCAATGTCTCAAAAATGGATATTTTATAAAGTTCCTAAAATAAGAAACTTTCTATTTTTTCAATCTCCATCCTTCATCAGCTAAATCTAAGATTCAATACTATCTCATCATCAATCCAAAACTTGGCTAAAAGCTCATTGACACCATCTCTAGGGTCAGCTATGTCTAAACGAAGGATGTTATATAAACTTTCTATTTTTTCAATCTCCATCCTTTATCAACAAAATCCAAGATCCAATACCCTCACATCCTCATCTCAAAACTTGACTGAAAGCTCCTTAACACCATCTCTAGGATTTCCTATGTCTAAAAGATGGATATTTTATAAAGTTTATAAAACAAGAAACTTTCTACTTTTTCAATCTCCATCTTCCATCAACAAAATCTAAGATTTAAAAGGATCTCATCATCAACCCAAAATTTTGGCTAAAAGCTCTTTGACACCATCTCCATAGTCTGTTATGTCTAAAAGATGGATGTTTTAGAGTTTCTAAGATAAGAAACTTTCTATTTTTTAATTCAATATCCTCTATCAACTAAATCTAAAATTCAATACCATCTGATCTCTTCTACAAACTTGGCTAAAAGCTTCTTTACAACACATCTAGGGTTTTCTATGTCTAAAAGATGGATGTTTTATAAACTTTCTAAAATAAGAAACTTTATAATTTTTCAATCTCCATCCTTCATCAACTAAATCTATGATTCAATACCACCTAATCCTCATCTCAAAACTTAGCTAAAAGCACTTCGACATCATATCTAAGGTTTACAAAAGGTAAAAGATTGATATTTATAAAGTTTCTAAAATAAGAAACTTTTTATTTCTTCAATCTCTATCCTTCAGCAACTAAATCTAAGATTGAATACCCTCTCATCCTAATCTTAAAACTTGGCAAAAAACTCCTTCACACCATCTCTAGGGTTTCTTAGGTCCAAAAGACGGATGTTTTATAAAGTCTCTAAAATATGAAGCTTTCTATTTTTTCACTCTCCATCGTTCATCAGCTAAATCTAAGATTCAATACCCTCTGATTCTCAACCCAAAACGTGGCTAGAAGTTGATTGACATCATCTCTAGGGTTTCAATACCATAAAAGGTGGTCATTCATCAACTAAATCTAAGTTTCAATATCATCTCATCCTCACTTCAAAACATGGCTAAAAGCTCCTTGACCCCATCTCTAGGGTCTCTTATGGCTAAAAATTGATGTTTTGAAAAGTTTCTAAAATAGGAAACTTTTTTCCCCTTCAATCTCCATCATTCAACAACTAAATCTAAGATTCAGTACCCTCTCATTCTCATCTCAAAACTTTGCAAAAAGCTCCTTGACACCATCTCTCGAGTTTCCAATGTCTCAAAGATGGATGTTTTATAAAGTTTCTAAAATTAGAAACTTTCTATTTTTTCAATCTCCATCCTTCATCAGCTAAATCTAAGATTCAATACCATCTCATCATCAATCCAAAACTTTGCTAAAAGCTCATTGACACCATCTCTAGGGTCAGCTATGTCTAAACGATGGATGTTATCCAATACCATCACATCCTCATCTCAAAACTTGACTGAAAGCTCCTTAACACTATCTCTAGGATTTCCTATGTCTAAAAGATGGATATTTTATAAAGTTACTAAAACAAGAAACTTTCTACTTTTTCAATCTCCATCTTCCATCAACTAAATCTAAGATTTAAAACCATCTCATCATCATCCCAAAACTTCGCTAAAAGCTCCTTGACACCATCTCGAGGGTCTTTAGAAGATGGATGTTTTATAAAGTTTCTAAAATAAAAAACTTTCTATTTTTTAATTCAATATCCTCTATCAACTAAATCTAAGATTCAATACCATCTCATCCTCTTCTACAAACTTAGCTAAAAGCTTCTTTACACCACATCTAGGGTTTCTATGTCTAAAAGATGGATGTTTTTATAAAGTTTCTAAAATAAGAACTTTTATAATTTTTCAATCTCCATCTTTCATCAACTAAATCTATGATTCAATACCCTCTGATTCTCAACCAAAAACGTGGCTAGAAGTTGGTTGACATCATCTCTAGGGTTTCAATACCATAAAAGGTGGTCCTTCATCAACTAAATCTAAATTTCAATACCATCTCATCCTCACCTCAAAACATGGCTAAAAGCTCCTTGACCCCATCTCTAGGGTCTCCTATGGCTAAAAATGGATATTTTGAAAAGTTTCTAAGATAAGAAACTTTCTATTTTGTCAATCTTCTTACTTTACCAACTAAATCGAAGATTCAATACCATCTCGTCCTGATCTCAAAACTTGGCAAAAATCTTATTAACACTATGTCGAGGATTTCCCACGTCTAAAAGATGGATGTTTTATAAAGTTTCTAAAATAATAAATTTTCTATTTCTTCAATCTCCATCCTTCATCAACTAAATCTAAGATTCAATACCATCTAATCCTCATCTCAAAATGTTGCTAAAAGGTCTTTGACACCATCTTTAGGGTTTACTAAGTATAAAAGTTTGATGTTTTATAAAGTTTCTAAAATAGGAAACTTTTTTTTCCTTCAATCTCCATCATTCAGGAACTAAATCTAAGATTCAGTACCCTCTCATTCTCATCTCAAAACTTTGCTAAAAGGTCCTTGACACCATCTCTCGAGTTTCCAATGTCTCAAAGATGGATGTTTTATAAAGTTTCTAAAATAAGAAACTTTCTATTTTTTCAATCTCCATCCTTCATCAGCTAAATCTTAGATTCAATACCATCTCATCATCAATCGAAAACTTGGCTAAAAGCTCATTGACACCATCTCTAGGGTCAGCTATGTCTAAACAACGGATGTTATATAAACTTTATATTTTTTCATTCTCCATCCTTTATCAACAAAATCCAAGATCCAAAACCATCACATCCTCATCTCAAAACTTGACTGAAAGCTCCTTAACACCATCTCTAGGATTTCTTATGTCTAAAAGATGGATATTTTATAAAGTTTCTAAAACAAGAAACTTTCTACTTTTTCAATCTCCATCTTCTATCAACTAAATCTAAGATTTAAAACCATCTCATCATCATCCCAAAACTTGGCTAAAAGCTCTTTGACACCAACTCCAGGGTCTCTTATGTCTAGAAGATGGATGTTTTAGAGTTTTTAAAATAAGAAACTTTCTATTTTTTAATTCAATATCCTATATCAACTAAATCTATGATTCAATACCATCTCATCCTCTTATACAAACTTGGCTAAAAGCTTGTTTACACCACATCTAGGGTTTTCTATGTCTAAAAGATGGATGTTTTATAAAGTTTCTAAAATAAGAAACTTTGTAATTTTTCAATCTCCATCCTTCATCAACTAAATCTATGATTTAATACCACCTAATCCTTATCTCAAAACTTAGCGAAAAGCACTTCGACACCATATCTAAGGTTTATAAAAAGTAAAAGATTGATATTTATAAAGTTTCTAAAATAAGAAACTTTTAATTTTTCAATCTCTATCCTTCAGCAACTAAATCTAAGATTGAAAAATCCCCGCCGGCTTAAATAAAAGCTGAAAGTCCGGTAAGGAATGACCAAAAACAGATAAGTTGCTTGATACCTTTCTCAAGGTGGATCCTCATGGAGGCACTTACATGATCCAGTTCCAGTGTTAGCGGAGTGGTGGAAGAGAGTAAGCATTGCTCTCCATTGGAAGTATTCTTTTGATGTTTTAGCAACTACATGGAAAGGCCCCCTGACCCCGTTCACTCTGAATCCTCAGAGGAGGAAAATGGAATCTCTTTTGCTTCACTAAGGAAATGGTCTCCAGGTTTCCTACGAGGTGCTAAAGCTGAAGCGGAAACTGAAGATGAAGCACCCCCTAGCTGTTTGGAAACCAGTTCTAAAGCTGAGAATCTTAACTACATCCAGTTGATAAAATATAAAATAGAATCCACCCTTCACCCATCTGGGTATCTTTTGAAGATTCTGGAAAGCATCGACAAGGGAGAATTTGATAATCTCAAACCTTCTGTGCAGGAAAAAATGAAATTTTTGAAAGAAATTGATAAAGAAATCAGCTTGTCTCATGCTCAATCTTCCTCCAAAGAAAGCAGTTTGAGCTCGAAAAAGAAGAAGAGAAATAGGAAGAATTCAAAGGTTTCTCTTCAACATCAGATTAATGTTGAAGAAAGCCTATTATCTTTCTCTCAGGAAGAAGTTTCTGAAGAGGATCTTGAAGTGGAGAACTCCTCTGGTTGTCCAGCAAAAACCACCACGGTTTTGGATGGGAATACCACCCCGGTTCAGGTTCTAATACCACCTCAGGTTTTCCCTCCTTAGTGCTTGCTGTTGAAACCAAAAGGGGCAAGGCATTAAATGCTTCTGATATTGGTGCAGTTTCCTCTGTTGCTGTGTCTGTCCCAAAGTCTGACTTTACTCCTGGAGATAATATTTTCAATGGAGGCCACCCTCATCTTTCTACCCTACAAAAGAAGACTTCACCTGCGACCCCACCTAAGTCCCAAAAGTCTGTGGAAAAATTTGTAGAGTCTTGTGCTGGGCCCACACCTTCCCATCCCTTGACAGCTAGTGCTGTCCCCATGCTTAAAGAGAATGTAGTCTCTAATGCTTTGGAACCTTCAAAGGTAATGGACAGTGCTGATGTGTTGTCCACTGTTAGCAGGAAGGGTGAGCTGTCCCAGGCAAATTCAGAGGCTTTGACTGACCTTTTCAATCTGAAAGACCGAAGCATTAAATGTAATCTCATAAATTGCAGCTATGAAGGTCTTCTCAATCCGGCTGAAAATTTGAATTTCAATTCCCGCCATGCTAACTCCAACCTAAATGATATCAGTTCCAAGGAGAATGGCATTGCTAATCCATGCGCCCCTGGCCTCCTCGCAGATTGTTCTTCAAACCCAAAGTCAGAAATTAGAGGCCTCCCAAGTGAAAAAGCTGGAAACTCCATATCTGCTGGTAATGGCTCCCCTCAAATTTCTTCGACCAACCCTCATATCTTGGGGTCTCCTCCTAGAATGCAAAATACTCCGTGGAGCTCCCTCTTTGCGCATCCCCTGCAAAGCCATTCCTCAAATCTGGACACTTTTAAAGATACTGATCCAGAGGAAACTGAGATTGATTTTGAAGATGAGATTATTCAGAAATCTGAAAATAGATGGGGGAACTCTCTCGTGGGATATTTTCTTGGGAAAAAGCCTTACTTCATCGCATTAAGTAATCACCTACATAGAACATGGAAGCTAAAAGGATCTTTTCAGATCATATGGATTCATGGGGGTTTCTTTCTTTTCCAATTTAATGTTGCAGAGGATTGTGAGACGATCCTAGAGACCAATACAACTTTCGGTGGCCGCCCTCTTGTGCTTCGTCGATGGACGCCTGATATCTGCCTTGAAAAGCTTTCTTTGTCCACTATTCCTATATGGGTCCGGCTCCCTGAGTTGCATTTAAAATTTTAGACCCAACAAGGGATAAGCAAAATAGCCAGCAAGCTTGGTAAACCACTCTACATGGATGCTCATACCACTGATGGCACAAGGCTGGGTTATGCAAGGTTTTGTGTGGAAATTGAAGCTGGTAAGCATCTCCCTGAGTTCCTGGATCTCAAGACTTCTTCGGGCACATCCCACCAGAAACTTGTCTACGAATGGCGGCCTCCATCTTGCAATTCATGTAAAACTTTCGATCATCAGACCGCTGATTGTCCAAAAAGAGAGCCTCAAAAGGAAACAAAACTGGAATGGAGACCGGTTCAAAGCAAGCCTACTGAAAGGTTGGATACCGCTCCTCTTGCCAATTGTGATGTGGGTAATCTATCAATGGAGAACCCAGTTCCTGAAGTTCCATCTATACCCAGTCGAAACAGATTCTCAGTGTTAGATGAATCGATTTATGACCCCGAGAAGCAATCCCCCATTGAGTCTACTCAAATTTCTTCACCCTCCCTAGGGAGCCCACCAACGGGTGATGGAAGCTGGAAGGAAGTCCAAAACAAGAAAGCTAAGAAAGGGAAACAATCGACCATCCTCCTCCGGCCTCCCCCTTCTTTTGTTCTGCCTTCGATTTCAAAGCCACCTCCAAATTAAGTAAGGGCGTGTGGCGGCTCTAATGTGGAGATCCTCTCCTCTGGGTTTCCTTCACCGATGGAAGTTAATTTGTTTCTACCCCCTGTTGGTTTTGTTTATGTTTACTCTCTTGTTGCCCTTTTGAGCCTATTTTGCTCGTGTGTTGCCCCCTTGTCTAGGTGGGTTTGTCTCTATGTTCTCATTGTAATTCCTTTTTTCTTCTAATATATCTGGTCGGGGTCTGCCTAACCCCAGCTTACCTATCAAAAAAAAAAATCTAAGATCCAATACCCTCTCATCCTAATCTTAAAACTTGGCAAAAAACTCCTTGACACCATCTCTAGGGTTACTTATGTCCAAAAGATGGATGTTTTATAAAGTTTCTAAAATAAGAAGCTTTCTATTTCTCAATCTCCATCCTTCATCAGCTAAATCTAAGATTCAATACCCTCTGATTCTCAACCTTAAACGTGGCTAGAAGTTGGTTGACATCATCTCTAGGGTTTCAATACCATAAAAGGTGGTCATTCATCAACTAAATCTAAGTTTCAATACCATCTCATCCTCACCTCAAAACATGGCTAAAAGCTCCTTGACCCCATCTCTAAGGTCTCCTATGGCTAAAAATTGATGTTTTGAAAAGTTTCTAAAATAAGAAACTTTCTATTTTTTCAATCATCTTACTTTATCAACTAAATCTAAGATTCAATACCATCTCGTCCTGATCTCAAAACTTGGCAAAAAGCTTATTAACACTATCTCGAGGATTTCCCACGTCTAAAAGATGGATGTTTTTTAAAGTTTCTAAAATAATAAACTTTCTATTTCTTCAATTTCCATCCTTCATCAACTAAATCTAAGATTCAATACCATCTAATCCTCATCTCAAAATGTTGCTAAAAGCTCTTTGACACCATCTCTAGGGTTTACTAAGTATAAAAGTTTGATGTTTTATAAAGTTTCTATAATAGGAAACTTTTTTTTCCTTCAATCTCCTTCATTCAGCAACTAAATCTAAGATTCAATACCCTCTCATTCTCATCTCAAAACTTTGCTAAAAGCTCCTTGACACCATCTCTCGAGTTTCCAATGTCTCAAAGATGGATGTTTTATAAAGTTTCTAAAGTAAGAAACTTTCTATTTTTTCAATCTCCAACCTTCATCAGCTAAATCTAAGATTCAATACCACCTCATCATCAATCCAAAACTTGGCTAAAAGCTCATTGACACCATCTCTAGGGTCAGCTATGTCTAAACGACGGATGTTATATAAACTTTCTATTTTTTCAATCTCCATCCTTTATCAACAAAATCCATGATCCAATACCATCACATCCTTATCTCAAAACTTGACTGAAAGCTCCTTAACACCATCTCTAGGATTTCCTATGTCTAAAAGATGGATATTTTATAAAGTTTCTAAAACAAGAAACTTTCTACTTTTTCAATCTCCATCTTCCATCAACTAAATCTAAGATTGAAAACCATCTCATCATCATCCCAAAACTTGGCTAAAAGCTCTTTGACACCATCTCCAGGGTCTCTTATGTCTAGAAGATGGATGTTTTAGAGTTTCTAAAGTAAGAAATTTTCTATTTTTTAATTGAAGATCCTCTATCAACTAAATCTAAGATTCAATACCATCTCATCCTCTTCTAGAAACTTGGCTAAAAGCTTCTTTACACCACATCTAGGGTTTTCTATGTTTAAAAGATGGATGTTTTATAAAGTTTCTGAAATAAGAAACTTTATAATTTTTCAATCTCCATCCTTCATCAACTAAATCTATGATTCAATACCACCTAATCCTCATCTCAAAACTTAGCTAAAAGCACTTCGACACCATATCTAGGGTTAACAAAAAGTAAAAGATTGATATTTATAACGTTTCTAAAATAAGAAACTTTTTATTTCTTCAATCTCTATCCTTCAGCAACTTAATGTAAGATTCAATACCCTCTCATCCTAATCTTAAAACTTGACAAAAACTCCTTGACACCATCTCGAGGGTTTCTTATGTCCAAAAGATGGATGTTTTATAAAGTTTCTAAAATAAGAAGCTTTGTATTTTTCAATCTCCATCCTTCATTTGCTAAATCTAAGATTCAATACCCTCTGATTCTCAACCCAAAACGTGGCTAGAAGTTGGTTGACATCATCTCTAGGGATTCAATACCATAAAAGGTGGTCCTTCTCAACTAAATCTAATTTTCAGTACCATCTTATCCTCAATCCCTTTCCTTCTGCCAAGTGTCATGGCCAGGATAAATGGAACGTCCTGACCCAGGCATCCCAAATGTCATTCATTTTAGTCCAGCCTCTGCTTTCGAAGCAAGCTTAGGACGAGCTAGTCTGCGATCTTCAACCTGTAAGGAAGATAGAGTTGTTTCCTCTTTCATCGGAACTTCACCTAGTGGGAGCTCCCCTCACCTCCCTCTCCTTGAGGTAGGTCCCCAGCGTCCTCGAAAACAGAGTTTATTGTCTTTGGAGCAGGTTGACCAGATTCTGTATCCTCCCAAAAGTTCAGAAAAGGAAAAAGCTCACCTTGTTACTCAGATGAAATCCTCTCATAAGAAATCCAGGAAGGCAGCTCGTATTCCCATCCTGTAGAGCCCCCCTTTGGAAGGAGACATTCAGGTTAAAATGGCTCCTGAAGGCCCCACAGTCAACGATTTTATCATCTCAGCTGCTACAGAAAAACCTGCAACCTCCCCCAACATGGAACAAGCGAGGAAGAAGAAGAACCCTGTGTGCTCTCTTTATCCTCTGGGTAATAGTGAGGGAAACGATCTTGGACCGTTTCCTGCCCTTGCAGATACGGTGAGATTATCCCCCCAATCTAATGGTCCACCTATCTCCCCTTCTAGTGCGGGCCCACAAATTAATATCAAACTCGCTGAAGCGAGAAAGGTGGAAATTTTTTCCCGCCTAGAAAATGGGTCTATTTTTGAACGACATTCTCAGTGTCTAAATGGCCTATCTGCTGGTCAATATGAAATAGCTTCTGATAAAAGTCACACTCTTAGTGATCTGCAAGATCCTGGAGCTTCTACCCAGGGAAGTGCTGGAGGCAAGGGCGAAAATTCAAAAATCCCCATACATCAGTGGAGGTCTCTGTTCTTCAGAAGTGAGGAGAAAGAATCGACAAAGCTACGCTTTCGTCAGCCTAGCATCATGGAAGAAGGTTATAAAAAGATCTTCTTTGCAGATGAAGAGGTTATGGAGATTGGACAAAAATGGACCAATTCGTTGGTGGGCTACTTCATAGGTCATAGACCTTATTTTGTTAATATTAGAGAAAATTTGTTGAAAAAATGGAAGATCAAGGGTGATCTTCAGGTGTTTACCCTGAATAAGGGATTCTATCTGTTCTAGTTCTCCTGTGAGGAGGACAGTAGATATGTCCTTGAGTCTTGCGACCATTCCTATGGGGGCAGACCTATAATTCTTCGCAAATGGTGCCCTGATACCCCTTTAGAGAAACTCAACCTCACCTCTGTCCCAATTTGGATCCGCCTCCCAGGGCTTCCTCTTCAGTTTTGGAGTGCTAATGGGATTAGCAAAATTGCCAGTTACATTGGAAACCCCTTATACATGGACTCTAAGACTGCAGATACTACCAGATTGAGCTATGCCAGATGTTGAATCGAAGTTGAACCTGGGAATCCTTACCCTGAGGCTATTCCCATTCACACCTCCAAGGGAGTCCACAATCAAGAAGTCCAATATGACTGGAAACCAAGTGCTTGCAAGCAGTGTAACAATTTCAGCCACACATCTGAAGCTTGCCCCAAAAACAATATACAAGTCAGAGAGCAGAAACCTACCCAGGTTTGGAGGCAGGTGACAAGGGATTTAAAAGGTCCCCCCAAAGTTGCAAAATCTGTTAACAATGGTAAGGATCCTGAGGAGGAGACTCTTGACCCTTCTTCAAGTGACCCAGCTGTCACAGAATTTGATAACAATGGTAAGAATCCTGAGGAGGAGATCCTAGACCTCTCCTCAAGTGACCCAGCTCAAAGCAAGGATACCTATCCTGTTAAATCTCTTTTTCTTAGCCCCAACATTAAAGTGCAGAACAGCTACATGGCTCTAAAGAACCTTAATGATTCAGAACCTGAGGAAAGTCCAGTAAATGTTGAAGGTCAAAACCAGGAGGTTCAGGACCTGAATGGCACTGCTAGTTCCCAAATCCATGCCTGCGAAATGCCTCCATCAGGTAGGCCCACTAAAATTCTTCCACCCTGTTTTGATGGTAGCTCTAGGAGCATGGAATGTTAGGGGCCTTTGCTCCGAAACTAAAAGGGGGGATATAAAGAGAATCATCCAAGAAAACAAGCTCTCCCTCATTTGCCTGTCTGAAACCAAAGCTATGAAAGTCGATGTGCAGCAGTTCTCGTCTGAAATTTGTGAAAATTGGGATTGCCAAACAAATTATGAATTCTGTGTCAAAGGAAGAATCTGGGACCTCTGGGACCCAAAGGTGATAACCTTTCAAGTCCTCTATATGACTTCCCAAATTATTCATGGGGAATGTCAATTTATCTTGTCTGGTCACTCCATTAAACTCTCTGCTATCTATGCCTCAAACGATGCATTTGAGCACAGACAACTCTGGTCTTCTTTAGTGGGGCTCGCTTCAGCTGCTCAGGAGCCTTGGATTGCTTTGGGAGATTTTAACATCACTCGATTTGCTGATGAGAGATGGGGAGGAGCTGCTCCTAACACCTCTGACATGAATGATTTCAATGATTGTATTGAGGATTGCTCTCTTCTAGACTTAAGATCAGTTGGCCAAACCCTCTCTTGGAATAACAGATCTCGCACTGGTCACAATTTTTTCCAATCTCTTATGTTCACTACAACAATTCTGGCCTATCCGATCATTCCCCTCTCATTGTCTCCACTTCCCCTGTGCATACTACAGGAGGAATACCGTTCAAATTCCATAACATGTGGCTTTCTGACACTTCCCTCTATGAGGTTGTTGAGAGAGCTTGGAATTTGAAGATTCGTGGGAACCCAATGTTCAAAATCTTCAAGAAACTCCAAGGTACTAAGAGAGCTATCAAAAACTGGAATCAAAATAGCTTCGGGAGGGTGGACATCCTAGCTCCTCAACTCAGAAAAGCTTTAGATGAGATCCAAACAAAGGTTGATTGGACCCTCGAAACATTAGCCTCAGAGCTGAGGAACAAGACATTCGGGAGAAGTTCACCCGGACAGCCAAGCAGGAAGAGAGTCTGTTTCATCAAAAATCCAGAGTTGACTGGTTAAATCTTGGTGACTCTAATACTGAGTATTTTCACTCTGCCATGTCCATGCGAAGAAACCAGAACCAGATTCAGGCGATTGAAGACTATAACGGAGAGATCTGTACTGAACCCAAGGGAATTACTGACATTCTGGTTAACCACTTCTCTTGCTTGCTAAACCACAATATCCCCATGATTGGAGATCTTCCTGAACCTCAGTATAAGTTGTCTCCTGATGATGCCCAAGACCTTGTTAGGCCTTTCAAGGCCGAGGAGATAAAGGAGGTGGTTTTCAAATGTGATGGGAATTGGGCCCCTGGCCCTGATGGTTTTAATGGGGCCTTCTTTAAGCACTTCTGGTACCTAATCGGGGAAGAGGTAACTGAAGCTATCCAGTATTTCTTTCGATCTAGCAACCTCCTTCCTGCCTTCAACACCACTTTTATAGCCCTGATTCCAAAATGTAGTGGAGCCTTCTCCCCCAACCATTTTAGACCCATCTCCTTGTGCAATTTCTTCTATAAAATCATAACCAAGCTTATGGCTTATAGATTAAGCAAAATTTTGAACCAGATTGTCAGCCCCAATCAGTTTGCCTTCATCAAGGATCGATTAATCCAAGATAATGTCCTCCTCACTCATGATCTATGTCATAACTTCCACAAGGTTTCCAACACTAAAGCCTTATGTTTAAAGCTAGACCTGAAAAAAGCTTATGATTATGTTATTCATGGAGCTCTCCTTGGCTTCCCCCCTATGTGGTGCACCTGGATTTCTAAGTGCATTGCCTCTCCTTCATTCTCGGTTCTTCTCAATGGATCCCCGAAGGGATTCTTTCAGTCCACTAATGGGCTAAGACAAGGGGACCCCCTGTCCCCTCTGCTATTCTGCCTGGTAATGGAAATCTTCTCTTGCATGCTGAATTCTGTTCAAGCCATGGGTAAAATAAAAACTCCGTTTTCCAAAGGAAATCTCAATATAAACCATGTCATGTATGCTGATGATGTAATGATCTTTATCACCCCAGACATCGAATCTGTTGCAGGTATTAAAGACTGCCTCCAATCCTTCAAGCTCATTTCTGGTCTTGATGTCAACGTTCAGAAAAGTAAAGCTTTCCTATCCGGCACTACTGACCAACTCAAGAACCAGATTTGCGCCTCCCTTTGCATCAATGAAGGATCGCTCCCAATTAAATACCTGGGCCTCCCCCTGATTACCAAGAGGCTGTCTAGCCAAGATTGCCAACCATTATTAACCAAAATTCGGCGTAGGTTGGGCATGTGGAATAACAAAAAGCTATGGGGCAGGGAGAATCGAACTGATCAAAGCTGTCCTCACCTCTTTCCAGATATACTGGTCTGCAACCTACAACATCCCCATGGAAATTCTGCTCGAGATCGAGAAAATGTTTCGAAACTTCCTTTGGGGGGGGACTGACCATCATAAAAAGTACTATCCAATTGCTTGGGACTCGGTCTGTCGGCCAAAAAAAGAAGGTGGTGTGGGGATCTGCAGAGTTGTTGACATCAACAAAACCTCCCAATTGAAACTCCTCTGGCACATTGTTCATAACAGGACATCCCTGTGGGTTAGATGGTTTAAAGTCAAATACCTAAAGAAAAGTAATTTCTGGAATAGACCTATGCCTTCCAACCCGGCCTGGGGGGTGAGAAGTATATTCAACTGCAGAGATTTGGCAAAGTCTTACCTTTGCTACTGTGTGGGCAAAGGCAGAGGTATTGATTTTTGGACTGACCCGTGGCATCCGGATGGACCCGTCCAATCTCTAACATCTGAAGGGGAGCTATACTGCATAACTAAGAAGATATCTATAGAATGTATGAAGCAGGATGGGAGTTGGGATCACATAACACACCAGGCTCATTTGCCCCAAATCAAAAAGATTATGAAAACAGGGCTTTACTCCAACAAGGATGCTGACAGAATTATTTGGAAGGACAACCCAAATGGGAAATTTTCTCTCAGATCAGCTTGGAACCAATGTAGAACTCGATGCGCTGAGGTTCCTTGGTTCAAGACTGTCTGGAATAAAGGCCATATCCCTAGACACAGCTTCACCACCTGGCAAGCAATGCACAACAGACTCAGTACTCGGGACATGCTCTTCTTCCTCGGCTCAAACAGAGACCTCAGTTGTCTTCTCTGTAAAGCTGAGCCTGAATCTGTAAGTCATCTGTTCTTTCAATGCTCCTACTCGGCCTGGATTTGGAGGTCTATTCTATGGAGGTGTGGGTACAGGAGGAAACCTCAAAAGACCCTCTTACAGGAAGAACTGTGGATCCGGGAAAAGTTTAAAGGGGATGGGCAGGCCACCTCGATTATGCGGATTAGTTTCTGTGTGGTGGTGTACACGATCTGGAGAGAAAGAAATAGCCCGCTGCACGGGAAACCTCCTTGCCATAAGACCAGTACCCTCCAAAGATGCATCAGGTTAATTCATTCTAGGCTCGCTCATCTTCAACTTGGTGATGATATGAGCAGGAAAAATGTTGCAACTGCTGCAAATTTTGGTTTACCTAGCTTCCAAGTGAAGACCGATGCTGTTTTCTGCTCCTGGACCAGGCCGGAACACAGTTTTATCAAGCTCAATACTGATGCTGCTGTTCAGAATGGAAAGGGTGGAATTGGGGGTTTAATTCGAAACTCTGCGGGGGAGGTTCATGTCATGTTCTCTATTCGGTTGGGCTGTGAGGAGATCCATATTCTAGAAATAAAAGCCATCCTCCATGGCATCAAACTCCTTCGGATGGGAGGGCATGAATCCATCTGGATCGAATCCGATTCTTTGACCGCGGTGAATGTGATCTTAGAGAAGTGGGAGTGTCCCCGGAAAGCCATTCCAATTGTTGAAGAAATTCGTGACGCCCTCCTAAAAACTCAGAACTGGAAATTGTCCCATACTTGGAGAGAAGCGAATGGCGCTGCGGACTTTCTGTCAAAGCCAGACTGCTGTTGCGAAGGGGCTGCCCTCCCCCCTTCTAGTATTCCCCCAAAGCTTAGGGATATCCTGGATCTGGATGCAGCCGGCCATATTTACCCTCGATTGTAAGGTTATCTTAGTGACCCACAAATCCGTAGTGACGGTCAGTGTTGTGGTTAGGTGTTGGTGTAGGGGTGCTATCTGTAACCCAACTTGTGGTATTTTTCTGCAATGCTCTTTGATTTTCCTTTTGGATATATGCCTTTGTTGCCCTTCTGGCCCCCCTATGTAATCCTTTTTCATTGGTTTTATTCTAGCCGGTCGGGGTCTGCCTAACCCCAGCTTACCAATCACAAAAAAAAAAAAATCTTATCCTCACCTCAAAACATGGCTAAAAGCTCCATGACCCCATCTCTATGGTCTCCTATTGCTAAAAATTGATGTTTTGTTTCTAAAATAAGAAACTTTCTATTTTTTCAATCTTCTTACTTTATCAACTAAATCTAAGATTCAATACTATCTCGTCCTGATCTCAAAACTTGGCAAAAAGCTTATTAACACTATCTCGAGGATTTCCCACGTCTAAAAGATGGATGTTTTATAAAGTTTCTAAAATAATAAACTTTCTATTTCTTCAATCTCCATCCTTCATCAACTAAATCTAAGATTCAATACCAACTAATCCTCATCTCAAAATGTTGCTAAAAGCTCTTTGACACCATCTCTACGGTTTACTAAGTATAAAAGTTTGATGTTTTATAAAGTTTCTAAAATAGGAAACTTTTTTTTCTTTCAATCTCCATCATTCATCAACTAAATCTAAGATTCATTACCCTCTTATTCTCATCTCAAAACTTTGCTAAAAGCTCCTTGACACCATCTCTCGAGTTTCCAATGTCTCAAAGATGGATGTTTTATAAAGTTTCTAAAATAAGAAACTTTCTATTTTTTCAATCTCCATCCTTCATCAGCTAAATCTAAGATTCAATACCATCTCATCATCAATCCCAAACTTGGCTAAAAGCTCATTGACACCTCTAGGGTCAGCTATGTCTAAAAGATGGATGTTATATAAACTTTCTATTTTTTCAATCTCCATCCTTTATCAACAAAATCCAAGATCCAATACCATCACATCCTCATCTCAAAACTTGACTGAAAGCTCCTTAACACCATCTCTAGGATTTCCTATGTCTAAAAGATGGATATTTTATAAAGTTTCTAAAACAAGAAACTTTCTACATTTTCAATCTCCATCTTCCATCAACTAAATCTAAGATTTAAAACCATCTCATCATCATCCCAAAACTTGGCTAAAAGCTCTTTGACACCATCTCCAGGGTCTTTTATGTCTAGAAGCTGGATGTTTTAGAGTTTCTAAAATAAGAAACTTTCTATTTTTTAATTCAATATCCTCTATCAACTAAATCTAAGATTCAATACCATCTCATCCTCTTCTACAAACTTGGCTAAAAGCTTCTTTACACCACATCTAGGGTTTTCTATGTCTAAAAGATGGATGTTTTATAAAGTTTCTAAAATAAGAAACTTTATAATTTTTCAATCTTCATCATTCATCAACTAAATCTATGATTCAATACCACCTAATCCTCATCTCAAAACTTAGCTAAAAGCACTTCGACACCATATCTAGGGTTTACAAAAAGTAAAAGATTGATATTTATAAAGTTTCCAAAATAAGAAACTTTTTATTTCTTCAATCTCTATCCTTCAGCAAGTAAATCTACGATTCAATACCCTCTCATCCTAATCTTAAAACTTGGCAAAAAACTCCTTGACACCATCTCTAAGGTTTCTTATGTCCAAAAGATGGATATTTTATAAAGTTTCTAGAATAAGAAGCTTTCTATTTTTTCAATCCCCATCCTTCATCAGCTAAATCTAAGATTCAATACCTTCTGATTCTCAACCCAAAACGTGGCTAGAAGTTGGTTTACATCATCTCTAGGGTTTAAATACCATAAAAGGTGGTTCTTCATCAACTAAATCTAAGTTTCAATATCATCTCATCCTCACCTCAAAACATGGCTAGAAGCTCCTTGACCCCATCTCTAGGGTCTCCTATTGCTAAAAATTGAGGTTTTGAAAAGTTTCTAAAATAAGAAACTTTCTATTCTTTCAATCTTCTTACTTTATCAACTAAATCTAATATTCAATAGTATCTCGTCCTGATCTCAAAACTTGGCAAAAAGCTTATTAACACTGTCTCGAGGATTTACCACGTCTAAAAGATGAATGTTTTATAAAGTTTCTTAAATAATAAACTTTCTATTTCTTCAATCTCCATCTTTCATCAACTAAATCTAAGATTCAATACCATCTAATCCTCATCTCAAAATGTTTTTTTTTTTTTTTATGGGTAAGCTGGGGTTAGGCAGGACCCCGACCAGATATATTAATAGAAAACGAAAGATATACAAGGAGCAAGAGAGCAACCCCCTAACATGAAGGGGGGAACAAAGAAGCAACAAGCCAAAACAAAAGCAACAAAACAGAGCGAAATCCCAAGATATAGCACAGAAAAAAGAAAATAAAATAGAAGACAAGCCCGAACAAGGGCAAAGCTCCAACACTGCAAGGGGGGACTATAGCAACCTACCAAGCAAGGACCGGAGAAAAGTAGCTACAGCCCTCTGGGGATCAGAACCTTCCAGGGATAAGGCCTTTGAAAGCTGGTGGAGTTCGAAACCCAGGTAGGGGGGGAACAAAAGGCAAAACCTTCCCTTTCTTTTTTGAGACTAAATTCCAGGGTTCTCCATTGGAAGAAGAGGGAATAGAAGCTGAATTAGATAATGGACTATCTAATGGGGGCTTACTACTATCAATCACATTTGTTATCCCAGTTGCTTTGCCTTTGTCAATTGCGTCTGGGGGAATCGGGGTGATGGGTGCTCCCTTGGATACCATATTTCCTTGATCACAGAGGGCATCAAATCTATTATAGAGGAGATTCTGATTAGGAGGCAGGCTCCTACAGGAAGGAGGATGATTTTCGGGAGATGACTTAGCTTGCTCAGGGACAACCCTCTTTTGGACAGGTTTCCAAACCTTTTTGGGGGCCACATGAGAAGAAATTAAGGTACAATTTTCCAAAGAGTGGCTGAAATCTTTGCATCTAGAACATGCCTTGGGCTTCCAATCATAAACAATTTCTTGAATGATCTCCCCAGAGGAAGTTTTAAGCTTTATAGAGTCAGGGAGGGCTTGCTCTGCTGCAATTTGGATGCAAATTCTTGCAAAGTGGAGCCTTGAAGTTTCAGCTGTGTGGGTATCCATGTAAAGCGGCTTTCCGATCATGCTTCCAATTCTACTCAAGCAGTGAGGGTTCCAGAATTTGAGGTGAAGCCCAGGAAGACGAACCCAAATTGGGATTTCTGGCAATTTTTTCTTTTCAAGTAAGGAATCAGAATCCCACCTCTGCAATATAAGAGGTTTTCCTCCATAATGGAGGTTGTTGCCTTCCAGGACTCTAGTACATTCTTCAGAGCAAGAGAACTTGAGCAAAAGGAATCCATTTTGCAGAGAAACAACTTGGAGAGGGCCTGTAAGGTTCCATTTCCTAGAGAGGGTTTCTTTAAGAGTGGAGAAGAATGGCCGTCTCCCAAGGAAATACCCCACAAGACAATTTGCCCACTGATTTTCATACCTTTGGATCTCTTCATCTTGAAAAAGAATTTCCAGATTTGATTTTTCTTCCTCAGCTGGCGAAATTTCTGTGAGTTTAGTTGGGATAGGATGGTTTGCAATGCAAGGAGCGGAATTCTGATCATTGAACAGATTTTTCCAAGGGAGATTTACAGCTGGTAGTAGGTCAACTATATTTGCTGAAGAAATCTCCTTCCCAATTGCCTTTGCATCAGAAAGACCACCATTGATCTTGAGAGGGCCAACACCAGCTGAATTTGGAGCAGTAATGCAGATAACAGGAGGAACTTGAGGGTCTCTGCTTGAACCGAAGTTTGAAGAGACCACTGGATATTCATTACCAGGGGCGAAGATGGTAGTGGCTGGATTGGGAACAAAGCCATCCACTATAGATCCATGATTGGCTATGGTAGGAAGACCATTGAGGTCATTTTCAATGGGATCTGAAGATTGCGGGGAAAGAGCGGCAGTGCTATCACTGTTTTCAAAACTGGAAGAAAAAAGGGTTGATTTCCCTCCCTTTTCAGCACAGCCTTGAAAAGCTTGAGTGAGACTAGCTTTGGTGGATTCCTCCAAGGGTCCTCCAAACAAGCAAGTCTTCGATTTCAAAGTTGAACCAGTAATGACAGCACTAGTACTCTGCACTGTGCAGGATTTCATTTGACCAGCAGTCATGGCAGTTATGGCAACATCAGTACCTCCTGCTGAATTTAATGCTCCAGTACTAGGTTGTAAGCTAGCATCCTTAGGATCAGTGCAAGGCTGTAAGGGGAGAGTACTAGTAGAGCTGTCTTTGCCATTTAATGCCTGATGCATCTCATTTATTGTTGTGTCATTCTTTGACTGATGGAGCTCTATTTGAAGAAGAAAACCAACAGAATCTTGGGCAATAACCAAAGGGTAATGCACGAAACTGGTTTTGTCCAAACCATTGGAGCGGTTTTTGAAGTTGGATTCCTGGTTTGGACAGGAGGTTTTTTCCACAGCAATGGCAGAATCATCAACAAATGGAGGGTGTCCAATTTGAGAAGCAGCCAGACTGATTTTCAATCTATCTTCATAGCTGGAAAAGATTTCTTCCTCATCTTCAATTTGCTGTTGATAAAAAGCTTTGGCCTTCTTTCTACTCTTCTTGTTCTTACTCTTCTTTTTTGATGAGGAGCTAGACTCAGCAGAAAGGATAGAATGGGCTGGAGAGTGAAAAATCTCGGCATCAATGTCCTTTAGGATGTCCAATTTGGCTTTCAAGGTCAAGGAGTTAACTATATTTTCATTGTCAACAAGGGCTTTGATTTTGAAAAGTCTTTCACTTGGGGATTCTACTTTACTTAACTTGTATTGGATGAACTGAGTGAAGGTCAATGGCTGATGCTCATCGTCCAGCAGCTCAGGTAAGCTGGAATCTAGAGTTTCCAACAAACCAGGAGATGCCTGAACGTGAAAATCTTTGGATTTTCTCTGAATGCCCGGGGACCAGTTGATCTTTAAGTTACCAACATTCTTTGGAGCAGGATCACCATCCGAATCCTCATGGGGACCCAGAACTGATGCTTCATGTTCTTCTCTCATACTTAGGAAAACAGAAACTAATCTTGATTTTCCTCTCCTTCACAAAACTGAGCTTAAAACCAGGGAAACACAGAAAAACTGAACCTAAAACCAGGGATTTACCATTGAAAACGAGTCTAAAAAAGGGCGGAACAAGAAGGGCTTGGGCCCTTGCTGCTTCGCCGGCCGCCGCCGGCTCTCGCCGGAGAGAGGTGGGGAAGAAGAAGACTTTTCTCTCTCCTCAGAGTTTCTCTCTCCTCAGAGAGTCCCTCAGAGAGTCCCTCTCCTCAGATTTTCTCTCTCCTCAGAGAGTCCCTCTCTCAAAATGTTGCTAAAAGCTCTTTGACACCATCTCTAGGGTTTACTAAGTATAAAAGTTTGATGTTTTATAAAGTTTCTAAAATAGAAAACTTTTTTTTCTTTCAATCTCTATCATTCAGCAACTAAATCTAAGATTCAGTACCCTCTCATTCTCATCTCAAAACTTTGCTAAAAGCTCCTTGACACCATATCTCAAGTTTCCAATGTCTCAAAGATGGATGTTTTATAAAGTTTCTAAAATAAGAAACTTTCAATTTTTTCAATCTCCATCCTTCATTAGCTAAATCTAAGATTCAATACCATCTCATCATCAATCCAAAACTTGGCTAAAAGCTCATTGACACCATCTCTAGGGTCAGCTATGTCTAAACGATGGATGTTATATAAACTTTCTATTTTTTCAATCTCCATCCTTTTATCAACAAAATCCAAGATCCAATACCATCACATCCCCATCTCAAAACATGACTGAAAGCTCCTTAACACCATCTCTAGGATTTCCAATATCTAAAAGATGGATATTTTATAAAGTTTCTAAAATAAGAAACTTTCTACATTTTCAATCTCCATCTTCCATCAACTAAATCTAAGATTTAAAACCATCTCATCATTATCCCAAAACTTGGCTAAAAGCTCTTTGACACCATCTCCAGGGTCTCTTATGTCTAGAAGATGGATGTTTTTGAGTTTCTAAAATAAGAAACTTTCTATTTTTTAATTCAGTATCCTATATCAACTAAATCTAAGATTCAATACCATCTCATCCTCTTCATGAAACTTGGCTAAAAGCTTCTTTACACCACATCTAGGGTTTTCTATTTCTAAAAGATGGATGTTTTATAAAGTTTCTAAACTAAGAACCTTTGTAATTTTTCAATCTCCATCCTTCATCAACTAAATCTATGATTCAATACCACCTAGTCCTCATCTCAAAACTTAGCTAAAAGCACTTCGACACCATATCTAGGGTTTACAAAAAGTAAAAGATTGATATTTATAAAGTTTCTAAAATAAGAAACTTTTTATTTCTTCAATCTCTATCCTTCAGGAACTAAATCTAAGATTGAATATCCTCTCATCCTAATCTTAAAACTTGGCAAAAAACTCCGTGACACCATCTCTATGGTTTCTTATGTCCAAAAGATGGATGTTTTATAAAGTTTCTAAAATAAGAAGCTTTCTATTTTTTCAATCTCCATCATTCATCAGCTAAATCTAAGATTCAATACCCTCTGTTTCTCAACCCAAAATGTGGCTAGAAGTTGGTTGACATCATCTCTAGGGTTTCAATCCCATAAAAGGTGGTCATTCATCAACTAAAGCTAAGTTTCAATACCATCTCACCCTCACCTCAAAACTTGGCTAAAAGCTCATTGACGCCATTTATAGGGTCTCCTATGGCTAAAAATTGATGTTTTGAAAAGTTTTTAAAATAAGAAATTTTCTATTTTCTAAATCTTCTTACTTTATCAACTAAATCTAAGATTCAATACCATATTGTCCTGATCTGAAAACTTGGCAAAAAGCTTATTAACACTATCTCGAGGATTTCACACATCTAAAAGATGGATAATTTATAAAGTTTCTAAAATAATTAACTTTCTATTTCTTCAATCTCCATCCTTCATCAACTAAATCTAACATTCAATATCATCTAATCCTCATCTCAAAATGTTGCTAAAAGCACTTTGACACCATCTCTAGGGTTTACTAAGTATAAAAGTTTGATGTTTTATAAAGTTTCTAAAATACGAAACGTTTTTTTCCTTGAATCTCCATCATTCATCAACTAAATCAAAGTTTCAGTACCCTCTCATTCTCATCTCAAAACTTTGCTAAAAGCTCCTTCACACCATCTCTCGAGTTTCCAATGTCTCAAAGATGGATGTTTTATAAAGTTTCTAAAATCAGAAACTTTCAATTTTTTCAATCTCCATCCTTCATCAGCTAAATCTAAGATTCAATACCATCTCATCATCAATCCAAAACTTGGCTAAAAGCTCATTGACACCATATCTAGGGTCAGCTATGTGTAAACGATGGATGTTATATAAACTTTCTAAAATAAGAAACTTTCTAATTTTTCAATCTCCATCCTTTATTAACAAAATCCAAGATCCAATACCATCATATCCTCATCTCAAAACTTGACTGAAAGCTCCTTAACACCATCTCTAGGATTTCCTATGTCTAAAAGATGGATATTTGATAAAGTTTCTAAAACAAGAAACTTTCTACTTTTTCAATCTTCATCTTCCATCAACTAAATCTAAGATTTAAAACCATCTCATCATCATCCCAAAACTTGGCTAAAAGCTCTTTGACACCATCTCCAGGGCTCTTATGTCTAGAAGATGGATGTTTTAGAGTTTCTCAAATAAGAAACTTTCTATTTTTTAATTCAATATCCTCTATCAACTAAATCTAAGATTCAATACCATCTCATCTTCTTCTACAAACTTGGCTAAAAGCTTCTTTACACCACATCTAGGGTTTTCTATGTCTAAAAGATGGATGTTTTATAAAGTTTCAAAAATAAGAAACTTTGTAATTTTTCAATCTCCATCATTAATCAACTAAATCTATGATTCAATACCACCTAATCCTCATCTCAAAACTTAGCTAAAAGCACTTCCACACCATATCTAGGGTTTAAAAAAGTAAAAGATTGATATTTATAAAGTTTCTAAAATAACAAACTTTTTATTTCTTCAATCTCTATCCTTCAGCAACTAAATCTAAGATTCAATACCCTCTCATCCTAATCTTAAAACGTGGCAAAAAACACCTTGACACCATCTCTAGGGTTTCTTATGTCCAAAAGATGGATGTTTTATAAAGTTTCTAAAATAAGAAGCTTTCGATTTTTTCAATCTCCATCATTCATCAGCTAAATCTAAGATTCAATACCCTCTGATTCTCAACCCAAAACGTGGCTAGAAGTTGGTTGACATCATCTCTAGGGTTTAGATACCATAAAAGGTGGTCCTTCATCAACTAATCTAAGTTTCAATACCATCTCATCCTCACCTCAAACATGGCTAAAAGCTCCTTGACCCCATCTCTAGGGTCTCTTATGGCTAAAAATTGAGGTTTTGAAAAGTTTCTAAAATAAGAAACTTTCTATTCTTTCAATCTTCTTACTTTATCAACTGAATCTAATATTCAATACTATCTCGTCCTGATCTCAAAACTTGGCAAAAAGCTTATTAACACTGTCTCGAGGTTTCCCACGTCTAAAAGATGAATGTTTTATAAAGTTTCTAAAATAATAAACTTTCTATTTCTTCAATCTCCTTCTTTCATCAACTAAATCTAAGATTCAATACCATCTAATCCTCATCTCAAAATGTTGCTAAAAGCTCTTTGACACCATCTCTAGGGTTTACTTAGTAAAAAAGTTTGATGTTTTATAAAGTTTCTAAAATAGTAAACTTTTTTTTCTTTCAATCTCCATCATTCAGCAACTAAATCTAAGATTCAGTACCCTCTCATTCTCATCTCAAAACTTTGCTAAAAGCTCCTTGACACCATATCTCGAGTTTCCAATGTCTCAAAGATGGATGTTTTATAAAGTTTCTAAAATAAGAAACTTTCAATTTTTTTAATTTTTTCAATCTCTATCCTTCATCATCTAAATCTAAGATTCAATATCATCTCATCATCAATCCAAAAATTGCCTAAACGCTCATTGACACCATCTCTAGGGTCAGCTATGTCTAAACGATGGATGTTATATAAACTTTCTATTTTTTCAATCTCCATCCTTTTATCAACAAAATCCAAGATCCAATACCATCACATCCCCATCTCAAAACTTGACTGAAAGCTCCTTAACACCATCTCTAGGATTTCCTATGTCTAAAAGATGGATATTTTATAAAGTTTCTAAAATAAGAAACTTTCTACTTTTTCAATCTCCATCGTCCATCAACTAAATCTAAGATTTAAAACCATCTCATCATCATCCCAAAACTTGGCTAAAAGCTCTTTGACGCCATCTCCAGGGTCTCTTATGTCTAGAAGATGGATGTTTTAGAGTTTCTAAAATAAGAAACTTTCTATTTTTTAATTCAATATCCTCTATCAACTAAATCTAAGATTCAATACCATCTCATCCTCCTCTACAAACTTGGCTAAAAGCTTCTTTACACCACATCTAGGGTTTTCTTTGTCTAAAAGATGGATGTTTTATAAAGTTTGAAAAATAAGAAACTTTGTAATTTTTCAATCTTCATCATTAATCAACTAAATCTACGATTCAATACCACCAAGTCCTCATCTCAAAACTTAGCTAAAAGCACTTCGACACCATATCTAGGGTTTACAAAAAGTAAAAGATTGATATTTATAAAGTTTCTAAAATAAGAAACTTTTTATTTCTTCAATCTCTATCCTTCAGCAAGTAAATCTACGATTCAATACCCTCTCATCCTAATCTTAAAACTTGGCAAAAAACTCCTTAACACCATCTCTAGGGTTTCTTATGTCCAAAAGATGGATGTTTTATAAAGTTTCTAGAATATGAAGTTTTCTATTTTTTCAATCTCCATCCTTCATCAGCTAAATCTAAGATTCAATACCTTCTGATTCTCAACCCAAAACGTGGCTAGAAGTTGGTTGACATCATCTCTAGGGTTTAAATACCATAAAAGGTGGTCCTTCATCAACTAAATCTAAGTTTCAATACCATCTCATCCTCACCTCAAACATGGCTAAAAGCTCCTCGACCCCATCTCTAGGGTCTCCTATGGCTAAAAATTGAGGTTTTGAAAAGTTTCTAAAATAAGAAACTTTCTATTCTTTCAATCTTCTTACTTTATCAACTGAATCTAATATTCAATACTATCTCGTCCTGATCTCAAAACTTGGCAAAAAGCTTATTAACACTGTCTCGAGGTTTCCCACGTCTAAAAGATGAATGCTTTATAAAGTTTCTAAAATAATAAACTTTCTATTTCTTCAATCTCCTTCTTTCATCAACTAAATCTAAGATTCAATACCATCTAATCCGCATCTCAAAATGTTGCTAAAAGCTCTTTGACACCATCTCTAGGGTTTACTAAGTATAAAAGTTTGATGTTTTATAAAGTTTCTAAAATAAGAAACTTTTTTTTCTTTCAATCTCCATCATTCAGCAACTAAATCTAAGATTCAGTACCCTCTCATTCTCATCTCAAAACTTTGCTAAAAGCTCCATGACACCATATCTCGAGTTTCCAATGTCTCAAAGATGGATGTTTTATAAAGTTTCTAAAATAAGAAACTTTCTATTGTTTCAATCTCCATCCTTCATCAGCTAAATCTAAGATTCAATACCATCTCATCATCAATCCAAAACTTGGCTAAAAGCTCATTAACACCATCTAAAGGGTCAGGTATGTCTAAAAGATGGATGTTATATAAACTTTCTATTTTTTCAATCTCCATCCTTTTATCAACAAAATCCAAGATCCAATACCATCACATCCCCATCTCAAAACTTGACGGAAAGCTCCTTAACACCATCTCTAGGATTTCCTATGTCTAAAAGATGGATATTTTATAAAGTTTCTAAAATAAGAAACTTTCTACTTTTTCAATCTCCATCTTCCATCAACTAAATCTAAGATTTAAAACCATCTCATCATCATCCCAAAACTTGGCTAAAAGCTCTTTGACACCATCTCCAGGGCCTCTTATGTCTAGAAGATGGATGTTTTAGACTTTCTAAAATAAGATACTTTCTATTTTTTAATTCAATATCCTATATCAACTAAATCTAAGATTCAATACCATCTCATCCTCTTCTCTAAACTTGGCTAAAAGCTTCTTTACACCACATCTAGGGTTTTCTATGTCTAAAAGATGGATGTTTTATAAAGTTTCTAAAATAAGAAACTTTATAATTTTTCAATCTCCATCATTCATCAACTAAATCTATGATTCAATACCACCTAATCCTCATCTAAAAACTTAGCTAAAAGCACTTCGACACCATATCTAGGATTTACAAAAAGTAAAAGATTGATATTTATAAAGTTTCCAAAAATAAGAAACTTTTTATTTCTTCAATCTCTATCCTTCAGCAAGTAAATCTACGATTTAATACCCTCTCATCCTAATCTTAAAACTTGGCAAAAAACTCCTTGACACCATCTCTAGGGTTTCTTATGTCCAAAAGATGGATGTTTTATAAAGTTTCTAGAATAAGAAGCTTTCTATTTTTTCAATCTCCATCCTTCATCAGCTAAATCTAAGATTCAATACCTTCTGATTCTTAACCCAAAACGTGGCTAGAAGTTGGTTGACATTATCTCTAGGGTTTAAATACCATAAAAGGTGGTCCTTCATCAACTAAATCTAAGTTTCAATACCATCTCATCCTCACCTCAAAACATGGCTAAAAGCTCCTTGACCCCATCTCTAGGCTCTCCTATTGCTAAAAATTGAGGTTTTGAAAAGTTTCGAAATAAGAAACTTTCTATTCTTTCAATCTTCTTACTTTAACAACTAAATTTAATATTCAATACTATCTCGTCCTGATCTCAAAACTTGGCAAAAAGCTTATTAACACTGTCTCGAGGATTTTCCACGTCTAAAAGATGAATGTTTTATAAAGTTTCTAAAATAATAAACTTTCTATTTCTTCAATCTCCATCTTTAATCAACTAAATCTAAGATTCAATACCATCTAATCCTCATCTCAAAATGTTGCTAAAAGCTCTTTGACACCATCTCTAGGGTTTATTAAGTATAAAAGTTTGATGTTTTATAAAGTTTCTAAAATAGGAAACTTTTTTTTCTTTCAATCTCCATCATTCAGCAACTAAATCTAAGATCCAGTACCCTCTCATTCTCATCTCAAAACTTTGCTAAAAGCTCCTTGACACAATATCTCGAGTTTCCAATGTCTCAAAGATGGATGTTTTATGAAGTTTCTAAAATAATAAACTTTCTATTTCTTCAATCTCCATCCTTCATCAACTAAATCTAACATTCAATACCATCTAATACTCATCTCAAAATGTTTCTAAAAGCTCTTTGACACCATCTCTAGGGTTTACTAAGTATAAAAGTTTCATGTTTTATAAAGTTTCTAAAATAGGAAACATTTTTTTCCTTCAATCTCCATCATTCATCAACTAAATCTAAGTTTCAGTACCCTCTCATTCTAATCTCAAAACTTTGCTAAAAGCTCCTTGGCACCATCTCTCGAGTTTCCAATGTCTCAAAAATGGATGTTTTATAAAGTTTCTAAAATAAGAAACTTTAAATTTTTTCAATCTCCATCCTTCAGCAGCTAAATCTAAGATTCAATTGCATCTAATCATCAATCCAAAACTTGGCTAAAAGCTCATTGACACCATCTATAGGGTCAGCTATGTCTAAACGATGGATGTTATATAAACTTTCTATTTTTTCAATCTCCATCCTTTTATCAACAAAATCCAAGATCCAATACCATCACATCCCCATCTCAAAACTTGACTGAAAGCTCCTTAACACCATCTCTAGGATTTCCTATGTCTAAAAGATGGATATTTTTAAAGTTTCTAAAATAAGAAACTTTCTACTTTTTCAATCTCCATCTTCCATCAACTAAATCTAAGATTTAAAACCATCTCATCATCATCCCAAAACTTGGCTAAAAGCTCTTTGACACCATCTCCAGGGCCTCTTATGTCTAGAAGATGGATGTTTTAGAGTTTCTAAAATAAGAAACTTTCTATTTTTTAATTCAATATCCTATATCAACTAAATCTAAGATTCAATGCCATCTTATTCTCTTCTATAGACTTGGCTAAAGCTTCTTTACACCACATCTAGGGTTTTCTATGTGTAAAAGATGGATGTTTTATAAAGTTTCTAAAATAAGAAACTTTATAATTTTTCAATATCCATCATTCATCATCTAAATCTATGATTCAATACCACCTAATCCTCATCTCAAAACTTAGCTAAAAGCACTTCGACACCATATCTAGGGTTTACAAAAAGTATAAGATTGATATTTATAAAGTTTTTAAAATAAGAAACTTTTTATTTCTTCAATCTCTATCCTTCAGCAAGTAAATCTACGATTCAATACCCTCTCATCCTAATCTTAAAACTTGGCAAAAAACTCCTTCACACCATCTCTAGGGTTTCTTATGTCCAAAAGATGGATGTTTTATAAAGTTTCTAGAATAAGAAGCTTTCTATTTTTTCAATCTCCATCCTTCATCAGCTAAATCTAAGATTCAAAACCCTCTGACTCTCAACCCAAAACATGGCTAGAAGTTGGTTGACATTATCTCTAGGGTTTCAATACCATAAAAGGTGGTCCTTCATCAACAAAATCTAAGTTTCAATACCGTCTCATCCTCACCTCAAAACATGGCTAAAAGCTCCTTGACCCCATCTCTAGGGTCTCTTATTGCTAAAAATTGATGTTTTGAAAAGTTTCTAAAATAAGAAACGTTCTATTTTTTCAATCTTCTTACTTTATCAACTAAATCTAAGATTCAATACCATCTCGTCCTGATCTCAAAACTTTGCAAAAAGCTTATTAACTCTATCTCGAGGATTTCCCACGTCTAAAAGATGGATGTTTTCTAAAGTTTCTAAAATAATAAACTTTTTATTTCTTCAATCTCCATCATTCATCAACTAAATCTAAGATTCAATACCATCTAATCTTCATCTCAAAATGTTGCTAAAAGCTCTTTCACACCATCTCTATGGTTTACTAAGTATAAAAGTTTGATGTTTTATAAAGTTTCTAAAATAGGAACCTTTTTTTTCTTTCAATCTCCATCATTCAGCAACTAAATATAAGATTTACTACCCTCTCATTCTCATCTCAAAACTTTGTTAAAAGCTCCTTCACACCATCTCTCGAGTTTCCAATGTCTAAAGATGGATGTTTTATAAAGTTTCTAAAATAAGAAACTTTCTATTGTTTCAATCTCCATCCTTCATCAGCTAAATCTAAGATTCAATACCATCTCATCATCAATCCAAAACTTGGCTAAAAGCTCGTTGACGCCATCTCTAGGGTCAGCTATGTCTAAACGATGGATGTTATATAAACTTTCTATTTTTTCAATCTCCATCCTTTATCAACGAAATCCAAGATCCAATACCATCAAATCCTCATCTCAAAACTTGAGTGAAAGCTCCTTAACACCATCTCTAGGATTTCCTATGTCTAAAAGATGGATATTTTATAAAGTTTCTAAAACAAGAAACTTTCTACTTTTTCAATCTCCATCTTCCATCAACAAAATCTAAGATTTAAAACCATTTCATCATCATCCCAAAACTTGGCTAAAAGCTCATTGACACCATCTCCAGGGTCTCTTATGTCTAAAAGATGGATGTTTTAGAGTTTCTAAAATAAGAAACTTTCTATTTTTTAATTCAATATCCTCAATCAAATAAATCTAAGATTCAATACCATCTCATCCTCTTCTACAAACTTGGCAAAAAGCTTCTTTACACCACATCTAGGGTTTTATATGTCTAAAAGTTGGATGTTATATAAAGTTTCTAAAATAAGAAACTTTGTAATTTTTCAATCTCCATCCTTCATCAACTAAATCTATGATTCAATACCACCTAATCCTCATCTCAAAGCTTAGCTAAAAGAACTTTGACACCATATCTAGGGTTTACAAAAAGTAAAAGATTGATATTTATAAAGTTTCTAAAATTAGAAACTTTTTATTTCTTCAATCTCTATCCTTCAGCCACTAAATCTAAGATTCAATACCCTCTCATCCTAATCTTAAAACTTGGGAAAAAACTCCTTGACACCATCTCTAGGGTTTCTTATGTCCAAAAGATGGATGTTTTATAAAGTTTCTAAAATAAGAAGCTTTCTATTTTTTCAAACTCCACCCTTCATCAGCTAAATCTAAGATTCAATACCCTCTGATCCTCAACCCAAAACGTGGTTAGAAGTTGGTTGACATCATCTCTAGGATGTCAATACCATAAAAGGTGGTCCTTCATCAACAAAATCTAAGTTTCAATACGATCTCATCCCCACCTCAAAACATGGCTAAAAGCTTCTTGACCCCATCTCTAGGGTATCATACGGCTAAAAATTGATGTTTTGAAAAGTTTCTAAAATAAGAAACTTTCTATTTTTTCAATATTCTTACTTTAACAACTAAATCTAAGATTCAATACCATCTCGTCCTGATCTCAAAACTTGGCAAAAAGCTTATTAACACTATCTCGAGGATTTTCCACGTCTAAAAGATGTATGTTTTATAAAGTTTCTAAAATAATAAACTTTCTATTTCTTCAATCTCCATCATTCATCAACTAAATCTAAGATTCAATACCATCTAATCCTCATCTCAAAATGTTGGTAAAAGCTCTTTGACACCATTTCTAGGATTTACTAAGTTTAAAAGTTTTATGTTTTATAAAGTTTCTAAAATAGGAAACTTTTTTTTCCTTCAATCTCCATCATGCAGCAACTAAATCTAAGATTCAGTACACTCTTATTCACATCTCAAAACTTTGCTAAAAGCTCCTTGACACCATCTCTCGAGTTTCCAATGTCTAAAAGATGGATGTTTTATAAAGTTTCTAAAATAAGAAACTTTCTAATTTTTCAATATCCATCCTTCATCAGCTAAATCTAAGATTCAATACCATCTCATCATCAATCCAAAACTTGGCTAAAAGCTCATTGACGCCATCTCTAGGGTATGTCTAAACGATGGATGTTATATAAAACTTGACTGAAAGCTCCTTAACACCATCTCTAGGATTTCCTATGACTAAAAGATGGAGTCCTACTCCCGAAGGAGGTGGGGACATCCTACGTCATCAAAAAAAAAAAAGATATTTTATAAAGTTTCTAAAACAAGAAACTTTCTACTTTTTCAATCTCCATCTCCCATCAACGAAATCTAAGATTGAAAACCAACTCATCATCATCCCAAAACTTGGCTAAAAGCTCTTTGACACCATCTCTAGGGTCTCTTATGTCTAAAAAATGGATGTTTTAAAGTTTCTAAAATAAGAAACTTTCTATTTTTTAATTCAATATCCTCTATTAACTAAATCTAAGATTCAATACCATCTCATCCTCTTCTACAAACTTGGCTAAAAGCTTCTTTACACCACATCTAGGGTTTTCTATGTCCAAAAGATGGATGTTTTATAAAGTTTCTAAAATAAGAAACTTTGTAATTTTTCAATCTTCGTCCTTCATCAACTAAATCTATGATTCAATACCATCTAATCATCATCTCAAAACTTAGCTAAAAGCACTTCGACACCATATCTAGGGTTTACAAAAAGTAAAAGATTGATATTAATAAAGTTTCTAAAATAAGAAACTTTTTATTTCTTAAATCTCTATCCTTCAGCAACTAAATCTAAGATTTAATACCCTCCCATCATAATCTTAAAACTTGGCAAAAAACTCCTTTACACCATCTCTCGGGTTTCCTATGTCCAAAAGATGGATGTTTTATAAAGTTTCTAAAATAAGAAGCTTTCTATTTTTTCAAACTCAATCCTTCATCAGCTAAATCTAAGATTCAATACCCTCTGATTCTCAACCCAAAACGTGGCTAGAAGTTGGTTGACATCATCTCTAGGGTTTGAATACCATAATAGGTGGTCCTTCATCAACAAAATCTAAGTTTCAATACCATCTCCTCCTCACCTCAAAACATGGGTAAAAGCTCCTTGACCCCATCTCTAGGGTCTCTTCTGGCTAAAAATTAATGTTTTCAAAAGTTTCTAAAATAAGGAACGTTCTATTTTTTCAATCTTCTTACTTTATCAACTGAATCTAAGATTCAATACCATCTCGTCTTGATCTCAAAACTTGGCAAAAAACTTATTAACACTATCTCGAGGATTTCCCACGTCTAAAAGATGGATGTTTTATAAAGATCCTAAAATAATAAACTTTCTATTTCTTTAATCTCCATCCTTCATCAACTAAATCTAAGATTCAATACTATCTAATCCACATCTCAAAATGTTGCTAAAAGCTCTTTGACACCATCTCTAGGGTTTACTAAGTATAAAAGTTTGATGTTTTATAAAGTTTCTAAAATACGAAACTTTTTTTTCTTTCAATCATCATTCAGCAACTAAATATAAGATTCAGTACCCTCTCATTCTCATCTCAAAACTTTGCTAAAACCACCTTTACACCATCTCTCGAGTTTCCAATGCCTAAAAGATGGACGTTTTATAAAGTTTCTAAAATAAGAAAGTTTCTATTTTTTCAATATCCTTCCTTCATCAGCTAAATCTAAGATTCAATACCATCTCATCATCAATCTAAAACTTGCACCATCTCTAGGGTCAGCTATGTCTAAACGATGGATGTTATATAAACTTTTTTATTTTTTTCAATCTCCATCCTTTATCAACAAAATCCAAGATCCAATACCAACTCATCCTCATGTCAAAACTTGACTGAAAGCTCCTTAACACCATCTCTAGGATTTCCTATGTCTAAAAGATGGATATTTTATAAAGTTTCTAAAACAAGAAACATTCTACTTTTTAAATCTCCATCTTCCATCAACTAAATCTAATATTTAAAACCATCTCATCATCAGCCCAAAACTTGGCTAAAAGCTCTTTGACACCATCTCCAGGGTCTCATCTGTCTAAAAGATGGATGTTTTGGAGTTTCTAAAATAAGAAACTTTCTATTTTTTAATTCAATATCCTCTATCAACTAAATCTAAGAATCAATACCATCTCATCCTCTTCTACAAACTTGGCTAAAAGCTTCTTTACACCACATCTAAGGTTTCTATGTCTAAAAGATAGATGTTTCATAAAGTTTCTAAAATAAGAAACTTTGTAATTTTTCAATCTCCGTCCTTCATCAACTAAATCTATGATTCAATACCATCTAATCCTCATCTCAAAACTTAGCTAAAAGCACTTCGACGCCAGATCTAGGGTTTACAAAAAGTAAAAGATTGATATTTTATAAAGTTTCTAAAATAAGAAACTTTTTTATTTCTTAAATCTCTATCTTTCATCAACTAAATCTAAGATTCAATACCCTCTCATCCTAATCTTAAAACTTGGCAAACAACTCCTTGACACCATCTCTAGGGTTTCTTATGTACAAAAGATGGATGTTTTATAAAGTTTCTAAAATAAGAAGCTTTCTATTTTTTCTATCTCCATCCTTCATCAGCTAAATCTAAGATTCAATACCCTCTGATTCTCAACCCAAAACGTGGCTAGAAGTTGGTTGACATAATCTCTAGGGTTTCAATACCATAAAAGGTGGTCCTTCATCAACTAAATCTAAGTTTCAATACCATCTCATCCTCACCTCAAAACATGGCTAAAAGCTCATTGACCCCATCTCTAGGGTCTCCTATGGCTAAAAATTGGTGTTTTGAAAAGTCTCTAAATAAGAAACTTTCAATTTTTTCAATTTTCTTACTTTGTCAACTAAATCTAAGATTTAATAACATCTCGTCCTGATCTCAAAACTTGTCAAAAAGCTTATTAACACTATCTCGAGGATTTCACACATCTAAAAGATGGATGTTGTATAAAGTTTCTAAAATAATAAACTTTCTATTTCTTCAATCTCCATCCTTCATCAACTAAATCTAAGATTCAATACCATCTAATGCCCATCTCAAAATGTTGCGAAAAGCTCTTTGACACCATCTTTAGGGTTTACTAGGTATAAAAGTTTGATGTTTTATGAAGTTTCTAAAATAGGAAACTTTTTTTTCTTTCAATCTCCATCATTCTGCAACTAAATCTAAGATTCAGTACCCTATCATTCTCATCTCAAAACTTGGCTAAAAGCTCCTTAACACCATCTCTCGAGTTTCCAATGTCTCAAAGATGGATGTTTTATAAAGTTTCTAAAATAAGAAACTTTCTATTTTTTCAATCTCCATCCTTCATCAACTAAATCTACGTTTTAAAACCATCTCATCATCATCCCAAAACTTGGCTAAAAGCTCTTTGACACCATCTCGTCCTGATCTCAAAACTTGTCAAAAAGCTTATTAACACTATCTCGATGATTTCCCACGTCTAAAAGATGGATGTTGTATAAAGTTTCTAAAATAATAAACTTTCTATTTCTTCCATCTCCATCCTTCATCAACTAAATCTAAGATTCAATACCATCTCATCATCAATCCAAAACTTGGCTAAAAGCTCATTGACACCATCTTTAGGGTCTGTCTAAACGATGGATGTTATATAAACTTTCTATTTTTTCAATCTCCATCCTTTATCAACAAAATCAAAGATCCAATACCATCACATCCTCATCTCAAAACTTGACGGAAAGCACCTTAACACCATCTCTAAGATTTCCTATGTCCAAAAGATGGATATTTTATAAACATTCCAAAACAAGAAACTTTCTACTTTTTCAGTCTCCATCTTCCGTCAACTAAATCTACGTTTTAAAACCATCTCATCATCATCCCAAAACTTGGCTAAAAGCTCTTTGACACCATCACCAGGGTCTCTTATGTCTAAAAGACTGATGTTTTAGAGTTTCTAAAATAAGAAACTTTCTATTTTTTAAATTCAATATCATCCTCTATCAACTAAATCTAAGATTCAATACCATCTCATCCTCTTCTACAAACTTGGCTAAAAGCTTCTTTACACCACATCTAGGGTTTTCTTTGTCTAAAAGATGGATGTTTTATAAAGTTTCTAAAATAAGAAACTTTGTAATTTTTCAATCTCCCTTCATCAACTAAATCTATGATTCAATACCACATAATCCTCATCTCAAAACTTAGCTAAAAGCACTTCGACACCATATCTAGGGTTTACAAAAAGTAAAAGATTGATATTTATAAAGTTTTTAAAATAAGAAACTTTTTATTTCTTCAATCTCTATCCTTTAGCAACTAAATCTAAGATTCAATACCCTCTCATCCTAATCTTAAAACTTGGCAAAAAACTCCTTGACACCATCTCTAGGGTTTCTTATGTCCAAAAGATTGATGTTTTATAAAGTTTCTAAAATAAGAAGCTTTTTATTTTTTCTATCTCCATCCTTCATCAGCTAAATCTAAGATTCAATACCCTCTGATTCTTAACCCAAAACGTGGCTAGAAGTTGGTTGACATTATCTCTAGGGTTTCTGTAAGCCCAATGGTTTTCACCTTGGGATTCCCATCTTGTTTTGATGATTCCAATACACAAGTGATCTTTTATCACTAATGTGTTTGAATGTCTAAGTTGTAGATTATGATAAAGTAAGATCAAGGATGCTTGGATTGAAGGCCAAGAAGCTCACATTGGACTACCAATTGGAAGGCCAAAGTCATCAAGCAAGAAGTCATGAAGACTTGAAGACATGAAGAAATTCATATTGAAGACCATTTTTTGTCTTTTAGAATGTATTTGATCCAAACCTAGATTAGGCTTTTAGAGGCATAATTAAGTTAATCTCACACACCCTAAATAAACAAGTGATTGTATTTGTGAAGTTCCAACACCTTGGAACCCTCATAGCAATCCCATCTTGGTTGAGAATTGGAAGCCCAAAACAGAATTGAAAATCTGCTCTGCATAGGCTTTTCGGAACTCCGAGAGTTTTTTCTCGGAACTCCGAGAAATATTCTCGGAACTCCGAGAAATTGTCCAGTAGACTTTTTCCAACTTCTGTGTGGCTTCTCGGAACTCCGAGATTTTTTCTCGGAACTCCGAGAATTATTCTCTGAACTCCGAGAACACTCCAACGGTCTGAAAAAGAGCCGTTTGGAATTTTGCTGGAATTACCTCAATGCCATTGAACGGTCATATTTTGGTTTTCCTATAAATATGGGTTTTCTAAACATACAAACCATCGATCCTAACACTCTAAAACTTCATTTGAATATCCAAGAGTGAATCAAACTTCAATTGTGCCTCTCATCACCATCTTTAGGATTTGGATCATAGGCTCAAAATTGTACATCCATATTGTAACCCTTGTGAGGGATTTTTCATTTCTTTCTTTCAAACCTTCGAGTGTTGTATTTGGGCGAGTATTCGGAGAAGCGTAGCCTATTCTCCATGGTGAGGATAGCCACCGAGGTTAAAGCTATTGGGGTGAGGATAGCCACCAAAGTTAAAGCTATTGTAATTGGCATTCGATCTTTGCCAAGGTTAAGAAGATCAAATAGTGAAGCCATCAACGGGTTTGGTTGGTGGAGTGGAGTAGGCCTCGGATTTGAGGACCGAACCACTTTAAATCTCGGGTGCACTCTTTCTATCTCTTTGCTCTTTTATTTGCATTGCACCATTAGATTTAACTTGTATGCTTGAATATTGATTCTTGATCTCTTAACTTTAAAATCGGTTTAAAGGTTTTAAAATTGGTAGATTCTATTTCTTAAACAACCATATTCTCCCTCCTCATTGTGTTGCCAATCTAGTATAACTTGGGACCCCCCTACATCGTATTTTCACTTGGTATCAAAGCCTTGGCTCTTAAAAGATTTTAAAATTTTTGTGAAAGTTATTTCAAAATCTAACTAGGGAAAGATTTTATTTGGCATCTTCTAATTGTGAAATGGCACACCAAATTGGAACCGGACTTCCGGAAGGCCATTCCACAACTAGACCTCCTTTCTTCAATGGGTCAAACTATGGACATTGGAAAATAAGGATGCGCATCTATCTTCTTTCGATAGATGTGGAACTTTGGTACATTGTTGAAAATGGATACAATGTACCTTCCAAACCATTTGAAGAATGGAATGTGGTAGAGAAAAGGCAAGCTAATTTGAACTACAAAGCAATAAATTTCTTATTTTGTGCCTTAGCTACCGAGGAGTTTAATAGAGTTGCTCTTTTTGATTCCGCCAAGACTATTTGGGATACCCTTGCGACTACCCATGAGGGAACATCACAAGTCAAGGGTTCCAAAATAAACTTGTTAAAGAGCAAGTATGAAATGTTTAGAATGAGTCCAAACGAGAGTATTTCGGAAATGTATACTCGTTTTTCTATTATTTCTAACGAACTAGCTAATCTTGGTAAATCTTATCCTAACGATGAGCTTGTGAGTAAGTTACTTAGGTCTCTTCCTCCCCATTGGGATCCAAAGGTGACCGCGATTCAAGAGTCAAAAAACCTCAAGACGCTGACCATAGAAGAGCTTGTAGGATCTCTCATCACCCATGAGATGCTCCTTACTAGCCGACAAGAGGAAAAGAAGCCAAAGGAGAAGGAGAGGGAATTTAGATCCCTAGCACTCAAGGCTTCCAAGGAAGACTCATCAAGTGAAGCGGATAGTGACGAAGAAGAAGCTTTACGAAGATTCAAGAGCTTGTGGAGAAAGAAGCATAAGAAAGATAAGAAAAAGAAAGAAGAAAGTGATGTTGATGGAGCCTTAAGATGCTTCAATTGCAAGAAGATTGGACATAAAAGACCGGATTGTCCACTTCTAAAATCAACTTCCTCTAAGTACAAGGGTAAGAAGGATTGGAAGAAGCATAAGGCTCTTGCCGCCGGTTGGGATGCGTTAAGCACATCGGGCAAAAGCTCAAGTGAAGGGGAAGAAAATAAAAAAGATGATCTTTGCTTCATGACATTCACCAATGAAGTTGAGGTAAACTCTAACCCCTCATATTCTTCATCTAGTAGTAAAAGTGATAGCATACCTTATGATGAATTATGTGAAACCTTGCATACCCAAATTTCCAAAAACAAGGTTCTTAAAAAATCCATTTTAAAATTAGAAAAAGAACTTGATTTTTTGAAAAGAGATTTATCTTCTTCCATATCTCAAGAACAAGTTACACTTGAAAATCATAAACTTGAGATTAATACCCTTAAGGGTAGTTTGGATGAGAAAACTTGCCAACTTTTAAAACTTCAAAATATGGCAAGCTCCTCCAATTCTTATGAAGATGAAAGAAATGAGCTTTTAGTTCAAACATCCCATCTTCATAATGAAAATGAGAGACTTAGATTATGTTTACATGGATTTTTAAATGGAAATAAAATTATTGACATAATCCTAAGTAAAACTAGTCTTAGACCTCAACATGCTTATCATGATAGGACTAGTGTATCTAACCCTCTTGTTAGATGCCATTTTTGTGGAATGAATGGTCATTACCAATTCCAATGTGCATCCAAGAGTAGGGCTAGATGTGGGACCAAGAAATCTTGGGTTCCCAAAACCCCCATATGATGTTATTCATATTGTGTAGATTAGGGGTTTTTGAACTTAAAATAGAATATATTTCATTTGTATGGTTTTTTGATAACCCCTCTTGTATTGTAAAATCATTTTAACTAGGGGGAGTTAAAATTGAATTTTTCTTTGAAAAAGGGGGAGCTTTAAAATTGTAAATTTTAAACCCTTTGTTTTTCTTACCCCTTCTTTTTGTTGATGACAAAGGGGGAGAAGAATCTAGAGTAAAGACTCTAGAGTAAGAAAAATGTGAAAAGAGTATATGCCTTAATTTGTAAATCTCTTGTGCTTGTCATCATCAAAAAGGGGGAGATTGTAAGCCCAATGGTTTTCACCTTGGGATTCCCATCTTGTTTTGATGATTCCAATACACAAGTGATCTTTTATCACTAATGTGTTTGAATGTCTAAGTTGTAGATTATGATAAAGTAAGATCAAGGATGCTTGGATTGAAGGCCAAGAAGCTCACATTGGACCACCAATTGGAAGGCCAAAGTCATCAAGCAAGAAGTCATGAAGACTTGAAGACATGAAGAAATTCATATTGAAGACCATTTTTTGTCTTTTAGAATGTATTTGATCCAAACCTAGATTAGGCTTTTAGAGGCATAATTAAGTTAATCTCACACACCCTAAATAAACAAGTGATTGTATTTGTGGAGTTCCAACACCTTGGAACCCTCATAGCAATCCCATCTTGGTTGAGAATTGGAAGCCCAAAACATAATTGAAAATCTGCTCTGCATAGGCTTCTTGGAACTCCGAGAGTTTTTTCTCGGAACTCCGAGAAATGGTCCAGTAGACTTTTTCCAACTTCTGTGTGGCTTCTCGGAACTCCGAGATTTTTTCTCGGAACTCCGAGAATTATTCTCGGAACTCCGAGAACACTCCAACGGTCTGAAAAAGAGCCGTTTGGAATTTTGCTGGAATTACCTCAATGCCATTGAACGGTCATATTTTGGTTTTCCTATAAATATGGGTTTTCTAAACATACAAACCATCGATCCTAACACTCTAAAACTTCATTTGAATATCCAAGAGTGAATCAAACTTCAATTGTGCCTCTCATCACCATCTTTAGGATTTGGATCATAGGCTCAAATTTGTACATCCATATTGTAACCCTTGTGAGGGATTTTTCATTTCTTTCTTTCAAACCTTCGAGTGTTGTATTTGGGCGAGTATTCGGAGAAGCGTAGCCTATTCTCTGTGGTGAGGATAGCCACCGAGGTTAAAGCTATTGGGGTGAGGATAGCCACCAAAGTTAAAGCTATTGTAATTGGCATTCGATCTTCGCCAAGGTTAAGAAGATCAAATAGTGAAGCCATCAACGGGTTTGGTTGGTGGAGTGGAGTAGGCCTCGGATTTGAGGACCGAACCACTTTAAATCTCGGGTGCACTCTTTCTATCTCTTTGCTCTTTTATTTGCATTGCACCATTAGATTTAACTTGTATGCTTGAATATTGATTCTTGATCTCTTAACTTTAAAATCGGTTTAAAGGTTTTAAAATTGGTAGATTCTATTTCTTAAACAACCATATTCTCCCTCCTCATTGTGTTGCCAATCTAGTATAACTTGGGACCCCCCTACATCGTATTTTCAGTTTCAATACCATAAAAGGCGGTCCTTCATCAACTAAATCTAAGTTTCAATACCATCTCATCCTCACCTCAAAACATGGCTAAAAGCTCCTTCACACCATCTCTAGGGTCTCTTATGGCTAAAAATTGGTGTTTTGAAAAGTTTCTAAAAAAATAAACTTTCTATTTTTTCAATCTTCTTACTTTATCAACTAAATCTAAGATTCAATACCAACTCGTCCTGATCTCAAAACTTAACAAAAAGCTTATTAACACTATCTCGAGGATTTCCCACGTCTAAAAGATGGATAATTTATAAAGTTTCTAAAATAAGAAACTTTCTATTTTTTCAATCTCCATCATTCTTCAGCTAAATCTAAGATTCAATACTATCTCATCATCAATCCAAAACTTGGCTAAAAGCTCATTAACACCATCTCTAGGGTCAGTTATGTCTAAACAATGGATGTTATATAAACTTTCTATTTTTTCAATCTCCATCCTTTATCAACAAAATCCAAGATCTAATACCATCACATCCTCATCTCAAAACTTGACTGAAAGCTCCTTAACACCATCTTTAGGATTTCTTATGTCTAAAAGATGGATATTTTATAAACATTCTAAAACAAGAAACTTTCTACTTTTTCAGTCTCCATCTTCCATCAACTAAATCTAAGATTTAAAACCATCTCATTATCATCCCAAAACTTGGCTAAAAGCTCTTTGACACCATCTCCAGGGTCTCTTATGTCTTAAAGATTGATGTTTTAGAGTTTCTAAAATAAGATACTTTCTATTTTTTAATTCAATATCCTCTATCAACTAAATCTAAGATTCAATACCATCTCATCCTCTTGTACAAACTTGGCTAAAAGCTTCTTTACACCACATCTAGGGTTTTCTTTGTCTAAAAGATGGATGTTTTATAAAGTTTCTAAAATAAGAAACTTTGTAATTTTTTAATCTCCATCCTTCATCAACTAAATCTATGATTCAATACCATCTAATCCTCATCTCAAAACTTAGCTAAAAGCACTTCGACACCATATCTAGGGTTTACAAAAAGTAAAAGATTGATATTTATAAAGTTTTTAAAATAAGAAACTTTTTATTTCTTCAATCTCTATCCCTCAGCAACTAAATCTAAGATTCAATACCCTCTCATCCTAATCTTAAAACTTGGCAAAAAACTCCTTGACACCATCTCTAGGGTTTCTTATGTCCAAAAGATGGATGTTTTATAACGTTTCTAAAATAAGAAGCTTTCTATTATTTCAATCTTCTTACTTTATCAACTAAATCTAACTTTCAATACCATCTCGTCCTGATCTCAGTACTTTTTTTTTTTTGATTGGTAAGCTGGGGTTAGGCGGACCCCGACCAGATATATTAAAACCAATGACAAGGATTATAGAGGGGGGCCACAAGGGCAGCAAAGGCACCTAGCCAAAAAGAAAATCAAAGAGGACTGCTGAAATAAGCCACAAGGGGGGCTACAGATCTCACCACAACACCAGCAGCTAAACACAACACGCCACGAATCTTTGGGACATTAAACTAACCTTACAAGCGAGGGTACATATGCATCCAGCGCATCCAGCGCCAAAATATCCCTAAGTTTTGGGGGGAGAATAGAAGGCGAGATGACGGGCCCCTCGCAACAGCAGTCCGGCTTCGACAAAAAGTCTACGGCTCCGTTCGCTTCTCTCCAAATGTGGGTCAATTTCCAGCTTTGAAATTGTAAGAGAGCGTCTCGAATTTCTTCTACGATTGGAATAGCTTTCCAAGGACACTCCCACTTCTTTGAGATCACATTCACAGCAGTCAAAGAGTCGGATTCGATCCAGATGGAATCGTGTCCCCCCATGAGAGCTAGCCTGATTCCATGAAGGATTGCTTTCATTTCCAGAAGATGGATCTCTTCACAGCCCAACTAAATAGAAAACATGACTTTTACCTCCCCAGCGGAATTACGAATTAGACCTCCAATTCCACCCTTCCCATTATGAACTGCTGCATCTGTATTTACCTTTATGAATCTTTGCTCCGGCTTGGCCCATGAGCAGAATTCAACATCGATCTTCACTTGAAAACTTGGTAATCCAAAATTTGCAGCACTGGCAACATTTTTCCTGTTCTCGACGTCTCCAAGTTGAAGATAAGCGAGTCTAGAGTGGACAGCCCTGATGCTGCGTTGGAGGATACTGTTTTTGTGGCAAGGTGATTTACCATGCAGGCGGCTGTTCCTTTCTCTCCAGATCTCATACACCACCACACAGAAGCTAATCCTCATAATCGAAGTGGCCTGGCCATCTCCTTTACATTTTTCCCGAATCCACATTTCTTCCTGTAGGAGGGTCTGAAGCGGTTTTCTCTTGTACCCACATCTCCAAAGAATGGACCTCCAAATCCAGGCCGAGTAGGAGCAGTGGAAAAAAAGATGATTCACAGATTCAGGCTCAGCTTTACAGAGGAGACACTTTATATCTCTGTTTGAGCCTAGGAAGAATAGCCTATCCCGCGTACTTAGCCTGTTTAGCATTGCTTGCCATGTAATGAAGCTGTGCCTAGGGATGTGACCTTTATTCCAGACCGTCTTGAACCAAGGAACCTCAGCGCATCTAATTCTACTTTGATTCCAAGCTGATCTGAGGGAAAACTTCCCATTTGGGTTGTCCTTCCATATGATTCTGTCAGCATCGTTGATGGAGTAGAGCCCTGTTCTCATAATCTTATTGAGTTGGGGCAAATGAGGCTGCTGAGTTATGTGATCCCAACTTCCATCATGTTTCATTCTTTCGATAGATATCTTCTTTGTTATGCAGAAAAGCTCTCCTTCAGATGTTAGAGTTTTGACGAGCCCATCCGGATGCCAAGGTTCGGTCCAGAAGTCTATGTCTCTGCCTTTTCCCACACAGTAGCACAGATGAGGCTTTGCCAAGTCTCTGCAGTTAAATATACTTCTCACCCCCCCAGGGCGGATTGGACGGCATTGGTCTATTCCAGAAGTTACTTTTCTTTAAATATTTGACTTTAAACCATCGAACCCACAGGGATCTCCTGTTATCAACAATGTGCCAGAGGAGTTTCATCTGGGAGGCTTTGTTGATGTCAACTACTCTGCGAATGCCCACACCACCTTCTGTTTTAGGTCTACATACCGATTCCCAAGCAATTGGATGGTACTTTTTCTGATGGTCAGTTCCCCCTCAAAGGAAGCTCCGAAATATTTTCTCAATCTCGAGCAAAATTTCCATGGGAATGTTGTAGGTGGCAGACCAATATATCTGGAAGGAGTTGAGGACAGATTTGATCAGTTCCATTCTCCCAGCCCTGGAAAGCTTTTTGTTATTCCACATGCCCAATCTACGCCGAATTTTGGTAAGCAGAGGTTGACAATCCTGGCTGGACAGCCTCTTAGTGATCAGGGGGAGCCCCAGGTATTTAATTGGGAGCGTTCCAGCATTAATGCAGAGGGAGGTGCAGATCTGAGCCTTTAGGTGGTCAGGAATTCCAGATAGGAACACTTCACTTTTCTGAATATTGACAGCAAGACCTGAAATGAGTTGGAAGGAATGGAGACAATCTTTTATACCTGCAATAGATTCGATGTCTGGGGTGATAAAAATCATCACATCATCAGCATACATGACATGGTTAATATGGAGATTTCCTTTGGAAAAAGGCGTTTTAATTTTACCCATGACATGAGCCGTATTCAGCATGCAGGAGAAGATTTCCATTACGAGGCAGAATAGCAGCGGGGACAGGGGGTCCCCTTGTCTTAGCCCATTTGTAGACTGAAAGAATCCCTTCGGGGATCCATTGAGAAGAACGGAGAAGGATGCTGAGGCAATTCACTTAGAAATCCAGGTGCATCACATAGGAGGGAACCCAATCTTGCTCATGAAACCAAGGAGAGCTCCATGGATAACATAATCATAAGCTTTTTTCAGGTCAAGCTTGATACACAGGGCTTTAGTGTTGGAGAGCTTGTGGAAGTTGTGACATAGATCATGAGTGAGGAGAACATTATCTTGGATTAACCGATCCTTGATGAAGGCAGACTGGTGAGGGCTGACAATCTGGTTCATAATTTTACTAAGTCTATAGGCCATAAGCTTGGTTATGATTTTATAGAAGAAGTTGCACAAGGAGATGGGCCTGAATTGGTTTGGGGAGGAGGCTCCACTACATTTGGGGATCAGAGCTATAAACGTGGTATTGAAAGCCGGAAGAAGATTGCCAGATCGAAAGAAATACTGGATAGCTTTAGTAACCTCTCCCCCAATTAAATACCAGAATTGCTTAAAGAAAGCCCCATTAAAACCATCAGGTCCGGGGGCTCGATTCCCATCACAGTTGAACACCACCTCTTTTATCTCCTCAGCCCCGAAAGGCTTAACGAGATCATGGGCCTCATCAGAGGACAGCTTGTACTGTGGTTCAGGAAGATCTCCAATCATAGAGATATTGTGGTTAAGCAGGCAAGAAAAATGATTTACCAGAATGTCAGCAATTCCTTGGGGTTTAGTACAGAGCTCTCCGTTCTGGTCTTCAATCGCCTGAATCTGATTCTGATTTCTTCGCATGGACATGGCAGAGTGAAAAAACTCGGTATTTGAGTCACCAAGATTTAACCAGTTGACGCGGGATTTTTGATGAAACAAGCTCTCCTCCTGCTTGGCTATCCGGATGAACTTCTCCCGAATGGCTTTTTCCTCATCTCTGAGGCAACTGTTCCTCGGATCTACCGCGACCTTTGTTTGGATCTCATCCAAGGTTTTCCTGATTTGAGGTGCTAGGATGTCCACCCTCCAGAAACTATTTCGATTCCAATCTTTTATAGCTCTCTTGGTCCCTTGGAGTTTCTTGAAAATTATGAAAATAGGGTTCCCACGGATCTTTGAGTTCCAAGCTCTTTCAACAACCTCATAGAGGGAAGTGTCAGATAGCCACATATTGTGAAATTTGAAAGGTTTCCCGCCTGTATTATGCACAGGAGAAGTGAGGACAATGATAGGGGAGTGTCGGACAAGCCAGGATTCTTGTATTGAACATAAGAGGTGGGAAATACTTGCAGCCATTCCTCATTTACTAAAGCTCTGTCAAGTCTACGAAGTTTAAGGTTACCAGTACAAGATCTGTTATTCCAAGAAAGGATTTGACCAACTGATCTCAAGTCTAAAAGGGAGCAGTCCTCAATACAATCATTAAAATCATTCATGTGTGAGAGATTAGGATCAGCTCCTCCCCATCTTTCATCAGCGAATCTAGTGGTATTAAAATCCCCCAAAGCAATCCAAGGCTGCTGAATCGCAGAAGAAATCCCCACTAAAGAAGACCAGAGGTGCCTGCGTTCAATAGCATCATTTGAGGCGTAGATAGCAGAAATCGTTATTGATTGGCCAGCTAGAATGGCGTGACATTCCCCATGTATTATTTGGGAAGTCTTATAGAGGACTTGGAATTGTACCACCTTTGGGTCCCAAAGGACCCAGATTCTGCCTTTGACACAAAAATCATAATTTGTTTGGGACTCCCAATTTTCACATATTGCGGAAGTGATCTGCTGCAGACCATCTTTCTTTGCTTTGGTTTCCGTTAGGCAAATAAGGGAGAGGTTGTTCTCTTGAATAAATCTCTTTATTTCCCCCCTTTTAGTTTCAGAGCATAGGCCCCTAACATTCCATGCTCCCATAACTACCATCAGGACAGGTTGTGGTGATGTTGGTGGGCCTAATCTCAAAACTTGGCAAAAAGCTTATTGACACTATCTCGAGGATTTCCCACGTCTAAAAGATGGATGTTTTATAAAGATTCTAAAATAATAAACTTTCTATTCCTTCAATCTCAATCCTTCACAAACTAAATCTAAGATTCAATACCAACTAATCCTCATCTCAAAATGTTGCTAAAAGCTCTTTGACACCATCTCTAGGATTTACTAGGTATAAAAGTTTGATGTTTTATAAAGTTTCTAAAATAGGAAACTTTTTTTCTTTTAATCTCCATCATTCAGCAACTAAATCTAAGATTCAGTACCCTCTCATTCTCATCTCAAAACTTTGCTAAAAGCCCCTTGACACCATCTCTCGAGTTCCCAATGTCTAAAAGATTGATATTTTATAAAGTTTCTAAAATAAGAAAATTTTTATTTTTTCAATCTCCATCCTTCATCAGCTAAATCTAAGATTCAATACCATCTCATCATCAATCCAAAACTTGGCTAAAAGCACATTGACACCATCTCTAGGGTCAGCTATGTCTAAACGATGGATGTTATATAAACTTTCTATTTTTTCAATCTCCATCCTTTATCAACAAAATTCACGATCCAGTACCATCACATCCTCATCTCAAAACTTGACTAAAAGCTCCTTAACACCATCTCTAGGATTTCCTATGTCTAAAAGATGGATATTTTATAAAGTTTCTAAAACAAGAAACTTTCTACTTTTTCAATCTCCATCTTCCATCAACTAAATCAAAGATTTAAAACCATCTCATCATCATCCCAAAACTTGGCTAAAAGCTCTTTGACACCATCTCCAGGGTCTCTATTGTCTAGAAGATGGATGTTTTAGAGTTTCTAAAATAAGAAACTTTCTATTTTTTAATTCAATATCCTCTATCAACTAAATCTAAGATTCAATACCATCTCATCCTCTTCTTCAAACTTGTCTAAAAGCTTCTCTACACCACATCTAGGGTTTTCTACGACTTAAAGATGGATGTTTTATAAAGTTTCTAAAATAAGAAACTTAGTAATTTTTCAATTCCATCCTTCATCAACTAAATCTATGATTCAATACCATCTAATCCTCGTCTCGAAACTTAGCTAAAAGCACTTCAACACCATATCTAAGGTTTACATAAAGTAAAAGATTAATATTTATAAAGTTTCTAAAATAAGAAACTTTTTATTTCTTCAATCTCTATCCTTTAGTAACTAAATCTAAGATTTAATACCCTCTCATCCTAATCTTAAAACTTGGGAAAAAACTCCTTGACACCATCTCCAGGGTTTCTTATGTACAAAAGATTGATGTTTTATAAAGTTTCTAAAATAAGAAGCTTTCAATTTTTTCAATCTCCATCCTTCATCAGCTAAATCTAAGATTCAATACCTTCTGATTCTCAACCCAAAACGTGGCTAGAAGTTGGTTGACATCATCTCTAGGGTTTCAATAACATAAAAGGTGGTCCTTCATCAACTAAATCTAAGTTTAAATACCATCTCTTCCTCACCTCAAAACATGGCTAAAAGCAACTTGACACCATCTCTACGGTCTCCTATGGCTAAAAATTGATGTTTTTCTATTTTTTCAATCTTCTTTATCAACTAAATCTAAGATTCAATACCATCTCGTCCTGATCTCGAAACTTGGCAAACATCTTATTAACACTATCTCGAGGATTTCCCACGTCTAAGAGATGGATATTTTATAAAGTTTCTAAAATAATAAACTTTCTATTTCTTCAATCTCCATCCTTCATCAACTAAATCTAAGATTCAATACCAACTAATCCTCATCTCAAAATGTTGCTAAAAGTTCTTCGACACCATCTCTAGGGTTTACTAAGTAGAAAATTTTGTTGTTTTATAAAGTTTCTAAAATAGGAAACTTTTTTTTCTTTCAATCTCCATCATTCAGCAACTAAATCTAAGATTTAGTACCCTTTCATTCTCATCTCAAAACTTTGCTAAAAGCCCCTTGACACCATCTCTCGAGTTTCCAATGTCTAAAAGATGGATATTTTATAAAGTTTCTAAAATAAGAAAATTTCTATTTTTTCAATCCCCATCCTTCATCAGCTAAATCTAAGATTCAATACCATCTCATGATCAATCCAAAATTTGGCTAAAACCTCATTGACACCATCTCTAGGATCAGCTATGTCTAAACGATAGATGTTATATAAACTATCTATTTTTTCAATCTCCATCCTTTATCAACAAAATCTAAGATCCAATACCATCACATCCTCATCTCAAAACTTGACTGAAAGCTCCTTAACACCATCTCTAGGATTTCCTATGTCTAAAAGATGGATATTTTATAAAGTTTCTAAAACAAGAAACTTTCTACTTTTTCAATCTCCATCTTCCATCAACTAAATCTTAGATTTAAAACCATCTCATCATCATCCCAAAACTTGGCTAAAAGCTCTTTAACACCATCTCCAAGGTCTCTTATGTCTAAAAGATGGATGTTTTAGAGTTTCTAAAATAAGAAACTTTCTATTTTTTAATTCAATATCCTCTATCAACTAAATCTAAGATTCAATACCATATCATCCTCTTCTTCAAACTTGTCTAAAAGCTTCTTTACACCACATCTAGGGTTTTCTATGTCTAAAAGATGGATGTTTTATAAAGTTTCTAAAATAAGAGGATGAGATCATAAATTTGGCTAAAAGCTCTTTGACACCATCTCCAGGGTCTCTTATGTCTAAAAGATGGATGTTTTAGAGTTTATAAAATAAGAAACTTTCTATTTTTTAATTCAATATCCTCTATCAACTAAATCTAAGATTCAATACCATCTCATCCTCTTCTACAAACTTGGCTAAAAGCTTCTTTACACCACATCTAGGGTTTTCTATCTCTAACAGATTGATGTTTTACAAAGTTTCTAAAATAAGAAACATTGTAATTTTTCAATCTCCATTCTTCATCAACTAAATCTATGATTCAATACCACCTAATCTTCATCTCAAAACTTAGCTAAAAGCACTTCGACACCATATCTAGGGTTTACAAAAAGTAAAAGATTGATAGTTATAAAGTTTCTAAAATAAAAACTTTTTATTTCTTCAATCTCTATCCTTCAACAACTAAATCTAAGATTCAATACCCTCTCATCCTAATCTTAAAACTTAGCAAAAAACTCCTTGACACCATCTCTAGGGTTTCTTATGTCCAAAAGATGGATGTTTTATAAAGTTTCTAAAATAACAAGCTTTCTATTTTTCAATCTCCATCCTTCATCAGCTAAATCTAAGATTCAATACCCTCGGATTCTCAACCCAAAACGTGGCTAGAAGTTGGTTGACATCATCTCTAAGGTTTCAATACCATAAAAGTCCTTCTTAAACTAAATCTAAGTTTCAATACCATCTCATCCTCACCTCAAAACATGGCTAAAAGCTCCTTAACCCCATCTCTACGGTCTCCTATGGCTAAAAGTTAATGTTTTGAAAAGTTTCTAAAATAAGAAACTTTCTATTTTTTCAATCTTCTTGCTTTATCAACAAAATCTAAGATTCAATACCATCTCGTCCTGATCTCAAAACTTGGCAAAATGCTTATTAACACTATCTCAAGGATTTCCCACGTCTAAAAGATGGATGTTTTATAAAGTTTATAAAATAATAAACTTTCCATTTCTTCAATCTCCATACTTCATCAACTAAAATCTAAGATTCAATACCATCTAATCCTCATCTCAAAATGTTGCTAAAAGCTCTTTGACACTATCTCTAGGGTTTACTAAGTATAAAAGTTTGAGGTTTTATAAAGTTTCTAAAATAGGAACCTTTTGTTTCTTTCAATCTCCATCATTCAGCAACTAAATCTAAGATTCAGTACCCTCTCATTCTCATCTCAAAACTTTACTAAAAGCTCCTTCACACCATCTCTCGAGTTTCCAATGTCTCAAAGATGAATGTTTTATAAAGTTTCTAAAATAAGAAACTTTCTATTTTTTCAATCTCCATCCTTCATTAGCTAAATCTAAGATTCAATACCATCTCATCATCAATCCAAAACTTGGCTAAAAGCTCATTGACACCATCTCTAGGGTCAGCTATGTCTAAACAATGGATGTTATATAAACTTTCTATTTTTTCAAACTCCATCCTTTATCAACAAAATCCAAGATCCAATACCATCACATCCTTATCTCAAAACTTGACAGAAAGCTCCTTAAGACCATCTCTAGGATTTTCTATGTCTAAAAGATGAATATTTTATAAAGTTTCTAAAACAAGAAACTTTCTACTTTTTAAATCTCCATCTTCGATCAACTAAATCTAAGATTTAAAACCATCTCATCATCATCCCAAAACTTGGCTAAAAGCTCTTTGACACCAACTCCGTTATGTCTAAAAGATGGATGTTTTAGAGTTTCTAAAATAAGAAACTTTCTATTTTTTAATTCAATATCCTCTATCAACTAAATTTAAGATTCAATACCATCTCATCCTCTTCTACAAACTTGGCTAAAAGCTTCTTTACACCACATCTAGGGTTTTCTATGTCTAAAAGATGGATGTTTTATAAAGTTTCTAAAATAAGAAACTTTGTAATTTTTCAATCTCCATCCTTCATCAACTAAATATATGATTCAATACCACCTAATCCTCATCTCAAAACTTAGCTAAAAGCACTTCGACACCATATCTAGGGTTTACAAAAAGGAAAAGATTGATATTTATAAAGTTTCTAAAATAAGAAACTTTTTATTTCTTCAATCTCTATCCTTCAGCAACTAAATCTAAGATTCAATGCCCTCTCATCCTAATCTTTAAACTTGGCAAAAAACTCCTTGACACCATCTCTAGGGTTTCTTTTGTCCAAAAGATGGATGTTTTAAAAAGTTTCTAAAATAAGAAGCTTTCTATTTTTTCAATCTCCATCCTTAATCAGCTAAATCTAAGATTCAATACCCTCTGATTCTCAACCCAAAACGTGGCTAGAAGTTGGTTGACATCATCTCTAGGGTTTCAATACAGGTGGTCCTTCATCAACTAAATCTAAGTTTCAATACCATCTCATCGTCGCCTCAAAACATGGCTAAAAGCTCCTTGACCTCATCTCTACGGTCTCCGATGGCTAAAAATTGATGATTTGAAAAGTTTCTAAAATAAGAAACTTTCTATTTTTTCAATCTTCTTACTTTATCAACTAAATCTAAGATTCAAAACTCGGGAGGGTGTGGCTCTTTGGCGTAAAGTCATGGGTATTGTCCCCAGTGACGAGCGTTCGAATCCCCCCTTGTTCAACCGATGCGCGTGGTCTACCGGGTGCCTGCGTGCATCCCTAGGGACTAGTCCCGCCCCACGAAGTAGGGTGGGGATACCCTATGGCATCAAAAAAAAAATCTAAGATTCAATATTATCTCGTCCTGATCTCAAAACTTGGGAAAAAGCTTATTAACACTATCTCGAGGATTTCCTACGTCTAAAAGATGGATGTTTTCTAAAGTTTCTAAAATAATAAACTCTCTATTTCTTCAATCTCCATCCTTCATCAACTAAATCTAAAATTCAATACCATCTAATCCTCATCTCAAAATGTTGCTAAAAGCTCTTTGACACCATATCTAGGGTTTTACTAAGTATAAATAATTGATGTTTTATAAAGTTTCTAAAATAGGTAACTTTTTGTTCTTTCAATCTCTATCATTCAGCAACTAAATCTAAGATTCAGTACCCTCTAATTCTCATCTCAAAACTTTGCTAAAACCTCTTTGACACTATCTCTCGAGTTTCCAATGTCTCAAAGATGGATGTTTTATAAAGTTTCTAAAATAAGAAACTTTCTATTTTTTCAATCTCCATCCTTCATCAGCTAAATCTAAGATTCAATACCATCTCCTAATCAATCCAAAATTTGGCTAAAAGCTCATTAACACCATCTCTACGGTCAGCTATGTCTAAACGATGGATGTTATATAAACTTTCTATTTTTTCAATCTCCATCCTTTATCAACAAAATCCAAGATCCAATACCATCACATCCTCATCTCAAAACTTGACTGAAAGCTCCTTAACACCATCTCTAGGATTTCCTATGTCTAAAAGATGGATATTTTATAAAGTTTCTAAAACAAGAAACTTTCAACTTTTTCAATCTCCATCTTCCATCAACTAAAACTACGATTTAAAACCATCTCATCATCATCCCAAAACTTGGCTAAAAGCTCTTTCACACCATCTCCAGGGTTTATTATGTCTAAAAGATGGATGTTTTAGAGTTTCTAAAATAAGAAACTTTCTATTTTTTAATTCAATATCCTCTATCAACTAAATCTAAGATTCAATACCATCTCATCCTCTTCTACAAACTTGGCTAAAAGCTTCTTTACACCACATCTAGGGTTTTCTATGTCTAAAAGCAGGATGCTTTATAAAGTTTCTAAAATAAGAAACTTTGTAATTTTTCAATCTCCATCCTTCATCAACTAAATCTATGATTCAATACCACGTAATCATCATCTCAAAACTTAGCTAAAAGCACTTCGACACCATATCTAGGGTTTACAAAAAGTAAAAGATTGATATTTATAAAGTTTCTAAAATAAGAAACTTTTTATTTCTTCAATCTCTATCCTTCAGCAACTAAATCTAAGATTTAATACCCTCTCATCCTAATCTTAAAACTTGGCAAAAAACTCCTTGACACCATCTCCAGGGTTTATTATGTCGAAAATATGGATGTTTTATAAAGTTTCTAAAATAAGAGGCTTTCTATTTTTCAATCTCCATCCTTCATCAGCTAAATCTAAGATTCAATACCCTCTGATTCTCAACCGAAAACGGGGCTAGAAGTTGGTTGACATCATCTCTAGGGTTTCAATACCATAAAAGGTGGTCCTTCATCAACTAAATCTAAGTTTCAATACCATCTCATCCGCACCTCAAAACATGGCTAAAAGCTCCTTGACACCATCTCTAGGGTCTCCTATGGCTAAAAATTGATGTTTTGAAAAGTTTCTAAAATAAGAAACTTTCTATTTTTTCAATCTTCTTACTTTATCAACTAAATCTAAGATTCAATACCATCTCGTCCTGATCTCAAAATTTGGCAAAAAGCTTATTAACACTATCTCGAGGATTTCCCATGTCTAAAAGATGGATGTTTTATAAAGTTTCGAAAATAATAAACTTTCTATTTCTTCAATCTCCATCCTTCATCAACTAAATCTAAGATTCATCCTTATCAATGCAGCTAAAGCCCCTCCTCTAGCTAGTCCTAGTTTGAATCCTTTGACAGCTCGCCCTCCCATTAATGGAGAAGATACCCCTGCAATTACTTTGTCCAGTTCCGGTACAGCTTCAGCTCCCCTTGGTCCCATAGCAGCTGTACCCAGCACTAGTTCTGTCCTTCCCAAGTCTGACACATTAATTGGAGGAGTCTGCTGCAGCTCTTCTCTAGTCAAAATCCTGGAATCCCATGATCTGTCTACTCCTTGGGAACCCAATTCCCCTGCTGATTCTTCATTTAAAATTAATATCTCAAATCAATTTCCCACCCTTGGCTCCCTCTCAAAGCCTCTTGGAGAAAAAACAGTAGATAATGAAGAAATTCATGCAGCTTTTCCCTCTTCACCTCAGCTCCTAGAGTGTAATGCTGCAAATCCCCATGGATGCATAAAGGTCAGCCCTTGTTTAGCTTCAAAAGCTTTGAATGTCCACCGTTCTGCTTTTGAATCTTCCCCTCGTGAGCCTCCTTTGTGGAATTCTGGGGTGCTTGCTGCAGCAGCCAGAGTGAATGATTCAGTGGTAAACCTTCCCATCAGTTCCCGCCCAGGCTTTTTTGGAGATAAAGTGGAAAATGCTGGAAATGCTTCTGGAAAGTCTGAAACCAGCACTAGAGCAGATACCAACTACCCCCAAATTTCCCTCAAACTTTGCTTTGAATAAGGCAACCCTCTCCTTCCCTGCTTCCATAGATTGCCCAGGAAATTCTCATCCCTCGGATGGGTCCATTGAAGCTCGCCCGGTTCGTGTTCATGTTCCTTTTCTTCCCTCAGCTCCCTGTTCCTCGATCCCCCAAGAAAATCAGATTCAGTCTAGTTTGGGCCGTTCAGGAGGTAGCAAGGATTCTTCTCTTTTGGCTCCTCTTAACCCTTGGAAAAAACTCCTCACCCCTCAATCTGAGCCAACCCAAACCAAGCTTGATCATATCTCCCCAAAAGAAGATGAAAAAGAGCACATGGAGCTCCTGTTCCAGGATGAGGAAATCCAAAAATCTGAAACTAGATGGGAAAACAGTCTAGTTGGTTATTTTCTAGGAAGAAGGCCCTACATCATTTCTCTGAGAGATAGCCTTATGCATAAATGGAAACTCCATGGTGACCTTCAGATATTATCCTTAGATAATGGCTTCTTCCTTTTTAAATTTTATGACCCGGAGGATTGTTTGAGGGTCCTCGAAGGTGATTCACATTCTGTTGGAGGTAGACCCCTTATTCTTCATCGTTGGGACCCTGATTCCCCTCTTGAGAAGAAGAAGCTTACTGACGTTCCAGTTTGGATCCGTCTTCCCGGTCTTCACCTCAAGTTTTGGAGTCACCATTGTCTCAGTAGAATTGCTAGTATGTTGGGGAAACCTTTGTACATGGACTCCCACACTGCGGATGCCACCAAACTCAAGTATGCTCGCTTTTGCGTTCAAGTAAATGTTGATCAATCCCTTCCTGACTCCGTCAAGTTGAAGACCTCCAAGGGAGAGATCAACCAACCGATCACTTATGAATGGAAACCGCGAGCTTGCACAAATTGTAGGGACTTTAGTCACATCTCAGAAAACTGTGATCTTATCACAAGGCAGCCTCAAGCTCCGATCCGTAAAGAATGGAGGGAAATTCAAAAGCACAGTGATGCCACACTTCCCTATCCCCATCCATTTGATTCTTCTCTTATAAAGAATATTCCCAAGGGAAGGGAGGTTCTCCATCAAATTGCCATCAACAATCCAAATAGATATGCCGCCCTTGCAGCCAAGGAACCTGATCCATCTATCGACAGCACCACCCGGCGTATTGCAATTCAAATGGAGAAATTGAAATCAGTCTCATCCCCCTCTGCTGCGGAAGATGAGGTTTGGCACCTTGTCCAAAAAAAGAGGAACAAAGCCCCTCTATCTTTCCTTTCTCCCACATCCAGCGGCCTCCACTTCCTCAACCTCGGAAAAAGGTAGTGGTGGTTTTTTGCTGGCTTCGGGTGGTTCTAAGGGCTGTTTGAATCCCCTGGTTGTGTTTTTCTTTTGTTGTTTTTCTTTGTGGGATTTGGCTCTCTTGAGCTTTTTTGTGTTTAGGTTGCCCCCCTTCCGACTTGTTTGGGGTTGTCTCGTTGGTTTGTTTTCTGTTCTAGTTTGTTAGAGCTTGTTCTCCCCCTCGTCTCTGTGAGGGGTTGTCTTGATCTTATTGCATACCTTTTCTCTTATTAATATATCTGGTAGGGGTCCGCCTATCCCCAACTTACCCATCAAAAAAAAAAATCTAAGATTCCATACCATCTAATCCTCATCTCAAAATGTTTCTAAAAGCTCTTTGACACCATCTCTATGGTTTACAAAGTATAAAAGTTTGATGTTTTATAAAGTTTCTAAAATGGGAAACTTTTTTTTCTTTCAATCTCCATCATTCAGCAACTAAATCTAAGATTCAGTACCCTCTCATTCTCATATCAAAACTTTGCTAAAAGCTCCTTAACACCATCTCTCGAGTTTCCAATGTCTCAAAGATGGATGTTTTATAAAGTTTCTAAAATAAGAAACTTTCTATTTTTTCAATCTCCATCCTTCATCAGCTAAATTTAAGATTCAATACCATCTCATCATCAATCCAAAAGTTGGCAAAAAGCTCATACACCATCTCTAGGGTCAGCTATGTCTAAACGATGGATGTTTTAAAAACTTTCTATTTTTTCAATCTCCATCCTTTATCAACAAAATCCAAGATCCAATACCATCACATCCTCATCTCAAAACTTGATTGAAAGCTCCTTAACACCATCTCTAGGATTTCCTATGTCTAAAAGATGGATATTAATAAAGATTCTAAAACAAGAAACTTTCTACTTTTTCAATCTCCATCTTCCATCAACTAAATCTAAGATTTAAAACCATCTCATCATCATCCCAAAACTTGGCTAAAAGCTCTTTGACACCATCTCCAGGGTCTCTTATTTCAAAAAGATGGATGTTTTAGAGTTTCTAAAATAAGAAACTTTCTATTTTTAATTCAATATCCTCTATCAACTAAATCTAAGATTCAATACCATCTCATCATCTTCTACAAACTTGGCTAAAAGCTTCTTTACAACACTTCTAGGGTTTTCTAGGTCTAAAAGATAGATGTTTTATAAAGTTTCTAATCCTTTGTAATTTTTCAATCTCCATCCTTCATCAACTAAATCTATGATTCAATACCACCTAATCCTCATCTCAAAACTTAGCTAAAAGCACTTCGACACCATATCTAGAGTTTAGAAAAAGTAAAAGATTGATATTTATAAACTTTCTAAAATAAGAAACTTCTTATTTCTTCAATCTCTATCCTTCAGCAACTAAATCTAAGATTTAATACCCTCTCATCCTAATCTTAAAACTTGGCAAAAAACTTCTTGACACCATCTCTAGGATTTCTTATGTCCAAAAGATGGATGTTTTATAAAGTTTCCAAAATAAGAAGCTTTCTATTTTTTCAATCTTCATCCTTCATCAGCTAAATCTAAGATTCAATACCCTCTGATTCTCAACCCAAAACGTGGCTAGAAGTTGGTTAACATCATCTCTAGGGTTTCAATACCATAAAAGGTGGTCCTTCATCAACTATATCTAAGTTTCAATACCATCTCATCCTCACCTCAAAACATGGCTAAAAGTTCCTTGACCCCATCTCTAGGGTCTCCTATGGCTAAAAATTGATGTTTTGAAAAGTTTCTAAAATAAGAAACTTTCTATTTTTTCAATCTTCTTACTTTATCAACTAAATCTAAGATTCAATACCATCTCGTCCTTTTATCAAAACTTGGCAAAAAGCTTATTAACACTATCTCGAGGATTTCCCACGTCTAAAAGATGGATGTTTTATAAAGTTTCTAAAATAATAAACTTTCTATTTCTTCAATCTCCATCCTTCATCAACTAAATCTAAGATTCAATACCATCTAATCCTCATCTCAAAATGTTACTAAAAGCTCTTTGACACCATCTCTAGGGTTTACTAAGTATAAAAGTTTGATGTTTTATAAAGTTTCTAAAATAGAAAACTTTTTTTTCTTTCAATCTCCATCATTCAGCAACTAAATCTAAGATTCAGTACCCTCCCATTCTAATCTCAAAACTTTGCTAAAAGCTCCTTGCCACCATCTCTCGAGTTTCCAATGTCTCAAAGATTGATGTTTTATAAAGTTTCTAAAATAAGAAACTTTCTATTTTTTCAATCTCGATCCTTCATCAGCTAAATCTAATATTCAATTCCATCTCATCATCAATCCAAAACTTGGCTAAAAGCTCATTAACACCATCTCTAACGTCAGCTTTGTGTAAACAATGGATGTTATATAAACTTTTTATTTTTTCAATCTACATCCTTTATCAACAAAATCCAGGATCCAATACAATCACATCCTCATCTCAAAACTTGACTGAAAGCTCCTTAACACCATCTCAAGGACTTCCTATGTCTAAAAGATGGATATTTTATAAAGTTTCTAAAATAAGAAACTTTCTACTTTTTCAATCTTCATCTTCCATCAACTAAATCTAAGATTTAAAACCATCTCATCATCATCTCAAAACTTGGCTAAAAGCGCTTTGACACCATCTCCAGGGTCACTTATGTCTAAAAGATGGATGTTTTAGAGTTTCTAAAATAAGAAACTTTCTATTTTTTAATTCAATATCATCTATCAACTAAATCTAATATTCAATACCATTTCATCTTCTTCTACAAACTTGGCTAAAAGCTTCTTTACACCACATCTAGGGTTTTCTATGTCTAAAAGATGGATGTTTTATAAAGTTTCTAAAATAAGAAACTTTGTAATTTTTCAATCTCCATCCCTCATCAACTAAATCTATGATTCAATACCACCTAATCCTCATCTCAAAACTTAGGTAAAAGCACTTCGACACCATATCTAGGGTTTACAAAAAGTAAAAGATTGATATTTATAAGGTTTTTAAAATAAGAAACTTTTTATTTCTTCAATCTCTAGCCTTCAGCAACTAAATCTAAGATTCAATACCCTCTCATCCTAATCTTAAAACTTGGCAAAAAACTCCTTAACACCACTATCTCTAGGGTTTCTTATGTCCAAAAGATGGATGTTTTATAAAGTTTCTAAAATAAGAAGCTTTCTATTTTTTCAATCTACATCTTTCATCAGCTAAATCTAAGATTCAATACCCTCTGATTTTCAACCCAAAACGTGGCAAGAAGTTGGTTGACATCATCTCTAGGGTTTCAATACTATAAAAGATGTTCCTTCATAAACTAAATCTAAGTTTCAATACCATCTCATCCTCACCTCAAAACATGGCTAAAAGCTCCTTGACCCCATCTCTAGGGTCTCCTATGGCTAAAAATTGATGTTATGAAAAGTTTCTAAAATAAGAAACTTTCTATTTTTTCAATCTTCTTACTTTATCAACTAAATCTAAGATTCAATACCATCTCGTCCTAATCTCAAAACTTGGCAAAAAGCTTATTAACACTATCTCGAGGATTTCCCACGTCTAAAAGATGGATGTTTTATAAAGTTTCTAAAATAATAAACTTTCTATTTCTTCAATCTCCATCCTTCATCAACTAAATCTAAGTTTCAATACAATGTAATCCTCATCTCAAAATGTTGCTAAATGCTCTTTGACACAATCTCTAGGGTGTACTAAGTATAAAAGTTTGATGTTTAATAAAGTTTCTAAAATAGGAAACTTTTTTTTCTTTCAATCTCCATTATTCAGCAACTAAATCTAAGATTCAGTACCCTCTCATTCTCATCTCAAAACTTTGCTAGAAGCTCCTTGACACCATCTCTCGAGTTTCCAATGTCTCAAAGACGGATGTTTTATAAAGTTTCTAAAATAAGAAACTTTCTAGTTTTTCAATCTCCATCCCTCATTAGCTAAATCTAAGATTTATTACCATCTCATCATCCATCCAAAACTTCATTAAAACCTCATTGACACCATCTCTAGGGTCAGCTATGTCTAAACGATGATGTTATATAAACTTTCTATTTTTTCAATCTCCATCCTTTGTCAACAAAATCCAAGATCCAATACCATCACATCCTCATCTCAAAACTTGACTGAAAGCTCCTTAACACTGTCTTTAGGATTTCCTATGTCTAAAAGATGGATATTTTATAAAGTTTCTAAAACAAGAAACTTTCACTTTTTCAATCTCCATCTTCCATCAACAAAATCTAAGATTTAAAACCATCACATCATCATCCCAAAACTTGGCTAAAAGCTCTTTGACACTATCTCCAGGGTCTCTTATGTCTAAAAGATGGATGTTTTAGAGTTTCTAAAATAAGAAACTTTCTATTTTTTAATTCAATATCCTCTATCAACTAAATCTAAGATTCGATACCATCTCATCCTCTTCTACAAACTTGGCTAGAAGCTTCTTTACACCACATCTAGGGTTTTCTATGTCTAAAAGATGGATGTTTTATAAAGTTTCTAAAATCTCCATCCATCATCAACTAAATCTATGATTCAATACCACCTAATCCTCATCTCAAAACATAGCTAAAAGCACTTCGACACCATATCTATGGTTTACAAAAAGTAAAAGATTGATATTTATAAAGTTTTTAAAATAAGAAACTTTTTATTTCTTCAATCTCTAGCCTTCAGCAACTAAATCTAAGATTCAATACCCTCTCATCCTAATCTTAAAACTTGGCAAAAAACTCCTTAACACCACTATCTCTAGGGTTTCTTATGTCCAAAAGATGGATGTTTTATAAAGTTTCTAAAATAAGAAGCTTTCTATTTTTTCAATCTACATCTTTCATCAGCTAAATCTAAGATTCAATACCCTCTGATTTTCAACCCAAAACGTGGCAAGAAGTTGGTTGACATCATCTCTAGGGTTTCAATACTATAAAAGATGTTCCTTCATAAACTAAATCTAAGTTTCAATACCATCTCATCCTCACCTCAAAACATGGCTAAAAGCTCCTTGACCCCATCTCTAGGGTCTCCTATGGCTAAAAATTGATGTTATGAAAAGTTTCTAAAATAAGAAACTTTCTATTTTTTCAATCTTCTTACTTTATCAACTAAATCTAAGATTCAATACCATCTCGTCCTAATCTCAAAACTTGGCAAAAAGCTTATTAACACTATCTCGAGGATTTCCCACGTCTAAAAGATGGATGTTTTATAAAGTTTCTAAAATAATAAACTTTCTATTTCTTCAATCTCCATCCTTCATCAACTAAATCTAAGTTTCAATACAATCTAATCCTCATCTCAAAATGTTGCTAAATGCTCTTTGACACCATCTCTAGGGTGTACTAAGTATAAAAGTTTGATGTTTAATAAAGTTTCTAAAATAGGAAACTTTTTTTTCTTTCAATCTCCATTATTCAGCAACTAAATCTAAGATTCAGTACCCTCTCATTCTCATCTCAAAACTTTGCTAGAAGCTCCTTGACACCATCTCTCGAGTTTCCAATGTCTCAAAGACGGATGTTTTATAAAGTTTCTAAAATAAGAAACTTTCTAGTTTTTCAATCTCCATCCCTCATTAGCTAAATCTAAGATTTATTACCATCTCATCATCCATCCAAAACTTCATTAAAACCTCATTGACACCATCTCTAGGGTCAGCTATGTCTAAACGATGATGTTATATAAACTTTCTATTTTTTCAATCTCCATCCTTTGTCAACAAAATCCAAGATCCAATACCATCACATCCTCATCTCAAAACTTGACTGAAAGCTCCTTAACACTGTCTTTAGGATTTCCTATGTCTAAAAGATGGATATTTTATAAAGTTTCTAAAACAAGAAACTTTCACTTTTTCAATCTCCATCTTCCATCAACAAAATCTAAGATTTAAAACCATCACATCATCATCCCAAAACTTGGCTAAAAGCTCTTTGACACTATCTCCAGGGTCTCTTATGTCTAAAAGATGGATGTTTTAGAGTTTCTAAAATAAGAAACTTTCTATTTTTTAATTCAATATCCTCTATCAACTAAATCTAAGATTCGATACCATCTCATCCTCTTCTACAAACTTGGCTAGAAGCTTCTTTACACCACATCTAGGGTTTTCTATGTCTAAAAGATGGATGTTTTATAAAGTTTCTAAAATCTCCATCCATCATCAACTAAATCTATGATTCAATACCACCTAATCCTCATCTCAAAACATAGCTAAAAGCACTTCGACACCATATCTATGGTTTACAAAAAGTAAAAGATTGATATTTATAAAGTTTTTAAAATAAGAAACTTTTTATTTCTTCAATCTCTAGCCTTCAGCAACTAAATCTAAGATTCAATACCCTCTCATCCTAATCTTAAAACTTGGCAAAAAACTCCTTAACACCACTATCTCTAGGGTTTCTTATGTCCAAAAGATGGATGTTTTATAAAGTTTCTAAAATAAGAAGCTTTCTATTTTTTCAATCTACATCTTTCATCAGCTAAATCTAAGATTCAATACCCTCTGATTTTCAACCCAAAACGTGGCAAGAAGTTGGTTGACATCATCTCTAGGGTTTCAATACTATAAAAGATGTTCCTTCATAAACTAAATCTAAGTTTCAATACCATCTCATCCTCACCTCAAAACATGGCTAAAAGCTCCTTGACCCCATCTCTAGGGTCTCCTATGGCTAAAAATTGATGTTATGAAAAGTTTCTAAAATAAGAAACTTTCTATTTTTTCAATCTTCTTACTTTATCAACTAAATCTAAGATTCAATACCATCTCGTCCTAATCTCAAAACTTGGCAAAAAGCTTATTAACACTATCTCGAGGATTTCCCACGTCTAAAAGATGGATGTTTTATAAAGTTTCTAAAATAATAAACTTTCTATTTCTTCAATCTCCATCCTTCATCAACTAAATCTAAGTTTCAATACAATGTAATCCTCATCTCAAAATGTTGCTAAATGCTCTTTGACACCATCTCTAGGGTGTACTAAGTATAAAAGTTTGATGTTTAATAAAGTTTCTAAAATAGGAAACTTTTTTTTCTTTCAATCTCCATTATTCAGCAACTAAATCTAAGATTCAGTACCCTCTCATTCTCATCTCAAAACTTTGCTAGAAGCTCCTTGACACCATCTCTCGAGTTTCCAATGTCTCAAAGACGGATGTTTTATAAAGTTTCTAAAATAAGAAACTTTCTAGTTTTTCAATCTCCATCCCTCATTAGCTAAATCTAAGATTTATTACCATCTCATCATCCATCCAAAACTTCATTAAAACCTCATTGACACCATCTCTAGGGTCAGCTATGTCTAAACGATGATGTTATATAAACTTTCTATTTTTTCAATCTCCATCCTTTGTCAACAAAATCCAAGATCCAATACCATCACATCCTCATCTCAAAACTTGACTGAAAGCTCCTTAACACTGTCTTTAGGATTTCCTATGTCTAAAAGATGGATATTTTATAAAGTTTCTAAAACAAGAAACTTTCACTTTTTCAATCTCCATCTTCCATCAACAAAATCTAAGATTTAAAACCATCACATCATCATCCCAAAACTTGGCTAAAAGCTCTTTGACACTATCTCCAGGGTCTCTTATGTCTAAAAGATGGATGTTTTAGAGTTTCTAAAATAAGAAACTTTCTATTTTTTAATTCAATATCCTCTATCAACTAAATCTAAGATTCGATACCATCTCATCCTCTTCTACAAACTTGGCTAGAAGCTTCTTTACACCACATCTAGGGTTTTCTATGTCTAAAAGATGGATGTTTTATAAAGTTTCTAAAATCTCCATCCATCATCAACTAAATCTATGATTCAATACCACCTAATCCTCATCTCAAAACATAGCTAAAAGCACTTCGACACCATATCTATGGTTTACAAAAAGTAAAAGATTGATATTTATAAAGTTTTTAAAATAAGAAACTTTTTATTTCTTCAATCTCTAGCCTTCAGCAACTAAATCTAAGATTCAATACCCTCTCATCCTAATCTTAAAACTTGGCAAAAAACTCCTTAACACCACTATCTCTAGGGTTTCTTATGTCCAAAAGATGGATGTTTTATAAAGTTTCTAAAATAAGAAGCTTTCTATTTTTTCAATCTACATCTTTCATCAGCTAAATCTAAGATTCAATACCCTCTGATTTTCAACCCAAAACGTGGCAAGAAGTTGGTTGACATCATCTCTAGGGTTTCAATACTATAAAAGATGTTCCTTCATAAACTAAATCTAAGTTTCAATACCATCTCATCCTCACCTCAAAACATGGCTAAAAGCTCCTTGACCCCATCTCTAGGGTCTCCTATGGCTAAAAATTGATGTTATGAAAAGTTTCTAAAATAAGAAACTTTCTATTTTTTCAATCTTCTTACTTTATCAACTAAATCTAAGATTCAATACCATCTCGTCCTAATCTCAAAACTTGGCAAAAAGCTTATTAACACTATCTCGAGGATTTCCCACGTCTAAAAGATGGATGTTTTATAAAGTTTCTAAAATAATAAACTTTCTATTTCTTCAATCTCCATCCTTCATCAACTAAATCTAAGTTTCAATACAATGTAATCCTCATCTCAAAATGTTGCTAAATGCTCTTTGACACCATCTCTAGGGTGTACTAAGTATAAAAGTTTGATGTTTAATAAAGTTTCTAAAATAGGAAACTTTTTTTTCTTTCAATCTCCATTATTCAGCAACTAAATCTAAGATTCAGTACCCTCTCATTCTCATCTCAAAACTTTGCTAGAAGCTCCTTGACACCATCTCTCGAGTTTCCAATGTCTCAAAGACGGATGTTTTATAAAGTTTCTAAAATAAGAAACTTTCTAGTTTTTCAATCTCCATCCCTCATTAGCTAAATCTAAGATTTATTACCATCTCATCATCCATCCAAAACTTCATTAAAACCTCATTGACACCATCTCTAGGGTCAGCTATGTCTAAACGATGATGTTATATAAACTTTCTATTTTTTCAATCTCCATCCTTTGTCAACAAAATCCAAGATCCAATACCATCACATCCTCATCTCAAAACTTGACTGAAAGCTCCTTAACACTGTCTTTAGGATTTCCTATGTCTAAAAGATGGATATTTTATAAAGTTTCTAAAACAAGAAACTTTCACTTTTTCAATCTCCATCTTCCATCAACAAAATCTAAGATTTAAAACCATCACATCATCATCCCAAAACTTGGCTAAAAGCTCTTTGACACTATCTCCAGGGTCTCTTATGTCTAAAAGATGGATGTTTTAGAGTTTCTAAAATAAGAAACTTTCTATTTTTTAATTCAATATCCTCTATCAACTAAATCTAAGATTCGATACCATCTCATCCTCTTCTACAAACTTGGCTAGAAGCTTCTTTACACCACATCTAGGGTTTTCTATGTCTAAAAGATGGATGTTTTATAAAGTTTCTAAAATCTCCATCCATCATCAACTAAATCTATGATTCAATACCACCTAATCCTCATCTCAAAACATAGCTAAAAGCACTTCGACACCATATCTATGGTTTACAAAAAGTAAAAGATTGATATTTATAAAGTTTTTAAAATAAGAAACTTTTTATTTCTTCAATCTCTAGCCTTCAGCAACTAAATCTAAGATTCAATACCCTCTCATCCTAATCTTAAAACTTGGCAAAAAACTCCTTAACACCACTATCTCTAGGGTTTCTTATGTCCAAAAGATGGATGTTTTATAAAGTTTCTAAAATAAGAAGCTTTCTATTTTTTCAATCTACATCTTTCATCAGCTAAATCTAAGATTCAATACCCTCTGATTTTCAACCCAAAACGTGGCAAGAAGTTGGTTGACATCATCTCTAGGGTTTCAATACTATAAAAGATGTTCCTTCATAAACTAAATCTAAGTTTCAATACCATCTCATCCTCACCTCAAAACATGGCTAAAAGCTCCTTGACCCCATCTCTAGGGTCTCCTATGGCTAAAAATTGATGTTATGAAAAGTTTCTAAAATAAGAAACTTTCTATTTTTTCAATCTTCTTACTTTATCAACTAAATCTAAGATTCAATACCATCTCGTCCTAATCTCAAAACTTGGCAAAAAGCTTATTAACACTATCTCGAGGATTTCCCACGTCTAAAAGATGGATGTTTTATAAAGTTTCTAAAATAATAAACTTTCTATTTCTTCAATCTCCATCCTTCATCAACTAAATCTAAGTTTCAATACAATGTAATCCTCATCTCAAAATGTTGCTAAATGCTCTTTGACACCATCTCTAGGGTGTACTAAGTATAAAAGTTTGATGTTTAATAAAGTTTCTAAAATAGGAAACTTTTTTTTCTTTCAATCTCCATTATTCAGCAACTAAATCTAAGATTCAGTACCCTCTCATTCTCATCTCAAAACTTTGCTAGAAGCTCCTTGACACCATCTCTCGAGTTTCCAATGTCTCAAAGACGGATGTTTTATAAAGTTTCTAAAATAAGAAACTTTCTAGTTTTTCAATCTCCATCCCTCATTAGCTAAATCTAAGATTTATTACCATCTCATCATCCATCCAAAACTTCATTAAAACCTCATTGACACCATCTCTAGGGTCAGCTATGTCTAAACGATGATGTTATATAAACTTTCTATTTTTTCAATCTCCATCCTTTGTCAACAAAATCCAAGATCCAATACCATCACATCCTCATCTCAAAACTTGACTGAAAGCTCCTTAACACTGTCTTTAGGATTTCCTATGTCTAAAAGATGGATATTTTATAAAGTTTCTAAAACAAGAAACTTTCACTTTTTCAATCTCCATCTTCCATCAACAAAATCTAAGATTTAAAACCATCACATCATCATCCCAAAACTTGGCTAAAAGCTCTTTGACACTATCTCCAGGGTCTCTTATGTCTAAAAGATGGATGTTTTAGAGTTTCTAAAATAAGAAACTTTCTATTTTTTAATTCAATATCCTCTATCAACTAAATCTAAGATTCGATACCATCTCATCCTCTTCTACAAACTTGGCTAGAAGCTTCTTTACACCACATCTAGGGTTTTCTATGTCTAAAAGATGGATGTTTTATAAAGTTTCTAAAATCTCCATCCATCATCAACTAAATCTATGATTCAATACCACCTAATCCTCATCTCAAAACATAGCTAAAAGCACTTCGACACCATATCTATGGTTTACAAAAAGTAAAAGATTGATATTTATAAAGTTTTTAAAATAAGAAACTTTTTATTTCTTCAATCTCTAGCCTTCAGCAACTAAATCTAAGATTCAATACCCTCTCATCCTAATCTCAAAACTTGGCAAAAAACTCCTTAACACCACTATCTCTAGGGTTTCTTATGTCCAAAAGATGGATGTTTTATAAAGTTTCTAAAATAAGAAGCTTTCTATTTTTTCAATCTACATCTTTCATCAGCTAAATCTAAGATTCAATACCCTCTGATTTTCAACCCAAAACGTGGCAAGAAGTTGGTTGACATCATCTCTAGGGTTTCAATACTATAAAAGATGTTCCTTCATAAACTAAATCTAAGTTTCAATACCATCTCATCCTCACCTCAAAACATGGCTAAAAGCTCCTTGACCCCATCTCTAGGGTCTCCTATGGCTAAAAATTGATGTTATGAAAAGTTTCTAAAATAAGAAACTTTCTATTTTTTCAATCTTCTTACTTTATCAACTAAATCTAAGATTCAATACCATCTCGTCCTAATCTCAAAACTTGGCAAAAAGCTTATTAACACTATCTCGAGGATTTCCCACGTCTAAAAGATGGATGTTTAATAAAGTTTCTAAAATAATAAACTTTCTATTTCTTCAATCTCCATCCTTCATCAACTAAATCTAAGTTTCAATACAATCTAATCCTCATCTCAAAATGTTGCTAAATGCTCTTTGACACCATCTCTAGGGTGTACTAAGTATAAAAGTTTGATGTTTAATAAAGTTTCTAAAATAGGAAACTTTTTTTTCTTTCAATCTCCATTATTCAGCAACTAAATCTAAGATTCAGTACCCTCTCATTCTCATCTCAAAACTTTGCTAGAAGCTCCTTGACACCATCTCTCGAGTTTCCAATGTCTCAAAGACGGATGTTTTATAAAGTTTCTAAAATAAGAAACTTTCTAGTTTTTCAATCTCCATCCCTCATTAGCTAAATCTAAGATTTATTACCATCTCATCATCCATCCAAAACTTCATTAAAACCTCATTGACACCATCTCTAGGGTCAGCTATGTCTAAACGATGATGTTATATAAACTTTCTATTTTTTCAATCTCCATCCTTTGTCAACAAAATCCAAGATCCAATACCATCACATCCTCATCTCAAAACTTGACTGAAAGCTCCTTAACACTGTCTTTAGGATTTCTTATGTCTAAAAGATGGATATTTTATAAAGTTTCTAAAACAAGAAACTTTCACTTTTTCAATCTCCATCTTCCATCAACTAAATCTAAGATTTAAAACCATCACATCATCATCCCAAAACTTGGCTAAAAGCTCTTTGACACTATCTCCAGGGTCTCTTATGTCTAAAAGATGGATGTTTTAGAGTTTCTAAAATAAGAAACTTTCTATTTTTTAATTCAATATCCTCTATCAACTAAATCTAAGATTCGATACGATCTCATCCTCTTCTACAAACTTGGCTAGAAGCTTCTTTACACCACATCTAGGGTTTTCTATGTCTAAAAGATGGATGTTTTATAAAGTTTCTAAAATCTCCATCCATCATCAACTAAATCTATGATTCAATACCACCTAATCCTCATCTCAAAACATAGCTAAAAGCACTTCGACACCATATCTATGGTTTACAAAAAGTAAAAGATTGATATTTATAAAGTTTCTAAAATAAGAAACTTTTTATTTCTTCAATCTCTATCCTTCAGCAACTAAATCTAAGATTCAATATCCTCTCATCCTAATCTTAAAACTTGGCAAAAACTCCTTGACACCATATCTAGGGTTTCTTATGTCCAAAAGAATTATGTTTGATAAAGTTTCCAAAATAAGAACCTTTCTATTTTTTCAATCTCCATCCTTCATCAGCTAAATCTAAGATTCAATACCCTCTGATTCTCAACCCAAAACGTGGCTAGAAGTTGGTTGACATCATCTCTAGGGTTTCAATACTATAAAAGATGTTCTTTCATCAAGTAAATCTAAGTTTCAATACCATCTCATCCTCACCTCAAAACATGGCTAAAAGCTCCTTCACCCCATCTCTAGGGTCTCCTATAGCTAAAAATTGATGTTATGAAAAGTTTCTAAAATAAGAAACTTTCCATTTTTTCAATCTTCTTACTTTATCAACTAAATCTAAGATTCAATACCATCTCGTCCTAATCTCAAAACTTGGCAAAAAGCTTATTAACACTATCTCGAGGATTTCCCACATCTAAAAGATGGATGTTTTTAAAGTTTCTAAAATAATAAACTTTCTATTTCTTCAATCTCCATCCTTCATCAACTAAATCTAAGATTCAATCCCATCTAATCCTCATCTCAAAATGTTGCTAAAAGCTCTTTGACACCATCTCTAGGGTTTACTAAGTATAAAAGTTTGATGTTTTATAAAGTTTCTAGAATAGGAAACTTTTTTTTTCTTTCAATCTCCTTCATTCAGCAACTAAATCTAAGATTCAGTACCCGCTCATTCTCATCTCAAAACTTTGCTAAAAGCTCCTTAACACCATCTCTCCAGTTTCTAATGTCTCAAAGATGGATGTTTTAAAAAGTTTCTAAGATAAGAAACTTTCTATTTTTTCAATCTCCATCCTTCATCAGCTAAATCTAAGATTCAATATCATCTCATCATCAATCCAAAACTTGGTTAACAGCTCATTGACACCATCTCTAGGGTCAGCTATGTCTAAACGATGGATGTTATATAAACTCTCTATTTTTTCAATCTCCATCCTTTATCAACAAAATCCAAGATCCAATACCATCACATCCTCATCTCAAAACTTGACTGAAAGCTCCTTAACACCATCTCTAGGATTTCCTATGTCTAAAAGATGGATATTTTATAAAGTTTTTAAAACAAGAAACTTTCTAATTTTTCAATCTCCATCTTCCATCAACTAAATCTATGATTTAAAACCATCTCATCATCATCCCAAAACTTGGCTAAAAGCTCTTTGACACCATCTCCAGGGTCTCTTATGTCTAAAAGATGGATGTTTTAGAGTTTCTAAAATAAGAAACTTTCTATTTTCTAATTCAATATCCTCTATCAACTAAATCTAAGATTCAATATCCTCTCATCCTAATCTTAAAACTTGGCAAAAAACTCCTTGACACCATCTCTAGGGTTTCTTATGTCCAAAAGAATTATGTTTTATAAAGTTTCCAAAATAAGAACCTTTCTATTTTTTCAATCTCCATCCTTCATCAGCTAAATCTAAGATTCAATACCCTCTGATTCTCAACCCAAAACGTGGCTAGAAGTTGGTTGACATCATCTCTAGGGTTTAAATACTATAAAAGAAGTTCTTTCATCAACTAAATCTAAGTTTCAATACCATCTCATCCTCACCTCAAAACATGGCTAAAAGCTCCTTGACCCCATCTCTAGGGTCTCCTATGGCTAAAAATTGATGTTATGAAAAGTTTCTAAAATAAGAAACTTTCTATTTTTTCAATCTTCTTACTTTATCAACTAAATCTAAGATTCAATACCATCTCGTCCTAATCTCAAAACTTGGCAAAAAGCTTATTAACACTATCTCGAGGATTTCCCACGTCTAAAAGATGGATGTTTTATAAAGTTTCTAAAATAATAAACTTTCTATTTCTTCAATCTCCATCCTTCATCAACTAAATTTAAGAATCAATACCATCTAATCATCATCTCAAAATGTTGCTAAAAGCTCTTTGACACCATCTCTAGGGTTTACTAAGTATAAAAGTTTGATGTTTTATAAAGTTTCTAAAATAGGAAACTTTTTTTTCTTTCAATCTCCATCATTCAGCAACTAAATCTAAGATTCAGTACCCGCTCATTCTCATCTCAAAACTTTGCTAAAAGCTCCTTGACACCATATCTCGAGTTTCCAATGTCTCAAAGATGGAAGTTTTATAAAGTTTCTAAAATAAGAAACTTTCTATTTTTTCAATCTCCATCCTTCATCAGCTAAATCTAAGATTTAATTCGAGAACTTTTTCCTACTAAAAATACTTTTCAGTTCTAGTGAGAGAAACTCTGAGATTCTGAAATTCTAGTGAGAGAAAATTTTCCTCTCATCTTCTTCTTCTTCTCTTAGAGGTTCCTGTCATGGAAACCATTCCTCCAGATCCGGGCAAACATAGTTCTGTTCCCAGCTTGGATTCGAATCTTCCATTTCCCAGCTTAGTTTCAAGGGACAGCATGGGACAATCGTCTCCCCCTCGTGGAGTATATGCTTTTGGTCATTCCCTCCTGGGCAAGGGAGAAGGAAAACCAAATCCAACCCTCTTAGCTCAGCTTCAAAAGGCCAAAGCTGTTCACCTTAATCTCCCTGATTCTCATGTCTCTCCCTCTCGCCCAAAACTCTTTCCCTCTCTCTCTTTGGATGACCTTGGTAAGCTTCAGACCCAAGATCTGGGATTTGATCCTAGCACCCACTGGAAGAAAGGCACTAGGCTTCATAAAATCTTTACAAAACCTATTCGATCCTTACCCAGTTCTCCTTATAATTCGCAAAAAAAAACTGAGGCACCCCGGCATCCCAAAGTTTCCTCTTCAGTAGATCTGGAGGTCTCCCCATCTCACTCCTTTAGCAAATCCTTAGGCCAAACCTTCATCTCTCCCTCGAGCTCAGATGGCCAGAGGTTGAAGACCGGTTCCTTTTTGGGTAAGGAGAAAACCACCCTTGTATCCATGGCCAAAAATAGCTCTAAACCAGCGGTTACTTGCCTGATGCCCAACCACCCTCTGTCCTTTCCGACAAAGCCTGTCTGGCCCCAGGATTCCAGCGCTTCTCCCTCCTCCGTTGATCTTGATCTCGCCCAGATCCCAAAGCAAGACTCAGCCTTTTCCCCCCTATCTGCTAGCCCGCCCAAAAATTTGAATTTAGCAAATGCGGGAATATTTGAATCTGTCTCTCAAAACCATATTACTCTCCTCGAAATCCCTGGAAATGCTAATCTAAACACAGATCTCCTAGACCCTAACCTTTCAAATTCGAAATTCAAAAATTCCCCGCCTACTGCTCCTTTGCCCCCTCTGCCTCCTGTAGACCGATTGCCTCCTCTGCTCCCTAATCCTAACCCCACTCGTTCCTGGGCTCACATTCTCTCTTCTCCCCCGTCTATCCCTTCTCAGCCTGAATCTAAACTCCCTTTTTTCTCTTCCTCTATCTCGGACAAGGGGAAAAAGGAAGCAATTTTTGTTGAAGAGGATTACGCTGAGGCAATGGATAAATGGAATAATTGTCTCTTGGGATTCTTTCTTGGCAGAAGACTGTTCTTCTCCTCTCTTAAGCAGCACCTCCAACGCAAATGGCAGCTTAAAGGAGATTTTCTAATCTCCTCCCTTCCCAAAAACTTCATTTTATTCAAATTCTCTTTACCTGAAGACTGTATTAAAGTGCTCGAGGCACCCATTACAACCTACGGTGGGAGACCTCTTATTCTTCAGAAATGGTCCCCAGAGTGTTCCTTGGAGAAAAGAAAGCTCTCTTCCATCCCTATTTGGCTTAGGTTCCCCGAACTTCATCTCAAATTCTGGACCCCCAGTGGGTTGGGGAAGTTAGCTAGTACTATTGGCCATCCTCTCTTCATGGACACCATTACTGCTGCAGGCACGCATCTAAACTTCGCTAGAGTATGTGTTGAAATCTCCCCTGAAGACGAACTCCTCGACTCAATTGAAATTGACACCCCCTCAGGTACATTCCTCCAAGCTGTTGAATATGATTGGAAACCAAAAGCTTAATTACCTGCAGAGATTTCAGTCATTCTGCGGATCGCTGCCCCCTCCTCCCTCTGCCCCTCCCTAAGTCTAAACAAGAATGGATACAGAAAGCTTCTAAACCTGTAGAAAAGTCCCTACCTGTTTCCTCCCCTTTCAATAATCCCTCCGTAATCCCTGATGCCCACCCAAAGCCTCAAATCAGTATACATAATGGTTTCAGTATCCTTGACTCCTTAGACTCAGAAATCCCAGAAGAGCCCAATTTGAGCATCCCAACAGTTTGTGCTGAACCTAATTCCGTCTGCCTATCTGTTCCCACTCTTGACTCCTCTCCCCTAGCCTCTTCTCAATCTCGGATGCTATTGCCCGTATCCTCTGTTCAGCCTCTTACTCTCTCACCCAAGCCATCTCTGTTTGACCCAGGTGCTGTCAATCCCCAGCTGAATTGCCATTCACCCCCTCTTTCTGCTGACCCTGGAGCCAAGAATCCTTCTACTCTGGCCTCCCAATGAAGTTAATCTCTGTTTGGAATACTCGGGGTCTCTGCACCCGCTCTAAACGTGGAGAAATTAAGAGTTTTATATCAAGCTCCAATACTTCTATTTGCTGTTTGCTTGAAACTAAGGCATTGAGCCATAAGATGAAGGACTATGTTAAAGATTGTTGTGAAGGCTGGGATGCTCATGGCAACTATTCGTGTGTTCTCAAAGGTAGAATTTGGATCCTCTGGGACAGTGCTGAGATCAAAGTGAAGATAATTGAGGAATCTAGCCAGCATATTCACTGTGAGGTGGAAGTCATCCAATCTGGAATGCTCTTTAGAATGACAGCAGTCTATGCTCACAATTATTATATTTCAAGGAGAGATCAGTGGTCTAAGCTGGAACTTATTGTGTCTGTTAACCAGACGCCTTGGATTGTGTTAGGAGACTTTAATGCTGTCCGGAGCCAGGAAGAACGATATGGGTACCCTCCTAACATAGCTCAGATGGAGGAATTTAACTCTTGCCTTTCCACCTGTGCCCTTACTGATCTTCGGTCTGTGGGTCTCAATCTTACTTGGAATAACAAAGGTAAGCCGGGAAATCTGAAAATGGCCAAGCTCGATAGATCTTTGGTTAATGAAGAATGGTTGCATACCTGCCCGAACTCCCTTACTGAATTCATCCCCCCTGGAATTTCTGACCATAGCCCTTCATTGTGTCCTGCTCAAACCACCAATCTCTTGGCCCTAAACCCTTCAAGTTCATGGACATGTGGTTGGATGACAAATCTCTTTACCCTATTGTAGAAAGAGCCTGGGCTCATAAGGTGAAAGGTAATCCTATGTTCTCCTTTGTCCAAAAGCTGAAAATGGTCAAGAACCAAATCAAAGACTGGAACCGAGAGGTTTTTGGTAGAATTGACATTCAAGTGCCAATCATCAGAAAATCCTTGTTAAAGATCCAAGCTTCTATAGAGAAAGAACCTGCCAATCACCACCTCATTGAACAGGAAGCTAAGATCAGGGATGACTTGCTGAAATACACTTCCCTCGAAGAATCCTTTCTCAAGCAGAAATCCAGAGCCCAATGGCTTCAATTGGGAGACTCGAACTCCAAATTCTTTTACTCTCATTTGAAAGTAAGACAAAACAAAAACAATATTCTTGCTATGAAAAGAGAGGATGGCACTCAAACCACTGACCCTATTGAAATCTCTTCCATTCTGATCAGCCACTTCTCTAGGATTCTTAATCATGGAAAATCTCAGACTGCTGCTGTCCCTGATCCAATCCGAACTCTGAATGTTGGGGAGGCTGACTTCTTAACAACCCCCATTACTTCGGACGAGATTAAAGATGTAGTTTGGAAATCTAATGGAGACAAATCCTCTGGTCCGGACGGCTTCAATGCCTCATTCTACCGATCCTTTTGGTACCTGCTGGGAGATGAGTTCATTGCTGCTATAAAGAATTTTTTTAAATCTGGTAAGCTTCTCAAATCTGTCAATGCTACTTTCCTATCCCTCATTCCTAAAGGCCCTGATACCTTCTCCCCTTCCCATTATCGCCCAATATCTCTTTACAACTTCTTGTATAAAACAATAACCAAAATCCTGGCCAACCGCCTTCGGTTCGTAATTTCCAACCTTATCTGTCCGTCCCAATCTGCCTTTATTAGAGGGCGGCAAATTCAGGACAATATTCTTCTCACCCATGACCTTCTCCATAGATTTCACCTTCCCTCCCCCTCCCCTGCCATGTGCCTGAAAATTGATCTTGCTAAAGCTTTTGACAACGTTAACCGTCAATCTCTGTTATCCTTCATGGCCAAGCAAGGTTTTAATTCAACCTGGCTGGGCTGGATAGAAGAATGTATCTTACACTCTTCCTTTTCTATCCTGGTTAATGGCTCCCCCCAAGGCTACTTCAATTCCTCTAATGGCCTCCGCCAAGGAGATCCCCTCTCACCCCTCCTCTTCTCTATTTCCATGGAAATGCTCTCTGTCCTTCTCGACAATGCCTATTCCTCGAATACCCTTTCCACCCCCTTTTCTCAAGACACCCTTGCCATTACTCATCTGCTATTTGCGGATGATCTAATGCTCTTTGCAATGGGAACTGCCAGCAATGCCACCATTCTTTCTTCTTGTCTGACTATGTTCCATAGGATTTCTGGGATGGAGGCTAACCACTCTAAATCTGAAATCTACTTCTGGGGCACTACTCTCAGGGATAAACTTGATATACTGCAAATTCTGGGGTTCAATGAAGGAAGTCTCCCGATAAGATACCTCGGTCTCCCGTTGTTTACATCGAGACTCACTGTCTCCGACTGTGCTCCTCTGATCACTAAAGTCCGGAAACGCATTGTCAGTTGGGCTAGCAAGAGCTTAAGCCAAGCTAGTCGTATCGAGCTTGTTAAAACGGTGTTAAACAGTTTCATGATCTATTGGTCCTCAGCTTTTGATATCCCCAAGGGGGTAATTGACTCTATTGAGAGTATTTTTCGGACCTTCATCTGGGGAAGTTCTGAAGGAAAAAAATCCCACCACTCAATTTCGTGGAATGCAATGTGTCGTCCTAAAAGCGAAGGAGGAATTGGTATTCGTCACCTAAGGGACATCAATGTATCTCTCCGAATCAAGCAGGTATGGTCTATCATTGCTGAAAAGAATACCCTCTGGGCCCAATGGTTCTCCCTGAAATATATCAAATCAAAAAAAATTTGGACTATTAAGCTGCTTCAAAGCCTTCATGGGGATTAGAAGTATCATCAAAAGTAGAGACCTGGCTAAACCTCACATCTGCTGCTTAGTGGGCAATGAAGCAGCCATTGATCTGTGGTCCGAGCCGTGGCATCCGAGGGGAGTAATTTCTTCCATCATTTCCAAGCACAGAACAGATTCCTCCCTGTCATCCTTGAAGACTCTCGAGCAGCTGCATCATGAAGGATCCTGGAATCCTATTCTGAACCTTGGATCCCTCACTCAGGAAAAGTCTCTTCTAATGGAAGCTATCTTCAGTGACTCTACCACAAATACTCCTATTTGGAAACCAAACAGTAATGCTATATTCTCTACTAAAAGTGGGTGGGAAGTTACTAGGCCTCACTTTGAAAAACCGGTTTGGGCTTCGCGAATTTGGTTCAGCGGGCACATCCCTCGGCACGCTCTTGTAACTTGGAAGGCCCTCAGCAATGGTCTTAGCACAACTGATAACCTCCCATTTCTTGACCCTACTATCAGCAGAAACTGTATTTTATGCAACTCTGGGCCAGAATCTGTTAACCATCTCTTTTTCCAGTGTAGCTATTCAAATTGGGTATGGAAATCAATTCTTCGAAACCTTCAGCTATGGCGCAACCCAGAACCTGATCTTATTCAGGAAGAGCTGTGGCTGGCAAACCACTTCAAGGGTGCCGGGCAAACTTCCAAATTAGCTTTTATTGCTTTGGAGGCCACCATTTACAACATCTGGTCTGAGCGGAATCACCGATTTTTTCGCAATACTTTTGTTCCCAAATCAGTTCTCCTATCCGGAACTCTATCTCTCATTCGAACAAAAATTCTTGGCTTGCACCTGGAAGATGTGGATACTCCAACTAACAGGTCCATTGCAGCCAACTTTGGTTGTGCTTTCTGTCCCAAAATCCGTTCTCCTCAGGTATGTTGTTGGAGCAAACCGAATCAGGGGTCTTTCAAAATTAATTCTGATGCATCTCTATCTACTGATGGGGGAGGTATGGGAGGTGCAATCCGGAATCATAACGGATTTCTCGTATCTATGTTCTCAGTTAATGTTGAGTCCAAAGAGATTCTGGTGCTGGAAATCAAAGCTGTTCTCGTTGGTCTTCAGCTGGCCGCATCTTTGGGTTTGACCAATATTTGGATCGAAGTAGATTCTAAAATTGCTGCAGATGTTATCAATGGCACCTCTAAAACTCCATGGAAATGCTTTGCCTGTACTCAGGAAATACGTCAGTTACTCTCCTCTTTCCTCCAATGGAAGATTTCCCATATTTGGCGAGAAGGAAATAGTGTAGCAGACTTCCTTTCTAAATGAAACTGCCCTTGCAAAGGTACTGCTCTCCCCCCTTTCTTGGCCGTCCCGGCACTCCTCCTGCTCATGGACTCAGATAGGATAGGCAGTGAGTACTATCGGTTGTAATTTTACATGTTTCGCTATCTTGTGCTTTGGGCTCTCTGTTGTTGGGAGCTTGATCCCTTTAAGTTGGCTTTCCAGCCCCCATAGTTGTATCGAATTTTTATTTCTAGTGCCTGGTTGGGGTCCTGCCTAACCCCTGCTTAATCATAAAAAAAAATAATCTAAGATTCAATACCATCTCATCATCAATCCAAAACTTGGCTAAAAGCCCATTGACACCATCTCTAGGGTCAGCTATGTCTAAACGATGGATGTTATATAAACTTTCTATTTTTTCAATCTCTATCCTTATCAACAAAATCCAAGATCCAATACCATCACATCCTCATCTCAAAACTTGACTGAAATATCCTTAACACCATCTCTAGGATTTCCTATGTCTAAAAGATGGATATTTTATAAAGTTTCTAAAACAAGAAACTTTCTACTTTTTCAATCTACATCTTCCATCAACTAAATCTAAGATTTAAAACCATCTCAACATCATCCCAAAACTCGGCTAAAAGCTCTTTGACACCATCTCCAGGGTCTCTTATGTCTAAAAGATGGATGTTTTGGAGTTTCTAAAATAAGAAACTTTCTATTTTTTAATTCAATATCCTCTATCAACTAAATCTAAGATTCAATACCATCTCATCCTCTTCTACAAACTTGGCTAAAAGCTTCTTTACACCACATCTAGGGTTTTCTATGTCTAACAGATGGATGTTTTACAAAGTTTCTAAAATAAGAAACTTTGTAATTTTTCAATCTCCATCCTTTATCAACTAAATATATGATTCAATACCACCTAATCTTCATCTCAAAACTTAGCTAAAAGCACTTCGACACCATATCTAGGGTTTACAAAAAGTAAAAGATTGATATTTATAAAGTTTCTAAAATAAAAACTTTTTATTTCTTCAATCTCTATCCTTCAGGAACTGAATCTAAGATTCAATACCCTCTCATCCTAATCTTAAAACTTGGCAAAAAACTCCTTGACACCATCTCTAGGGTTTCTTATGTCCAAAAGATGGATGTTTTATAAAAATTTTAAAATAAGAAGCTTTCTATTTTTTCAATCTCCATCTTTCATCAGCTAAATCTAAGATTCAATACCCACGGATTCCCAACCTAAAACGTGGCTAGAAGTTGGTTGACATCATCTCTAGGGTTTCAATACTGTAAAAGGTGGTCCTTCATCAACTAAATCTAAGTTTCAATACCATCTCATCCTCACCTCAAAACATGGCTAAAAGCTCCTTGACCCCATCTCTAGGATCTCCTATGACTAAAAATTGATGTTTTGAAAACTTTCTAAAATAAGAAACTTTCTATTTTTTCAATCTTCTAGCTTTATCAACAAAATCTAAGATTCAATACCATCTCGTCCTGATCTCAAAAACTTAGCCAAATGCTTATTAACACTATCTCGAGGATTTCCCACGTCTAAAAGATGGATGTTTTATAAAGTTTCTAAAATAATAAACTTTCTATTTCTTCAATCTCCATCCTTCATCAACTAAATCTAAGAATCAATACCATCTAATCTTCATCTCAAAATGTTGCTAAAAGCTCTTTGACACCATCTCTAGGGTTTACTAAGTATAAAAGTTTGATGTTTTATAAAGTTTCTAAAATAGGAAACTATTTTTTCTTTTAATCTCCATCATTCAGCAACTAAATCTAAGATTCAGTACCCGCTCATTCTCATCTCAAAACTTTGCTAAAAGCTCCTTGACACCATCCCTCGAGTTTCAAATGTCTCAAAGATGGAAGTTTTATAAAGTTTCTAAAATAAGAAACTTTCTATTTTTTCAATCTCCATCCTTCATCAGCTAAATCTAAGATTCAATACCATGCCATCATCAATCCAAAATTTGCTAAAAGCTAATTGACACCATCTCTAGGGTCAGCTATGTCTAAACGATGGATGTTATAAACATTCTATTTTTTCAATCTCCATCCGTATCAACAAAATCCAAAATCCAATACCATCACATCCTCATCTCAAAACTTGACTGAAATCTCCTTAACACCATCTCTAGGATTTCCTATGTCTAAAAGATGGATATTTTATAAAGTTTCTAAAACAAGAAACTTTCTAATTTTTCAATCTCCATCTTCCATCAACTAAATCTAAGATTTTAAACCATCTCATCATCATCCCAAAACTTGGCTAAAAGCTCTTTGACACCATCTCCAGGGTCTCTTATGTCTAAAAGATGGATGTTTTAGAGTTTCTAAAATAAGAAACTTTCTATTTTTTAATTCAATATCCTCTATCAACTAAATCTAAGATTCAATACCATCTCATCCTCTTCTACAAATTTGGCTAAAAGCTTCTTTACACCACATCTAGGGTTTTCTATGTCTAAAAGATGGATGTTTTATAAAGTTTCTTAAATAAGAAACTTTGTAATTTTTCAATCTCCATCCTTCATCAACTAAATCTATGATTCAATACCACCTAGTCCTCATCTCAAAACTTAGCTAAAAGCACTTCGACAAAAAGTAAAAGATTGATATTTATAAAGTTTCTAAAATAAGAAACTTTTTATTTCTTCAATCTCTATCCTTCAGCAACTGAATCTAAGATTCAATACCCTCTCATCATAATCTTAAAACTTAGCAAAAAACTCTTTCACACCATCTCTAAGGTTTCTTATGTCCAAAAGATGGATGTTTTATAAAGTTTCTAAAATAAGAAGCTTTCTATTTTTTCAATCTCCATCCTTTATCAGCTAAATCTAAGATTCAATACCCTCTGATTCTCAACCCAAAACGTGGCTAGAAGTTGGTTGACATCATCACTAGGGTTTCAATACCGTAAAAGGTGGTCCTTCATCAACTAAATCTAAGTTTCAATACCATCTTATCCTCACCTCAAAACATGGCTAAAAGCTCCTTGACCCCATCTCTGGGGTCTCTTATGGCTAAAAATTGATGTTTTGAAAATTTTCTAAGATAAGAAACTTTCTATTTTTTCAATCTTCTTGCTTTATCAAGTAAATCTAAGATTCAATACCATCTCGTCCTGATCTCAAAAACATAGCCAAATGCTTATTAACACTATCTCGAGGATTTCCCACGTCTAAAAGATGGATGTTTTATAAAGTTTATAAAAAATAACTTTTCTATTTCTTCAATCTCCATGCTTCATCAACTAAATCTAAGATTCAATACCATCTAATCCTCATCTCAAAATGTTGCTAAAAGCTCTTTGACACCATCTCTATGTTTTACTATGTATAAAAGTTTGATGCTTTATAAAGTTTCTAAAATAGGAAACTTTTTTTTCTTTCAATCTCCATCATTCAACAACTAAATCTAAGATTCAGTACCCTCTCATTCTCATCTCAAAACTTTGCTAAAAGCTCCTTGACACCATCTCTAGAGTTTCCAATGTCTCAAAGATGGATGTTTTACAAAGTTTCTAAAATAAGAAACTTTCTATTTTTTCAATCTCCATCCTTCATCAGCTAAATCTAAGATTCAATACCATCTCATCATCAATCCAATACTTGGCTAAAAGCTCATTAACACCATCTCTAGGGTCAGCTATGTCTAAACGATTGATGTTATATAAACTTTCTATTTTTTCAATCTCCATCCTTTATCAACAAAATCAAAGATCCAATACCATCACATCCTCATCTCAAAACTTGACTGAAAGCTCCTTATCACCATCTCTAGGATTTCATATGTCTAAAAGATGGATATTTTAAAAAATTTCTAAAACAAGAAACTTTCAACTTTTTCAATCTCCATCTTCCATCAACTAAATCTAACATTTAAAACCATCTCATTATCATCCCAAAACTTGGGTAAAAGCTCTTTGACACCATCTCCAGGGTCTCTTATGTCTAAAAGATGGATGTTTTAGAGTTTCTAAAATAAGAAACTTTCTATTTTTTAATTCAATATCCTCTATCAACTAAATCTAAGATTTAATACCATCTCATCATCTTCTACAAAATTGGCTAAAAGCTTCTTTACACCACATCTAGGGTTTTTATGTCTAAAAGATGGATGTTTTATAAAGTTTCTAAAATAGAAACTTTGTAATTTTTCAATCTCCATCCTTCAATAACTAAATCTATGATTCAATACCACCTAATCCTCATCTCAAAACTTAGCTAAAAGCACTTCGACACCATATCTAGGTTTACAAAAAGTAGAAGATTGATATTTATAAAGTTTCTAAAATAAGAACCTTTTTATTTCTTCAATCTCTATCCTTCAGCAACTAAAGCTAAGATTCAATACCCTCTCCTCCTAATCTTAAAACTTGGCAAAAAACTCCTTGATACCATCTCTAGGGTTTCTTATGTCCAAAAGATGGATGTTTTATAAAGTCTCTAAAATAAGAAGCTCTATTTTTTCAATCTCCATCCTTCATCAGCTAAATCTAAGATTCAATACCCTCTGAGTATCAACCCAAAACGTGGTTAGAAGGTGGTTGACATCATCTCCAGGGTTTCAATACCATAAAAGGTGATCCTTCATCAACTAAATATAAGTTTCAATACCATTTCATCATCACCTCAAAACATGGCTAAAAGCTCCTTGACCCCATCTCTAGGGTCTCTTATAGGTAAAAATTGATGTTTTGAAAAGTTTCTAAGATAAGAAACTTTCTATTTTTTCAATCTTCTTGCTTTATCAACTAAATCTAAGATTCAATACTATCTCGTCCTGATCTCAAAACTTGGCAAAAAGCTTATTCACACTATCTCGAGGATTTCCCACGTCTAAAAGATGGATGTTTTATAAAGTTTCTAAAATAATAAACTTTCTATTTCTTCAATCTCTATCCTTCATCAACTAAATCTAAGATTCAATACCATCTAATCCGTATCTCAAAATGTTGCTAAAAGCTCTTTCACACCATCTCTAGGGTTTACTAAGTATAAAAGTTTGATGTTTTATATAGTTTCTAAACTAGGAAACTTTTTTTTCCTTCAATCTCCATCATTCAGCAACTAAATATAAGATTCAGTACCCTCTCATTCTCATTTCAAAACTTTGCCAAAAGCTCCTTGACACCATCTCCCGAGTTTCCAATGTCTCAAAGATGGATGTTTTATAAAGTTTCTAAAATAAGAAACTTTCCATTTTTTCAATCTCCATCCTTCATCAGCTAAATCTAAGATTCAATACTATCTCATCATCAATCCAAAACTTGGCTAAAAGCTCATTGACACCATCTCTAAGGTCAGTTATATAAACTTTCTATTTTTTCAATCTCCATCCTTTATCAACAAAATTCAAGATCCAATACCATCACATCCTCATCTCAAAACTTGACTGAAACCTCCTTAACACCATCTCTAGGATTTCCTATGTCTAAAAGATGGATACTTTATAAAGATTCTAAAACAAGAAAGTTTCTACTTTTTCAATCTCCATCTTCCATCAACTAAATCTAAGATTTAAAACCATCTCTTCATCATCCCAAAACTTGGCCAAAAGCTCTTTGACACCATCTCCAAGGTCTCTTATGTCTAAAAGATTGATGTTTTAGAGTTTCTAAAATAAGAAACTTTTTATTTTTTAATTCAATATCCTCAATCAACTAAATCTAAGAGTCAATACCATCTCATCCTCTTCTACAAACTTGGCTAAAAGCTTGTTTACTCAGGATCTTGGGTTTTCTATGTCTAAAAGATGGATGTTTTATAAAGTTTCTAAAATAAGAAACTTTGTAATTTTTCAATCTCCATCCTTCATCAACTAAATCTATGATTCAATACCACCTAATCCCCATCTCAGAACATAGCTAAAAGCACTTTGACACCATATCTAGGGTTTACAAAAAGTAAAAGATTGATATTTATAAAGTTTCTAAAATAAGAAACTTTTTATTTCTTCAATCTCTATCCTTTAGCAACTAAATCTAAGGTTCAATACCCTCTCATCCTAATCTTAAAACTTGGCAAAAAACTCCTTGACACCATCTCTAGGGTTTCTTATGTCCAAAAGATGGATGTTTTAAAAAGTTTCTAAAATAAGAAGCTTTCTATTTTTTCAATCTCCATCCTTCAGCAGCTAAATCTAAGATTCAATACCCTCTGATTCTCAACCCAAAACGTGGCTAGAAGTTGGTTGACATCATCGCTAGGGTTTCAATACAATAAAAGGGGGTCCTTCATCAACTAAATCTAAGTTTCAATACCATCTCATCCACACCTCAAAATATGGCTAAAAGCTCCTTGACCCCATCTCTAGGGTCTCCTATGGCTAAAAATTGATGTTTTGAAAAGTTTCTAAAATAAGAATCTTTCTATTTTTCAATCTTCTTGCTTTATCAACTAAATCGAAGATTCAATACCATCTCGTCCTGATCTCAAAACTTGGCAAAAAGCTTATTAACACTATCTCGAGGATTTCCCACGTCTAAAAGATGGATGTTTTATAAAGTTTCTAAAATAAGAAACTTTGTAATTTTTAATCTCCATCCTTCATCAACTAAATCTATGATTCAATACCACCTAATCCCCATCTCAAAACATAGCTAAAAGCACTTTGACACCATATCTAGGGTTTACAAAAAGTAAAAGATTGATATTTATAAAGTTTCTAAAATAAGAAACTTTTTATTTCTTCAATCTCTATCCTTTAGCAACTAAATCTAAGGTTCAATACCCTCTCATCCTAATCTTAAAACTTGGCAAAAAACTCCTTGACACCATCTCTAGGGTTTCTTATGTCCAAAAGATGGATGTTTTATAAAGTTTCTAAAATAAGAAGCTTTCTATTTTTTCAATCTCCATCCTTCAGCAGCTAAATCTAAGATTCAATACCCTCTGATTCTCAACCCAAAACGTGGCTAGAAGTTGGTTGACATCATCGCTAGGGTTTCAATACAATAAAAGGGGGTCCTTCATCAACTAAATCTAAGTTTCAATACCATCTCATCCACACCTCAAAATATGGCTAAAAGCTCCTTGACCCCATCTCTAGGGTCTCCTATGGCTAAAAATTGATGTTTTGAAAAGTATCTAAAATAAGAAACTTTCTATTTTTCAATCTTTTTTGCTTTATCAACTAAATCGAAGATTCAATACGATATCGTCCTGATCTCAAAACTTGGCAAAAAGCTTATTAACACTATCTCGAGGATTTCCAACGTCTAAAAGATGGATGTTTTATAAAGTTTCTAAAATAATAAACTTTCTATTTCTTCAATCTCCATCTTTCATCAACTAAATCTAAGATTCAATACCATCTAATCCTCATCTCAGCTCATTGACACCATCTCTGGGGTTTACTAAGTATAAAAGTTTGATGTTTTATAAAGTTTCTAAAATGGGAAACTTTTTTTTCTTTCAATCTCCATCATTCAGCAAATAAATCTAAGATTCAGTACCCTCTCATTCTCATCTCAAATATTTGCTAAAAGCTCCTTAACACCATCTCTCGAGTTTACAATGACTAAAAGATGGATGTTTTATAAAGTTTGTAAAATAAGAAACTTTCTATTATTTCAATCTCTATCCTTCATCAGCTAAACCTAATATTCAATACCATCTCATCATCAATCTAAAACTTGGCTAAAAGCTCATTGACACCATCTCTAGGGTCAGCTATGTCTAAACGATTGATGTTATATAAACTTTCTATTTTTTCAATCTCCATCCTTTATCAACAAAATCCAAGATCCAATACCATCACATCCGAATCTCAAAACTTGACTGAAACCTCCTTAACACCATCTCTAGGATTTCCTATGTCTAAAAGATGGATATTTTATAAAGTTTCTAAAACAAGAAACTTTCTACTTTTTCAATCTCCATCTTCCATCAACTAAATCTAAGATTTAAAACCATCTCTTCATCATCCCAAAACTTGGCCAAAAGCTCTTTGACACCATCTCCAGGGTCGCTTATGTCTAAAAGATGGATGTTTTAGAGTTTCTAAAATAAGAAACTTTCTATTTTTTAATTCAATATCCTCTATCAACTAAATTTAAGATTCAATACCACCTCATCCTCTTCTACAAACTTGGCTAAAAGCTTCTTTACTCCACATCAAGGGTTTTCTATGTCTAAAAGATGGATGTTTTATAAAGTTTCTAAAATAAGAAACTTTGTAATTTTTCAATCTCCATCCTTCATCAACTAAATCTATTATTCAATACCACCTAAGCCCCATCTCAGAACATAGCTAAAAGCACTTTGACATCATATCTAGGGTTTACAAAAAGTAAAAGATTGATATTTATAAAGTTTCTAAAATAAGAAACTTTTTATTTCTTCAATCTCTATCCTTTAGCAACTAAATCTAAGGTTCAATACCCTCTCATCCTAATCTTAAAACTTGGCAAAAAACTCCTTGACACCATCTCTAGGGTTGCTTATGTCCAAAAGATGGATGTTTTATAAAGTTTCTAAAATAAGAAGCTTTCTATTTTTTCAATCTCCATCCTTCAGCAGCTAAATCTAAGATTCAATACCCTCTGATTCTCAACCCAAAACGTGGCTAGAAGTTGGTTGACATCATCGCTAGGGTTTCAATACAATAAAAGGGGGTCCTTCATCAACTAAATCTAAGTTTCAATACCATCTCATCCACACCTCAAAATATGGCTAAAAGCTCCTTGACCCCATCTCTAGGGTCTCCTATGGCTAAAAATTGATGTTTTGAAAAGTTTCTAAAATAAGAAACTTTCTATTTTTCAATCTTCTTGCTTTATCAACTAAATCGAAGATTCTAAACCATCTCGTCCTGATCTCAAAACTTGGCAAAAAGCTTATTAACACTATCTCGAGGATTTCCCACGTCTAAAAGATGGATGTTTTATAAAGTTTCTAAAATAATAAACTTTCTATTTCTTCAATCTCCATCTTTCATCAACTAAATCTAAGATTCAATACCATCTAATCCTCATCTCAGCTCATTGACACCATCTCTGGGGTTTACTAAGTATAAAAGTTTGATGTTTTATAAAGTTTCTAAAATGGGAAACTTTTTTTTCTTTCAATCTCCATCATTCAGCAAATAAATCTAAGATTCAGTACCCTCTCATTCTCATCTCAAAACTTTGCTAAAAGCTCCTTGACACCATCCCTCGAGTTTCCAATGTCTAAAAGATGGATGTTTTATAAAGTTTGTAAAATAAGAAACTTTCTATTTTTTCAATCTCCATCCTTCATCAGCTAAACCTAAGATTCAATACCATCTCATCATCAATCCAAAACTTGGCTAAAAGCTCATTGACACCATCTCTAGGGTCAGCTATGTCTAAACGATTGATGTTATATAAACTTTCTATTTTTTCAATCTCCATCCTTTATCAACAAAATCCAAGATCCAATACCATCACATCCTCATCTCAAAACTTGACTGAAACCTCCTTAACACCATCTCTAGGATTTCCTATGTCTAAAAGATGGATACTTTATAAAGTTTCTAAAACAAGAAAGTTTCTACTTTTTCAATCTCCATCTTCCATCAACTAAATCTAAGATTTAAAACCATCTCTTCATCATCCCAAAACTTGGCCAAAAGCTCTTTGACACCATCTCCAAGGTCTCTTATGTCTAAAAGATTGATGTTTTAGAGTTTCTAAAATAAGAAACTTTTTATTTTTTAATTCAATATCCTCAATCAACTAAATCTAAGAGTCAATACCATCTCATCCTCTTCTACAAACTTGGCTAAAAGCTTCTTTACTCCAGATCTAGGGTTTTCTATGTCTAAAAGATGGATGTTTTATAAAGTTTCTAAAATAAGAAACTTTGTAATTTTTCAATCTCCATCCATCATCAACTAAATCTATGATTCAATACCACCTAAGCCCCATCTCAGAACATAGCTAAAAGCACTTTGACATCATATCTAGGGTTTACAAAAAGTAAAAGATTGATATTTATAAAGTTTCTAAAATAAGAAACTTTTTATTTCTTCAATCTCTATCCTTTAGCAACTAAATCTAAGGTTCAATACCCTCTCATCCTAATCTTAAAACTTGGCAAAAAACTCCTTGACACCATCTCTAGGGTTCCTTATGTCCAAAAGATGGATGTTTTATAAAGTTTCTAAAATAAGAAGCTTTCTATTTTTTCAATCTCCATCCTTCAGCAGCTAAATCTAAGATTCAATACCCTCTGATTCTCAACCCAAAACGTGGCTAGAAGTTGGTTGACATCATCGCTAGGGTTTCAATACAATAAAAGGGGGTCCTTCATCAACTAAATCTAAGTTTCAATACCATCTCATCCACACCTCAAAATATGGCTAAAAGCTCCTTGACCCCATCTCTAGGGTCTCCTATGGCTAAAAATTGATGTTTTGAAAAGTTTCTAAAATAAGAAACTTTCTATTTTTCAATCTTCTTGCTTTATCAACTAAATCGAAGATTCAATACCATCTCGTCCTGATCTCAAAACTTGGCAAAAAGCTTATTAACACTATCTCGAGGATTTCCCACGTCTAAAAGATGGATGTTTTATAAAGTTTCTAAAATAATAAACTTTCTATTTCTTCAATCTCCATCTTTCATCAACTAAATCTAAGATTCAATACCATCTAATCCTCATCTCAGCTCATTGACACCATCTCTGGGGTTTACTAAGTATAAAAGTTTGATGTTTTATAAAGTTTCTAAAATGGGAAACTTTTTTTTCTTTCAATCTCCATCATTCAGCAAATAAATCTAAGATTCAGTACCCTCTCATTCTCATCTCAAAACTTTGCTAAAAGCTCCTTGACACCATCCCTCGAGTTTCCTATGTCTAAAAGATGGATGTTTTATAAAGTTTGTAAAGTAAGAAACTTTCTATTTTTTCAATCTCCATCCTTCATCAGCTAAACCTAAGATTCAATACCATCTTATCATCAATCCAAAACTTGGCTAAAAGCTCATTGACACCATCTCTAGGGTCAGCTATGTCTAAACGATTGATGTTATATAAACTTTCTATTTTTTCAATCTCCAACCTTTATCAACAAAATCCAAGATCCAATACCATCACATCCTCATCTCAAAACTTGACTGAAACCTCCTTAACACCATCTCTAGGATTTCCTATGTCTAAAAGATGGATACTTTATAAAGTTTCTAAAACAAGAAAGTTTCTACTTTTTCAATCTCCATCTTCCATCAACTAAATCTAAGATTTAAAACCATCTCTTCATCATCCCAAAACTTGGCCAAAAGCTCTTTGACACCATCTCCAAGGTCTCTTATTTCTAAAAGATTGATGTTTTAGAGTTTCTAAAATAAGAAACTTTTTATTTTTTAATTCAATATCCTCAATCAACTAAATCTAAGAGTCAATACCATCTCATCCTCTTCTACAAACTTGGCTAAAAGCTTGTTTACTCCAGATCTTGGGTTTTCTATGTCTAAAAGATGGATGTTTTAAAAAGTTTCGAAAATAAGAAACTTTGTAATTTTTCAATCTCCATCCTTCATCAACTAAATCTATGATTCAATACCACCTAATCCCCATCTCAGAACATAGCTAAAAGCACTTTGACACCATATCTAGGGTTTACAAAAAGTAAAAGATTGATATTTATAAAGTTTCTAAAATAAGAAACTTTTTATTTCTTCAATCTCTATCCTTTAGCAACTAAATCTAAGGTTCAATACCCTCTCATCCTAATCTTAAAACTTGGCAAAAAACTCCTTGACACCATCTCTAGGGTTTCTTATGTCCAAAAGATGGATGTTTTATAAAGTTTCTAAAATAAGAAGCTTTCTATTTTTTCAATCTCCATCCTTCAGCAGCTAAATCTAAGATTCAATACCACCTCATCATCAATCCAAAACTTGGCTAAAAGCTCATTGACACCATCTCTAGGGTCAGCTATGTCTAAACGATTGATGTTATATAAACTTTCTATTTTTTCAATCTCCATCCTTTATCAACAAAATCCAAGATCCAATACCATCACATCCTCATCTCAAAACTTGACTGAAACCTCCTTAACACCATCTCTAGGATTTCCTATGTCTAAAAGATGGATACTTTATAAAGTTTCTAAAACAAGAAAGTTTCTACTTATTCAATCTCCATCTTCCATCAACTAAATCTAAGATTTAAAACCATCTCTTCATCATCCCAAAACTTTGCCAAAAGCTCTTTGACACCATCTCCAAGGTCTCTTATGTCTAAAAGATTGATGTTTTAGAGTTTCTAAAATAAGAAACTTTTTATTTTTTAATATAATATCCTCAATCAACTAAATCTAAGAGTGAATACCATCTCATCCTCTTCTACAAACTTGGCTAAAGGCTTCTTTACTCCACATCTAAGGTTTTCTATGTTTAAAAGATGGATGTTTTATAAAGTTTCTAAAATAAGAAACTTTGTAATTTTTCAATCTCCATCCTTCATCAACTAAATCTACGATTCAATACCACCTAATCCTCATCTCAAAACATAGCTAAAAGCACTTCGACACAATATCTAGGGTTTACAAAAAGTAAAAGATTGATATTTATAAAGTTTCTAAAATAAGATCCCTATCCTTTAGCAACTAAATCTAAGGTTCAATACCCTCTCATCCTAATCTTAAAACTTGGCAAAAAACTCCTTGACACCATCTCTAGGGTTTCTTATGTCCAAAAGATGGATGTTTTATAAAGTTTCTAAAATAAGAAGCTTTCTATTTTTTCAATCTCCATCCTTCAGCAGCTAAATCTAAGATTCAATACCCTCTAATTCTCAACCCAAAACGTGGCTAGAAGTTGGTTGACATCATCGCTAGGGTTTCAATACAATAAAAGGGGGTCCTTCATCAACTAAATCTAAGTTTCAATACCATCTCATCCAATCCTCAAAATGTGGTTAAAAGCTCCTTGACCCCATCTCTAGGGTCTCCTATGGCTAAAAATTGATGTTTTGAAAAGTTTCTAAAATAAGAAACTTTCTATTTTTCAATCTTCTTGCTTTATTAACTAAATCGAAGATTCAATACCATCTCGTCCTGATCTCAAAACTTGGCAAAAAGCTTATTAACACTATCTCGAGGATTTCCCACGTCTAAAAGATGGATGTTTTATAAAGTTTCTAAAATAATAAACTTTATATTTCTTCAATCTCCATCCTTCATCAACTAAATCTAAGATTCAATACCATCTAATCCTCATCTCAGCTCATTGACACCATCTCTGGGGTTTACTAAGTATAAAAGTTTGATGTTTTATAAAGTTTCTAAAATGGGAAACTTTTTTTTCTTTCAATCTCCATCATTCAGCAAATAAATCTAAGATTCAGTACCCTCTCATTCTCATCTCAAATCTTTGCTAAAAGCTCCTTGACACCATCTCTCGAGTTTACAATGACTAAAAGATGGATGTTTTATAAAGTTTGTAAAATAAGAAACTTTCTATTATTTCAATCTCTATCCTTCATCAGCTAAACCTAATATTCAATACCATCTCATCATCAATCCAAAACTTGGCTAAAAGCTCATTGACACCATCTTTAAGGTCAGCTATGTCTAAACGATTGATGTTATATAAACTTTCTATTTTTTCAATCTCCATCCTTTATCAACAAAATCCAAGATCCAATACCATCACATCCGAATCTCAAAACTTGACTGAAACCTCCTTAACACCATCTCTAGGATTTCCTATGTCTAAAAGATGGATATTTTATAAAGTTTCTAAAACAAGAAACTTTCTACTTTTTCAATCTCCATCTTACATCAACTAAATCTAAGATTTAAAACCATCTCTTCATCATCCCAAAACTTGGCCAAAAGCTCTTTGACACCATCTCAAGGGTCGCTTATGTCTAAAAGATGGATGTTTTAGAGTTTCTAAAATAAGAAACTTTCTATTTTTTAATTCAATATCCTCTATCAACTAAATTTAAGATTCAGTACCACCTCATCCTCTTCTACAAACTTGGCTAAAAGCTCCTTTACTCCACATCAAGGGTTTTCTATGTCTAAAAGATGGATGTTTTATAAAGTTTCTAAAATAAGAAACTTTGTAATTTTTCAATCCCCATCCTTCATCAACTAAATCTATGATTCAATACCACCTCATCCTCATCTCAAAACGTAGCTAAAAGCACTTCGACACTATATCTAGGGTTTACAAAAAGTAAAAGACTGATATTTATAAAGTTTCTAAAATAAGAAACTTTTTATTTCTTCAATCTCTATCCTTTCGCAACTAAATCTAAGCCTCAATACCCTCTCATCATAATCTTAAAACTTGGCAAAAAACTCCTTTACACCATCTCTAGGGTTTCTTATGTCCAAAAGATGGATGTTTTATAAAGTTTCTAAAATAAGAAGCTTTCTATTTTTTCAATCTCCATCCTTCAGCAGCTAAATCTAAGATTCAATACCCTCTGATTCTCAACCCAAAACGTGGGTAGAAGTTGGTTGACATCATCGCTAGGGTTTCAATACAATAAAAGGGGGTCCTTCATCAACTAAATCTAAGTTTCAATACCATCTCATCCACACCTCAAAATATGGCTAAAAGCTCATTGACCCCATCTCTAGGGTCTCCTATGGCTAAAAATTGATGTTTTGAAAAGTTTCTAAAATAAGAAACTTTCTATTTTTCAATCTTCTTGCTTTATCAACTAAATCGAAGATTCAATACCATCTCGTCCTGATCTCAAAACTTGGGAAAAAGCTTATTAACACTATCTCGAGGATTTCCCACGTCTAAAAGATGGATGTTTTATAAAGTTTCTAAAATAATAAACTTTCTATTTCTTCAATCTCCATCTTTCATCAACTAAATCTAAGATTCAATACCATCTAATCCTCATCTCAGCTCATTGACACCATCTCTGGGGTTTACTAAGTATAAAAGTTTGATGTTTTATAAAGTTTCTAAAATGGGAAACTTTTTTTTCTTTCAATCTCCATCATTCAGCAAATAAATCTAAGATTCAGTACCCTCTCATTCTCATCTCAAAACTTTGCTAAAAGCTCCTTGACACCATCCCTCGAGTTTCCAATGTCTAAAAGATGGATGTTTTATAAAGTTTGTAAAATAAGAAACTTTCTATTTTTTCAATCTCCATCCTTCATCAGCTAAACCTAAGATTCAATACCATCTCATCATCAATCCAAAACTTGGCTAAAAGCTCATTGACACCATCTCTAGGGTCAGCTATGTCTAAACGATTGATGTTATATAAACTTTCTATTTTTTCAATCTCCATCCTTTATCAACAAAAACCAAGATCCAATACCATCACATCCTCATCTCAAAACTTGACTGAAACCTCCTTAACACCATCTCTAGGATTTCCGATGTCTAAAAGATGGATACTTTATAAAGTTTCTAAAACAAGAAAGTTTCTACTTTTTCAATCTCCATCTTCCATCAACTAAATCTAAGATTTAAAACCATCTCTTCATCATTCCAAAACTTGGCCAAAAGCTCTTTGACACCATCTCCAAGGTCTCTTATGTCTAAAAGATTGATGTTTTAGAGTTTCTAAAATAAGAAACTTTTTATTTTTTAATTCAATATCCTCAATCAACTAAATCTAAGAGTCAATACCATCTCATCCTCTTCTACAAACTTGGCTAAAAGCTTCTTTACTCCAGATCTAGGGTTTTCTATGTCTAAAAGATGGATGTTTTATAAAGTTTCTAAAATAAGAAACTTTGTAATTTTTCAATCTCCATCCTTCATCAACTAAATCTATGATTCAATACCACCTAATCCCCATCTCAGAACATAGCTAAAAGCACTTTGACATCATATCTAGGATTTACAAAAAGTAAAAGATTGATATTTATAAAGTTTCTAAAATAAGAAACTTTTTATTTCTTCAATCTCTATCCTTTAGCAACTAAATCTAAGGTTCAATACCCTCTCATCCTAATCTTAAAACTTGGCAAAAAACTCCTTGACACCATCTCTAGGGTTTCTTATGTCCAAAAGATGGATGTTTTATAAAGTTTCTAAAATAAGAAGCTTTCTATTTTTTCAATCTCCATCCTTCAGCAGCTAAATCTAAGATTCAATACCCTCTGATTCTCAACCCAAAACGTGGCTAGAAGTTGGTTGACATCATCGCTAGGGTTTCAATACAATAAAAGGGGGTCCTTCATCAACTAAATCTAAGTTTCAATACCATCTCATCCACACCTCAAAATATGGCTAAAAGCTCCTTGACCCCATCTCTAGGGTCTCCTATGGCTAAAAATTGATGTTTTGAAAAGTTTCTAAAATAAGAAACTTTCTATTTTTCAATCTTCTTGCTTTATCAACTAAATCGAAGATTCAATACCATCTCGTCCTGATCTCAAAACTTGGCAAAAAGCTTATTAACACTATCTCGAGGATTTCCCACGTCTAAAAGATGGATGTTTTATAAAGTTTCTAAAATAAGAAGCTTTCTATTTTTTCAATCTCCATCCTTCAGCAGCTAAATCTAAGATTCAATACCCTCTGATTCTCAACCCAAAACGTGGCTAGAAGTTGGTTGACATCATCGCTAGGGTTTCAATACAATAAAAGGGGGTCCTTCATCAACTAAATCTAAGTTTCAATACCATCTCATCCACACCTCAAAATATGGCTAAAAGCTCCTTGACCCCATCTCTAGGGTCTCTTATGGCTAAAAATTGATGTTTTGAAAAGTTTCTAAAATAAGAAACTTTCTATTTTTCAATCTTCTTGCTTTATCAACTAAATCGAAGATTCAATACCATCTCGTCCTGATCTCAAAACTTGGCAAAAAGCTTATTAACACTATCTCGAGGATTTCCCACGTCTAAAAGATGGATGTTTTATAAAGTTTCTAAAATAATAAACTTTCTATTTCTTCAATCTCCATCTTTCATCAACTAAATCTAAGATTCAATACCATCTAATCCTCATCTCAGCTCATTGACACCATCTCTGGGGTTTACTAAGTATAAAAGTTTGATGTTTTATAAAGTTTCTAAAATGGGAAACTTTTTTTTCTTTCAATCTCCATCATTCAGCAAATAAATCTAAGATTCAGTACCCTCTCATTCTCATCTCAAAACTTTGCTAAAAGCTCCTTGACACCATCCCTCGAGTTTCCAATGTCTAAAAGATGGATGTTTTATAAAGAATGTAAAATAAGAAACTTTCTATTTTTCAATCTCCATCCTTCATCAGCTAAACCTAAGATTCAATACCATCTCATCATCAATCCAAAACTTGGCTAAAAGCTCATTGACACCATCTCTAGGGTCAGCTATGTCTAAACGATTGATGTTATATAAACTTTCTATTTTTTCAATCTCCATCCTTTATCAACAAAATCCAAGATCCAATACCATCACATCCTCATCTCAAAACTTGACTGAAACCTCCTTAACACCATCTCTAGGATTTCCTATGTCTAAAAGATGGATACTTTATAAAGTTTCTAAAACAAGAAAGTTTCTACTTTTTCAATCTCCATCTTCCATCAACTAAATCTAAGATTTAAAACCATCTCTTCATCATCCCAAAATTTGGCCAAAAGCTCTTTGACACCATCTCCAAGGTCTCTTATGTCTAAAAGATTGATGTTTTAGAGTTTCTAAAATAAGAAACTTTTTATTTTTTAATTCAATTTCCTCAATCAACTAAATCTAAGAGTCAATACCATCTCATCCTCTTCTACAAACTTGGCTAAAAGCTTCTTTACTCCAGATCTAGGGTTTTCTATGTCTAAAAGATGGATGTTTTATAAAGTTTCTAAAATAAGAAACTTTGTAATTTTTAATCTCCATCCTTCATCAACTAAATCTATGATTCAATACCACCTAATCCCCATCTCAAAACATAGCTAAAAGCACTTTGACACCATATCTAGGGTTTACAAAAAGTAAAAGATTGATATTTATAAAGTTTCTAAAATAAGAAACTTTTTATTTCTTCAATCTCTATCCTTTAGCAACTAAATCTAAGGTTCAATACCCTCTCATCCTAATCTTAAAACTTGGCAAAAAACTCCTTGACACCATCTCTAGGGTTTCTTATGTCCAAAAGATGGATGTTTTATAAAGTTTCTAAAATAAGAAGCTTTCTATTTTTTCAATCTCCATCCTTCAGCAGCTAAATCTAAGATTCAATACCCTCTGATTCTCAACCCAAAACGTGGCTAGAAGTTGGTTGACATCATCGCTAGGGTTTCAATACAATAAAAGGGGGTCCTTCATCAACTAAATCTAAGTTTCAATACCATCTCATCCACACCTCAAAATATGGCTAAAAGCTCCTTGACCCCATCTCTAGGGTCTCCTATGGCTAAAAATTGATGTTTTGAAAAGTATCTAAAATAAGAAACTTTCTATTTTTCAATCTTCTTGCTTTATCAACTAAATCGAAGATTCAATACCATCTCGTCCTGATCTCAAAACTTGGCAAAAAGCTTATTAACACTATCTCGAGGATTTCCCACGTCTAAAAGATGGATGTTTTATAAAGTTTCTAAAATAATAAACTTTCTATTTCTTCAATCTCCATCTTTCATCTACTAAATCTAAGATTCAATACCATCTAATCCTCATCTCAGCTCATTGACACCATCTCTGGGGTTTACTAAGTATAAAAGTTTGATGTTTTATAAAGTTTCTAAAATAGGAAACTTTTTTTTCTTTCAATCTCCATCATTCAGCAAATAAATCTAAGATTCAGTACCCTCTCATTCTCATCTCAAATCTTTGCTAAAAGCTCCTTGACACCATCTCTCGAGTTTACAATGACTAAAAGATGGATGTTTTATAAAGTTTGTAAAATAAGAAACTTTCTATTATTTCAATCTCTATCCTTCATCAGCTTAACCTAATATTCAATACCATCTCATCATCAATCTAAAACTTGGCTAAAAGCTCATTGACACCATCTCTAGGGTCAGCTATGTCTAAACGATTGATGTTATATAAACTTTCTATTTTTTCAATCTCCATCCTTTATCAACAAAATCCAAGATCCAATACCATCACATCCGAATCTCAAAACTTGACTGAAACCTCCTTAACACCATCTCTAGGATTTCCTATGTCTAAAAGATGGATATTTTATAAAGTTTCTAAAACAAGAAACTTTCTACTTTTTCAATCTCCATCTTCCATCAACTAAATCTAAGATTTAAAACCATCTCTTCATCATCCCAAAACTTGGCCAAAAGCTCTTTGACACCATCTCCAGGGTCGCTTATGTCTAAAAGATGGATGTTTTAGAGTTTCTAAAATAAGAAACTTTCTATTTTTTAATTCAATATCCTCTATCAACTAAATTTAAGATTCAATACCACCTCATCCTCTTCTACAAACTTGGCTAAAAGCTTCTTTACTCCACATCAAGGGTTTTCTATGTCTAAAAGATGGATGTTTTATAAAGTTTCTAAAATAAAAAACTTTGTAATTTTTCAATCTCCATCCTTCATCAACTAAATCTATGATTCAATACCACCTCATCCTCATCTCAAAACATAGCTAAAAGCACTTCGACACTATATCTAGGGTTTACAAAAAGTAAAAGACTGATATTTATAAAGTTTCTAAAATAAGAAACTTTTTATTTCTTCAATCTCTATCCTTTCGCAACTAAATCTAAGCCTCAATACCCTCTCATCATAATCTTAAAACTTGGCAAAAAACTCCTTCACACCATCTCTAGGGTTTCTTATGTCCAAAAGATGGATATTTTATAAAGTTTCTAAAATAAGAAGCTTTCTATTTTTTCAATCTCCATCCTTCAGCAGCTAAATCTAAGATTCAATACCCTCTGATTCTCAACCCAAAACGTGGCTAGAAGTTGGTTGACATCATCGCTAGGGTTTCAATACAATAAAAGGGGGTCCTTCATCAACTAAATCTAAGTTTCAATACCATCTCATCCACACCTCAAAATATGGCTAAAAGCTCCTTGACCCCATCTCTAGGGTCTCCTATGGCTAAAAATTGATGTTTTGAAAAGTTTCTAAAATAAGAAACTTTCTATTTTTCAATCTTCTTGCTTTATCAACTAAATCGAAGATTCAATACCATCTCGTCCTGATCTCAAAACTTGGCAAAAAGCTTATTAACACTATCTCGAGGATTTCCCACGTCTAAAAGATGGATGTTTTATAAAGTTTCTAAAATAATAAACTTTCTATTTCTTCAATCTCCATCTTTCATCAACTAAATCTAAGATTCAATACCATCTAATCGTCATCTCAGCTCATTGACACCATCTCTGGGGTTTACTAAGTATAAAAGTTTGATGTTTTATAAAGTTTCTAAAATGGGAAACTTTTTTTTTCTTTCAATCTCCATCATTCAGCAAATAAATCTAAGATTCAGTACCCTCTCATTCTCATCTCAAAACTTTGCTAAAAGCTCCTTGACACCATCCCTCGAGTTTCCAATGTCTAAAAGATGGATGTTTTATAAAGTTTGTAAAGTAAGAAACTTTCTATTTTTTCAATCTCCATCCTTCATCAGCTAAACCTAAGATTCAATACCATCTTATCATCAATCCAAAACTTGGCTAAAAGCTCATTGACACCATCTCTAGGGTCAGCTATGTCTAAACGATTGATGTTATATAAACTTTCTATTTTTTCAATCTCCATCCTTTATCAACAAAATCCAAGATCCAATACCATCACATCCTCATCTCAAAATTTGACTGAAACCTCCTTAACACCATCTCTAGGATTTCCTATGTCTAAAAGATGGATACTTTATAAAGTTTCTAAAACAAGAAAGTTTCTACTTTTTCAATCTCCATCTTCCATCAACTAAATCTAAGATTTAAAACCATCTCTTCATCATCCCAAAACTTGGCCAAAAGCTCTTTGACACCATCTCCAAGGTCTCTTATGTCTAAAAGATTGATGTTTTAGAGTTTCTAAAATAAGAAACTTTTTATTTTTTAATTCAATATCCTCAATCAACTAAATCTAAGAGTCAATACCATCTCATCCTCTTCTACAAACTTGGCTAAAAGCTTCTTTACTCCAGATCTTGGGTTTTCTATGTCTAAAAGATGGATGTTTTATAAAGTTTCTAAAATAAGAAACTTTGTAATTTTTCAATCTCCATCCTTCATCAACTAAATCTATGATTCAATACCACCTAATCCCCATCTCAGAACATAGCTAAAAGCACTTTGACACCATATCTAGGGTTACAAAAAGTAAAAGATTGATATTTATAAAGTTTCTAAAATAAGAAACTTTTTATTTCTTCAATCTCTATCCTTTAGCAACTAAATCTAAGGTTCAATACCCTCTCATCCTAATCTTAAAACTTGGCAAAAAACTCGTTGACACCATCTCTAGGGTTTCTTATGTCCAAAAGATGGATGTTTTATAAAGTTTCTAAAATAAGAAGCTTTCTATTTTTTCAATCTCCATCCTTCAGCAGCTAAATCTAAGATTCAATACCCTCTGATTCTCAACCCAAAACGTGGCTAGAAGTTGGTTGACATCATCGCTAGGGTTTCAATACAATAAAAGGGGGTCCTTCATCAACTAAATCTAAGTTTCAATACCATCTCATCCACACCTCAAAATATGGCTAAAAGCTCCTTGACCCCATCTCTAGGGTCTCTTATGGCTAAAAATTGATGTTTTGAAAAGTTTCTAAAATAAGAAACTTTCTATTTTTCAATCTTCTTGCTTTATCAACTAAATCGAAGATTCAATACCATCTCGTCCTGATCTCAAAACTTGGCAAAAAGCTTATTAACACTATCTCGAGGATTTCCCACGTCTAAAAGATGGATGTTTTATAAAGTTTCTAAAATAATAAACTTTATATTTCTTCAATCTCCATCTTTCATCAACTAAATCTAAGATTCAATACCATCTAATCCTCATCTCAGCTCATTGACACCATCTCTGGGGTTTACTAAGTATAAAAGTTTGATGTTTTATAAAGTTTCTAAAATGGGAAACTTTTTTTTCTTTCAATCTCCATCATTCAGCAAATAAATCTAAGATTCAGTACCCTCTCATTCTCATCTCAAATCTTTGCTAAAAGCTCCTTGACACCATCTCTCGAGTTTACAATGACTAAAAGATGGATGTTTTATAAAGTTTCTAAAATAAGAAACTTTGTAATTTTTAATCTCCATCCTTCATCAACTAAATCTATGATTCAATACCACCTAATCCCCATCTCAAAACATAGCTAAAAGTACTTTGACACCATATCTAGGGTTTACAAAAAGTAAAAGATTGATATTTATAAAGTTTCTAAAATAAGAAACTTTTTATTTCTTCAATCTCTATCCTTTAGCAACTAAATCTAAGGTTCAATACCCTCTCATCCTAATCTTAAAACTTGGCAAAAAACTCCTTGACACCATCTCTAGGGTTTCTTATGTCCAAAAGATGGATGTTTTATAAAGTTTCTAAAATAAGAAGCTTTCTATTTTTTCAATCTCCATCCTTCAGCAGCTAAATCTAAGATTCAATACCACCTCATCATCAATCCAAAACTTGGCTAAAAGCTCATTGACACCATCTCTAGGGTCAGCTATGTCTAAACGATTGATGTTATATAAACTTTCTATTTTTTCAATCTCCATCCTTTATCAACAAAAACCAAGATCCAATACCATCACATCCTCATCTCAAAACTTGACTGAAACCTCCTTAACACCATCTCTAGGATTTCCTATGTCTAAAAGATGGATACTTTATAATGTTTCTAAAACAAGAAAGTTTCTACTTTTTCAATCTCCATCTTCAATCAACTAAATCTAAGATTTAAAACCATCTCTTCATCATCCCAAAACTTGGCCAAAAGCTCTTTGACACCATCTCCAAGGTCTCTTATGTCTAAAAGATTGATGTTTTAGAGTTTCTAAAATAAGAAACTTTTTATTTTTTAATTCAATATCCTCAATCAACTAAATCTAAGAGTCAATACCATCTCATCCTCTTCTACAAACTTGGCTAAAAGCTTCTTTACTCCAGATCTAGGGTTTTCTATGTCTAAAAGATGGATGTTTTATAAAGTTTCTAAAGTAAGAAACTTTGTAATTTTTCAATCTCCATCCTTCATCAACTAAATCTATGATTCAATACCACCTAATCCCCATCTCAGAACATAGCTAAAAGCACTTTGACATCATATCTAGGATTTATAAAAAGTAAAAGATTGATATTTATAAAGTTTCTAAAATAAGAAACTTTTTATTTCTTCAATCTCTATCTTTTAGCAACTAAATCTAAGGTTCAATACCCTCTCATCCTAATCTTAAAACTTGGCAAAAAACTCGTTGACACCATCTCTAGGGTTTCTTATGTCCAAAAGATGGATGTTTTATAAAGTTTCTAAAATAAGAAGCTTTCTATTTTTTCAATCTCCATCCTTCAGCAGCTAAATCTAAGATTCAATACCCTCTGATTCTCAACCCAAAACGTGGCTAGAAGTTGGTTGACATCATCGCTAGGGTTTCAATACAATAAAAGGGGGTCCTTCATCAACTAAATCTAAGTTTCAATACCATCTCATCCACACCTCAAAATATGGCTAAAAGCTCCTTGACCCCATCTCTAGGGTCTCTTATGGCTAAAAATTGATGTTTTGAAAAGTTTCTAAAATAAGAAACTTTCTATTTTTCAATCTTCTTGCTTTATCAACTAAATCGAAGATTCAATACCCTCTCGTCCTGATCTCAAAACTTGGCAAAAAGCTTATTAACACTATCTCGAGGATTTCCCACGTCTAAAAGATGGATGTTTTATAAAGTTTCTAAAATAATAAACTTTATATTTCTTCAATCTCCATCTTTCATCAACTAAATCTAAGATTCAATACCATCTAATCCTCATCTCAGCTCATTGACACCATCTCTGGGGTTTACTAAGTATAAAAGTTTGATGTTTTATAAAGTTTCTAAAATGGGAAACTTTTTTTTCTTTCAATCTCCATCATTCAGCAAATAAATCTAAGATTCAGTACCCTCTCATTCTCATCTCAAATCTTTGCTAAAAGCTCCTTGACACCATCTCTCGAGTTTACAATGACTAAAAGATGGATGTTTTATAAAGTTTGTAAAATAAGAAACTTTCTATTATTTCAATCTCTATCCTTCATCAGCTAAACCTAATATTCAATACCATCTCATCATCAATCTAAAACTTGGCTAAAAGCTCATTGACACCATCTCTAGGGTCAGCTATGTCTAAACGATTGATGTTATATAAACTTTCTATTTTTTCAATCTCCATCCTTTATCAACAAAATCCAAGATCCAATACCATCACATCCGAATCTCAAAACTTGACTGAAACCTCCTTAACACCATCTCTAGGATTTCCTATGTCTAAAAGATGGATATTTTATAAAGTTTCTAAAACAAGAAACTTTCTACTTTTTCAATCTCCATCTTCCATCAACTAAATCTAAGATTTAAAACCATCTCTTCATCATCCCAAAACTTGGCCAAAAGCTCTTTGACACCATCTCCAGGGTCTCTTATGTCTAAAAGATGGATGTTTTAGAGTTTCAAAAATAAGAAACTTTTTATTTTTTAATTCAATATCCTCTATCAACTAAATCTAAGATTTAATACCATCTCATCATCTTCTACAAAATTGGCTAAAAGCTTCTTTACTCCACATCAAGGGTTTTCTATGTCTAAAAGATGGATGTTTTATAAAGTTTCTAAAATAAGAAACTTTGTAATTTTTCAATCTCCATCCTTCATCAACTAAATCTATGATTCAATACCACCTCATCCTCATCTCAAAACATAGCTAAAAGCACTTCGACACTATATCTAGGGTTTACAAAAAGTAAAAGACTGATATTTATAAAGTTTCTAAAATAAGAAACTTTTTATTTCTTCAATCTCTATCCTTTCGCAACTAAATCTAAGCCTCAATACCCTCTCATCATAATCTTAAAACTCGGCAAAAAACTCCTTTAGACCATCTCTAGGGTTTCTTATGTCCAAAAGATGGATGTTTTATAAAGTTTCTAAAATAAGAAGCTTTCTATTTTTTCAATCTCCATCCTTCAGCAGCTAAATCTAAGATTCAATACCCTCTGATTCTCAACCCAAAACGTGGCTAGAAGTTGGTTGACATCATCGCTAGGGTTTCAATACAATAAAAGGGGGTCCTTCATCAACTAAATCTAAGTTTCAATACCATCTCATCCACACCTCAAAATATGGCTAAAAGCTCCTTGACCCCATCTCTAGGGTCTCCTATGGCTAAAAATTGATGTTTTGAAAAGTTTCTAAAATAAGAAACTTTCTATTTTTCAATCTTCTTGCTTTATCAACTAAATCGAAGATTCAATACCATCTCGTCCTGATCTCAAAACTTGGCAAAAAGCTTATTAACACTATCTCGAGGATTTCCCACGTCTAAAAGATGGATGTTTTATAAAGTTTCTAAAATAATAAACTTTCTATTTCTTCAATCTCCATCTTTCATCAACTAAATCTAAGATTCAATACCATCTAATCCTCATCTCAGCTCATTGACACCATCTCTGGGGTTTACTAAGTATAAAAGTTTGATGTTTTATAAAGTTTCTAAAATGGGAAACTTTTTTTTCTTTCAATCTCCATCATTCAGCAAATAAATCTAAGATTCAGTACCCTCTCATTCTCATCTCAAAACTTTGCTAAAAGCTCCTTGACACCATCCCTCGAGTTTCCAATGTCAAAAAGATGGATGTTTTATAAAGTTTGTAAAATAAGAAACTTTCTATTTTTTCAATCTCCATCCTTCATCAGCTAAACCTAAGATTCAATACCATCTCATCATCAATCCAAAACTTGGCTAAAAGCTCATTGACACCATCTCTAGGGTCAGCTATGTCTAAACGATTGATGTTATATAAACTTTCTATTTTTTCAATCTCCATCCTTTATCAACAAAAACCAAGATCCAATACCATCACATCCTCATCTCAAAACTTGACTGAAACCTCCTTAACACCATCTCTAGGATTTCCTATGTCTAAAAGATGGATACTTTATAAAGTTTCTAAAACAAGAAAGTTTCTACTTTTTCAATCTCCATCTTCCATCAACTAAATCTAAGATTTAAAACCATCTCTTCATCATTCCAAAACTTGGCCAAAAGCTCTTTGACACCATTTCCAAGGTCTCTTATGTCTAAAAGATTGATGTTTTAGAGTTTCTAAAATAAGAAACTTTTTATTTTTTAATTCAATATCCTCAATCAACTAAATCTAAGAGTCAATACCATCTCATCCTCTTCTACAAACTTGGCTAAAAGCTTCTTTACTCCAGATCTAGGGTTTTCTATGTCTAAAAGATGGATGTTTTATAAAGTTTCTAAAATAAGAAACTTTGTAATTTTTCAATCTCCATCCTTCATCAACTAAATCTATGATTCAATACCACCTAATCCCCATCTCAGAACATAGCTAAAAGCACTTTGACATCATATCTAGGATTTACAAAAAGTAAAAGATTGATATTTATAAAGTTTCTAAAATAAGAAACTTTTTATTTCTTCAATCTCTATCCTTTAGCAACTAAATCTAAGGTTCAATACCCTCTCATCCTAATCTTAAAACTTGGCAAAAAACTCCTTGACACCATCTCTAGGGTTTCTTATGTCCAAAAGATGGATGTTTTATAAAGTTTCTAAAATAAGAAGCTTTCTATTTTTTCAATCTCCATCCTTCAGCAGCTAAATCTAAGATTCAATACCCTCTGATTCTCAACCCAAAACGTGGCTAGAAGTTGGTTGACATCATCGCTAGGGTTTCAATACAATAAAAGGGGGTCCTTCATCAACTAAATCTAAGTTTCAATACCATCTCATCCACACCTCAAAATATGGCTAAAAGCTCCTTGACCCCATCTCTAGGGTCTCCTATGGCTAAAAATTGATGTTTTGAAAAGTTTCTAAAATAAGAAACTTTCTATTTTTCAATCTTCTTGCTTTATCAACTAAATCGAAGATTCAATACCATCTCGTCCTGATCTCAAAACTTGGCAAAAAGCTTATTAACACTATCTCGAGGATTTCCCACGTCTAAAAGATGGATGTTTTATAAAGTTTCTAAAATAATAAACTTTATATTTCTTCAATCTCCATCTTTCATCAACTAAATCTAAGATTCAATACCATCTAATCCTCATCTCAGCTCATTGACACCATCTCTGGGGTTTACTAAGTATAAAAGTTTGATGTTTTATAAAGTTTCTAAAATGGGAAACTTTTTTTTCTTTCAATCTCCATCATTCAGCAAATAAATCTAAGATTCAGTACCCTCTCATTCTCATCTCAAATCTTTGCTAAAAGCTCCTTGACACCATCTCTCGAGTTTACAATGACTAAAAGATGGATGTTTTATAAAGTTTGTAAAATAAGAAACTTTCTATTATTTCAATCTCTATCCTTCATCAGCTAAACCTAATATTCAATACCATCTCATCATCAATCTAAAACTTGGCTAAAAGCTCATTGACACCATCTCTAGGGTCAGCTATGTCTAAACGATTGATGTTATATAAACTTTCTATTTTTTCAATCTCCATCCTTTATCAACAAAATCCAAGATCCAATACCATCACATCCGAATCTCAAAACTTGACTGAAACCTCCTTAACACCATCTCTAGGATTTCCTATGTCTAAAAGATGGATATTTTATAAAGTTTCTAAAACAAGAAACTTTCTACTTTTTCAATCTCCATCTTCCATCAACTAAATCTAAGATTTAAAACCATCTCTTCATCATCCCAAAACTTGGCCAAAAGCTCTTTGACACCATCTCCAGGGTCGCTTATGTCTAAAAGATGGATGTTTTAGAGTTTCTAAAATAAGAAACTTTCTATTTTTTAATTCAATATCCTCTATCAACTAAATTTAAGATTCAATACCACCTCATCCTCTTCTACAAACTTGGCTAAAAGCTTCTTTACTCCACATCAAGGGTTTTCTATGTCTAAAAGATGGATGTTTTATAAAGTTTCTAAAATAAGAAACTTTGTAATTTTTCAATCTCCATCCTTCATCAACTAAATCTATGATTCAATACCACCTCATCCTCATCTCAAAACATAGCTAAAAGCACTTCGACACTATATCTAGGGTTTACAAAAAGTAAAAGACTGATATTTATAAAGTTTCTAAAATAAGAAACTTTTTATTTCTTCAATCTCTATCCTTTCGCAACTAAATCTAAGCCTCAATACCCTCTCATCATAATCTTAAAACTTGGCAAAAAACTCCTTTACACCATCTCTAGGGTTTCTTATGTCCAAAAGATGGATGTTTTATAAAGTTTCTAAAATAAGAAGCTTTCTATTTTTTCAATCTCCATCCTTCAGCAGCTAAATCTAAGATTCAATACCCTCTGATTCTCAATCCAAAACGTGGCTAGAAGTTGGTTGACATCATCGCTAGGGTTTCAATACAATAAAAGGGGGTCCTTCATCAACTAAATCTAAGTTTCAATACCATCTCATCCACACCTCAAAATATGGCTAAAAGCTCCTTGACCCCATCTCTAGGGTCTCCTATGGCTAAAAATTGATGTTTTGAAAAGTTTCTAAAATAAGAAACTTTCTATTTTTCAATCTTCTTGCTTTATCAACTAAATCGAAGATTCAATACCATCTCGTCCTGATCTCAAAACTTGGCAAAAAGCTTATTAACACTATCTCGAGGATTTCCCTCGTCTAAAAGATGGATGTTTTATAAAGTTTCTAAAATAATAAACTTTCTATTTCTTCAATCTCTATCTTTCATCAACTAAATCTAAGATTCAATACCATCTAATCCTCATCTCAGCTCATTGACACCATCTCTGGGGTTTACTAAGTATAAAAGTTTGATGTTTTATAAAGTTTCTAAAATGGGAAACTTTTTTTTCTTTCAATCTCCATCATTCAGCAAATAAATCTAAGATTCAGTACCCTCTCATTCTCTTCTCAAAACTTTGCTAAAAGCTCCTTGACACCATCCCTCGAGTTTCCAATGTCTAAAAGATGGATGTTTTATAAAGTTTGTAAAATAAGAAACTTTCTATTTTTTCAATCTCCATCCTTCATCAGCTAAACCTAAGATTCAATACCATCTCATCATCAATCCAAAACTTGGCTAAAAGCTCATTGACACCATCTCTAGGGTCAGCTATGTCTAAACGATTGATGTTATATAAACTTTCTATTTTTTCAATCTCCATCCTTTTTCAACAAAAACCAAGATCCAATACCATCACATCCTCATCTCAAAACTTGACTGAAACCTCCTTAACACCATCTCTAGGATTTCCTATGTCTAAAAGATGGATACTTTATAAAGTTTCTAAAACAAGAAAGTTTCTACTTTTTCAATCTCCATCTTCCATCAACTAAATCTAAGATTTAAAACCATCTCTTCATCATTCCAAAACTTGGCCAAAAGCTCTTTGACACCATTTCCAAGGTCTCTTATGTCTAAAAGATTGATGTTTTAGAGTTTCTAAAATAAGAAACTTTTTATTTTTTAATTCAATATCCTCAATCAACTAAATCTAAGAGTCAATACCATCTCATCCTCTTCTACAAACTTGGCTAAAAGCTTCTTTACTCCAGATCTAGGGTTTTCTATGTCTAAAAGATGGATGTTTTATAAAGTTTCTAAAATAAGAAACTTTGTAATTTTTCAATCTCCATCCTTCATCAACTAAATCTATGATTAAATACCACCTAATCCCCATCTCAGAACATAGCTAAAAGCACTTTGACATCATATCTAGGATTTACAAAAAGTAAAAGATTGATATTTATAAAGTTTCTAAAATAAGAAACTTTTTATTTCTTCAATCTCTATCCTTTAGCAACTAAATCTAAGGTTCAATACCCTCTCATCCTAATCTTAAAACTTGGCAAAAAACTCCTTGACACCATCTCTAGGGTTTCTTATGTCCAAAAGATGGATGTTTTATAAAGTTTCTAAAATAAGAAGCTTTCTATTTTTTCAATCTCCATCCTTCAGCAGCTAAATCAAAGATTCAATACCCTCTGATTCTCAACCCAAAACGTGGCTAGAAGTTGGTTGACATCATCGCTAGGGTTTCAATACAATAAAAGGGGGTCCTTCATCAACTAAATCTAAGTTTCAATACCATCTCATCCACACCTCAAAATATGGCTAAAAGCTCCTTGACCCCATCTCTAGGGTCTCCTATGGCTAAAAATTGATGTTTTGAAAAGTTTCTAAAATAAGAAACTTTCTATTTTTCAATCTTCTTGCTTTATCAACTAAATCGAAGATTCAATACCATCTCGTCCTGATCTCAAAACTTGGCAAAAAGCTTATTAACACTATCTCGAGGATTTCCCACGTCTAAAAGATGGATGTTTTATAAAGTTTCTAAAATAATAAACTTTCTATTTCTTCAATCTCCATCTTTCATCAACTAAATCTAAGATTCAATACCATCTAATCCTCATCTCAGCTCATTGACACCATCTCTGGGGTTTACTAAGTATAAAAGTTTGATGTTTTATAAAGTTTCTAAAATGGGAAACTTTTTTTTTCTTTCAATCTCCATCATTCAGCAAATAAATCTAAGATTCAGTACCCTCTCATTCTCATCTCAAAACTTTGCTAAAAGCTCCTTGACACCATCCCTCGAGTTTCCAATGTCTAAAAGATGGATGTTTTATAAAGTTTGTAAAATAAGAAACTTTCTATTTTTTCAATCTCCATCCTTCATCAGCTAAACCTAAGATTCAATACCATCTCATCATCAATCCAAAACTTGGCTAAAAGCTCATTGACACCATCTCTAGGGTCAGCTATGTCTAAACGATTGATGTTATATAAACTTTCTATTTTTTCAATCTCCATCCTTTATCAACAAAATCAAAGATCCAATACCATCACATCCTCATCTCAAAACTTGACTGAAACCTCCTTAACACCATCTCTAGGATTTCCTATGTCTAAAAGATGGATACTTTATAAAGTTTCTAAAACAAGAAAGTTTCTACTTTTTCAATCTCCATCTTCCATCAACTAAATCTAAGATTTAAAACCATCTCTTCATCATCCCAAAACTTGGCCAAAAGCTCTTTGAGACCATCTCCAAGGTCTCTTATGTCTAAAAGATTGATGTTTTAGAGTTTCTAAAATAAGAAACTTTTTATTTTTTAATTCAATATCCTCAATCAACTAAATCTAAGAGTCAATACCATCTCATCCTCTTCTACAAACTTGGCTAAAAGCTTCTTTACTCCAGATCTTGGGTTTTCTATGTCTAAAAGATGGATGTTTTATAAAGTTTCTAAAATAAGAAACTTTGTAATTTTTCAATCTCCATCCTTCATCAACTAAATCTATGATTCAATACCACCTAATCCCCATCTCAGAACATAGCTAAAAGCACTTTGACACCATATCTAGGGTTTACAAAAAGTAAAAGATTGAAATTTATAAAGTTTCTAAAATAAGAAACTTTTTATTTCTTCAATCTCTATCCTTTAGCAACTAAATCTAAGGTTCAATACCATCTCATCCTAATCTTAAAACTTGGCAAAAAACTCCTTGACACCATCTCTAGGGTTTCTTATGTCCAAAAGATGGATGTTTTATAAAGTTTCTAAAATAAGAAGCTTTCTATTTTTTCAATCTCCATCCTTCAGCAGCTAAATCTAAGATTCAATACCCTCTGATTCTCAACCCAAAACGTGGCTAGAAGTTGGTTGACATCATCGCTAGGGTTTCAATACAATAAAAGGGGGTCCTTCATCAACTAAATCTAAGTTTCAATACCATCTCATCCACACCTCAAAATATGGCTAAAAGCTCCTTGACCCCATCTCTAGGGTCTCCTATGGCTAAAAATTGATGTTTTGAAAAGTTTCTAAAATAAGAAACTTTCTATTTTTCAATCTTCTTGCTTTATTAACTAAATCGAAGATTCAATACCATCTCGTCCTGATCTCAAAACTTGGCAAAAAGCTTATTAACACTATCTCGAGGATTTCCCACGTCTAAAAGATGGATGTTTTATAAAGTTTCTAAAATAATAAACTTTCTATTTCTTCAATCTCCATCCTTCATCAACTAAATCTAAGATTCAATACCATCTAATCCTCATCTCAGCTCATTGACACTATCTCTGGGGTTTACTAAGTATAAAAGTTTGATGTTTTATAAAGTCTCTAAAATGGGAAACTTTTTTTTCTTTCAATATCCATCATTCAGCAAATAAATCTAAGATTCAGTACGCTCTCATTCTCATCTCAAATCTTTGCTAAAAGCTCCTTGACACCATCTCTCGAGTTTACAATGACTAAAAGATGGATGTTTTATAAAGTTTGTAAAATAAGAAACTTTCTATTATTTCAATCTCTATCCTTCATCAGCTAAACCTAATATTCAATACCATCTCATCATCAATCCAAAACTTGGCTAAAAGCTCATTGACACCATCTCTAGGGTCAGCTATGTCTAAACGATTGATGTTATATAAACTTTCTATTTTTTCAATCTCCATCCTTTATCAACAAAATCCAAGATCCAATACCATCACATCCGAATCTCAAAACTTGACTGAAACCTCCTTAACACCATCTCTAGGATTTCCTATGTCTAAAAGATGGATATTTTATAAAGTTTCTAAAACAAGAAAGTTTCTACTTTTTCAATCTCCATCTTCCATCAACTAAATCTAAGATTTAAAACCATCTCTTCATCATCCCAAAACTTGGCCAAAAGCTCTTTGACACCATCTCCAGGGTCGCTTATGTCTAAAAGATGGATGTTTTAGAGTTTCTAAAATAAGAAACTTTCTATTTTTTAATTCAATATCCTCTATCAACTAAATTTAAGATTCAATACCACCTCATCCTCTTCTACAAACTTGGCTAAAAGCTTCTTTACTCTACATCAAGGGTTTTCTATGTCTAAAAGATGGATGTTTTATAAAGTTTCTAAAATAAGAAACTTTGTAATTTTTCAATCTCCATCCTTCATCAACTAAATCTATGATTCAATACCACCTCGTCCTCATCTCAAAACATAGCTAAAAGCACTTCGACACTATATCTAGGGTTTACAAAAAGTAAAAGACTGATATTTATAAAGTTTCTAAAATAAGAAACTTTTTATTTCTTCAATCTCTATCCTTTCGCAACTAAATCTAAGCCTCAATACCCTCTCATCATAATCTTAAAACTGGCAAAAAACTCCTTTACACCATCTCTAGGGTTTCTTATGTCCAAAAGATGGATGTTTTATAAAGTTTCTAAAATAAGAAGCTTTCTATTTTTTCAATCTCCATCCTTCAGCAGCTAAATCTAAGATTCAATACCATCTGATTCTCAACCCAAAACGTGGCTAGAAGTTGGTTGACATCATCGCTAGGGTTTCAATACAATAAAAGGGGGTCCTTCATCAACTAAATCTAAGTTTCAATACCATCTCATCCACACCTCAAAATATGGCTAAAAGCTCCTTGACCCCATCTCTAGGGTCTCCTATGGCTAAAAATTGATGTTTTGAAAAGTTTCTAAAATAAGAAACTTTCTATTTTTCAATCTTCTTGCTTTATCAACTAAATCGAAGATTCAATACCATCTCGTCCTGATCTCAAAACTTGGCAAAAAGCTTATTAACACTATCTCGAGGATTTCCCACGTCTAAAAGATGGATGTTTTATAAAGTTTCTAAAATAATAAACTTTCTATTTCTTCAATCTCCATCCTTCATCAACTAAATCTAAGATTCAATACCATCTAATCCTCATCTCAGCTCATTGACACCATCTCTGGGGTTTACTAAGTATAAAAGTTTGATGTTTTATAAAGTTTCTAAAATGGGAAACTTTTTTTTCTTTCAATCTCCATCATTCAGCAAATAAATCTAAGATTCAGTACCCTCTCATTCTCATCTCAAAACTTTGCTAAAAGCTCCTTCACACCATCTCTCGAGTTTCCAATGTCTAAAAGATGGATGTTGTATAAAGTTTGTAAAATAAGAAACTTTCTATTTTTTCAATCTCCATCCTTCATCAGCTAAACCTAAGATTCAATACCATCTCATCATCAATCCAAAACTTGGCTAAAAGCTCATTGACACCATCTCTAGGGTCAGCTATGTCTAAACGATTGATGTTATATGAACTTTCTATTTTTTCAATCTCCATCCTTTATCAACAAAATATAAGATCCAATACCATCACATCCTCATCTCAAAACTTGACTGAAACCTCCTTAACATGATCTCTAGGATTTCCTATGTCTAAAAGATGGATATTTTATAAAGTTTCTAAAACAAGAAACTTTCTACTTTTTCAATCTCCATCTTCCATCAACTAAATCTAAGATTTAAAACCATCTCTTCATCATCCCAAAACTTGGCCAAAAGCTCTTTGACACCATCTCCAGGGTCGCTTATGTCTAAAAGATGGATGTTTTAGAGTTTCTAAAATAAGAAACTTTCTATTTTTTAATTCAATATCCTCTATCAACTAAATTTAAGATTCAATACCACCTCATCCTCTTCTACAAACTTGGCTAAAAGCTTCTTTACTCTACATCAAGGGTTTTCTATGTCTAAAAGATGGATGTTTTATAAAGTTTCTAAAATAAGAAACTTTGTAATTTTTCAATCTCCATCCTTCATCAACTAAATCTATGATTCAATACCACCTCATCCTCATCTCAAAACATAGCTAAAAGCACTTCGACACTATATCTAGGGTTTACAAAAAGTAAAAGACTGATATTTATAAAGTTTCTAAAATAAGAAACTTTTTATTTCTTCAATCTCTATCCTTTCGCAACTAAATCTAAGCCTCAATACCCTCTCATCATAATCTTAAAACTTGGCAAAAAACTCCTTTACACCATCTCTAGGGTTTCTTATGTCCAAAAGATGGATGTTTTATAAAGTTTCTAAAATAAGAAGCTTTCTATTTTTTCAATCTCCATCCTTCAGCAGCTAAATCTAAGATTCAATACCCTCTGATTCTCAACCCAAAACGTGGCTAGAAGTTGGTTGACATCATCGTTAGGGTTTCAATACAATAAAAGGGGGTCCTTCATCAACTAAATCTAAGTTTCAATACCATCTCATCCACACCTCAAAATATGGCTAAAAGCTCCTTGACCCCATCTCTAGGGTCTCCTATGGCTAAAAATTGATGTTTTGAAAAGTTTCTAAAATAAGAAACTTTCTATTTTTCAATCTTCTTGCTTTATCAACTAAATCGAAGATTCAATACCATCTCGTCCTGATCTCAAAACTTGGCAAAAAGCTTATTAACACTATCTCGAGGATTTCCCACGTCTAAAAGATGGATGTTTTATAAAGTTTCTAAAATAATAAACTTTCTATTTCTTCAATCTCCATCCTTCATCAACTAAATCTAAGATTCAATACCATCTAATCCTCATCTCAGCTCATTGACACCATCTCTGGGGTTTACTAAGTACAAAAGTTTGATGTTTTATAAAGTTTCTAAAATGGGAAACTTTTTTTTCTTTCAATCTCCATCATTCAGCAAATAAATCTAAGATTCAGTACCCTCTCATTCTCATCTCAAAACTTTGCTAAAAGCTCCTTCACACCATCTCTCGAGTTTCCAATGTCTAAAAGATGGATGTTGTATAAAGTTTGTAAAATAAGAAACTTTCTATTTTTTCAATCTCCATCCTTCATCAGCTAAACCTAAGATTCAATACCATCTCATCATCAATCCAAAACTTGGCTAAAAGCTCATTGACACCATCTCTAGGGTCAGCTATGTCTAAACGATTGATGTTATATGAACTTTCTATTTTTTCAATCTCCATCCTTTATCAACAAAATATAAGATCCAATACCATCACATCCTCATCTCAAAACTTGACTGAAACCTCCTTAACATGATCTCTAGGATTTCCTATGTCTAAAAGATGGATATTTTATAAAGTTTCTAAAACAAGAAACTTTCTACTTTTTCAATCTCCATCTTCCATCAACTAAATCTAAGATTTAAAACCATCTCTTCATCATCCCAAAACTGGGCCAAAAGCTCTTTGACACCATCTCCAGGGTCTCTTATGTCTAAAAGATGGATGTTTTAGAGTTTCTAAAATAAGAAACTTTTTATTTTTTAATTCAATATCATCAATCAACTAAATCTAAGAGTCAATACCATCTCATCATCTTCTACAAACTTGGCTAAAAGCTTCTTTACTCCACATCTAGGGTTTTCTATGTCTAAAAGATGGATGTTTTATAAAGTTTCTAAAATAAGAAACTTTGTAATTTTTCAATCTCCATCCTTCATCAACTAAATCTATGATTCAATACCACCTCATCCTCATCTCAAAACATAGCTAAAAGCACTTCGACACTATATCTAGGGTTTACAAAAAGTAAAAGACTGATATTTATAAAGTTTCTAAAATAAGAAACTTTTTATTTCTTCAATCTCTATCCTTTCGCAACTAAATCTAAGCCTCAATACCCTCTCATCATAATCTTAAAACTTGGCAAAAAACTCCTTTACACCATCTCTAGGGTTTCTTATGTCCAAAAGATGGATGTTTTATAAAGTTTCTAAAATAAGAAGCTTTCTATTTTTTCAATCTCCATCCTTCAGCAGCTAAATCTAAGATTCAATACCCTCTGATTCTCAACCCAAAACGTGGCTAGAAGTTGGTTGACATCATCGCTAGGGTTTCAATACAATAAAAGGGGGTCCTTCATCAACTAAATCTAAGTTTCAATACCATCTCATCCACACCTCAAAATATGGCTAAAAGCTCCTTGACCCCATCTCTAGGGTCTCCTATGGCTAAAAATTGATGTTTTGAAAAGTTTCTAAAATAAGAAACTTTCTATTTTTCAATCTTCTTGCTTTATCAACTAAATCGAAGATTCAATACCATCTCGTCCTGATCTCAAAACTTGGCAAAAAGCTTATTAACACTATCTCGAGGATTTCCCACGTCTAAAAGATGGATGTTTTATAAAGTTTCTAAAATAATAAACTTTCTATTTCTTCAATCTCCATCCTTCATCAACTAAATCTAAGATTCAATACCATCTAATCCTCATCTCAGCTCATTGACACCATCTCTAGGGTTTACTAAGTATAAAAGTTTGATGTTTTATAAAGTTTCTAAAATGGGAAACTTTTTTTTCTTTCAATCTCCATCATTCAGCAAATAAATCTAAGATTCAGTACCCTCTCATTCTCATCTCAAAACTTTGCTAAAAGCTCCTTCACACCATCTCTCGAGTTTCCAATGTCTAAAAGATGGATGTTGTATAAAGTTTGTAAAATAAGAAACTTTCTATTTTTTCAATCTCCATCCTTCATCAGCTAAACCTAAGATTCAATACCATCTCATCATCAATCCAAAACTTGGCTAAAAGCTCATTGACACCATCTCTAGGGTCAGCTATGTCTAAACGATTGATGTTATATGAACTTTCTATTTTTTCAATCTCCATCCTTTATCAACAAAATATAAGATCCAATACCATCACATCCTCATCTCAAAACTTGACTGAAACCTCCTTAACATGATCTCTAGGATTTCCTATGTCTAAAAGATGGATATTTTATAAAGTTTCTAAAACAAGAAACTTTCTACTTTTTCAATCTCCATCTTCCATCAACTAAATCTAAGATTTAAAACCATCTCTTCATCATCCCAAAACTGGGCCAAAAGCTCTTTGACACCATCTCCAAGGTCTCTTATGTCTAAAAGATGGATGTTTTAGAGTTTCTAAAATAAGAAACTTTTTATTTTTTAATTCAATATCATCAATCAACTAAATCTAAGAGTCAATACCATCTCATCCTCTTCTACAAACTTGGCTAAAAGCTTCTTTACTCCACATCTAGGGTTTTCTATGTCTAAAAGATGGATGTTTTATAAAGTTTCTAAAATAAGAAACTTTGTAATTTTTCAATCTCCATCCTTCATCACCTAAATCTATGATTCAATACCACCTAATCCTCATCTCAAAACATAGCTAAAAGCACTTCGACACCATATCTAGGGTTTACAAAAAGTAAAAGATTGATATTTATAAAGTTTTTAAAATAAGAAACTTTTTATTTCTTCAATCTCTATCCTTTAGCAACTAAATCTAAGGTTCAGTACCCTTTCATCCTAATCTTAAAAGTTGGCAAAAAACTCCTTGACACCATCTCTAGGGTTTCTTATGTCCAAAAGATGGATGTTTTATAAAGTTTCTAAAATAAGAAGCTTTCTATTTTTTCAATCTCCATCATTCAGCAGCTAAATCTAAGATTCAATACCCTCTGATTCTCAACCCAAAACGTGGCTAGAAGTTGGTTGACATCATCGCTAGGGTTTCAATACAATAAAAGGGGGTCCTTCATCAACTAAATCTAAGTTTCAATACCATCTCATCCACACGTCAAAATGTGGCTAAAACCTCCTTGACCCCATCTCTAGGGTCTCCTATGGCTAAAAATTGATGTTTTGAAAAGTTTCTAAAATAAGAAAGTTTTTATTTTTCAATCTTCTTGCTTTATCAACTAAATCGAAGATTCAATACCATCTCCTCCTGATCTCAAAACTTGGCAAAAAGCTTATTAACACTATCTCGAGGATTTCCCACGTCTAAAAGATGGATGTTTTATAAAGTTTCTAAAATAATAAACTTTCAATTTCTTCAATCTCCATCCTTCATCAACTAAATCTAAGATTCAATACCATCTAATCCTCATCTCAGCTCATTGACACCATCTCTAGGGTTTACTAAGAATAAAAGTTTGATGTTTTATAAAGTTTCTAAAATGAGAAACTTTTTTTTCTTTCAATCTCCATCATTCAGCAATTAAATCTAAGATTCAGTACCCTCTCATTCTCATCTCAAAACTTTGCTAAAAGCTCCTTCACACCATCTCTCGAGTTTCCAATGTCTAAAAGATGGATGTTTTATAAAGTTTGTAAAATAAGAAACTTTCTATTTTTCAATCTCCATCCTTCATCACCTAAACCTAAGATTCAATACCATCTCATCATCAATCCAAAACTTGGCTAAAAGCTCATTGACACCATCTCTAGGGTCAGCTATGTCTAAACGATTGATGTTATATAAACTTTCTATTTTTTCAATCTCCATCCTTTATGAACAAAATCCAAGATCCAATACCATCACATCCTCATCTCAAAACTTGACTAAAACCTCCTTAACACCATCTCTAGGATTTCCTATGTCTAAAAGATGGATATTTTATAAAGTTTCTAAAACAAGAAACTTTCTACTTTTTCAATCTCCATCTTCCATCAACTAAATCTAAGATTTAAAACCATCTCTTAAATATCCCAAAACTTGGCCAAAAGCTCTTTGACACCATCTCCAGGGTCTCTTATGTCTAAAAGATGGATGTTTTAGAGTTTCAAAAATAAGAAACTTTTTATTTTTTAATTCAATATCCTCAATCAACTAAATCTAAGAGTCAATACCATCTCATCATCTTCTACAAACTTGGCTAAAAGCTTCTTTACTCCACATCTAGGGTTTTCTATGTCTAAAAGATGGATGTTTTATAAAGTTTCTAAAATAAGAAACTTTGTAATTTTTCAATCTACATCCTTCATCACCTAAATCTATGATTCAATACCACCTAATCCTCATCTCAAAACATAGCTAAAAGCACTTCGACACCATATCTAGGGTTTACAAAAAGTAAAAGATTGATATTTATAAAGTTTTTAAAATAAGAAACTTTTTATTTCTTCAATCTCTATCCTTTAGCAACTAAATCTAAGGTTCAATACCCTCTCATCCTAATCTTAAAACTTGGCAAAAAACTCCTTGACACCATCTCTAGGGTTTCTTATGTCCAAAAGATGGATGTTTTATAAAGTTTCTAAAATAAGAAGCTTTCTATTTTTTCAATCTCCATTCTTCAGCAGCTCAATCTAAGATTCAATACCCTCTGATTCTCAACCCAAAACGTGGCTAGAAGTTGGTTGACATCATCTCTAGGGTTTCAATACAATAAAAAAGGGTCCTTCATCAACTAAATCTAAGTTTCACTACTATCTCATCCACACCTCAAAATATGGCTAAAAGCTCCTTGACCCCATCTCTAAGGTCTCTTATGGCTAAAAATTGATGTTTTGAAAAGTTTCTAAAATAAGAAACTTTCTACTTTTCAATCTTCTTGCTTTATCAACTAAATCGAAGATTCAATACCATCTCGTCCTGATCTCAAAACTTGGCAAAAAGCTTATTAACACTATCTCGAGGATTTCCCACGTCTAAAAGATGGATGTTTTATAAAGTTTCTAAAATAATAAACTTTCTATTTCTTCAATCTCCATCCTTCATCAACTAAATCTAAGATTCAATACCATCTAATCCTCATCTCAGCTCATTGACACCATCTCTGGGGTTTACTAAGTATAAAAGTTTGATGTTTTATAAAGTATATAAAATGGGAAAGTTTTTTTTCTTTCAATCTCCATCATTCAGCAAATCAATCTAAGATTCAGTACCCTCTCATTCTCATCTCAAAACTTTGCTAAAAGCTCCTTGACACCATCTCTCGAGTTTCCAATGTCTAAAAGATGGATGTTTTATAAAGTTTGTAAAATAAGAAACTTTCTATTTTTTCAATCTCCATCCTTCATCAGCTAAACCTAAGATTCAATACCATCTCATTATCAATCCAAAACTTGGCTAAAAGCTCATTGACACCATCTCTAGGCAGCTATGTCTAAACGATTAATGTTATATGAACTTTCTATTTTTTCAATCTCCATCCTTTATCAACAAAATATAAGATCCAATACCATCACATCCTCATCTCAAAACTTGACAGAAACCTCCTTAACACCATCTCTAAGATTTCCTATGTCTAAAAGATGGATATTTTATAAAGTTTCTAAAACAAGAAACTTTCTACTTTTTCAATCTCCATCTTCCATCAACTAAATCTAAGATTTAAAACCATCTCTTTATCATGCCAAAACTTGGCCAAAAGCTCTTTGACACCATCTCCAGGGTCTCTTATGTCTAAAAGATGGATGTTTTAGAGTTTCTAAAATAAGAAACTTTTTATTTTTTAATTCAATATCCTCAAACAACTAAATCTAAGAGTCAATACCATCTCATCCTCTTCTACAAACTTGGCTAAAAGCTTCTTTACTCCACATCTAGGGTTTTCTATGTCTAAAAGATGGATGTTTTATAAAGTTTCTAAAATAAGAAACTTTGTAATTTTTCAATCTCCATCCTTCATCAACTAAATCTATGATTTAATACCACCTAATCCTCATCTCAAAACATAGCTAAAAGCACTTCGACACCATATCTAAGGTTTACAAAAAGTAAAAGATTGATATTTATAAAGTTTCTTAAATAAGAAACTTTTTATTTCTTCAATCTCTATCCTTTAGCAACTAAATCTAAGATTCAATACCCTCTCATCCTAATCTTAAAACTTGGCAAAAAACTCCTTGACACCATCTCTAGGGTTTTTATGTCCAAAAGATGGATGTTTTATAAAGTTTCTAAAATAAGAAGCTTTCTATTTTTTCAATCTCTATCCTTCAGCAGCTAAATCTAAGATTCAATACCCTCTGATTCTCAACCCAAAACGTGGCTAGAAGTTGGTTGACATCATCGCTAGGGTTTCAATACAATAAAAGGGGTCCTTCATCAACTAAATCTAAGTTTCAATACCATCTCATCCACACCTCAAAATATGGCTAAAAGCTCCTTGACCCCATCTCTAGGGTCTCCTTTGGCTAAGAATTGATGTTTTGAAAAGTTTTTAAAATAAGAAACTTTCTATTTTTCAATCTTCTTGCTTTATCAACTAAATCGAAGATTCAATACCATCTCGTCCTGATCTCAAAACTTGGCAAAAAGCTTATTAATACTATCTCGAGGATTTCACACGTCTAAAAGATGGATGTTTTATAAAGTTTCTAAAATAATAAACTTTCTATTTCTTCAATCTCCATCCTTCATCAACTAAATCTAAGATTCAATACCATCTAATCCTCATCTCAGCTCATTGACACCATCTCTAGGGTTTACTAAGTATAAAAGTTTGATGTTTTATAAAGTATATAAAATGGGAAACTTTTTTTTCTTTCAATCTCCATCATTCAGCAAATAAATCTAAGATTCAGTACCCTCTCATTCTCATCTCAAAACTTTGCTAAAAGCTCCTTGACACCATCTCTCGAGTTTCCAATGTCTAAAAGATGGATGTTTTATAAAGTTTGTAAAATAAGAAACTTTCTATTTTTTCAATCTCCATCCTTCATCAGCTAAACCTAAGATTCAATACCATCTCATCATCAATCCAAAACTTGGCTAAAAGCTCATTGACACCATCTCTAGGCAGCTATGTCTAAACGATTGATGTTATATGAACTTTCTATTTTTTCAATCTCGATCCTTTATCAACAAAATATAAGATCCAATACCATCACATCCTCATCTCAAAACTTGACTGAAACCTCCTTAACACCATCTCTAGGATTTCCTATGTCTAAAAGATGGATATTTTATAAAGTTTCTAAAACAAGAAACTTTCTACTTTTTCAATCTCCATCTTCCATCAACTAAATCTAAGATTTAAAACCATCTCTTCATCATCCCAAAACTTGGCCAAAAGCTCTTTGACACCATCTCCAGGGTCTCTTATGTCTAAAAGATGGATGTTTTAGAGTTTCTAAAATAAGAAACTTTTTATTTTTTAATTCAATATCCTCAAACAACTAAATCTAAGAGTCAATACGATCTCATCCTCTTCTACAAACTTGGCTAAAAGCTTCTTTACTCCACATCTAGGGTTTTCTATGTCTAAAAGATGGATGTTTTATAAAGTTTCTAAAATAAGAAACTTTGTAATTTTTCAATCTCCATCCTTCATCAACTAAATCTATGATTCAATACCACCTAATCCTCATCTCAAAACATAGCTAAAAGCACTTCGACACAATATCAAGGGTTTACAAAAATTAAAGGATTGATATTTATAAAGTTTCTAAAATAAGAAACTTTTTATTTCTACAATCTCTATCCTTTAGCAACTAAATTTAAGGTTCAATACCCTCTCATCCTAATCTTAAAACTTGGCAAATAAACTCCTTGACACCATCTCTAGGGTTTCTTATGTCCAAAAGATTGATGTTTTATAAAGTTTCTAAAATAAGAAGCTTTCTATTTTTTCAATCTCCATCCTTCAGCAGCTAAATCTAAGATTCAATACCCTCTGATTCTCAACCCAAAACGTGGCTAGAAGTTGGTTGACATCATCGCTAGGGTTTCAATACAATAAAAGGGGGTCCTTCATCAACTAAATCTAAGTTTCAATACCATCTCATCCACACGTCAAAATGTGGCTAAAAGCTACTTGACCCAATCTCTAAGGTCTCCTATGGCTAAAAATTGATGTTTTGAAAAGTTTTTAAAATAAGAAACTTTCTATTTTTCAATCTTCTTGCTTTATCAACTAAATCGAAGATTAAATACCATCTCATCCTGATCTCAAAACTTGGCAAAAAGCTTATTAACACTATCTCGAGGATTTCCCACATCTAAAAGATGGATGTTTTATAAAGTTTCTAAAATAATAAACTTTCTATTTCTTCAATCTCCATCCTTCATAAACTAAATCTAAGATTCAATACCATCAAATCCTCATCTCAGCTCATTGACACCATCTCTGGGGTTTACTAAGAATAAAAGTTTGATGTTTTATAAAGTTTCTAAAATGGGAAACTTTTTTTTCTTTCAATCTCCATCATTCAGCAAATAAATCTAAGATTTAGTACCCTCTCATTCTCATCTCAAAACTTTGCTAAAACCTCCTTCACACCATCTCTCGAGTTTCCAATGTCTAAAAGATGGATGTTTTATAAAGTTTGTAAAATAAGAAACTTTCTATTTTTTCAATCTCCATCCTTCATCAGCTAAACCTAAGATTCAATACCATCTCATCATCAAAACTTGGCTAAAAGCTCATTGACACCATCTCTAGGGTCAGCTATGTCTAAACGATTGATGTTATATGAACTTTCTATTTTTTCAATCTCCATCCTTTATCAACAAAATATAAGATCCAATACCATCACATTCTCATCTCAAAACTTGACTGAAACCTCCTTAACATCATCTCTAGGATTTCCTATGTCTAAAAGATGGATATTTTATAAAGTTTCTAAAACAAGAAACTTTCTACTTTTTCAATCTCCATCTTCCATCAACTAAATCTAAGATTTAAAACCATCTCTTCATCATCCCAAAACTGGGCCAAAAGCTCTTTAACACCATCTCCAGGGTCTCTTATGTCTAAAAGATGGATGTTTTAGAGTTTCTAAAATAAGAAACTTTTTATTTTTTAATTCAATATCATCAATCAACTAAATCTAAGAGTCAATACCATCTCATCCTTCCTTCATCAATCAACTAAATCTACAAACTTGGCTAAAAGCTTCTTTACTCCACATCTAGGGTTTTCTATGTCTAAAAGATGGATGTTTTATAAAGTTTCTAAAATAAGAAACTTTGTAATTTTTCAATCTCCATCCTTCATCAACTAAATCTATGATTCAATAGCACCTAATCCTCATCTCAAAACATAGCTAAATGCACTTCGACACCATATCTAGGGTTTACAAAAAGCAAAAGACTGATATTTATAAAGTTTCTAAAATAAGAAACTTTTTATTTCTTCAATCTCTATCCTTTAGCAACTAAATCTAAGGTTCAATACCCTTTCATCGTAATCTTAAAACTTGGCAAAAAACTCCTTGACACCATCTCTAGGGTTTCTTATGTCCAAAAGATGGATGTTTTATAAAGTTTCTAAAATAAGAAGCTTTCTATTTTTTCAATCTCCATCCTTCAGCAGCTAAATCTAAGATTCAATACCCTCTGATTCTCAACCCAAAACGTGGCTAGAAGTTGGTTGACATCATCGCTAGGGTTTCAATACAATAAAAGGGGGTCCTTCATCAACTAAATCTAAGTTTCAATACCATCTCATCCACACGTCAAAATGTGGCTAAAAGCTCCTTGACCCCATCTCTAGGGTCTCCTATGGCTAAAAATTGATGTTTTGAAAAGTTTCTAAAAGAAGAAAGTTTCTATTTTTCAATCTTCTTGCTTTATCAACTAAATCGAAGATTCAATACCATCTCATCCTGATCTCAAAACTTGGCAAAAAGCTTATTAACACTATCTCGAGGATTTCCCACGTCTAAAAGATGGATGTTTTATAAAGTTTCTAAAATAATAAACTTTCTATTTCTTCAATCTCCATCCTTCATCAACTAAATCTAAGATTCAATACCATCTAATCCTCATCTCAGCTCATTGACACCATCTCTAGGGTTTACTAAGAATAAAAGTTTGATGTTTTATAAAGTTTCTAAAATGGGAAACTTTTTTTTCTTTCAATCTCCATCATTCAGCAAATAAATCTAAGATTCAGTACCCTCTCATTCTCATCTCAAAACTTTGCTAAAAGCTCCTTCACACCATCTCTCGAGTTTCCAATGTCTAAAAGATGGATGTTTTATAAAGTTTGTAAAATAAGAAACATTCTATTTTTTCAATCTCCATCCTTCATCACCTAAACCTAAGATTCAATACCATCTCATCATCAATCCAAAACTTGGCTAAAAGCTCATTGACACCATCTCTAGGGTCAGCTATGTCTAAACGATTGATGTTATATAAACTGTCTATTTTTTCAATCTCCATCCTTTATCAACAAAATCCAAGATCCAATACCATCACATCCTCATCTCAAAACTTGACTGAAACCTCCTTAACACCATCTCTAGGATTTCCTATGTCTAAAAGATGGATATTTTATAAAGTTTCTAAAACAAGAAACTTTCTACTTTTTCAATCTCCATCTTCCATCAACTAAATCTAAGATTTAAAACCATCTCTTTATCATCCCAAAACTTGGCCAAAAGCTCTTTGACACCATCTCCAGGGTCTCTTATGTCTAAAAGATGGATGTTTTAGAGTTTCTAAAATAAGAAACTTTTTATTTTTTAGTTCAATATCCTCAAACAACTAAATCTAAGAGTCAATACGATCTCATCCTCTTCTACAAACTTGGCTAAAAGCTTCTTTACTCCACATCTAGGGTTTTCTATGTCTAAAAGATGGATGTTTTATAAAGTTTCTAAAATAAGAAACTTTGTAATTTTTCAATCTCCATCCTTCATCAACTAAATCTATGATTCAATACCACCTAATCCTCATCTCAAAACATAGCTAAAAGCACTTCGACACCATATCTAAGGTTTACAAAAAGTAAAAGATTGATATTTATAAAGTTTCTTAAATAAGAAACTTTTTATTTCTTCAATCTCTATCCTTTAGCAACTAAATCTAAGATTCAATACCCACTCATCCTAATCTTAAAACTTGGCAAAAAACTCCTTGACACCATCTCTAGGGTTTTTATGTCCAAAAGATGGATGTTTTATAAAGTTTCTAAAATAAGAAGCTTTCTATTTTTTCAATCTCCATCCTTCAGCAGCTAAATCTAAGATTCAATACCCTCTGATTCTCAACCCAAAACGTGGCTAGAAGTTGGTTGACATCATCGCTAGGGTTTCAATACAATAAAAGGGGTCCTTCATAACTAAATCTAAGTTTCAATACCATCTCATCCACACCTCAAAATATGGCTAAAAGCTCCTTGACCCCATCTCTAGGGTCTCCTTTGGCTAAGAATTGATGTTTTGAAAAGGTTCTAAAATAAGAAACTTTTTATTTCTTCAATCTCTATCCTTTAGCAACTAAATCTAAGGTTCAATACCCTTTCATCCTAATCTTAAAACTTGGCAAAAAACTTCTTGACACCATCTCTAGGGTTTCTTATGTCCAAAAGATGGATGTTTTATAAAGTTTCTAAAATAAGAAGCTTTCTATTTTTTCAATCTCCATCCTTCAGCAGCTAAATCTAAGATTCAATACCCTCTGATTCTCAACCCAAAACGTGGCTAGAAGTTGGTTGACATCATCGCTAGGGTTTCAATACAATAAAAGGGGGTCCTTCATCAACTAAATCTAAGTTTCAATACCATCTCATCCACACGTCAAAATGTGGCTAAAAGCTACTTGACCCAATCTCTAAGGTCTCCTATGGCTAAAAATTGATGTTTTGAAAAGTTTCTAAAATAAGAAACTTTCTATTTTTCAATCTTCTTGCTTTATCAACTAAATCGAAGATTCAATACCATCTCATCCTGATCTCAAAACTTGGTAAAAAGCTTATTAACACTATCTCGAGGATTTCCCACATCTAAAAGATGGATGTTTTATAAAGTTTCTAAAATAATAAACTTTCTATTTCTTCAATCTCCATCCTTCATAAACTAAATCTAAGATTCAATACCATCAAATCCTCATCTCAGCTCATTGACACCATCTCTGGGGTTTACTAAGAATAAAAGTTTGATGTTTTATAAAGTTTCTAAAATGGAAAACTTTTTTTTCTTTCAATCTCCATCATTCAGCAAATAAATCTAAGATTTAGTACCCTCTCATTCTCATCTCAAAACTTTCCTAAAACCTCCTTCACACCATCTCTCGAGTTTCCAATGTCTACAAGATGGATGTTTTATAAAGTTTGTAAAATAAGAAACTTTCTATTTTTTCAATCTCCATCCTTCATCAGCTAAACCTAAGATTCAATACCATCTCATCATCAAAACTTGGCTAAAAGCTCATTGACACCATCTCTAGGGTCAGCTATGTCTAAACGATTGATGTTATATGAACTTTCTATTTTTTCAATCTCCATCCTTTATCAACAAAATATAAGATCCAATACCATCACATTCTCATCTCAAAACTTGACTGAAACCTCCTTAACATCATCTCTAGGATTTCCTATGTCTAAAAGATGGATATTTTATAAAGTTTCTAAAACAAGAAACTTTCTACTTTTTCAATCTCCATCTTCCATCAACTAAATCTAAGATTTAAAACCATCTCTTCATCATCCCAAAACTGGGCCAAAAGCTCTTTGACACCATCTCCAGGGTCTCTTATGTCTAAAAGATGGATGTTTTAGAATTTCTAAAATAAGAAACTTTTTATTTTTTAATTCAATATCATCAATCAACTAAATCTAAGAGTCAATACCATCTCATCCTCTTCTACAAACTTGGCTAAAAGCTTCTTTACTCCACATCTAGGGTTTTCTATGTCTAAAAGATTGATGTTTTATAAAGTTTCTAAAATAAGAAACTTTGTAATTTTTCAATCTCCATCATTCATCAACTAAATCTATGATTCAATACCACCTAATCCTCATCTCAAAACATAGCTAAAAGCACTTCGACACAATATCAAGGGTTTACAAAAAGTAAAGGATTGATATTTATAAAGTTTCTAAAATAAGAAACTTTTTATTTCTACAATCTCTATCCTTTAGCAACTAAATTTAAGGTTCAATACCCTCTCATCCTAATCTTAAAACTTGGCAAAAAACTTCTTGACACCATCTCTAGGGTTTCTTATGTCCAAAAGATGGATGTTTTATAAAGTTTCTAAAATAAGAAGCTTTCTATTTTTTCAATCTCCATCCTTCAGCAGCTAAATCTAAGATTCAATACCCTCTGATTCTCAACCCAAAACGTGGCTAGAAGTTGGTTGACATCATCGCTAGGGTTTCAATACAATAAAAGGGGGTCCTTCATCAACTAAATCTAAGTTTCAATACCATCTCATCCACACGTCAAAATGTGGCTAAAAGCTCCTGGACCCCATCTCTAGGGTCTCCTATGGCTAAAAATTGATGTTTTGAAAAGTTTCTAAAATAAGAAAGTTTCTATTTTTCAATCTTCTTGCTTTATCAACTAAATCGAAGATTCAATACCATCTCATCCTGATCTCAAAACTTGGCAAAAAGCTTATTAACACTATCTCGAGGATTTCCCACGTCTAAAAGATGGATGTTTTATAAAGTTTCTAAAATAATAAACTTTCTATTTCTTCAATCTCCATCCTTCATAAACTAAATCTAAGATTCAATACCATCTAATCCTCATCTCAGCTCATTGACACCATCTCTAGGGTTTACTAAGAATAAAAGTTTGATGTTTTATAAAGTTTCTAAAATGGGAAACTTTTTTTTCTTTCAATCTCCATCATTCAGCAAATAAATCTAAGATTCAGTACCCTCTCATTCTCATCTCAAAACTTTGCTAAAAGCTCCTTGACACCATCTCTCGAGTTTCCAATGTCTAAAAGATTGATGTTTTATAAAGTTTGTAAAATAAGAAACTTTCTATTTTTTCAATCTCCATCCTTCATCAGCTAAACCTAATATTCAATACCATCTCATCATCAATCCAAAACTTGGCTAAAAGCTCATTGACACCATCTCTAGGGTCAGCTATGTCTAAACGATTGATGTTATATAAACTTTCTATTTTTTCAATCTCCATCCTTTATCAACAAAATCCAAGATCCAATACCATCACATCCTCATCTCAAAACTTGACTGAAACCTCCCTAACACCATCTCTAGGATTGCCTATGTCTAAAAGATGGATATTTTATAAAGTTTCTAAAACAAGAAACTTTCTACTTTTTCAATCTTCATCTTCCATCAACTAAATCTAAGATTTAAAACCATCTCTTCATCATCCCAAAACTTGGCCAAAAGCTCTTTGACACCATCTCCAGGGTCTCTTATGTCTAAAAGATGGATGTTTTAGAGTTTTTAAAATAAGAAACTTTTTATTTTTTAATTCAATATCCTCAATCAACTAAATATAAGAGTCAATACCATCTCATCCTCTTCTACAAACTTGGCTAAAAGCTTCTTTACTCCACATCTAGGGTTTTCTATGTCTAAAAGATTGATGTTTTATAAAGTTTCTAAAATAAGAAACTTTGTAATTTTTCAATCTCCATCCTTCATCAACTAAATCTATGATTCAATACCACCTAATCCTCATCTCAAAACATAGCTAAAAGCACTTCGACACAATATCAAGGGTTTACAAAAAGTAAAGGATTGATATTTATAAAGTTTCTAAAATAAGAAACTTTTTATTTCTACAATCTCTATCCTTTAGCAACTAAATTTAAGGTTCAATACCCTCTCATCCTAATCTTAAAACTTGGCAAAAAACTCCTTGACACCATCTCTAGGGTTTCTTATGTCCAGAAGATGGATGTTTTATAAAGTTTCTAAAATAAGAGGCTTTCTATTTTTTCAATCTCCATCCTTCAGCAGCTAAATCTAAGATTCAATACCCTCTGATTCTGAAAATCCGATATAGGGGGTCCCAAGTTATAATAGAAATGGCAACTATGAGGAGGGAGAATACGGTTGTTTAAGAAAACTAGAATTTACCAATTTGAAAAACTTAAACCGATTAAGAGATCAAAAACAATATTTTAAGCATACAAGTTAAATCTAATGGTGCAATGCAAATGAAAGAGCAAAGAGATAGAAAGAGTTTACCCGAGATTTAAAGTGGTTCGGTCCTCAAACCCGAGGCCTACTCCACTCTACCAACCAAACCCGTTGATGGCTTCACTATTTGATCTTCTTAACCTTGGCGAAGATCGGTGCCAATTACAATTGCTTTAACCTTGGTGGCAATCCTCACCACGGAGAAAAAGGGCTCCGCTTCTCCGAATACTCGCCCGAATACAAATCTTGAAAGATGAAAGAAAGAACTAAAAAATCCCTTCACAAGGGTTACAAAAGATGTACAATTGAGAGCCTATGATCCAAATCCTAGAGTTGGTGATGAGAGGCATAATTGAAGCTTGATTCACTCTTGGGTATTCAAATGAAGTTTAAGAGTGTTAGGATGGATGGTTTGTATGTTTAGAACACCCATATTTATAGGAAAAACAAAATATGACCGTTCAGTGGCATTACGGTAATTCCAGCAAAATTCCAAACGGCTCTTTTTCAGACCGTTGGAGTGTTCTCGGAGTTCCGAGAATAATTCTCGGAGTTCCGAGAATTCTCGGAGTTCCGAGAAAAAATCTCGGAGTTCCGAGAAGCCTCACAGAAGTTGGAAAAAGTCTACTGGACCATTTCTCGGAGTTCCGAGAATAATTCTCGGAGTTCCGAGAATTCTCGGAGTTCCGAGAAAAACTCTCGGAGTTCCGAGAAGCCTATGCAGAGCAGATTTTCAATTCTGTTTTTGGGCTTTCAGTTCTCAACTAAGATGGGATTGCTATGAGGGTTCCAAGGTGTTGGAACTCCACAAATACAATCACTTGTTTATTTAGGGTGTGTGAGATTACTTTAATTATGCCTCTAAAAACCTAATCTAGGTTTCGATCAATTACATTAAAAAAAGGTCTTCAATATTAATTTCTTCATGTCTTCAAGTCTTCATGACTTCTTGCTTGATGACTTTGGCCTTCCAATTAGTGGTCCAATGTGGGCTTTTTGGCCTTCAATCCAAGCATCCTTGATCTTACTTTATCAAGATCTACAACTTAGACAAACAAACACATTAGTGATAAATGATCACTTGTGTATTGGAATCATCAAAACAAGATGGGAATGCCAAGGTAAAAACCATTGGGCTTACAATCTCCCCCTTTTTGATGATGACAAGCACAAGAGATTTACAAATCAAAGCATATACTATTTTTACATTTTTCTTACACTAGAGACTTTACTCTAGATTCTTGTCCCCCTTTGTCATCAACAAAAAGAAGGGGTAAGAAAAAACAAGGGTTTAAAATTTACAATTTTAAAGCTCCCCCTTTTTCAAAGAAAAATTCAATTTTAACTCCCCCTAGTTAAAATAATTTTACAATACAAGAGGGGTTATAAAAAAAAAACATACAAATGAAATATATTCAATTTTAAGTTCAAAAACCCCTAATCTACACAATATGAATATCATCATATGGGGGTTTTGGGAACCCAAGATTTCTTGGTCCCACATCTAGCCCTACTCTTGGATGCACATTGGAATTGGTAATGACCATTCATTCCACAAAAATGGCATCTAACAAGAGGGTTAGATACACTAGTCCTATCATGATAAGCATGTTGAGGTCTAAGACTAGTTTTACTTAGGATTATGTCAATAATTTTATTTTCATTTAGAAATCCATGTAAACATAATCTAAGTCTTTCATTTTCATTATGAAGATGGGATGTTTGAACTAAAAGCTCATTTCTTTCATCTTCATAAGAATTGGAGGAGCTTGCCATATTTTGAAATTTTAAAAGTTGGCAAGTTTTCTCATCCAAACTACCCTTAAGGGTATTAATCTCAAGTTTATGATTTTCAAGTGTAACTTGTTCTTGAGATATGGAAGAAGATAAATCACTTTTCAAAAATTCAAGTTCTTTTTCTAACTTTAAAATGGATTTTTTAAGAACTTTGTTTTTGGAAATTTGGGTATGCAAGGTTTCACATAATTCATCATAAGGTATGCTATCACTTTTACTACTAGATGAAGAATATGAGGGGTTAGAGTTTACCTCAACTTCATGGGTGAATGTCATGAAGCAAAGATCATCTTTTTTATTTTCTTCCCTTCACTTGAGCTTTTGCCCGATGTGCTTAACGCATCCCAACCGGCGGCAAGAGCCTTATGCTTCTTCCAATCCTTCTTACCCTTGTACTTAGAGGAAGTTGATTTTAGAAGTGGACAATCCGGTCTTTTGTGTCCAATCTTCTTGCAATTGAAGCATCTTAAGGCTCCATCAACATCACTTTCTTCTTTCTTCTTCTTATCTTTCTTATGCTTCTTTCTCCACAAGCTCTTGAATCTTCGTAAAGCTTCTTCTTCGTCACTATCCGCTTCACTTGATGAGTCTTCCTTGGAAGCCTTGAGTGCTAGGGATCTAAATTCCCTCTCCTTCTCCTTTGGCTTCTTTTCCTCTTGTCGGCTAGTAAGGAGCATCTCATGGGTGATGAGAGATCCTACGAGCTCCTCTATGGTTAGCGTCTTGAGATTTTTTGACTCTTGAATCGCGGTCACCTTTGGATCCCAATGGGGAGGAAGAGACCTAAGTAACTTACTCACAAGCTCATCGTTAGGATAAGATTTACCAAGATTAGCTAGTTCGTTAGAAATAATAGAAAAACGAGTATACATTTCCGAAATACTCTCGTTTGGACTCATTCTAAACATTTCATACTTGCTCTTTAACAAGTTTATTTTGGAATCCTTGACTTGTGATGTTCCCTCATGGGTAGTTGCAAGGGTATCCCAAATAGTCTTGGCGGAATCAAAAAGAGCAACTCTATTAAACTCCTCGGTAGCTAAGGCACAAAACAAGGAATTTATTGCTTTGTAGTTCAAATTAGCTTGCCTTTTCTCTACCACATTCCATTCTTCAAAAGGATTGGAAGGTACATTGTATCCATTTTCAACAATGTACCAAAGTTCCACATCTATCGAAAGAAGATATATGCGCATCCTTGTTTTCCAATGTCCATAGTTTGACCCATTGAAGAAAGGAGGTCTAGTTGTGGAATGGCCTTCCGGAAGTCCGGTTCCAATTTGGTGTGCCATTTCACAATTAGAAGTTGCCAAATAAAATCTTTCCCTAGTTAGATTTTGAAATAACTTTCACAAAAATTTTAAAATCTTTTAAGAGCCAAGGCTCTGATACCAAGTGAAAATCCGATATAGGGGGCCCAAGTTATAATAGAAATGGCAACTATGAGGAGGGAGAATACGGTTGTTTAAGAAAACTAGAATTTACCAATTTGAAAAACTTAAACCGATTAAGAGATCAAAAACAATATTTTAAGCATATAAGTTAAATCTAATGGTGCAATGCAAATGAAAGAGCAAAGAGATAGAAAGAGTGCACCCGAGATTTAAAGTGGTTCGGTCCTCAAACCCGAGGCCTACTCCACTCCACTCCACCAACCAAACCCGTTGATGGCTTCACTATTTGATCTTCTTAACCTTGGCGAAGATTGGTGCCAATTACAATTGCTTTAACCTTGGTGGCAATCCTCACCACGGAGAAAAAGGGCTCCGCTTCTCCGAATACTCGCCCGAATACAAATCTTGAAAGATGAAACAAAGAACTAAAAAATCCCTTCACAAGGGTTACAAAAGATGTACAATTGAGAGCCTATGATCCAAATCCTAGAGTTGGTGATGAGAGGCACAATTGAAGCTTGATTCACTCTTGGGTATTCAAATGAAGTTTAAGAGTGTTAGGATGGATGGTTTGTATGTTTAGAACACCCATATTTATAGGAAAAACAAAATATGACCGTTCAGTGGCATTACGGTAATTCCAGCAAAATTCCAAACGGCTCTTTTTCAGACCGTTGGAGTGTTCTCGGAGTTCCGAGAATAATTCTCGGAGTTCCGAGAAAAAATCTCGGAGTTCCGAGAAGCCTCACAGAAGTTGGAAAAAGTCTACTGGACCATTTCTCGGAGTTCCGAGAATAATTCTAGGAGTTCCGAGAATTCTCGGAGTTCCGAGAAAAACTCTCGGAGTTCCGAGAAGCCTATGCAGAGCAGATTTTCAATTCTGTTTTTGGGCTTCCAGTTCTCAACTAAGATGGGATTTCTATGAGGGTTCCAAGGTGTTGGAACTCCACAAATACAATCAGTTGTTTATTTAGGGTGTGTGAGATTACTTTAATTATGCCTCTAAAAACCTAATCTAGGTTTCGATCAATTACATTAAAAAAAGGTCTTCAATATTAATTTCTTCATGTCTTCAAGTCTTCATGACTTCTTGCTTGATGACTTTGGCCTTCCAATTAGTGGTCCAATGTGGGCTTCTTGGCCTTCAATCCAAGCATCCTTGATCTTACTTTATCAAGATCTACAACTTAGACAAACAAACACATTAGTGATAAATGATCACTTGTGTATTGGAATCATCAAAACAAGATGGGAATGCCAAGGTAAAAACCATTGGGCTTACAGATTCTCAACCCAAAACGTGGCTAGAAGTTGGTTGACATCATCGCTAGGGTTTCAATACAAAAAAAGGGGGTCCTTCATCAACTAAATCTAAGTTTTAATACCATCTCATCCACACGTCAAAATGTGGCTAAAAGCTCCTTGACCCCATCTCTAGGGTCTCCTATGGCTAAAAATTGATGTTTTGAAAAGTTTCTAAAATAAGAAACTTTCTATTTTTCAATCTTCTTGCTTTATCAACTAAATCGAAGAGTCAATACCATCTCATCCTGATCTCAAAACTTGGCAAAAAGCTTATTAACACTATCTCGAGGATTTCCAACATCTAAAAGATGGATGTTTTATAAAGTTTCTAAAATAATAAACTTTCTATTTCTTCAATCTCCATCCTTCATAAACTAAATCTAAGATTCAATACCATCTAATCCTCATCTCAGCTCATTGACACCATCTCTAGGGTTTACTAAGAATAAAAGTTTGATGTTTTATAAAGTTTCTAAAATGGGAAACTTTTTTTTCTTTCAATCTCCATCATTTAGCAACTAAATCTAAGATTTAGTACCCTCTCATTCTCATCTCAAAACTTTGCTAAAAGCTCCTTCACACCATCTCTCGAGTTTCCAATGTCTAAAAGATGGATGTTTTATAAAGTTTGTAAAATAAGAAACTTTCTATTTTTTCAATCTCCATCCTTCATCAGCTAAACCTAAGATTCAATACCATCTCATCATCAATCCAAAACTTGGCTAAAAGCTCATTGACACCATCTCTAGGGTCAGCTATGTCTAAACGATTGATGTTATATGAACTTTCTATTTTTTCAATCTCCATCCTTTATCAACAAAATATAAGATCCAATACCATCACATTCTCATCTCAAAACTTGACTGAAACCTCCTTAACATCATCTCTAGGATTTCCTATGTCTAAAAGATGGATATTTTATAAAGTTTCTAAAACAAGAAACTTTCTACTTTTTCAATCTCCATCTTCCATCAACTAAATCTAAGATTTAAAACCATCTCTTCATCATCCCAAAACTGGGCCAAAAGCTCTTTGACACCATCTCCAGGGTCTCTTATGTCTAAAAGATGGATGTTTTAGAGTTTCTAAAATAAGAAACTTTTTATTTTTTAATTCAATATCATCAATCAACTAAATCTAAGAGTTAATACCATCTCATCATCTTCTACAAACTTGGCTAAAAGCTTCTTTACTCCACATCTAGGGTTTTCTATGTCTAAAAGATGGATGTTTTATAAAGTTTCTAAAATAAGAAACTTTGTAATTTTTCAATCTCCATCCTTCATCAACTAAATCTATGATTCAATACCACCTAATCCTCATCTCAAAACATAGCTAAAAGCACTTCGACACCATATCTAGGGTTTACAAAAAGTAAAAGATTGATATTTATAAAGTTTCTAAAATAAGAAACTTTTTATTTCTTCAATCTCTATCCTTTAGCAACTAAATCTAAGGTTCAATACCCTCTCATCCTAATCTTAAAACTTGGCAAAAAACTCCTTGACACCATCTCTAGGGTTTCTTATGTCCAAAAGATGGATGTTTTATAAAGTTTCTAAAATAAGAAGCTTTCTATTTTTTCAATCTCCATTCTTCAGCAGCTCAATCTAAGATTCAATACCCTCTGATTCTCAACCCAAAACGTGGCTAGAAGTTGGTTGACATCATCTCTAGGGTTTCAATACAATAAAAGGGGGTCCTTCATCAACTAAATCTAAGTTTCAATACTATCTCATCGACACCTCAAAATATGGCTAAAAGCTCCTTGACCCCATCTCTAGGGTCTCCTATGGCTAAAAATTGATGTTTTGAAAAGTTTCTAAAATAAGAAACTTTCTACTTTTCAATCTTCTTGCTTTATCAACTAAATCGAAGATTAAATACCATCTCGTCCTGATCTCAAAACTTGGCAAAAAGCTTATTAACACTATCTCGAGGATTTCCCACGTCTAAAAGATGGATGTTTTATAAAGTTTCTAAAATAATAAACTTTCTTTTTCTTTCAATCTCCATCATTCCGCAAATAAATCTAAGATTCAGTACCCTCTCATTCTCATCTCAAAACTTTGCTAAAAGCTCCTTGACACCATCTCTCGAGTTTCCAATGTCTAAAAGATGGATGTTTTATAAAGTTTGTAAAATAAGAAACTTTCTATTTTTTCAATCTCCATCCTTCATCAGCTAAACCTAAGATTCAATACCATCTCATCATCAATCCAAAACTTGGCTAAAAGCTCATTGACACCATCTCTAGGCAGCTACGTCTAAACGATTGATGTTATATGAACTTTCTATTTTTTCAATCTCCATCCTTTATCAACAAAATATAAGATCCAATACCATCACATCCTCATCTCAAAACTTGACTGAAACCTCCATAACACCATCTCTAGGATTTCCTATGTCTAAAAGATGGATATTTTATAAAGTTTCTAAAACAAGAAACTTTCTACTTTTCAATCTCCATCTTCCATCAACTAAATCTAAGATTTAAAACCATCTCTTTATCATCCCAAAACTTGGCCAAAAGCTCTTTGACACCATCTCCAGGGTCTCTTATGTCTAAAAGATGGATGTTTTAGAGTTTCTAAAATAAGAAACTTTTTATTTTTTAATTCAATATCCTCAAACAACTAAATCTAAGAGTCAATACGATCTCATCCTCTTCTATAAACTTGGTTAAAAGCTTCTTTACTCCACATCTAGGGTTTTCTATGTCTAAAAGTTGGATGTTTTATAAAGTTTCTAAAATAAGAAACTTTGTAATTTTTCAATCTCCATCCTTCATCAACTAAATCTATGATTCAATACCACCTAATCCTCAACTCAAAACATAGCTAAAAGCACTTCGACACCATATCTAAGGTTTACAAAAAGTAAAAGATTGATATTTATAAAGTTTCTTAAATAAGAAACTTTTTATTTCTTCAATCTCTATCCTTTAGCAACTAAATCTAAGATTCAATACCCACTCATCCTAATCTTAAAACTTGGCAAAAAACTCCTTGACACCATCTCTAGGGTTTTTATGTCCAAAAGATGGATGTTTTATAAAGTTTCTAAAATAAGAAGCTTTCTATTTTTTCAATCTCCATCCTTCAGCAGCTAAATCTAAGATTCAATACCCTCTGATTCTCAACCCAAAACGTGGCTAGAAGTTGGTTGACATCATCGCTAGGGTTTCAATACAATAAAAGGGGTCCTTCATCAACTAAATCTAAGTTTCAATACCATCTCATCCACACCTCAAAATATGGCTAAAAGCTCCTTGACCCCATCTCTAGGGTCTCCTTTGGCTAAGAATTGATGTTTTGAAAAGGTTCTAAAATAAGAAACTTTTTATTTCTTCAATCTCTATCCTTTAGCAACTAAATCTAAGGTTCAATACCCTTTCATCCTAATCTTAAAACTTGGCAAAAAACTCCTTGACACCATCTCTAGGGTTTCTTATGTCCAAAAGATGGATGTTTTATAAAGTTTCTAAAATAAGAAGCTTTCTATTTTTTCAATCTCCATCCTTCAGCAGCTAAATCTAAGATTCAATACCCTCTGATTCTCAACCCAAAACGTGGCTAGAAGTTGGTTGACATCATCGCTAGGGTTTCAATACAATAAAAGGGGGTCCTTCACCAACTAAATCTAAGTTTCAATACCATCTCATCCACACGTCAAAATGTGGCTAAAAGCTCCTGGACCCCATCTCTAGGGTCTCCTATGGCTAAAAATTGATGTTTTGAAAAGTTTCTAAAATAAGAAAGTTTCTATTTTTCAATCTTCTTGCTTTATCAACTAAATCGAAGATTCAATACCATCTCATCCTGATCTCAAAAGTTGGCAAAAAGCTTATTAACACTATCTCGAGGATTTCCCACGTCTAAAAGATGGATGTTTTATAAAGTTTCTAAAATAATAAACTTTCTATTTCTTCAATCTCCATCCTTCATCAACTAAATCTAAGATTCAATACCATCTAATCCTCATCTCAGCTCATTGACACCATCTCTAGGGTTTACTAAGAATAAAAGTTTGATGTTTTATAAAGTTTCTAAAATGGGAAACTTTTTTTTCTTTCAATCTCCATCATTCAGCAAATAAATCTAAGATTCAGTACCCTCTCATTCTCATCTCAAAACTTTGCTAAAAGCTCCTTCACACCATCTCTCGAGTTTCCAATGTCTAAAAGATGGATGTTTTATAAAGTTTGTAAAATAAGAAACTTTCTATTTTTTCAATCTCCATCCTTCATCAGCTAAACCTAAGATTCAATACCATCTCATCATCAATCCAAAACTTGGCTAAAAGCTCATTGACACCATCTCTAGGCAGCTATGTCTAAACGATTGATAATATATGAACTTTCTATTTTTTCAATCTCCATCCTTTATCAACAAAATATAAGATCCAATACCATCACATCCTCATCTCAAAACTTGACTGAAACTTCCTTAACACCATCTCTAGGATTTCCTATGTCTAAAAGATGGATATTTTATAAAGTTTCTAAAACAAGAAACTTTCTACTTTTTTAATCTCCATCTTCCATCAACTAAATCTAAGATTTAAAACCATCTCTTCAACATCCCAAAACTTGGCCAAAAGCTCTTTGACACCATCTCCAGGGTCTCTTATGTCTAAAAGATGGATGTTTTAGAGTTTCTAAAATAAGAAACTTTTTATTTTTTAATTCAATATCCTCAAACAACTAAATCTAAGAGTCAATACCATCTCATCCTCTTCTACAAACTTGGCTAAAAGCTTCTTTACTCCACATCTAGGGTTTTCTATGTCTAAAAGATGGATGTTTTATAAAGTTTCTAAAATAAGAAACTTTGTAATTTTTCAATCTCCATCCTTCATCAACTAAATCTATGATTCAATACCACCTAATCCTCATCTCAAAACATAGCTAAAAGCACTTCGACACCATATCTAAGGTTTACAAAAAGTAAAAGATTGATATTTATAAAGTTTCTTAAATAAGAAACTTTTTATTTCTTCAATCTCTATCCTTTAGCAACTAAATCTAAGATTCAATACCCTCTCATCCTAATCTTAAAACTTGACAAAAAACTCCTTGACACCATCTCTAGGGTTTTTATGTCCAAAAGATGGATGTTTTATAAAGTTTCTAAAATAAGAAGCTTTCTATTTTTTTCAATCTCCATCCTTCAGCAGCTAAATCTAAGATTCAATACCCTCTGATTCTCAACCCAAAACGTGGCTAGAAGTTGGTTGACATCATCGCTAGGGTTTCAATACAATAAAAGGGGTCCTTCATCAACTAAATCTAAGTTTCAATACCATCTCATCCACACCTCAAAATATGGCTAAAAGCTCCTTGACCCCATCTCTAGGGTCTCCTTTGGCTAAGAATTGATGTTTTGAAAAGTTTCTAAAATAAGAAACTTTCTATTTTTCAATCTTCTTGCTTTATCAACTAAATCGAAGATTCAATACCATCTCGTCCTTATCTCAAAACTTGGCAAAAAGCTTATTAACACTATCTCGAGGATTTCACACGTCTAAAAGATGGATGTTTTATAAAGTTTCTAAAATAATAAACTTTCTATTTCTTCAATCTCCATCCTTCATCAACTAAATCTAAGATTTAATACCATCTAATCCTCATCTCAGCTCATTGACACCATCTCTGGGGTTTACTAAGTATAAAAGTTTGATGTTTTATAAAGTTTCTAAAATGAGAAACTTTTTTCTCTTTCAATCTCCATCATTCAGCAAATAAATCTAAGATTCAGTACCCTCTCATTCTCATCTCAAAACTTTGCTAAAAGCTCCTTCACACCATCTCTCGAGTTTCCAATGTCTAAAAGATGGATGTTTTATAAAGTTTGTAAAATAAGAAACATTCTATTTTTTCAATCTCCATCCTTCATCAGCTAAACCTAAGATTCAATACCATCTCATCATCAATCCAAAACTTGGCTAAAAGCTCATTGACACCATCTCTAGGGTCAGCTATGTCTAAACGATTGATGTTATATAAACTTTCTATTTTTTCAATCTCCATCCTTTATCAACAAAATCCAAGATCCAATACCATCACATCCTCATCTCAAAACTTGACTGAAACCTCCTTAACACCATCTCTAGGATTTCCTATGTCTAAAAGATGGATATTTTATAAAGTTTCTAAAACAAGAAACTTTCTACTTTTTCAATCTCCATCTTCCATCAACTAAATCTAAGATTTAAAACCATCTCTTAATCATCCCAAAACTTGGCCAAAAGCTCTTTGACACCATCTTCAGGGTCTCTTATGTCTAAAAGATGGATGTTTTAGAGTTTCTAAAATAAGAAACTTTTTACTTTTTAATTCAATATCCTCAATCAACTAAATCTAAGAGTCAATACCATCTCATCCTCTTCTACAAACTTGGCTAAAAGCTTCTTTACTCCACATCTAGGGTTTTCTATGTCTAAAAGATGGATGTTTTATAAAGTTTCTAAAATAAGAAACTTTGTAATTTTTCAATCTCCAACCTTCATCAACTACCACCTAATCCTCATCTCAAAACATAGCTAAAAGCACTTCGACACCCTATCTAGGGTTTACAAAACGTAAAAGATTGATATTTATAAAGTTTCTAAAATAAGAAACTTTTTATTTCTTCAATCTCTATCCTTTAGCAACTAAATCTAAGATTCAATACCCTCTCATCCTAATCTTAAAACTTGACAAAAAACTCCTTGACACCATCTCTAGGGTTTTTATGTCCAAAAGATGGATGTTTTATAAAGTTTCTAAAATAAGAAGCTTTCTATTTTTTCAATCTCCATCCTTCATCAGCTAAATCTAAGATTCAATACCCTCTCATTCTCAACCCAAAACGTGGCTAGAAGTTGGTTGACATCATCTCTAGGGTTTCAATACAATAAAAGGGGGTCTTTCATCAACTAAATCTAAGTTTCAATACCATCTCATCCACACCTCAAAATATGGCTAAAACCTCCTTGACCCCATCTCTAGGGTCTCTTATTGGTAAAAATTGATGTTTTGAAAAGTTTCTAAACAAAAAAACTTTCTATTTTTCAATCTTCTTGCTTTATCAACTAAATCTATGATTCAATACCATCTCGTCCTGATCTCAAAACTTGGGAAAAAGCTTATTAACACTATCTCGAGGATTTCCCACGTCTAAAAGATGGATGTTTTATAAAGTTCCGAAAATAATAAACTTTTTATTTCTTCAATCTCCATCCTTAATCAACTAAATCTAAGATTCAATACCATCTAATCCTCATCTCAAAATGTTGCTAAAAGTTCTTTGACACAATCTCTAGGGTTTACTAAGTATGAAAGTTCAATGTTGTATAAAGTTTCTAAAATGGGAAACTTTTCTTTCTTTCAATCTCCATCATTCAGCAAATAAATCTAAGATTCAGTACCCTCTCATTCTCATCTCAAAACTTTGCTAAAAGCTCCTTAACACCATCTCTCGAGTTTCCAATGTCTCAAAGATTGATGTTTTATAAAGTTTGTAAAATAAGAAACTTTCTATTTTTTCAATCTCCATCCTTCATCAGCTAAACCTAAGATTCAATACCATCTCATCATCAATCCAAAACTTGGCTAAAAGCTCATTGACACCATCTCTAGGGTCAGCTATGTCTAAACGACGGAAGTTATATAAACTTTCTATTTTTTCAATCTCCATCCTTTATCAACAAAATCCATGATCCAATACTATCACATCCTCATCTCAAAACTAGACTGAAAGCTCCTTAACACCATCTCTAGGATTTCCTATGTTTAAAAGATGGATATTTTATAAAGTTTCTAAAACAAGAAACTTTCTACTTTTTCAATCTCCATCTTTCATCAACTAAATCTAAGATTTAAAACCATCTCATCATCATCTCAAAACTTGGCTAAAAGCTCTTTGACACCATCTCCAGGGTCTCTTATGTCTAGAAGATGGATGTTTTAGAGTTTCTAAAGTAAGAAATTTTCTATTTTTTAATTCAATATCCTCTATCAACTAAATCTAAGATTCAATACCATCTCATTCTCTTCAACAAACTTGGCTAAAAGCTTCTTTACACCACATCTAGGGTTTTCTATGTGTAAAAGATGGATGTTTTATAAAGTTTCTAAAATAAGAAACTTTGTAATTTTTCAATCTCCATCCTTCATCAACTAAATATATGATTCAATATCACCTAATCCTAATCTTAAAACTTAGCTAAAAGCACTTCGTCACCATATCTAGGGTTTACAAAAAGTAAAAGATTGATATTTATATAGTTTCTAAAATAAGAAACTTTTTATTTCTTCAATCTCTATCCTTCAACAACTAAATCTAAGATTCAATACCCTCTCATCCTAATTTTAAAACTTGGCAAATAACTCCTTGACACCATCTCTAGGGTTTCTTATGTCCAAAAGATGGATGTTTTATAAAGTTTCTAAAATAAGAAGCTTTCTATTTTTTCAATTTCCATCCTTCATCAGTTAAATCTAAGCTTCAATACCCTCTGATTCTCAACCGAAAACGTGGCTAGAAGTTGGTTAACATTATCGCTAGGGTTTTTTCAATACCACAAAAGGTGGTCCTTCATCAAGTAAATCTAAGTTTTCTATACCATCTTATCCTCACCTCAAAACATGGCTAAAAGCTCCTTGACCCCATCTCTAGGATCTCCTATGACTAAAAATTGATGTTTTGAAAAGTTTCTAAAATAAGAAACTTTCTATTTTTTCAATCTTCTTGCTTTATCAACTAAATCTAAGATTCAATTCCATCTCGTCCTGATCTCAAAACCTGACAAAAAGCTTATTAACACTATCTCGAGGATTTTCCACCTCTAAAAGATGGATGTTTTATAAAGTTTCGAAAATAATAAACTTTCTATTTCTTCAATCTCCATCCTTAATCAACTAAATCTAAGATTCAATACCATCTAATCCTCATCTCAAAATGTTGCTAAAAGCTCTTTGACAACATCTCTAGGGTTTACTAAGTATAAAAGTTTGATGTTTTATAAAGTTTCTAAAATGGGAAACTTTTTCTCTTTCAATCTCCATCATTCAGCAAATAAATCTAAGATTCAGTACCCTCTCATTCTCATCTCAAAACTTTGCTAAAAGCTCGTTGACACCATCTCTCGAGTTTCCAATGTCTCAAAGATGGATGTTTTATAAAGTTTGTAAAATAAGAAATTTTCTATTTTTTCAATCTCCATCCTTCATCAGCTAAACCTAAGATTCAATACTATCTCATCATCAATCCAAAACTTGGCTAAAAGCTCATTGACATCATCTCTAGGGTCAGCTATGTCTAAACGAAAGATGTTATATAAACTTTCTATTTTTTCAATCTCCATCCTTTATCAACAAAATCCATGATCCAATACTATCACATCCTCATCTCAAAACTAGACTGAAAGCTCCTTAACACCATCTCTTGGATTTCCTATGTTTAAAAGATGGATATTTTATAAAGTTTCTAAAACAAGAAACTTTCTACTTTTTCAATCTCCATCTTCCATCAACTAAATCTAAGATTTAAAACCATCTCATCATCATCTCAAAACTTGGCTAAAAGCTCTTTGACACCATCTCCAGGGTCTCTTATGTCTAGAAGATGGATGTTTTAGAGTTTCTAAAATAAGAAACTTTCTATTTTTTAATTCAATATCCTCTATCAACTAAATCTAAGATTCAATACCATCTCATCCTCTTCTACAAACTTGGCTAAAAGCTTCTTTACACCACATCTAGGGTTTTCTATGTTTAAAAGATGGATGTTTTATAAAGTTTCTAAAATAAGAAACTTTGTAATTTTTCAATCTCCATCCTTCATCAACTAAATATATGATTCAATACCACCTAATCCTAATCTCAAAACTTAGCTACAAGCACTTCGTCACCATATCTAGGGTTTACAAAAAGTAAAAGATTGATATTTATATAGTTTCTAAAATAAGAAACTTTTTATTTCTTCAATCTCTATCCTTCAGCAACTAAATCTAAGATTCAATACCCTCTCATCATAATCTTAAAACTTGGCAAATAACTCCTTGACACCATCTCTAAGGTTTCTTATGTCCAAAAGATGGATGTTTTATAAAGTTTCTAAAATAAGAAGCTTTCTATTTTTTCAATCTCCATCCTTCATCAGTTAAATCTAAGCTTCAATACCCTCTGATTCTCAACCGAAAACGTGGCTAGAAGTTGGTTGACAATATCGCTAGGGTTTCAATACCACAAAAGGTGGTCCTTCATCAACTAAATCTAAGTTTCAATACCATCTCATCCTCTCCTCAAAACATGGCTAAAAGCTCCTTGACCCCATCTCTAGGATCTCCTATGACTAAAAATTGATGTTTTGAAAAGTTTCTAAAATAAGAAACTTTCTATTTTTTCAATCTTCTTGCTTTATCAACTAAATCTAAGATTCAATACCATCTCGTCCTGATCTCAAAACTTGGCAAAAAGCTTATTAACATTATCTCAACGATTTTTCACGTCTAAAAGATGGGTGTTTTATAAAGTTTCTAAAATAATAAACTTTTTATTTCTTCAATCTCCATCCTTCATCAACTAAATCTAAGATTCAATACCATCTAATCCTTTTTTTTTTTTTTATGAGTAAGCAGGGGTTAGGCGGACCCCAACCAGGCAATAAAGAAAATAGGGATTACAATTACGGGGGCTGAAAAGCCATCAAAACGGGAACAAACTCACAACTACAAAGGATCCAAGGGAAATATAAACTAAACATGAAGACATTATTTTCTATAATATTCAGTCCCTGCCCTGTCAGAATCCAGGAGCTGGAGAAGAGCCGGGGGAGACAGAAAAGGAGAGATGTTTACCCCTTTGCATGGGCATTTTCGTTTGGATAAAAAGTCTGCAACGCAATTCCCTTCCCTCCAAATGTGGGTGATGCTCCATCGTTGAAAGCGAGAAAGGAGCAGCTGAATTTCCTTAATGCGGCGGAAGCTCTGCCAAGGTATGGTCGAGAGCCCATTGATTATATCCGCTGTAGATTTAGATTCCACTTCCAACCAAATTATACCATAGCCCATTTGAAGGGCTTGCTGCAAACTAGTGAGGACACCGAGGGTTTCAAGAGCGAGGATGTCCTCCCGGTCCACATTGATAGAAAACATGGAGACAAGAAACCCGTTGCTATCACGAATTGCTCCACCAATACCTCCTCCAACATCCTCCAGAGAAGCGTCGGAATTGATTTTAAAAGATCCTGGAGGCGGCCTAATCCAGGAAAAGGATTGAAGAGAAATAGTGCTGGGGCAGAAAACACATCCAAAGATGGAAGCAATAGACCAATTGCTCTGGGTATCCAAGTCGGTTAGCTTCAGCCCCAAGATCTTGGTTTTTATTAAGCAATACCATCTAATCCTCATCTCAAAATGTTGTTAAAAGCTCTTTCACACTATCTCTAGGGTTTACTAAGTATAAAAGTTTGATGTTTTATAAAGTTTCTAAAATGGGAAACTTTTTTTTCTTTCAATCTCCATCATTTAGCAACTAAATCTAAGATTCCGTACCCTCTCATTCTCATCTCAAAACTTTGCTAAAAGCTCTTTGACACCATCTCTCGAGTTTCCAATGTCTCAAAGATGGATGTTTTATAAAGTTTCTAAAATAATTTTTTTTTTATTTTTTCAATCTCCATCCTTCATCAGCTAAATCTAAGATTCAATACCATCTCATCATCAATCCAAAACTTGGCTAAAAGCTCATCGACACCATCTCTAGGGTCAGTTATGTCTAAACGATGGATGTTATATAAACTTTCTATTTTTTCAATCTCCATCATTTATCAACAAAATCCAAGATCCAATACCATCACATCCTCATCTCAAAACTTGACTGAAACCTCCTTAACACCATCTCTAGGATTTCCTATGTCTAAAAGATGGATATTTTATAAAGTTTCTAAAACAGGAAACTTTCTACTTTTTCAATCTCCATCTTCCATCAACTAAATCTAAGATTTAAAACCATCTCATCATCATCCCAAAACTTGGCTAAAAGCACTTGGACACCATCTCCAAGGTCTCTTATGTCTAAAAGATGGATGTTTTAGAGTTTCTAAAATAAGAAACTTTCTATTTTTAATTCAAAATCCTCTATCAACTAAATCTAAGATTCAATACCATTTCATCCTCTTCTACAAACTTCGCTAAAAGCTTCTTTACACCACATTTAGGATTTTCTATGTCTAAAAGATGAATGTTTTATAAAGTTTCTAAAACAAGAAACTTTGTAATTTTTCAATCTCCATCCTTCATCAACTAAATCTATGATTCAATACCACCTAATCCTCATCTCAAAACTTAACTAAAAGCACTTCGACACCATATCTAAGGTTTACAAAAAGTAAAAGATTGATATTTATAAAGTTTCTAAAAGAAGAAACTTTTTATTTCTTCAATCTTTATCCTTGAGTAACTAAATCTAAGATTCAACACCCTCTCATCCTAATCTTAAAACTTGGCAAAAAACTCCTTGACACCATCTCTAGGGTTTCTTATGTCCAAAAGATGGATGTTTTATAAAGTTTCTAAAATAAGAAGCTTTTTTCCAATCTCCATCCTTCACCAGCTAAATCTAAGATTCAAAACCCTCTGATCCCCAACCCAAAATGTGGCTAGAAGTTGGTTAACATAATCTCTAGGGTTTCAATACCATAAAAGGTGGTCCTTCATCAACTAAATCTAAGTTTCTATACCATCTCATCCTCACCTCAAAACATGGCTAAAAGCCCCTTGACCCCATCTCTAAGGTCTCCTATGGCTAAAAATTAATGTTTTGAAAAGTTTCTAAAATAAGAAACTTTCTATTTTTTCAATCTTCTTGCTTTATCAACGAAATCTAAGATTCAATACCATCTCGTCCTGATCTAAAAATTTCGCAACAAGCTTATTAACACTATCTCGAGAATTTCCCACGTCTAAAAGATGGATGTTTATAAAGTTTCTAAAATAATAAACTTTCTATTTCTTCAATCTCCATCCTTCATCAACTAAATCTAAGATTCAATACCATCTAATCCTAATCTCAAAATGTTGCTAAAAGCTCTTTGACACCATCTCTAGGGTTTACTAAGTATAAAAGTTTGATGTTTTATAAAGTTTCTAAAATGAGAAACTTTTTTTTCTTTCAATCTCCATCATTCAGCAACTAAATCTAAGATTCACTACCCTCTCATTCTCATCTCAAAACTTTGCTAAAAGCTCCTTGACACAATCTCTCGAGTTTCCAATGTCTCAAAGACGGATGTTTTATAAAGTTTCTAAAATAACAAACTTTCTATTTTTTCAATATCCATCCTTCATCAGCTAAATCTAAGATTCAATACCATCAGATCATCAATCCAAAACTTGGCTAAAAGCTCATTAACACCATCTCTAGGGTCAGCTATGTCTAAACGATGGATGTTATATAAACTTTTTATTTTTTCAATCTCCATCCTTTATCAAGAAAATCCATGATCCAATACCATCACATCCTCATCTCAAAACTTGACTGAAAGCTCCTTAACACCATCTCTAGGACTTCCTATGTCTAAAAGATGTATATTTTATAAAGTTTCTAAAACAAGAAACTTTCTATTTTTTCAATCTCCATCCTTCATCATCTAAATCTAAGATTCAATGCCATCTCATCATCAATCCAAAACTTGGCTAAAAGGTCATTGACACCATCTCTAGGGTCAGCTATGTCTAAAAGAAGGATGTTATTTAAACTTTCTATTTTTTCAATCTCCATCCTTTATCAATAAAATCCAAGATCCAATATCATCACATCCTCATCTCAAAACTTGACCGAAAGCTCCTTAACACCATCTCTAGGATTTCCTATGTCTAAAAGATGGATATTTTATAAAGTTTCTAAAACAAGAAACTTTCTACCTTTACAATCTCCATCTTCCATCAACTAAATCTAAGATTTAAAACCATCTCATCATCATCCCAAAACTTGGCTAAAAGCTCTTTGACACCATCTATAGGGTCTCTTATGTCTAAAAGATTGATGTTTTAGAGTTTCTAAAATAAGAAACTTTCTACTTTCTAATTCAATATCCTCTATCAACTAAATCTAAGATTCAATACCATCTCATCCTCTTCTACAAACTTGGCTAAAAGCTTCTTTACACCACATCTAGGGTTTTCTATGTCTAAAAGATGGATGTTTTATAAAGTTTCTAAAATAAGAAACTTTGTAAATTTTCAATCTCCATCCTTCATCAACTAAATCTAAGATTCAATACCACCTAATCCTCATCTCAAAACATAGCTAAAAGCACTTCGACACCATATCTAGGGTTTACAAAAAGTAAAAGATTGATATTTATAAAGTTTCTAAAATAAGAAACTTTTTATTTCTTCAATCTCTATCCTTCAGCAACTAAATCTAAGATTCAATACCCTCTCACCCTAATCTTAAAACTTGGCAAAAAAGTCCTTGACACCATCTCTAGGGTTTCTTATGTCCAAAAGATTGATGTTTTATAAAGTTTCTAAAATAAGAAGCTTTCTATTTTTTCAATCTCCATCCATCATCAGCTAAATCTAAGATTCAATACCCTCTGATCCTCAACCCAAAATGTGGCTAGAAGTTGGTTGACATCATCTCTAGGGTTTCAATACCATAAAAGGTGCTCCTTCATCAACTAAATCTAAGTTCCAATACCATCTCATCCTCACCTCAAAACATGGCTAAAAGCTCATTGACCCCATCTCTAGGGTCTCTTATGGCTAAAAATTGATGTTTTGAAAAGTTTCTAAAATAAGAAACTTTTTATTTTTTCAATATCAAAACTTTGATAAAAGCTCCTTGACACCATCTCTCGAGTTTCCAATGTCTCAAAGATGGATATTTTATAAAGTTTCTAAAACAAGAAACTTTCTACTTTTTCAATCTCCATCTTCCATCAACTAAATCTAAGATTTAAAGCCATCTCATCATCATCCCAAAACTTGGCTAAAAGCTCTTTGACACCATCTCCAGGGTCTCTTATGTCTAAAAGATGGATGTTTTAGAGTTTCTAAAATAAGAAACTTTCTATTTTTTAATTCTATATCCTCTATCAACTAAATCTAAGATTCAATATCATCTCATCATCCTCTTCTACAAACTTGGCTAAAAGTTTCTTTACACCACATCTAGGGTTTTCTATGTCTAAAAGATGGATGTTTTATAAAGTTTCTAAAATAATAAACTTTCTATTTTTTCAATCTCCATCCTTCATCAACTAAATCTAAGATTCAATACCATCTAATCCACATCTCAAAATGTTGCTAAAAGCTCTTTGACACCATCTCTAAGGTTTAATAAGTATAAAAGTTTGATGTTTTATAAATTTTCTAAAATAGGAAACTTTTTCTTCTTTCAATCTCCATCATTCAGCAACTAAATCTAAGATTCAGTACCCTCTCATTCTGATATCAAAACTTTGCTAAACGCTCATTGACACCATCTCTCGAGTTTCCAATGTCTCAAAGATGGATGTTTTATAAAGTTTCTAAAATAAGAAACTTTGTAATTTTTCAATCTCCATCATTCTTCAACTAAATCTATGATTCAATACCACCTAATCCTCATCTCAAAACTTAGTTAAAAGCACTTCGACACCATATCTAGGGTTTACAAAAAGTAAAAGATTGATATTTATAAAGTTTCTAAAATAAGGAACTCTTTATTTCTTCAATCTCTATCCTTCAGCAACTAAATCTAAGATTCAATACCCTCTCATCCTAATCTTAAAACTTGGAAAAAAATTCCTTGACACCATCTCTAGGGTTTCTTATGTCCAAAAGATGGATGTTTTATAAAGTTTCTAAAATAAGAAGCTTTCTATTTTTTCAATCTCCATCCATCATCAGCTAAATCTAAGATTCAATACCCTCTGATCCTCAACCCAAAATGTGGCTAGAAGTTGGTTGACATCATCTCTAGGGTTTCAATACCATAAAAGGTGGTCCTTCATCAACTAAATCTAAGTTTCAATACCATCTCATCCTCACCTCAAAACATGGCTAAAAGCTCCTTGACCTCATCTCTAGGATCTCCTATTGCTAAAAATTGATGTTTTGAAAAGTTTCTAAGATAAGAAACTTTCAATTTTTTCAATCTTCTTGCTTTATCAACTAAATCTAAGATTCAATACCATCTCGTCCTGATCTCAAAAGTTGGTAAAAAGCTTATTAACACTATCTCGAGGATTTCCCACGTCTAAAAGATGGATGTTTTATAAAGTTTCTAAAATAATAAACTTTCTATTTCTTCAATCTCCATCCTTCATCAACTAAATCGAAGATTCAATACCAGCTAATCCTCATCACAAAATATTGCTAAAAGCTCTTTGACACCATCTATAGCGTTTACTAAGTATAAAAGTTTCATGTTTTATAAAGTTTCTAAAATATGAAACTTTTTTTTCTTTCATTCTCCATCATTCAGCAACTAAATCTAAGATTCAGTACCCTCTCATTCTCATCTCAAAACTTTGCTAAAAGCTCCTTGAAACCATCTCTCGAGTTTCCAATGTCTCAAAGATGGATGTTTTATAAAGTTTCTAAAATAAGAAACTCTCTATTTTTTCAATCTCCATCATTCATCAGCTAAATCTAAGATTCAATCCCATCTCATCATCAATCCAAAACTTGGCTAAAAGCTCATTGACACCATCTCTAGGGTCAGCTTTGTCTAAACGATGGATATTATATAAACTTTCTATTTTTTCAATGTCCATCCTTTATCAACAAAATCCAAGATCCAATACCATCACATCCTCATCTCAAAACTTGATGGAAAGCTCCTTAACACCATCTCTAGGATTTCCTATGTCTAAAAGATGGATATTTTATAAAGTTTCTAAAACAAGAAACTCTCTACTTTTTCAATCTCCATCTTCCATCAACTAAATCTAAAATTTAAAACCATCTCATCATCATCCCAAAACTTGGCTAAAAGCTCTTTGACACCATCTCCAGGGTCTCTTATGTCTACAAGATGGATGTTTTAGAGTTTCTAAAATAAGAAACTTTCTATTTTTTAATTCAATATCCTCTATCAACTAAATCTAAGATTCAAAACATCTCATCCTCTTCTACAAACTTGGCTAAAAGCTTCTTTACACCACGTCTCGGGTTTTCTATTTCTAAAAGATGGATGTTTTATAAAGTTTCTAAAATAAGAAACTTTGTAATTTTTCAATCTCCATCCTTAATCAACTAAATTTATGATTCAATACCACCTAATCCTTATCTCAAAACTTAGCTAAAAGCACTTCGCCAACATATCTAGGTTTCACAAAAAGTAAAAGATTGATATTTATAAAGTTTCGAAAATAAGAAACTTTTTATTTCTTCAATCTCTATCCTTCAGCAACTAAATCTAAGATTCAATACCCTCTCATCCTAATCTTAAAACTTGGCAAAAAACTCCTTCACACCATCTCTTGGGTTTCTTATGTCCAAAAGATGGATGTTTTATAAAGTTTCTAAAACATTAAGCTTTTTTTTTTCAATCACCATCTTTCATCAGCTAAATCTAAGATTCAATACCCTCTGATCCTCAACCCAAAACGTGGCTAGAAGTTGGTTGACATCATTTCTAAGGTTTCAATACCATAAAAGGTGGTCCTTCATCAACTAAATCTAAGTTTCAATACCATCTCATCCTCACCTCAAAACATGGCTAAAAGCTCATTGACCCCATCTCTAGGGTCTTCTATGGTTAAAAATTGATGTTTTGAAAAGTCTCTAAGATAAAAACTTTCTATTTTTTCAATCTTCTTGCTTTATCAACTAAATCTAAGATTCAATACCATCTCGTCCTGGTCTCAAAAATTGGCAAAAAGCTTATTAACACTATCTCGAGGATTTGCCACGTCTAAAAGATGGATGTTTTATAAAGTTTCTAAAATAATAAACTTTCTATTTCTTCAATCTCCATCCTTCATCAACTAAATCTAAGATTCCATACCATCTAATCCTCATCTCAAAATGTTGCTAAAAGCTCTTTGACACCATCTCTAGGGTTTACTAAGTATAAAAGTTTCATGTTTTATAAAGTTTCTAAAATATGAAACTTGTTTTTCTTTCAATCTCCATCATTAAGCAAGTAAATCTAAGATTCAGTACCCTCTCATTCTCATCTCAAAACTTGGCTAAAAGCTCATTGAAACCATCTCTCGAGTTTCAAATGTCTCAAAGATGGATATTTTATAAAGTTCCTAAAATAAGAAACTTTCTATTTTTTCAATCTCCATCCTTCATCAGCTAAATCTAAGATTCAATACCATCTCATCATCAATCCAAAACTTGGCTAAAAGCTCATTGACACCATCTCTAGGGTCAGCTATGTCTAAACGAAGGATGTTATATAAATTTTCTATTTTTTCAATCTCCATCCTTTATCAACAAAATCCAAGATCCAATACCATCACATCCTCATCTCAAAACTTGACTGAAACCTCCTTAACACCATCTCTAGGATTTCCTATGTCTAAAAGATGGATATTTTATATAGTTTCTAAAACAAGAAACTTTCTACTTTTTCAATCTCCATCTTCCATCAACAAAATCTAAGATTTAAAACCATCTCATCATCATCCCAAAACTTGGCTAAAAGCACTTGGACACCATCTCCAAGGTCTCTTATGTCTAAAAGATGGATGTTTTAGAATTTCTAAAATAAGAAACTTTCTATTTTTAATTCAAAATCCTCTATCAACTAAATCTAAGATTCAATACCATTTCATCCTCTTCTACAAACTTGGCTAAAAGCTTCTTTACACCACATCTAGGGTTTTCTATGTCTAAAAGATGGATGTTTTATAAAGTTTCTAAAATAAGAAACTTTGTAATTTTTCAATCTCCATCCTTCATCAACTAAATCTATGATTCAATACCACCTAATCCTTATTTCAAAACTTAGCTAAAAGCACTTCGACATCATATATAGGGTTTAGAAAAAGTAAAAGATTGATATTTATAAAGTTTCTAAAATAAGAAACTTTTTATTTCTTCAATCTCTATCCTTCAGCAACTAAATCTAAGATTGAATACCCTCTCATCCTAATCTTAAAACTTGGCAAAAAACTCCTTCACACCATCTCTAGGGTTTCTTATGTCCAAAAGACGGATGTTTTATAAAGTCTTTAAAATATGAAGCTTTCTATTTTTTCACTCTCCATCCCTCATCAGCTAAATCTAAGATTCAATACCCTCTGATTCTCAACCCAAAACGTGGCTAGAGGTTGATTGACATCATCTCTAGGGTTTCAATACCATAAAAGGTGGTCATTCATCAACTAAATCTAAGTTTCAATATCATCTCATCCTCACTTCAAAACATGGCTAAAAGCTCCTTGACCCCATCTCTAGGGTCTCCTATGGCTAAAAATTGATGTTTTGAAAAGTTTCTAAAATAGGAAACTTTTTTCCCCTTCAATCTCCATCATTCAATAACTAAATCTAAGATTCAGTACCCTCTCATTCTCATCTCAAAACTTTGCAAAAAGCTCCTTGACGCCATCTCTCGAGTTTCCAATGTCTCAAAGATGGATGTTATATAAAGTTTCTAAAATAAGAAACTTTATATTTTTTCAGTCTCCATCCTTTCTCAGCTAAATTTAAGATTCAATACACTCTGATTCTCAACCCAAAACGTAGCTAGAAGTTGGTTGACATCATCTCTAGGGTGTCAAAACCATAAAAGGTGGTCTTTCATCAACTAAATCCAAGTTTCAATACCATCTCAAGGGTCTCCTATGGCTAAAAATTGATATTTTGAAAAGTTTCTAAGATAAGAAACTTTATATTTTTTCAATATTCTAACTTTATCAACTAAATCTATGATTCAATATCATCTCGTCCGGATCTCAAAACTTGGCAAAAAGCTTATTAACACTATCTCGAGGATTTCCCACGTCTAAAAGATGAATATTTTATAAAGTTTCTAAAATAATAAACTTTCTATTTATTTAATCTCCATCTTTCATCAACTAAATCTAAGATTCAATACCATCTAATCCTCATCTCAAAATATTGCTAAAAGCTCTTTGACACCATCTCTCGAGTTCCCAATGTCTCAAAGATAATGCTTTATAAAGTTTCTAAAAGCTCCTTGACACCATCTCTCGAGTTTCCAATGTCTCAAAGATGGATGTTTTATAAAGTTTCTAAAATTAGAAACTTTCTATTTTTTCAATCTCCATCCTTCATCAGCTAAATCTACGATTCAATACCATCTCATCATCAATCCAAAACTTTGCTAAAAGCTCATTGACACCATCTCTAGGGTCAGCTATGTCTAAACGATGGATGTTATATAAACTTTCTATTTTTTCAATCTCCATCATTTATCAACAAAATCCAAGATCCAATACCATCACATCCTCATCTCAAAACTTGACTGAAAGCTCCTTAACACTATCTCTAAGATTTCCTATGTCTAAAAGATGGATATTTTATAAAGTTTCTAAAACAAGAAACTTTCTACTTTTTCAATCTCCATCTTCCATCAACTAAATCTAAGATTTAAAACCATCTCATCATCATCCCAAAACTTCGCTAAAAGCTCCTTGACACAATCTCGAAGGTCCTTAGAAGATGGATGTTTTATAAAGTTTCTAAAATAAAAAACTTTCTATTTTTTAATTCAATATCCTCTATCAACTAAATCTAAGATTCAATACCATCTCATCCTCTTCTACAAACTTGGCTAAAAGCTTCTTTACACCACATCTAGGGTTTCTATGTCTAAAAGATGGATGTTTTTATAAAGTTTCTAAAATAAGAACTTTTGTAATTTTTCAATCTCCATCTTTCATCAACTAAATCTATGATTCAATACCCTCTGATTCTCAACCCAAAACGTGGCTAGAAGTTGGTTGACATCATCTCTAGGGTTTCAATACCATAAAAGGTGGTCCTTCATCAACTAAATCTAAATTTCAATACCATCTCATCCTCACCTCAAAACATGGCTAAAAGCTCCTTGACCCCATCTCTAGGGTCTCCTATGGCTAAAAATGGATATTTTGAAAAGTTTCTAAGATAAGAAACTTTCTATTTTGTCAATCTTCTTACTTTATCAACTAAATCGAAGATTCAATACCATCTCGTCCTGATCTCAAAACTTGGCAAAAAGCTTATTAACACTATGTCGAGGATTTCCCACGTCTAAAAGATGGATGTTTTATAAAGTTTCTAAAAAAATAAATTTTCTATTTCTTCAATCTCCATCCTTCATCAACTAAATCTAAGATTCAATACCATCTAATCCTCATCTCAAAATGTTGCTAAAAGGTGTTTGACACCATCTCTAGGGTTTACTAAGTATAAAAGTTTGATGTTTTATAAAGTTTATAAAATAGGAAACTTTTTTTTCCTTCAATCTCCATCATTCAGGAACTAAATCTAAGATTCAGTACCCTCTCATTCTCATCTCAAAACTTTGCTAAAAGCTCCTTGACACCATCTCTCGAGTTTCCAATGTCTCAAAGATGGATGTTTTATAAAGTTTCTAAAATAAGAAACTTTCAATTTTTTCAATCTCCATCCTTAATCAGCTAAATCTTAGATTCAATACCATCTCATCATCAATCCAAAACTTGGCTAAAAGCTCATTGACACCATCTCTAGGGTCAGCTATGTCTAAACAACGGATGTTATATAAACTTTATATTTTTTCATTCTCCATCCTTTATCAACAAAATCCAAGATCCAAAACCATCACATCCTCATCTCAAAACTTGACTGAAAGCTCCTTAACACCATCTCTAGGATTTCTTATGTCTAAAAGATGGATATGTTATAAAGTTTCTAAAACAAGAAACTTTCTACTTTTTCAATCTCCATCTTCTATCAACTAAATCTAAGATTTAAAACCATCTCATCATCATCGCAAAACTTGGCTAAAAGCTCTTTGACACCAACTCCAGGGTCTCTTATGTCTAGAAGATGGATGTTTTAGAGTTTTTAAAATAAGAAACTTTCTATTTTTTAATTCAATATCCTATATCAACTAAATCTATGATTCAATACCATCTCATCCTCTTATACAAACTTGGCTAAAAGCTTGTTTACACCACATCTAGGGTTTTCTATGTCTAAAAGATCGATGTTTTATAAAGTTTCTAAAATAAGAAACTTTGTAATTTTTCAATCTCCATCCTTCATCAACTAAATCTATGATTCAATACCACCTAATCCTTATCTCAAAACTTAGCTAAAAGCACTTCGACACCATATCTAAGGTTTATAAAAAGTAAAAGATTGATATTTATAAAGTTTCTAAAGTAAGAAACTTTAATTTTTCAATCTCTATCCTTCAGCAACTAAATCTAAGATTGAAAAATCCCCGCCGGCTTAAATAAAAGCTGAAAGTCCGGTAAGGAATGACCAAAAACAGATAAGTTGCTTGATACCTTTCTCAAGGTGGATCCTCATGGAGGCACTTACATGATCCAGTTCCAGTGTTAGCGGAGTGGTGGAAGAGAGTAAGCATTGCTCTCCATTGGAAGTATTCTTTTGATGTTTTAGCAACTACATGGAAAGGCCCCCTGACCCCGTTCACTCTGAATCCTCAGAGGAGGAAAATGGAATCTCTTTTGCTTCACTAAGGAAATGGTCTCCAGGTTTCCTACGAGGTGCTAAAGCTGAAGCGGAAACTGAAGATGAAGCACCCCCTAGCTGTTTGGAAACCAGTTCTAAAGCTGAGAATCTTAACTACATCCAGTTGATAAAATATAAAATAGAATCCACCCTTAACCCATCTGGGTATCTTTTGAAGATTCTGGAAAGCATCGACAAGGGAGAATTTGATAATCTCATCAAACCTTCTGTGCAGGAAAAAATGAAATTTTTGAAAGAAATTGATAAAGAAATCAGCTTGTCTCATGCTCAATCTTCCTCCAAAGAAAGCAGTTTGAGCTCGAAAAAGAAGAAGAGAAATAGGAAGAATTCAAAGGTTTCTCTTCAACATCAGATTAATGTTGAAGAAAGCCTATTATCTTTCTCTCAGGAAGAAGTTTCTGAAGAGGATCTTGAAGTGGAGAACTCCTCTGGTTGTCCAGCAAAAACCACCACGGTTTTGGATGGGAATACCACCCCGGTTTCAGGTTCTAATACCACCTCAGGTTTTCCCTCCTTAGTGCTTGCTGTTGAAACCAAAAGGGGCAAGGCATTAAATGCTTCTGATATTGGTGCAGTTTCCTCTGTTGCTGTGTCTGTCCCAAAGTCTGACTTTACTCCTGGAGATAATATTTTCAATGGAGGCCACCCTCATCTTTCTACCCTACAAAAGAAGACTTCACCTGCGACCCCACCTAAGTCCCAAAAGTCTGTGGAAAAATTTGTAGAGTCTTGTGCTGGGCCCACACCTTCCCATCCCTTGACAGCTAGTGCTGTCCCCATGCTTAAAGAGAATGTAGTCTCTAATGCTTTGGAACCTTCAAAGGTAATGGACAGTGCTGATGTGTTGTCCACTGTTAGCAGGAAGGGTGAGCTGTCCCAGGCAAATTCAGAGGCTTTGACTGACCTTTTCAATCTGAAAGACCGAAGCATTAAATGTAATCTCATAAATTGCAGCTATGAAGGTCTTCTCAATCCGGCTGAAAATTTGAATTTCAATTCCCGCCATGCTAACTCCAACCTAAATGATATCAGTTCCAAGGAGAATGGCATTGCTAATCCATGCGCCCCTGGCCTCCTCGCAGATTGTTCTTCAAACCCAAAGTCAGAAATTAGAGGCCTCCCAAGTGAAAAAGCTGGAAACTCCATATCTGCTGGTAATGGCTCCCCTCAAATTTCTTCGACCAATGGCCCTCATATCTTGGGGACTCCTCCTAGAATGCAAAATACTCAGTGGAGCTCCCTCTTTGCGCATCCCCTGCAAAGCCATTCCTCAAATCTGGACACTTTTAAAGATACTGATCCAGAGGAAACTGAGATTGATTTTGAAGATGAGATTATTCAGAAATCTGAAAATAGATGGGGGAACTCTCTCGTGGGATATTTTCTTGGGAAAAAGCCTTACTTCATCGCATTAAGTAATCACCTACATAGAACATGGAAGCTAAAAGGATATTTTCAGATCATATGGATTCATGGGGGTTTCTTTCTTTTCCAATTTAATGTTGCAGAGGATTGTGAGACGATCCTAGAGACCAATACAACTTTCGGTGGCCGCCCTCTTGTGCTTCGTCGATGGACGCCTGATATCTGCCTTGAAAAGCTTTCTTTGTCCACTATTCCTATATGGGTCCGGCTCCCTGAGTTGCATTTAAAATTTTGGACCCAACAAGGGATAAGCAAAATAGCCAGCAAGCTTGGTAAACCACTCTACATGGATGCTCATACCACTGATGGCACAAGGCGGGGTTATGCAAGGTTTTGTGTGGAAATTGAAGCTGGTAAGCATCTCCCTGAGTTCCTGGATCTCAAGACTTCTTCGGGCACATCCCACCAGAAACTTGTCTACGAATGGCGGCCTCCATCTTGCAATTCATGTAAAACTTTCGATCATCAGACCGCTGATTGTCCAAAAAGAGAGCCTCAAAAGGAAACAAAACTGGAATGGAGACCGGTTCAAAGCAAGCCTACTGAAAGGTTGGATACCGCTCCTCTTGCCAATTGTGCTGTGGGTAATCTATCAATGGAGAACCCAGTTCCTGAAGTTCCATCTATACCCAGTCGAAACAGATTCTCAGTGTTAGATGAATCGATTTATGACCCCGAGAAGCAATCCCCCATTGAGTCTACTCAAATTTCTTCACCCTCCCTAGGGAGCCCACCAACGGGTGATGGAAGCTGGAAGGAAGTCCAAAACAAGAAAGCTAAGAAAGGGAAACAATCGACCATCCTCCTCCGGCCTCCCCCTTCTTTTGTTCTGCCTTCGATTTCAAAGCCACCTCCAAATTAAGTAAGGGCGTGTGCCGGCTCTAATGTGGAGATCCTCTCCTCTGGGTTTCCTTCACCGATGGAAGTTAATTTGTTTCTACCCCCTGTTGGTTTTGTTTATGTTTACTCTCTTGTTGCCCTTTTGAGCCTATTTTGCTCGAGTGTTGCCCCCTTGTCTAGGTGGGTTTGTCTCTATGTTCTCATTGTAATTCCTTTTTTCTTCTAATATATCTGGTCGGGGTCTGCCTAATGACAAAATTAGAAAAGATTGGCATTCCTTATTTCTATTCAGCAACGTACGAATAGTTCCTTGATGTTGGGTAAGTGATTCAATCCTCCTCGCCTTGGAATAAAAAGGATTGATATTGGTGTGATCTGATCCATTATCTGGGATCAATCCCGAACCCGCCATATCATTCGTTTTTCCGATATACGAAATAGGGGACAAAAAAATTATCTAAGATCCAATACCCTCTCATCCTAATCTTAAAACTTGGCAAAAAACTCCTTGACACCATCTCTAGGGTTACTTATGTCCAAAAGATGGATGTTTTATAAAGTTTCTAAAATAAGAAGCTTTCTATTTTTCAATCTCCATCCTTCATCAGCTAAATCTAAGATTCAATACCCTCTGATTCTCAACCCAAAACGTGGCTAGAAGTTGGTTGACATCATCTCTAGGGTTTCAATACCATAAAAGTTGGTCATTCATCAACTAAATCTAAGTTTCAATACCATCTCATCCTCACCTCAAAACATGGCTAAAAGCTCCTTGACCCCATCTCTAAGGTCTCCTATGGCTAAAAATTGATGTTTTGAAAAGTTTCTAAAATAAGAAACTTTCTATTTTTTCAATCATCTTACTTTATCAACTAAATCTAAGATTCAATACCATCTCGTCCTGATCTCAAAACTTGGCAAAAAGCTTATTAACACTATCTCGAGGATTTCCCACGTCTAAAAGATGGATGTTTTTTAAAGTTTCTAAAATAATAAACTTTCTATTTCTTCAATTTCCATCCTTCATTAACTAAATCTAAAATTCAATACCATCTAATCCTCATCTCAAAATGTTGCTAAAAGCTCTTTGACACCATCTCTAGGGTTTACTAAGTATAAAAGTTTGATGTTTTATAAAGTTTCTATAATAGGAAACTTTTTTTCCTTTAATCTCCTTCATTCAGCAACTAAATCTAAGATTCAGTACCCTCTCATTCTCATCTCAAAACTTTGCTAAAAGCTCCTTGACACCATCTCTCGAGTTTCCAATGTCTCAAAGATTGATGTTTTATAAAGTTTCTAAAGTAAGAAACTTTCTATTTTTTCAATCTCCAACCTTCATCAGCTAAATCTAAGATTCAATACCATCTCATCATCAATCCAAAACTTGGCTAAAAGCTCATTGACACCATCTCTAGGGTCAGCTATGTCTAAACGACGGATGTTATATAAACTTTCTATTTTTTCAATCTCCATCCTTTATCAACAAAATCCATGATCCAATACCATCACATCCTTATCTCAAAACTTGACTGAAAGCTCCTTAACACCATCTCTAGGATTTCCTATGTCTAAAAGATGGATATTTTATAAAGTTTCTAAAACAAGAAACTTTCTACTTTTTCAATCTCCATCTTCCATCAACTAAATCTAAGATTGAAAACCATCTCATCATCATCCCAAAACTTGGCTAAAAGCTCTTTGACACCATCTCCAGGGTCTCTTATGTCTAGAAGATGGATGTTTTAGAGTTTCTAAAGTAAGAAATTTTCTATTTTTTAATTCAAGATCCTCTATCAACTAAATCTAAGATTCAATACCATCTCATCCTCTTCTAGAAACTTGGCTAAAAGCTTCTTTACACCACATCTAGGATTTTCTATGTTTAAAAGATGGATGTTTTATAAAGTTTCTGAAATAAGAAACTTTATAATTTTTCAATCTCCATCCTTCATCAACTAAATCTATGATTCAATACCACCTAATCCTCATCTCAAAACTTAGCTAAAAGTACTTCGACACCATATCTAGGGTTAACAAAAAGTAAAAGATTGATATTTATAACGTTTCTAAAATAAGAAACTTTTTATTTCTTCAATCTCTATCCTTCAGCAACTTAATGTAAGATTCAATACCCTCTCATCCTAATCTTAAAACTTGACAAAAAACTCCTTGACACCATCTCGAGGGTTTCTTATGTCCAAAAGATGGATGTTTTATAAAGTTTCTAAAATAAGAAGCTTTGTATTTTTTCAATCTCCATCCTTCATTTGCTAAATCTAAGATTCAATACCCTCTGATTCTCAACCCAAAACGTGGCTAGAAGTTGGTTGACATCTTCTCTAGGGATTCAATACCATAAAAGGTGGTCCTTCTCAACTAAATCTAATTTTCAGTACCATCTTATCCTCAATCCCTTTCCTTCTGCCAAGTGTCATGGCCAGGATAAATGGAACCTCCTGACCCAGGCATCCCAAATGTCATTCGTTTTAGTCCAGCCTCTGCTTTCGAAGCAAGCTTAGGACGAGCTAGTCTGCGATCTTCAACCTGTAAGGAAGATAGAGTTGTTTCCTCTTTCATCGGAACTTCACCTAGTGGGAGCTCCCCTCACCTCCCTCTCCTTGAGGTAGGTCCCCAGCGTCCTCGAAAACAGAGTTTATTGTCTTTGGAGCAGGTTGACCAGATTCTGTATCCTCCCAAAAGTTCAGAAAAGGAAAAAGCTCACCTTGTTACTCAGATGAAATCCTCTCATAAGAAATCCAGGAAGGCAGCTCGTATTCCCATCCTGTAGAGCCCCCCTTTGGAAGGAGACATTCAGGTTAAAATGGCTCCTGAAGGCCCCACAGTCAACGATTTTATCATCTCAGCTGCTACAGAAAAACCTGCAACCTCCCCCAACATGGAACAAGCGAGGAAGAAGAAGAACCCTGTGTGCTCTCTTTATCCTCTGGGTAATAGTGAGGGAAACGATCTTGGACCGTTTCCTGCCCTTGCAGATACGGTGAGATTATCCCCCCAATCTAATGGTCCACCTATCTCCCCTTCTAGTGCGGGCCCACAAATTAATATCAAACTCGCTGAAGCGAGAAAGGTGGAAATTTTTTCCCGCCTAGAAAATGGGTCTATTTTTGAACGACATTCTCAGTGTCTAAATGGCCTATCTGCTGGTCAATATGAAATAGCTTCTGATAAAAGTCACACTCTTAGTGATCTGCAAGATCCTGGAGCTTCTACCCAGGGAAGTGCTGGAGGCAAGGGCGAAAATTCAAAAATCCCCATACATCAGTGGAGGTCTCTGTTCTTGAGAAGTGAGGAGAAAGAATCGACAAAGCTACGCTTTCGTCAGCCTAGCATCATGGAAGAAGGTCATAAAAAGATCTTCTTTGCAGATGAAGAGGTTATGGAGATTGGACAAAAATGGACCAATTCGTTGGTGGGCTACTTCATAGGTCGTAGACCTTATTTTGTTAATATTAGAGAAAATTTGTTGAAAAAATGGAAGATCAAGGGTGATCTTCAGGTGTTTACCCTGAATAAGGGATTCTATCTGTTCTAGTTCTCCTGTGAGGAGGACAGTAGATATGTCCTTGAGTCTTGCGACCATTCCTATGGGGGCAGACCTATAATTCTTCGCAAATGGTGCCCTGATACCCCTTTAGAGAAACTCAACCTCACCTCTGTCCCAATTTGGATCCGCCTCCCAGGGCTTCCTCTTCAGTTTTGGAGTGCTAATGGGATTAGCAAAATTGCCAGTTACATTGGAAACCCCTTATACATGGACTCTAAGACTGCAGATACTACCAGATTGAGCTATGCCAGATGTTGCATCGAAGTTGAACCTGGGAATCCTTACCCTGAGGCTATTCCCATTCACACCTCCAAGGGAGTCCACAATCAAGAAGTCCAATATGACTGGAAACCAAGTGCTTGCAAGCAGTGTAACAATTTCAGCCACACATCTGAAGCTTGCCCCAAAAACAATATACAAGTCAGAGAGCAGAAACCTACCCAGGTTTGGAGGCAGGTGACAAGGGATTTAAAAGGTCCCCCCAAAGTTGCAAAATCTGTTAACAATGGTAAGGATCCTGAGGAGGAGACTCTTGACCCTTCTTCAAGTGACCCAGCTGTCACAGAATTTGATAACAATGGTAAGAATCCTGAGGAGGAGATCCTAGACCTCTCCTCAAGTGACCCAGCTCAAAGCAAGGATACCTATCCTGTTAAATCTCTTTTTCTTAGCCCCAACATTAAAGTGCAGAACAGCTACATGGCTCTAAAGAACCTTAATGATTCAGAACCTGAGGAAAGTCCAGTAAATGTTGAAGCTCAAAACCAGGAGGTTCAGGACCTGAATGGCACTGCTAGTTCCCAAATCCATGCCTGCGAAATGCCTCCATCAGGTAGGCCCACTAAAATTCTCCCACCCTGTTTTGATGGTAGCTCTAGGAGCATGGAATGTTAGGGGCCTTTGCTCCGAAACTAAAAGGGGGGATATAAAAAGAATCATCCAAGAAAACAAGCTCTCCCTCATTTGCCTGTCTGAAACCAAAGCTATGAAAGTCGATGTGCAGCAGTTCTCGTCTGAAATTTGTGAAAATTGGGATTGCCAAACAAATTATGAATTCTGTGTCAAAGGAAGAATCTGGGACCTCTGGGACCCAAAGGTGATAACCTTTCAAGTCCTCTATATGACTTCCCAAATTATTCATGGGGAATGTCAATTTATCTTGTCTGGTCACTCCATTAAACTCTCTGCTATCTATGCCTCAAACGATGCATTTGAGCACAGACAACTCTGGTCTTCTTTAGTGGGGCTCGCTTCAGCTGCTCAGGAGCCTTGGATTGCTTTGGGAGATTTTAACATCACTCGATTTGCTGATGAGAGATGGGGAGGAGCTGCTCCTAACACCTCTGACATGAATGATTTCAATGATTGTATTGAGGATTGCTCTCTTCTAGACTTAAGATCAGTTGGCCAAACCCTCTCTTGGAATAACAGATCTCGCACTGGTCACAATTTTTTCCAATCTCTTATGTTCACTACAACAATTCTGGCCTATCCAATCATTCCCCTCTCATTGTCTCCACTTCCCCTGTGCATACTACAGGAGGAATACCGTTCAAATTCCATAACATGTGGCTTTCTGACACTTCCCTCTATGAGGTTGTTGAGAGAGCTTCGAATTTGAAGATCCGTGGGAACCCAATGTTCAAAATCTTCAAGAAACTCCAAGGTACTAAGAGAGCTATAAAAAACTGGAATCAAAATAGCTTCGGGAGGGTGGACATCCTAGCTCCTCAACTCAGAAAAGCTTTAGATGAGATCCAAACAAAGGTTGATTGGACCCTCGAAACATTAGCCTCAGAGCTGAGGAACAAGACATTCGGGAGAAGTTCACCCGGACAGCCAAGCAGGAGGAGAGTCTGTTTCATCAAAAATCCAGAGTTGACTGGTTAAATCTTGGTGACTCTAATACTGAGTATTTTCACTCTGCCATGTCCATGCGAAGAAACCAGAACCAGATTCAGGCGATTGAAGACTATAACGGAGAGATCTGTACTGAACCCAAGGGAATTGCTGACATTCTGGTTAACCACTTCTCTTGCTTGCTAAACCACAATATCCCCATGATTGGAGATCTTCCTGAACCTCAGTATAAGCTGTCTCCTGATGATGCCCAAGACCTTGTTAGGCCTTTCAAGGCCGAGGAGAAAAAGGAGGTGGTTTTCAAATGTGATGGGAATCGGGCCCCTGGCCCTGATGGTTTTAATGGGGCCTTCTTTAAGCACTTCTGGTACCTAATCGGGGAAGAGGTAACTGAAGCTATCCAGTATTTCTTTCGATCTAGCAACCTCCTTCCTGCCTTCAACACCACTTTTATAGCCCTGATTCCAAAATGTAGTGGAGCCTTCTCCCCCAACCATTTTAGACCCATCTCCTTGTGCAATTTCTTCTATAAAATCATAACCAAGCTTATGGCTTATAGATTAAGCAAAATTTTGAACCAGATTGTCAGCCCCAATCAGTTTGCCTTCATCAAGGATCGATTAATCCAAGATAATGTCCTCCTCACTCATGATCTATGTCATAACTTCCACAAGGTTTCCAACACTAAAGCCTTATGTTTAAAGCTAGACCTGAAAAAAGCTTATGATTATGTTATTCATGGAGCTCTCCTTGGCTTCCCCCCTATGTGGTGCACCTGGATTTCTAAGTGCATTGCCTCTCCTTCATTCTCGGTTCTTCTCAATGGATCCCCGAAGGGATTCTTTCAGTCCACTAATAGGCTAAGACAAGGGGACCCCCTGTCCCCTCTGCTATTGTGCCTGGTAATGGAAATCTTCTCCTGCATGCTGAATTCTGTTCAAGCCATGGGTAAAATAAAAACTCCGTTTTCCAAAGGAAATCTCAATATAAACCATGTCATGTATGCTGATGATGTAATGATCTTTATCACCCCAGACATCGAATCTGTTGCAGGTATTAAAGACTGCCTCCAATCCTTCAAGCTCATTTCTGGTCTTGATGTCAACGTTCAGAAAAGTGAAGCTTTCCTATCCGGCACTACTGACCAACTCAAGAACCAGATCTGTGCCTCCCTTTGCATCAATGAAGGATCGCTCCCAATTAAATACCTGGGCCTCCCCCTGATTACCAAGAGGCTGTCTAGCCAAGATTGCCAACCATTATTAACCAAAATTCGGCGTAGGTTGGGCATGTGGAATAACAAAAAGCTATGGGGCAGGGAGAATCGAACTGATCAAAGCTGTCCTCACCTCTTTCTAGATATACTGGTCTGCAACCTACAACATCCCCATGGAAATTCTGCTCGAGATCGAGAAAATGTTTCGAAACTTCCTTTGGGGGGGGACTGACCATCATAAAAAGTACTATCCAATTGCTTGGGACTCGGTCTGTCGGCCAAAAAAAGAAGGTGGTGTGGGGATCCGCAGAGTTGTTGACATCAACAAAACCTCCCAATTGAAACTCCTCTGGCACATTGTTCATAACAGGACATCCCTGTGGGTTAGATGGTTTAAAGTCAAATACCTAAAGAAAAGTAATTTCTGGAATAGACCTATGCCTTCCAACCCGGCCTGGGGGGTGAGAAGTATATTCAACTGCAGAGATTTGGCAAAGTCTTACCTTTGCTACTGTGTGGGCAAAGGCAGAGATATTGATTTTTGGACTGACCCGTGGCATCCGGATGGACCCGTCCAATCTCTAACATCTGAAGGGGAGCTATACTGCATAACTAAGAAGATATCTATAGAATGTATGAAGCAGGATGGGAGTTGGGATCACATAACACACCAGGCTCATTTGCCCCAAATCAAAAAGATTATGAAAACAGGGCTTTACTCCAACAAGGATGCTGACAGAATTATTTGGAAGGACAACCCAAATGGGAAATTTTCTCTCAGATCAGCTTGGAACCAATGTAGAACTCGATGCGTTGAGGTTCCTTGGTTCAAGACTGTCTGGAATAAAGGCCATATCCCTAGACACAGCTTCACCACCTGGCAAGCAATGCACAACAGACTCAGTACTCGGGACAGGCTCTTCTTCCTCGGCTCAAACAGAGACCTCAGTTGTCTTCTCTGTAAAGCTGAGCCTGAATCTGTAAGTCATCTGTTCTTTCAATGCTCCTACTCGGCCTGGATTTGGAGGTCTATTCTATGGAGGTGTGGGTACAGGAGGAAACCTCAAAAGACCCTCTTACAGGAAGAACTGTGGATCCGGGAAAAGTTTAAAGGGGATGGGCAGGCCACCTCGATTATGCGGATTAGTTTCTGTGTGGTGGTGTACACGATCTGGAGAGAAAGAAATAGCCCGCTGCACGGGAAACCTCCTTGCCATAAGACCAGTACCCTCCAAAGATGCATCAGGTTAATTCATTCTAGGCTCGCTCATCTTCAACTTGGTGATGATATGAGCAGGAAAAATGTTGCAACTGCTGCAAATTTTGGTTTACCTAGCTTCCAAGTGAAGACCGATGCTGTTTTCTGCTCCTGGACCAGGCCGGAACACAGTTTTATCAAGCTCAATACTGATGCTGCTGTTCAGAATGGAAAGGGTGGAATTGGGGGTTTAATTCGAAACTCTGCGGGGGAGGTTCATGTCATGTTCTCTATTCGGTTGGGCTGTGAGGAGATCCATATTCTGGAAATAAAAGCCATCCTCCATGGCATCAGACTCCTTCGCATGGGAGGGCATGAATCCATCTGGATCGAATCCGATTCTTTGACCGCGGTGAATGTGATCTTAGAGAAGTGGGAGTGTCCCCGGAAAGCCATTCCAATTGTTGAAGAAATTCGTGACACCCTCCTAAAAACTCAGAACTGGAAATTGTCCCATACTTGGAGAGAAGCGAATGGGGCTGTGGACTTTCTGTCAAAGCCAGACTGCTGTTGCGAAGGGGCTGCCCTCCCCCCTTCTAGTATTCCCCCAAAGCTTAGGGATATCCTGGATCTGGATGCAGCCGGCCATATTTACCCTCGATTGTAAGGTTATCTTAGTGACCCACAAATCCGTAGTGACGGTCAGTGTTGTGGTTAGGTGTTGGTGTAGGGGTGCTATCTGTAACCCAACTTGTGGTATTTTTCTGCAATGCTCTTTGATTTTCCTTTTGGATATATGCCTTTGTTGCCCTTCTGGCCCCCCTATGTAATCCTTTTTCATTGGTTTTATTCTAGCCGGCGGGGTCTGCCTAACCCCAGCTTACCAATCAAAAAAAAAAAAAAATCTTATCCTCACCTCAAAACATGGCTAAAAGCTCCTTGACCCCATCTCTAGGGTCTCCTATTGCTAAAAATTGATGTTTTGTTTCTAAAATAAGAAACTTTCTATTTTTTCAATCTTCTTACTTTATCAACTAAATCTAAGATTCAATACCATCTCGTCCTGATCTCAAAACTTGGCAAAAAGCTTATTAACACTATCTCGAGGATTTCCCACGTCTAAAAGATAGATGTTTTATAAAGTTTCTAAAATAATAAACTTTCTATTTCTTCAATCTCCATCCTTCATCAACTAAATCTAAGATTCAATACCAACTAATCCTCATCTCAAAATGTTGCTAAAAGCTCTTTGACACCATCTCTACGGTTTACTAAGTATAAAAGTTTGATGTTTTATAAAGTTTCTAAAATAGAAACTTTTTTTTCTTTCAATCTCCATCATTCATCAACTAAATCTAAGATTCATTACCCTCTTATTCTCATCTCAAAACTTTGCTAAAAGCTCCTTGACACCATCTCTCGAGTTTCCAATGTCTCAAAGATGGATGTTTTATAAAGTTTCTAAAATAAGAAACTTTCTATTTTTTCAATCTCCATCCTTCATCAGCTAAATCTAAGATTCAATACCATCTCATCATCAATCCAAAACTTGGCTAAAAGCTCATTGACACCCTCTAGGGTCAGCTATGTCTAAAAGACGGATGTTATATAAACTTTCTATTTTTTCAATCTCCATCCTTTATCAACAAAATCCAAGATCCAATACCATCACATCCTCATCTCAAAACTTGACTGAAAGCTCCTTAACACCATCTCTAGGATTTCCTATGTCTAAAAGATGGATATTTTATAAAGTTTCTAAAACAAGAAACTTTCTACATTTTCAATCTCCATCTTCCATCAACTAAATCTAAGATTTAAAACCATCTCATCATCATCCCAAAACTTGGCTAAAAGCTCTTTGACACCATCTCCAGGGTCTTTTATGTCTAGAAGCTGGATGTTTTAGAGTTTCTAAAATAAGAAACTTTCTATTTTTTAATTCAATATCCTCTATCAACTAAATCTAAGATTCAATACCATCTCATCCTCTTCTACAAACTTGGCTAAAAGCTTCTTTACACCACATCTAGGGTTTTCTATGTCTAAAAGATGGATGTTTTATAAAGTTTCTAAAATAAGAAACTTTATAATTTTTCAATCTCCATCATTCATCAACTAAATCTATGATTCAATTCCACCTAATCCTCATCTCAAAACTTAGCTAAAAGCACTTCGACACCATATCTAGGGTTTACAAAAAGTAAAAGATTGATATTTATAAAGTTTCCAAAATAAGAAACTTTTTATTTCTTCAATCTCTATCCTTCAGCAAGTAAATCTACGATTCAATACCCTCTCATCCTAATCTTAAAACTTGGCAAAAAACTCCTTGACACCATCTCTAAGGTTTCTTATGTCCAAAAGATGGATATTTTATAAAGTTTCTAGAATAAGAAGCTTTCTATTTTTTCAATCTCCATCCTTCATCAGCTAAATCTAAAATTCAATACCTTCTGATTCTCAACCCAAAACGTGGCTAGAAGTTGGTTGACATCATCTCTAGGGTTTAAATACCATAAAAGGTGGTCCTTCATCGACTAAATCTAAGTTTCAATATCATCTCATCCTCACCTCAAAACATGGCTAGAAGCTCCTTGACCGGCTCTAGGGTTTCCTATTGCTAAAAATTGAGGTTTTGAAAAGTTTCTAAAATAAGAAACTTTCTATTCTTTCAATCTTCTTACTTTATCAACTAAATCTAATATTCAATACTATCTCGTCCTGATCTCAAAACTTGGCAAAAAGCTTATTAACACTGTCTCGAGGATTTACCACGTCTAAAAGATGAATGTTTTATAAAGTTTCTTAAATAATAAACTTTCTATTTCTTCAATCTCCATCTTTCATCAACTAAATCTAAGATTCAATACCATGTAATCCTCATCTCAAAATGTTTTTTTTTTTTGATGGGTAAGCTGGGGTTAGGCAGGACCCCGACCAGATATATTAATAGAAAATGAAAGATATACAAGGAGCAAGAGAGCAACCCCCTAACATGAAGGGGGGAACAAAGAAGCAACAAGCCAAAACAAAAGCAACAAAACAGGGCGAAATCCCAAGATACAGCACAGAAAAAGAAAATAAAATAGAAGACAAGCCCGAACAAGGGCAAAGCTCCAACACTGCAAGGGGGGACTATAGCAACCTACCAAGCAAGGACCGGAGAAAAGTAGCTACAGCCCTCTGGGGATCAGAACCTTCCAGGGATAAGGCCTTTGAAAGCTGGTGGAGTTCGAAACCCAGGTAGGGGGGGAACAAAAGGCAAAACCTTCCCTTTCTTTTTTGAGACTAAATTCCAGGGTTCTCCATTGGAAGAAGAGGGAATAGAAGCTGAATTAGATAATGGACTATCTAATGGGGGCTTACTACTATCAATCACATTTGTTATCCCAGTTGCTTTGCCTTTGTCAATTGCGTCTGGGGGAATCGGGGTGATGGTTGCTCCCTTGGATACCATATTTCCTTGATCACAGAGGGCATCAAATCTATTATAGAGGAGATTCTGATTAGGAGGCAGGCTCCTACAGGAAGGAGGATGATTTTCGGGAGATGACTTAGCTTGCTCAGGGACAACCCTCTTTTGGACAGGTTTCCAAACCTTTTTGGGGGCCACATGAGAAGAAATTAAGGTACAATTTTCCAAAGAGTGGCTGAAATCTTTGCATCTAGAACATGCCTTGGGCTTCCAATCATAAACAATTTCTTGAATGATCTCCCCAGAGGAAGTTTTAAGCTTTATAGAGTCAGGGAGGGCTTGCTCTGCTGCAATTTGGATGCAAATTCTTGCAAAGTGGAGCCTTGAAGTTTCAGCTATGTGGGTATCCATGTAAAGCGGCTTTCCGATAATGCTTCCAATTCTACTCAAGCAGTGAGGGTTCCAGAATTTGAGGTGAAGCCCAGGAAGACGAACCCAAATTGGGATTTCTGGCAATTTTTTCTTTTCAAGTAAGGAATCAGAATCCCACCTCTGCAATATAAGAGGTTTTCCTCCATAATGGAGGTTGTTGCCTTCCAGGACTCTAGTACATTCTTCAGAGCAAGATAACTTGAGCAAAAGGAATCCATTTTGCAAAGAAACAACTTGGAGAGGGCCTGTAAGGTTCCATTTCCTAGAGAGGGTTTCTTTAAGAGTGGAGAAGAATGGCCGTCTCCCAAGGAAATACCCCACAAGACAATTTGCCCACTGATTTTCATACCTTTGGATCTCTTCATCTTGAAAAAGAATTTCCAGATTTGATTTTTCTTCCTCAGCTGGCGAAATTTCTGTGAGTTTAGTTGGGATAGGATGGTTTGCAATGCAAGGAGCGGAATTCTGATCATTGAACAGATTTTTCCAAGGGAGATTTACAGCTGGTAGTAGGTCAACTATATTTGCTGAAGAAATCTCCTTCCCAATTGCCTTTGCATCAGAAAGACCACCATTGATCTTGAGAGGGCCAACACCAGCTGAATTTGGAGCAGTAATGCAGATAACAGGAGGAACTTGAGGGTCTCTGCTTGAACCGAAGTTTGAAGAGACCACTGGATATTCATCACCAGGGGCGAAGATGGTAGTGGCTGGATTGGGAACAAAGCCATCCACTATAGATCCATGATTGGCTATGGTAGGAAGACCATTGAGGTCATTTTCAATGGGATCTGAAGATTGCGGGGAAAGAGCGGCAGTGCTATCACTGTTTTCAAAACTGGAAGAAAAAAGGGTTGATTTCCCTCCCTTTTCAGCACAGCCTTGAAAAGCTTGAGTGAGACTAGCTTTGGTGGATTCCTCCAAGGGTCCTCCAAACAAGCAAGTCTTCGATTTCAAAGTTGAACCAGTAATGACAGCACTAGTACTCTGCACTGTGCAGGATTTCATTTGACCAGCAGTCATGGCAGTTATGGCAACATCAGTACCTCCTGCTGAATTTAATGCTCCAGTACTAGGTTGTAAGCTAGCATCCTTAGGATCAGTGCAAGGCTGTAAGGGGAGAGTACTAGCAGAGCTGTCTTTGCCATTTAATGCCTGATGCATCTCATTTATTGTTGTGTCATTCTTTGACTGATGGAGCTCTATTTGAAGAAGAAAACCAACAGAATCTTGGGCAATAACCAAAGGGTAATGCACGAAACTGCTTTTGTCCAAACCATTGGAGCGGTTTTTGAAGTTGGATTCCTGGTTTGGACAGGAGGTTTTTTCCACAGCAATGGCAGAATCATCAACAAATGGAGGGTGTCCAATTTGAGAAGCAGCCAGACTGATTTTCAATCTATCTTCATAGCTGGAAAAGATTTCTTCCTCATCTTCAATTTGCTGTTGATAAAAAGCTTTGGCCTTCTTTCTACTCTTCTTGTTCTTACTCTTCTTTTTTGATGAGGAGCTAGACTCAGCAGAAAGGATAGAATGGGCTGGAGAGTGAAAAATCTCGGCATCAATGTCCTTTAGGATGTCCAATTTGGCTTTCAAGGTCAAGGAGTTAACTATATTTTCATTGTCAACAAGGGCTTTGATTTTGAAAAGTCTTTCACTTGGGGATTCTACTTTACTTAACTTGTATTGGATGAACTGAGTGAAGGTCAATGGCTGATGCTCATCGTCCAGCAGCTCAGGTAAGCAGGAATCTAGAGTTTCCAACAAACCAGGAGATGCCTGAACGTGAAAATCTTTGGATTTTCTCTGAATGCCCGGGGACCAGTTGATCTTTAAGTTACCAAAATTCTTTGGAGCAGGATCACCATCCGAATCCTCATGGGGACCCAGAACTTATGCCTTTATGTTCTTCTCTCATACTTAGGAAAACAGAAACTAACCTTGATTTTCCTCTCCTTCACAAAACTGAGCTTAAAATCAGGGAAACACAGAAAAACTGAACCAAAAACCAGGGATTTACCATTGAAAACGAGTCTAAAAAAGGGAGGAACAAGAAGGGCTTGGGCCCTTGCTGCTTCGCCGGCCGCCGCCGGCTCTCGCAGGGGGGAAGAAAAAGACTTTTCTCTCTCCTCAGAGTTTCTCTCTCCTCAGAGAGTCCCTCAGAGAGTCCCTCTCCTCAGATTTTCTCTCTCCTCAGAGAGTCCCTCATCTCAAAATGTTGCTAAAAGCTCTTTGACACCATCTCTAGGGTTTACTAAGTATAATAGTTTGATGTTTTATAAAGTTTCTAAAATAGGAAATTTTTTTTCTTTCAATCTCTATCATTCAGCAACTAAATCTAAGATTCAGTACCCTCTCATTCTCATCTCAAAACTTTGCTAAAAGCTCCTTGACACCATATCTCGAGTTTCCAATGTCTCAAAGATGGATGTTTTATAAAGTTTCTAAAATAAGAAACTTTCAATTTTTTCAATCTCCATCCTTCATCAGCTAAATCTAAGATTCAATACCATCTCATCATCAATCCAAAACTTGGCTAAAAGCTCATTGACACCATCTCTAGGGTCAGCTATGTCTAAACGATGGATGTTATATAAACTTTCTATTTTTTCAATCTCCATCCTTTTATCAACAAAATCCAAGATCCAATACCATCACATCCCCATCTCAAAACATGACTGAAAGCTCCTTAACACCATCTCTAGGATTTCCTATACCTAAAAGATGGATATTTTATAAAGTTTCTAAAATAAGAAACTTTCTACCTTTTCAATCTCCATCTTCCATCAACTAAATCTAAGATTTAAAACCATCTCATCATCATCCCAAAACTTGGGTAAAAGCTCTTTGACACCATCTCCAGGGTCTCTTATGTCTAGAAGATGGATGTTTTTGAGTTTCTAAAATAAGAAACTTTCTATTTTTTAATTCAATATCCTATATCAACTAAATCTAAGATTCAATACCATCTCATCCTCTTCATGAAACTTGGCTAAAAGCTTCTTTACACCACATCTAGGGTTTTCTATGTCTAAAAGATGGATGTTTTATAAAGTTTCTAAACTAAGAACCTTTGTAATTTTTCAATCTCCATCATTCATCAACTAAATCTATGATTCAATACCACCTAGTCCTCATCTCAAAACTTAGCTAAAAGCACTTCGACACCATATCTAGGGTTTACAAAAAGTAGAAGATTGATATTTATAAAGTTTCTAAAATAAGAAACTTTTTATTTCTTCAATCTCTATCCTTCAGCAACTAAATCTAAAATTGAATATCCTCTCATCCTAATCTTAAAACTTGGCAAAAAACTCCGTGACACCATCTCTATGGTTTCTTATGTCCAAAAGATGGATGTTTTATAAAGTTTCTAAAATAAGAAGCTTTCTATTTTTTCAATCTCCATCATTCATCAGCTAAATCTAAGATTCAATACCCTCTGTTTCTCAACCCAAAATGTGGCTCGAAGTTAGTTGACATCATCTCTAGGGTTTCAATCCCATAAAAGGTGGTCATTCATCAACTAAAGCTAAGTTTCAATACCATCTCACCCTCACCTCAAAACTTGGCTAAAAGCTCATTGACGCCATTTATAGGGTCTCCTATGGCTAAAAATTGATGTTTTGAAAAGTTTCTAAAATAAGAAACTTTTTATTTTCTAAATCTTCTTACTTTATCAACTAAATCTAAGATTCAATACCATATTGTCCTGATCTGAAAACTTGGCAAAAAGCTTATTAACACTATCTCGAGGATTTCACACATCTAAAAGATGGATATTTTATAAAGTTTCTAAAATAATAAACTTTCTATTTCTTCAATCTCCATCCTTCATCAACTAAATCTAACATTCAATACCATCTAATCCTCATCTCAAAATGTTGCTAAAAGCACTTTGACACCATCTCTAGGGTTTACTAAGTATAAAAGTTTGATGTTTTATAAAGTTTCTAAAATACGAAACGTTTTTTTCCTTAAATCTCCATCATTCATCAACTAAATCTAAGTTTCAGTACCCTCTCATTCTCATCTCAAAACTTTGCTAAAAGCTCCTTGACACCATCTCTCGAGTTTCCAATGTCTCAAAGATGGATGTTTTATAAAGTTTCTAAAATCAGAAACTTTCAATTTTTTCAATCTCCATCCTTCATCAGCTAAATCTAAGTTTCAATACCATCTCATCATCAATCCAAAACTTGGCTAAAAGCTCATTGACACCATATCTAGGGTCAGCTATGTGTAAACGATGGATGTTATATAAACTTTCTAAAATAAGAAACTTTCTAATTTTTCAATCTCCATCCTTTATTAACAAAATCCAAGATCCAATACCATCATATCCTCATCTCAAAACTTGACTGAAAGCTCCTTAACACCATCTCTAGGATTTCCTATGTCTAAAAGATGGATATTTTATAAAGTTTCTAACACAAGAAACTTTCTACTTTTTCAATCTCCATCTTCCATCAACTAAATCTAAGATTTAAAACCATCTCATCATCATCCCACAACTTGGCTAAAAGCTCTTTGACACCATCTCCAGGGTCTCTTATGTCTAGAAGATGGATGTTTTAGAGTTTCTCAAATAAGAAACTTTCTATTTTTTAATTCAATATCCTCTATCAACTAAATCTAAGATTCAATACCATCTCATCATCTTCTACAAACTTGGCTAAAAGCTTCTTTACACCACATCTAGGGTTTTCTATGTCTAAAAGATGGATGTTTTATAAAGTTTCAAAAATAAGAAACTTTGTAATTTTTCAATCTCCATCATTAATCAACTAAATCTATGATTCAATACCACCTAATCCTCATCTCAAAACTTAGCTAAAAGCACTTCGACACCTTATCTAGGGTTTAAAAAAGTAAAAGATTGATATTTATAAAGTTTCTAAAATAAGAAACTTTTTATTTCTTCAATCTCTATCCTTCAGCAACTAAATCTAAGATTGAATACCCTCTCATCCTAATTTTAAAACGTGGCAAAAAACACCTTGACACCATCTCTAGGGTTTCTTATGTCCAAAAGATGGATGTTTTATAAACTTTCTAAAATAAGAAGCTTTCGATTTTTTCAATCTCCATCATTCATCAGCTAAATCTAAGATTCAATACCCTCTGATTCTCAACCCAAAACGTGGCTAGAAGTTGGTTGACATCATCTCTAGGGTTTAAATACCATAAAAGGTGGTCCTTCATCAACTAAATCTAAGTTTCAATACCATCTCATCCTCACCTCAAAACATGGCTAAAAGCTCCTTGACCCCATCTCTACGGTCTTCTATTGCTAAAAATTGAGGTTTTGAAAAGTTTCTAAAATAAGAAACTTTCTATTCTTTCAATCTTCTTACTTTATCAACTAAATCTAATATTCAATACTATCTCGTCTTGATCCCAAAACTTGGCAAAAAGCTTATTAACACTATCTCGAGGATTTCCCACGTCGAAAAGATGAATGTTTTTTAAAGTTTCTAAAATAATAAACTTTCTATTTCTTCAATCTCCATCTTTCATCAACTAAATCTAAGATTCAATACCATCTAATCCTCATCTCAAAATGTTGCTAAAAGCTCTTTGACATCATCTCTAGGGTTTACTAAGTATAAAAGTTTGATGTTTTAAAAAGTTTCTAAAATAGAAAACTTTTTTTTCTTTCAATCTCCATCATTCATCAACTAAATCTAAGATTCAGTACCCTCTCATTCTCATCTCAAAACTTTGCTAAAAGCTCCTTGACACCATATCTCCAGTTTCCAATGTCTCAAAGATTGATGTTTTATAAAGTTTCTAAAATAAGAAACTTTCAATTTTTTCAATCTCCATCCTTCATCAGCTAAATCTAAGATTCAATACCATCTCATCATCAATCCAAAAATTGCTTAAACGCTCATTGACACCATCTCTAGGGTCAGCTATGTCTAAACGATGGATGTTATATAAACTTTCTATTTTTTCAATCACCATCCTTTTATCAACAAAATCCAAGATCCAATACCATCACATCCCCATCTCAAAACTTGACTGAAAGCTCCTTAACACCATCTCTAGGATTTCCTATGTCTAAAAGATGAATATTTTATAAAGTTTCTAAAATAAGAAACTTTCTACTTTTTCAATCTCCATCTTCCATCAACTAAATCTAAGATTTAAAACCATCTCATCATCATCCCAAAACTTGGGTAAAAGCTCTTTGACACCATCTCCAGGGTCTCTTATGTCTAGAAGATGGATGTTTTAGAGTTTCTCAAATAAGAAACTTTCTATTTTTTAATTCAATATCCTCTATCAACTAAATCTAAGATTCAATTCCATCTCATCCTCTTCTACAAACTTGGCTAAAAGCTTCTTTACACCACATCTTGGGTTTTCTATGTCTAAAAGATGGATGTTTTATAAAGTTTCAAAAATAAGAAACTTTGTAATTTTTCAATCTCCATCATTAATCAACTAAATCTATCATTCAATACAACCTAATCCTCATCTCAAAACTTAGCTAAAAGCACTTCGACACCATATCTAAGGTTTAAAAAAGTAAAAGATTGATATTTATAAAGTTTCTAAAATAAGAAACTTTTTATTTCTTCAATCTCTATCCTTCAGCAACTAAATCTAAGATTGAATACCCTCTCATCCTAATCTTAAAACGTGGCAAAAAACACCTTGACACCATCTCTAGGGTTTCTTATGTCCAAAAGATGGATGTTTTATAAACTTTCTAAAATAAGAAGCTTTCGATTTTTTCAATCTCCATCATTCATCAGCTAAATCTAAGATTCAATACCCTCTGATTCTCAACCCAAAACGTGGCTAGAAGTTGGTTGACATCATCTCTAGGGTTTAAATACCATAAAAGGTGGTCCCTCATCAACTAAATCTAAGTTTCAATACCATCTCATCCTCACCTCAAAACATGGCTAAAAGCTCCTTGACCCCATCTCTACGGTCTTCTATTGCTAAAAATTGAGGTTTTGAAAAGTTTCTAAAATAAGAAACTTTCTACTCTTTCAATCTTCTTACTTTATCAACTAAATCTAATATTCAATACTATCTCGTCTTGATCTCAAAACTTGGCAAAAAGCTTATTAACACTATCTCGAGGATTTCCCACGTCGAAAAGATGAATGTTTTATAAAGTTTCTAAAATAATAAACTTTCTATTTCTTCAATCTCCATCTTTCATCAACTAAATCTAAGATTCAATACCATCTAATCCTCATCTCAAAATGTTGCTAAAAGCTCTTTGACACCATCTCTAGGGTTTACTAAGTATAAAAGTTTGATGTTTTAAAAAGTTTCTAAAATAGGAAACTTTTTTTTTTCAATCTCCATCATTCAGCAACTAAATCTAAGATTCAGTACCATCTCATTCTCATCTCAAAACTTTGCTAAAAGCTCCTTGACACCATATCTCGAGTTTCCAATGTCTCAAAGATGGATGTTTTATAAAGTTTCTAAAATAAGAAACTTTCAATTTTTTCAATCTCCATCCTTCATCAGCTAAATCTAAGATTCAATACCATCTCATCATCAATCCAAAAATTGCCTAAACGCTCATTGACACCATCTCTAGGGTCAGCTATGTCTAAACGATGGATGTTATATAAACTTTCTATTTTTTCAATCTCCATCCTTTTATCAACAAAATCCAAGATCCAATACCATCACATCCCCATCTCAAAACTTGACTGAAAGCTCCTTAACACCATCTCTAGGATTTCCTATGTCTAAAAGATGGATATTTTATAAAGTTTCTAAAATAAGAAACTTTCTACTTTTTCAATCTCCATCTTCCATCAACTAAATCTAAGATTTAAAACCATCTCATCATCATCCCAAAACTTGGGTAAAAGCTCTTTGACACCATCTCCAGGGTCTCTTATGTCTAGAAGATGGATGTTTTAGAGTTTCTAAAATAAGAAACTTTCTATTTTTTAATTCAATATCCTCTATCAACTAAATCTAAGATTCAATACCATCTCATCCTCTTCTACAAACTTGGCTAAAAGCTTCTTTACACCACATCTAGGGTTTTCTTTGTCTAAAAGATGGATGTTTTATAAAGTTTGAAAAATAAGAAACTTTGTAATTTTTCAATCTTCATCATTAATCAACTAAATCTATGATTCAATACCACCAAGTCCTCATCTCAAAACTTAGCTAAAAGCACTTCGACACCATATCTAGGGTTTACAAAACGTAAAAGATTGATATTTATAAAGTTTCTAAAATAAGAAACTTTTTATTTCTTCAATCTCTATCCTTCAGCAAGTAAATCTACGATTCAATACCCTCTCATCCTAATCTTAAAACTTGGCAAAAAACACCTTAACACCATCTCTAGGGTTTCTTATGTCCAAAAGATGGATGTTTTATAAAGTTTCTAGAAAAAGAAGTTTTCTTTTTTTTCAATCTCCATCCTTCATCAGCTAAATCTAAGATTCAATACCTTCTGATTCTCAACCCAAAACGTGGCTAGAAGTTGGTTGACATCATCTCTAGGGTTTAAATACCATAAAAGGTGGTCCTTCATCAACTAAATCTAAGTTTCAATACCATCTCATCCTCACCTCAAACATGGCTAAAAGCTCCTTGACCCCATCTCTAGGGTCTCCTATGGCAAAAAATTGAGGTTTTGAAAAGTTTCTAAAATAAGAAACTTTCTATTCTTTCAATCTTCTTACTTTATCAACTGAATCTAATATTCAATACTATCTCGTCCTGATCTCAAAACTTGGCAAAAAGCTTATTAACACTGTCTCAAGGATTTCCCACGTCTAAAAGATGAATGTTTTATAAAGTTTCTAAAATAATAAACTTTCTATTTTTTTCAATCTCCATCTTTCATCAACTAAATCTAAGATTCAATACCATCAAATCCTCATCTCAAAATGTTGCTAAAAGCTCTTTGACACCATCTCTAGGGTTTACTAAGTATAAAAGTTTGATATTTTATAAAGTTTCTAAAATAGGAAACTTTTTTTTCTTTCAATCTCCATCATTCAGCAACTAAATCTAAGATTCAGTACCCTCTCATTCTCATCTCAAAACTTTGCTAAAAGCTCCTTGACACCATATCTAGAGTTTCCAATGTCTCAAAGATGGATGTTTTATAAAGTTTCTAAAATAAGAAACTTTCAATTTTTTCAATCTCCATCCGTCATCACCTAAATCTAAGATTCAATACCATCTCATCATCAATCCAAAACTTGGCTAAAAGCTCAATGACACCATCTATAGGGTCAGGTATGTCTAAACGATGGATGTTATATAAACTTTCTATTTTTTCAATCTCCATCCTTTTATCAACAAAATCCAAGATCCAATACCATCACATCTCCATCTCAAAACTTGAGGGAAAGCTCCTTAACACCATCTCTAGGATTTCCTATGTCTAAAAGATGGATATTTTATAAAGTTTCTAAAATAAGAAACTTTCTACTTTTTCAATCTCCATCTTCCATCAACTAAATCTAAGATTTAAAACCATCTCATCATCATCCCAAAACTTGGCTAAAAGCTCTTTGACACCATCTCCAGGGCCTCTTATGTCTAGAAGATGGATGTTTTAGAGTTTCTAAAATAAGAAACTTTCTATTTTTTAATTCAATATCGTATATCAACTAAAATCTAAGATGCAATACCATCTCATCCTCTTCTATAAACTTGGCTAAAAGCTTCTTTACACCACATCTAGGGTTATCTATGTCTAAAAGATTGATGTTTTATAAAGTTTCTAAAATAAGAAACTTTATAATTTTTCAATCTCCATCATTCATCAACTAAATCTATGATTCAATACCACCTAATCCTCATCTCAAAACTTAGCTAAAAGCACTTCGACAGCATATCTAGGATTTACAAAAGTAAACGATTGATATTTATAAAGTTTCTAAAATAAGAAAATTTTTGTCGGGGTCTGCCTACCCCCAGCTTACCTATTTCAAAAAAAAATAAGAAACTTTTTATTTCTTCAATCTCTATCCTTCAGCAAGTAAATCTACGATTTAATACCCTCTCATCTTAATCTTAAAACTTGGCAAAAAACTTCTTGACACCATCTCTAGGGTTTCTTATGTCCAAAAGATGGATGTTTTATAAAGTTTCTAAAATAAGAAGCTTTATATTTTTTCAATCTCCATCCTTCATCAGCTAAATCTAAGATTCAATACCTTCTGATTCTCAACCCAAAACGTGGCTAGAAGTTGGTTGACATTATCTCTAGGGTTTAAATACCATAAAAGGTGGTCCTTCATCAACTAAATCTAAGTTTCAATACCATCTCATCCTCACCTCAAAACATGGCTAAAAGCTCCTTGACCCCATCTCTAGGCTCTCCTATTGCTAAAAATTGAGGTTTTGAAAAGTTTCTAAAATAAGAAACTTTCTATTCTTTCAATCTTCTTACTTTATCAACTAAATTTAATATTCAATACTATCTCGTCCTGATCTCAAGACTTGGCAAAAAGCTTATTAACACTGTCTCGAGGATTTTCCACGTCTAAAAGATGAATGTTTTATAAAGTTTCTAAAATAATAAACTTTCTATTTCTTCAATCTCCATCTTTCATCAACTAAATCTAAGATCCAATACCATCTAATCCTCATCTCAAAATGTTGCTAAAAGCTCCTTGACCCCATCTCTAGGGTCTCCTATGGCAAAAAATTGAGGTTTTGAAAAGTTTCTAAAATAAGAAACTTTCTATTCTTTCAATCTTCTTACTTTATCAACGGAATCTAATATTCAATACTATCTCGTCCTGATCTCAAAACTTGGCAAAAAGCTTATTAACACTGTCTCGAGGATTTCCCACGTCTAAAAGATGAATGTTTTATAAAGTTTCTAAAATAATAAACTTTCTATTTCTTCAATCTCCATCTTTCATCAACTAAATCTAAGATTCAATACCATCTAATCCTCATCTCAAAATATTGCTAAAAGCTCTTTGACACCATCTCTAGGGTTTACTAAGTATAAAAGTTTGACGTTTTATAAATTTCTAAAATAGGAAACTTTTTTTTCTTTCAATCTCCATCATTCAGCAACTAAATCTAAGATTCAGTACCCTCTCATTCTCATCTCAAAACTTTGCTAAAAGCTCCTTGACACAATATCTAGAGTTTCCAAGATCTCAAAGATGGATGTTTTATAAAGTTTCTAAAATAAGAAACTTTCAATTTTTTCAATCTCCATCCGTCATCACCTAAATCTAAGATTCAATACCATCTAATCATCAATCCAAAACTTGGCTAAAAGCTCATTGACACCATCTATAGGGTCAGGTATGTCTAAACGATGGATGTTATATAAACTTTCTATTTTTTCAATCTCCATCCTTTTATCAACAAAATCCAAGATCCAATACCATCACATCTCCATCTCAAAACTTGAGGGAAAGCTCCTTAACACCATCTCTAGGATTTCCTCTGTCTAAAAGATGGATATTTTATAAAGTTTCTAAAATAAGAAACTTTCTACTTTTTCAATCTCCATCTTTCATCAACTAAATCTAAGATTTAAAACCATCTCATCATCATCCCAAAACTTGGCTAAAAGCTCTTTGACACCATCTCCAGGGCCTCTTATGTCAAGAAGATGAATGTTTTAGAGTTTCTAAAATAAGAAACTTTCTATTTTTTAATTCAATATCCTATATCAACTAAAATCTAAGATTCAATACCATCTCATCCTCTTTTATAAACTTGGCTAAAAGCTTCTTTACACCACATCTAGGGTTTTCTATGTCTAAAAGATGGATGTTTTATAAAGTTTCTAAAATAAGAAACTTTATAATTTTTCAATCTCCATCATTCATCAACTAAATCTATGATTCAATACCACCTAATCCTCATCTCAAAACTTAGCTAAAAGCACTTCGACACCATATCTAGGATTTACAAAAGTAAACGATTGATATTTATAAAGTTTCTAAAATAAGAAAATTTTTGTCGGGGTCCGCCTAACCCCAGCTTACCTATTTAAAAAAAAAATAAGAAACTTTTTATTTCTTCAATCTCTATCCTTCAGCAAGTAAATCTACGATTTAATACCCTCTCATCCTAATCTTAAAACTTGGCAAAAAACTCCTTGACACCATCTCTAGGGTTTCTTATGTCCAAAAGATGGATGTTTTATAAAGTTTCTAAAATAAGAAGCTTTATATTTTTTCAATCTCCATCCTTCATCAGCTAAATCTAAGATTCAATACCTTCTGATTCTCAACCCAAAACGTGGCTAAAAGTTGGTTGACATTATCTCTAGGGTTTAAATACCATAAAAGGTGGTCCTTCATCAACTAAATCTAAGTTTCAATACCATCTCATCCTCACCTCAAAACATGGCTAAAAGCTCCTTGACCCCATCTCTAGGCTCTCCTATTGCTAAAAATTGAGGTTTTGAAAAGTTTCTAAAATAAGAAACTTTCTATTCTTTCAATCTTCTTACTTTATCAACTAAATTTAATATTCAATACTATATCGTCCTGATCTCAAAACTTGGCAAAAAGCTTATTAACACTGTCTCGAGGATTTCCCACGTCTAAAAGATGAATGTTTTATAAAGTTTCTAAAATAATAAACTTTCTATTTCTTCAATCTCCATCTTTCATCAACAAAATCTAAGATCCAATACCATCTAATCCTCATCTCAAAATGTTGCTAAAAGCTCTTTGACACCATCTCTAGGGTTTATTAAGTATAAAAGTTTGATGTTTTATAAAGTTTCTAAAATAGGAAACTTTTTTTTCTTTTAATCTCCATCATTCAGCAACTAAATCTAAGATTCAGTACACTCTCATTCTCATCTCAAAACTTTGCTAAAAGCTCCTTGACACAATATCTCGAGTTTCCAATGTCTCAAAGATGGATGTTTTATAAAGTTTCTAAAGTAATAAACTTTCTATTTCTTCAATCTCCATCCTTCATCAACTAAATCTAACATTCAATAACATCTAATACTCATCTCAAAATGTTTCTAAAAGCTCTTTGACACCATCTCTAGGGTTTACTAAGTATAAAAGTTTCATGTTTTATAAAGTTTCTAAAATAGGAAATGTTTTTTCCTTCAATCTCCATCATTCATCAACTAAATCTAAGTTTCAGTACCCACTCATTCTCATCTCAAAACTTTGCTAAAAGCTCCTTGACACCATCTCTCGAGTTTCCAATGTCTCAAAGATGGATGTTTTATAAAGTTTCTAAAATAAGAAACTTTCAATTTTTTCAATCTCCATCCTTCATCAGCTAAATCTAAGATTCAATAGCATCTAATCATCAATCCAAAACTTGGCTAAAAGCTCATTGACACCATCTATAGGGTCAGCTATGTCTAAACGATGGATGTTATATAAACTTTCTATTTTTTCAATCTCCATCCTTTTATTAACAAAATCCAAGATCCAATACCATCACATCCCCATCTCAAAACTTGACTGAAAGCTCCTTAACACCATCTCTAGGATTTCCTATGTTTAAAAGATGGATATTTTATAAAGTTTCTAAAATAAGAAACTTTCTACTTTTTCAATCTCCATCTTCCATCAACTAAATCTAAGATTTAAAACCATCTCATCATCATCCCAAAACTTGGGTAAAAGCTCTTTGACACCATCTCCAGGGTCTCTTATGTCTAGAAGATGGATGTTTTAGAGTTTCTAAAATAAGAAACTTTCTATTTTTAAATTCAATATCCTCTATCAACTAAATCTAAGATTCAATACCATCTCATCCTCTTCTACAAACTTGGCTAAAAGCTTCTTTACACCACATCTAGGGTTTTCTTTGTCTAAAAGATGGATGTTTTATAAAGTTTGAAAAATAAGAAACTTTGTAATTTTTCAATCTTCATCATTAATCAACTAAATCTATGATTCAATACCACCAAGTCCTCATCTTAAAACTTAGCTAAAAGCACTTCGACACCATATCTAGGGTTTACAAAACGTAAAAGATTGATATTTATAAAGTTTCTAAAATAAGAAACTTTTTATTTCTTCAATCTCTATCCTTCAGCAAGTAAATCTACGATTCAATACCCTCTCATCCTAATCTTAAAACTTGGCAAAAAACTGCTTAACACCATCTCTAGGGTTTCTTATGTCCAAAAGATGGATGTTTTATAAAGTTTCTAGAATAAGAAGTTTTCTATTTTTTCAATCTCCATCCTTCATCAGCTAAATCTAAGATTCAATACCTTCTGATTCTCAACCCAAACGTGGTTGACATCATCTCTAGGGTTTAAATACCATAAAAGGTGGTCCTTCATCAACTAAATCTAAGTTTCAATACCATCTCATCCTCACCTCAAACATGGCTAAAAGCTCCTTGACCCCATCTCTAGGGTCTCCTATGGCAAAAAATTGAGGTTTTGAAAAGTTTCTAAAATAAGAAACTTTCTATTCTTTCAATCTTCTTACTTTTTCAACTGAATCTAATATTCAATACTATCTCGTCCTGATCTCAAAACTTGGCAAAAAGCTTATTAACACTGTCTCGAGGATTTCCCACGTCTAAAAGATGAATGTTTTATAAAGTTTCTAAAATAATAAACTTTCTATTTCTTCAATCTCCATCTTTCATCAACTAAATCTAAGATTCAATACCATCTAATCCTCATCACAAAATGTTGCTAAAAGCTCTTTGACACCATCTCTAGGGTTTACTAAGTATAAAAGTTTGATGTTTTATAAAGTTTCTAAAATAGGAAACTTTTTTTTCTTTCAATCTCCATCATTTAGCAACTAAATCTAAGATTCAGTACCCTCTCATTCTCATCTCAAAACTTTGCTAAAAGCTCCTTGACACCATATCTAGAGTTTCCAAGATCTCAAAGATGGATGTTTTATAAAGTTTCTAAAATAAGAAACTTTCAATTTTTTCAATCTCCATCCGTAATCACCTAAATCTAAGATTCAATACCATCTAATCATCAATCCAAAACTTGGCTAAAAGCTCATTGACACCATCTATAGGGTCAGGTATGTCTAAACGATGGATGTTATATAAACTTTCTATTTTTTCAATCTCCATCCTTTTATCAACAAAATCAAAGATCCAATACCATCACATCTCCATCTCAAAACTTGAGGGAAAGCTCCTTAACACCATCTCTAGGATTTCCTATGTCTAAAAGATGGATATTTTATAAAGTTTCTAAAATAAGAAACTTTCTACTTTTTCAATCTCCATCTTCCATCAACTAAATCTAAGATTTAAAACCATCCCATCATCATCCCAAAACTTGGCTAAAAGCTCTTTGACACCATCTCCAGGGCCTCTTATGTCTAGAAGATGAATGTTTTAGAGTTTCTAAAATAAGAAACTTTCTATTTTTTAATTCAATATCCTATATCAACTAAAATCTAAGATTCAATACCATCTCATCCTCTTCTATATACTTGGCTAAAAGCTTCTTTACACCACATCTAGGGTTTTTTTATGTCTAAAAGATGGATGTTTTATAAAGTTTCTAAAATAAGAAACTTTATAATTTTTCAATCTCCATCATTCATCAACTAAATCTATGATTCAATACCACCTAATCCTCATCTCAAAACTTAGCTAAAAGCACTTCGACACCATATCTAGGATTTACAAAAGTAAACGATTGATATTTATAAAGTTTCTAAAATAAGAAAATTTTTGTCGGGGTCCGCCTAACCCCAGCTTACCTATTTCAAAAAAAAATAAGAAACTTTTTATTTCTTCAATCTCTATCCTTCAGCAAGTAAATCTACGATTTAATACCCTCTCATCCTAATCTTAAAACTTGGCAAAAAACTCCTTGACACCATCTCTAGGGTTTCTTATGTCCAAAAGATGGATGTTTTATAAAGTTTCTAAAATTTCTAAAATAAGAAGCTTTATATTTTTTCAATCTCCATCCTTCATCAGCTAAATCTAAGATTCAATACCTTCTGATTCTCAACCCAAAACGTGGCTAGAAGTTGGTTGACATTATCTCTAGGGTTTAAATACCATAAAAGGTGGTCCTTCATCAACTAAATCTAAGTTTCAATACCATCTCATCCTCACCTCAAAACATGGCTAAAAGCTCCTTGACCCCATCTCTAGGCTCTCCTATTGCTAAAAATTGAGGTTTTGAAAAGTTTCTAAAATAAGAAACTTTCTATTCTTTCAATCTTCTTACTTTATCAACTAAATTTAATATTCAATACTATCTCGTCCTGATCTCAAAACTTGGCAAAAAGCTTATTAACACTGTCTCGAGGATTTTCCACGTCTAAAAGATGAATGTTTTATAAAGTTTCTAAAATAATAAACTTTCTATTTCTTCAATCTCCATCTTTCATCAACTAAATCTAAGATTCAATACCATCTAATCCTCATCTCAAAATGTTGCTAAAAGCTCTTTGACACCATCTCTAGGGTTTATTAAGTATAAAAGTTTGATGTTTTATAAAGTTTCTAAAATAGGAAACTTTTTTTTCTTTCAATCTCCATCATTCAGCAACTAAATCTAAGATTCAGTACACTCTCATTCTCATCTCAAAACTTTGCTAAAAGCTCCTTGACACCATATCTCGACTTTCCAATGTCTCAAAGATGGATGTTTTATAAAGTTTCTAAAGTAATAAACTTTCTATTTCTTCAATCTCCATCCTTCATCAACTAAATCTAACATTCAATACCATCTAATACTCATCTCAAATTGTTTCTAAAAGCTCTTTGACACCATCTCTAGGGTTTACTAAGTATAAAAGTTTCATGTTTTATAAAGTTTCTAAAATAGGAAATGTTTTTTTCCTTCAATCTCCATCATTCATCAACTAAATCTAAGTTTCAGTACCCACTCATTCTCATCTCAAAACTTTGCTAAAAGCTCCTTGACACCATCTCTCGAGTTTCCAATGTCTCAAAGATGGATGTTTTATAAAGTTTCTAAAATAAGAAACTTTAAATTTTTTCAATCTCCATCCTTCATCAGCTAAATCTAAGACTCAATAGCATCTAATCATCAATCCAAAACTTGGCTAAAAGCTCATTGACACCATCTATAGGGTCAGCTATGTCTAAACGATGGATGTTATATAAACTTTCTATTTTTTCAATCTCCATCCTTTTATCAACAAAATCCAAGATCCAATACCATCACATCCCCATCTCAAAACTTGACTGAAAGCTCCTTAACACCATCTCTAGGATTTCCTATGTCTAAAAGATGGATATTTTATAAAGTTTCTAAAATAAGAAACTTTCTACTTTTTCAATCTCCATCTTCCATCAACTAAATCTAAGATATATAAAACCATCTCATCATCATCCCAAAACTTGGCTAAAAGCTCTTTGACACCATCTCCAGGGCCTCTTATGTCTAGAAGATGGATGTTTTAGAGTTTCTAAAATAAGAAACTTTCTAATTTTTAATTCAATATCCTATATCAACTAAATCTAAGATTCAATACCATCTCATCCTCTTCTACAAACTTGGCTAAAAGCTTCTTTACACCACATCTAGGGTTTTCTATGTCTAAAAGATGGATGTTTTATAAAGTTTCAAAAATAAGAAACTTTATAATTTTTCAATCTCCATCATTAATCAACTAAATCTATCATTCAATACCACCTAATCCTCATCTCAAAACTTAGCTAAAAGCACTTCGACACCATATCTAGGGTTTAAAAAAGTAAAAGATTGATATTTATAACGTTTCTAAAATAAGAAACTTTTTATTTCTTCAATCTCTATCCTTCAGCAACTAAATCTAAGATTGAATACCCTCTCATCCTAATCTTAAAACGTGGCAAAAAACACCTTGACACCATCTCTAGGGTTTCTTATGTCCAAAAGATGGATGTTTTATAAAGTTTCTAAAATAAGAAGCTTTCGATTTTTTCAATCTCCATCATTCATCAGCTAAATCTAAGATTCAATACCCTCTGATTCTCAACCCAAAATGTGGCTAGAAGTTGGTTGACATCATCTCTAGGGTTTAAATACCATAAAAGGTGGTCCTTCATCAACTAAATCTAAGTTTCAATACCATCTCATCCTCACCTCAAAACATGGCTAAAAGCTCCTTGACCCCATCTCTACGGTCTTCTATTGCTAAAAATTGAGGTTTTGAAAAGTTTCTAAAATAAGAAACTTTCTATTCTTTCAATCTTCTTACTTTATCAACTAAATCTAATATTCAATATTATCTCGTCTTGATCTCAAAACTTGGCAAAAAGCTTATTAACACTATCTCGAGGATTTCCCACGTCGAAAAGATGAATGTTTTATAAAGTTTCTAAAATAATAAAATTTCTATTTCTTCAATCTCCATCTTTCATCAACTAAATCTAAGATTCAATACCATCTAATCCTCATCTCAAAATGTTGCTAAAAGCCCTTTGACATCATCTCTAGGGTTTACTAAGTATAAAAGTTTGATGTTTTAAAAAGTTTCTAAAATAGGAAACTTTTTTTTTTTCAATCTCCATCATTCAGCAACTAAATCTAAGATTCAGTACCCTCTCATTCTAATCTCAAAACTTTGCTAAAAGCTCCTTGACACCATATCTCGAGTTTCCAATGTCTCAAAGATGGATGTTTTATAAAGTTTCTAAAATAAGAAACTTTCAATTTTTTCAATCTCCATCCTTCATCAGCTAATTCTAAGATTCAATACCATCTCATCATCAATCCAAAAATTGCCTAAACGCTCATTGACACCATCTCTAGGGTCAGCTATGTCTAAACGATGGATGTTATATAAACTTTCTATTTTTTCAATCACCATCCTTTTATCAACAAAATCCAAGATCCAATACCATCACATCCCCATCTCAAAACTTGACTGAAAGCTCCTTAAGACCATCTCTAGGATTTCCTATGTCTAAAAGATGGATATTTTATAAAGTTTCTAAAATAAGAAACTTTCTACTTTTTCAATCTCCATCTTCCATCAACTAAATCTAAGATTTAAAACCATCTCATCATCATCCCAAAACTTGGGTAAAAGCTCTTTGACACCATCTCCAGGGTCTCTTATGTCTAGAAGATGGATGTTTTAGAGTTTCTCAAATAAGAAACTTTCTATTTTTTAATTCAATATCCTCTATCAACTAAATCTAAGATTCAATACCATCTCATCCTCTTCTACAAACTTGGCTAAAAGCTTCTTTACACCACATCTAGGGTTTTCTATGTCTAAAAGATGGATGTTTTATAAAGTTTCAAAAATAAGAAACTTTGTAATTTTTCAATGTCCATCATTAATCAACTAAATCTATCATTCAATACCACCTAATCCTCATCTCAAAACTTAGCTAAAAGCACTTCGACACCATAACTAGGGTTTAAAAAAGTAAAAGATTGATATTTATAAAGTTTCTAAAATAAGAAACTTTTTATTTCTTCAATCTCTATCCTTCAGCAAGTAAAATCTACGATTCAATACCCTCTCATCCTAATCTTAAAACTTGGCAAAAAACTCCTTAACACCATCTCTAGGGTTTCTTATGTCCAAAAGATGGATGTTTTATAAAGTTTCTAGAATAAGAAGTTTTCTATTTTTTCAATCTCCATCCTTCATCAACTAAATCTAAGATTCAATACCTTCTGATTCTCAACCCAAAACGTGGCTAGAAGTTGGTTGACATCATCTCTAGGGTTTAAATACCATAAAAGGTGGTCCTTCATCAACTAAATCTAAGTTTCAATATCATCTCATCCTCACCTCAAACATGGCTAAAAGCTCCTTGACCCCATCTCTAGGGTCTCCTATGGCAAAAAATTGAGGTTTTGAAAAGTTTCTAAAATAAGAAACTTTCTATTCTTTCAATCTTCTTACTTTATCAACGGAATCTAATATTCCATACTATCTCGTCCTGATCTCAAAACTTGGCAAAAAGCTTATTAACACTGTCTCGAGGATTTCCCACGTCTAAAAGATGAATGTTTTAGAAAGTTTCTAAAATAATAAACTTTCTATTTCTTCAATCTCCATCTTTCATCAACTAAATCTAAGATTCAATACCATCTAATCCTCATCTCAAAATGTTGCTAAAAGCTCTTTGACACCATCTCTAGGGTTTACTAAGTATAAAAGTTTGATGTTTTAAAAAGTTTCTAAAATAGGAAACTTTTTTTTTTCAATCTCCATCATTCAGCAACTAAATCTAAGATTCAGTACCCTCTCATTCTCATCTCAAAACTTTGCTAAAAGCTCCTTGACACCATCTCTCGAGTTTCCAATGTCTCAAAGATGGATGTTTTATAAAGTTTCTAAAATAAGAAACTTTCAATTTTTTCAATCTCCATCCTTCATCAGCTAAATCTAAGATTCAATAGCATCTAATCATCAATCCAAAACTTGGCTAAAAGCTCATTGACACCATCTATAGGGTCAGCTATGTCTAAACGATGGATGTTATATAAACTTTCTATTTTTTCAATCTCCATCCTTTTATCAACAAAATCCAAGATCCAATACCATCACATCCCCATCTCAAAACTTGACTGAAAGCTCCTTAACACCATCTCTAGGATTTCCTATGTCTAAAAGATGGATATTTTATAAAGTTTCTAAAATAAGAAACTTTCTACTTTTTCAATCTCCATCTTCCATCAACTAAATCTAAGATTTAAAACCATCTCATCATCATCCCAAAACTTGGGTAAAAGCTCTTTGACACCATCTCCAGGGTCTCTTATGTCTAGAAGATGGATGTTTTAGAGTTTCTAAAATAAGAAACTTTCTATTTTTTAATTCAATATCCTCTATCAACTAAATCTAAGATTCAATACCATCTCATCCTCTTCTACAAACTTGGCTAAAAGCTTCTTTACACCACATCTAGGGTTTTCTTTGTCTAAAAGATGGATGTTTTATAAAGTTTGAAAAATAAGAAACTTTGTAATTTTTCAATCTTCATCATTAATCAACTAAATCTATGATTCAATACCACCAAGTCCTCATCTCAAAACTTAGCTAAAAGCACTTCGACACCATATCTAGGGTTTACAAAACGTAAAAGATTGATATTTATAAAGTTTCTAAAATAAGAAACTTTTTATTTCTTCAATCTCTATCCTTCAGCAAGTAAATCTACGATTCAATACCCTCTCATCCTAATCTTAAAACTTGGCAAAAAACTGCTTAACACCATCTCTAGGGTTTCTTATGTCCAAAAGATGGATGTTTTATAAAGTTTCTAGAATAAGAAGTTTTCTATTTTTTCAATCTCCATCCTTCATCAGCTAAATCTAAGATTCAATACCTTCTGATTCTCAACCCAAAACGTGGCTAGAAGTTGGTTGACATCATCTCTAGGGTTTAAATACCATAAAAGGTGGTCCTTCATCAACTAAATCTAAGTTTCAATACCATCTCATCCTCACCTCAAACATGGCTAAAAGCTCCTTGACCCCATCTCTAGGGTCTCCTATGGCAACAAATTGAGGTTTTGAAAAGTTTCTAAAATAAGAAACTTTCTATTCTTTCAATCTTCTTACTTTATCAACTGAATCTAATATTCAATACTATCTCATCCTGATCTCAAAACTTGGCAAAAAGCTTATTAACACTGTCTCGAGGATTTCCCACGTCTAAAAGATGAATGTTTTATAAAGTTTCTAAAATAATAAACTTTCTATTTCTTCAATCTCCATCTTTCATCAACTAAATCTAAGATTCAATACCATCTAATCCTCATCTCAAAATGTTGCTAAAAGCTCTTTGACACTATCTCTAGGGTTTATTAAGTATAAAAGTTTGATGTTTTATAAAGTTTCTAAAATAGGAAACTTTTTTTTCTTTCAATCTCCATCATTCAGCAACTAAATCTAAGATTCAGTACCCTCTCATTCTCATCTCAAAACTTTGCTAAAAGCTCCTTCACACCATATCTAGAGTTTCCAATGTCTCAAAGATGGATGTTTTATAAAGTTTCTAAAATAAGAAACTTTCTACTTTTTCAATCTCCATCTTCCATCAACTAAATCTAAGATTTAAAACCATCTCATCATCATCCCAAAACTTGGGTAAAAGCTCTTTGACACCATCTCCAGGGTCTCTTATGTCTAGAAGATGGATGTTTTAGAGTTTCTAAAATAAGAAACTTTCTATTTTTTAATTCAATATCCTCTATCAACTAAATCTAAGATTCAATACCATCTCATCCTCTTCTACAAACTTGGCTAAAAGCTTCTTTACACCACATCTAGGGTTTTCTTTGTCTAAAAGATGGATGTTTTATAAAGTTTGAAAAATAAGAAACTTTGTAATTTTTCAATCTTCATCATTAATCAACTAAATCTATGATTCAATACCACCAAGTCCTCATCTTAAAACTTAGCTAAAAGCACTTCGACACCATATCTAGGGTTTACAAAACGTAAAAGATTGATATTTATAAAGTTTCTAAAATAAGAAACTTTTTATTTCTTCAATCTCTATCCTTCAGCAAGTAAATCTACGATTCAATACCCTCTCATCCTAATCTTAAAACTTGGCAAAAAACTGCTTAACACCATCTCTAGGGTTTCTTATGTCCAAAAGATGGATGTTTTATAAAGTTTCTAGAATAAGAAGTTTTCTATTTTTTCAATCTCCATCCTTAATCAGCTAAATCTAAGATTCAATACCTTCTGATTCTCAACCCAAAACGTGGCTAGAAGTTGGTTGACATCATCTCTAGGGTTTAAATACCATAAAAGGTGGTCCTTCATCAACTAAATCTAAGTTTCAATACCATCTCATCCTCACCTCAAACATGGCTAAAAGCTCCTTGACCCGATCTCTAGGGTCTCCTATGGCAACAAATTGAGGTTTTGAAAAGTTTCTAAAATAAGAAACTTTCTATTCTTTCAATCTTCTTACTTTATCAACTGAATCTAATATTCAATACTATCTCATCCTGATCTCAAAACTTGGCAAAAAGCTTATTAACACTGTCTCGAGGATTTCCCACGTCTAAAAGATGAATGTTTTATAAAGTTTCTAAAATAATAAACTTTCTATTTCTTCAATCTCCATCTTTCATCAACTAAATCTAAGATTCAATACCATCTAATCCTCATCTCAAAATGTTGCTAAAAGCTCTTTGACACCATCTCTAGGGTTTATTAAGTATAAAAGTTTGATGTTTTATAAAGTTTCTAAAATAGGAAACTTTTTTTTCTTTCAATCTCCATCATTCAGCAACTAAATCTAAGATTCAGTACCCTCTCATTCTCATCTCAAAACTTTGCTAAAAGCTCCTTGACACCATATCTAGACTTTCCAATGTCTCAAAGATGGATGTTTTATAAAGTTTCTAAAATAAGAAACTTTCAATTTTTTCAATCTCTATCCGTCATCACCTAAATCTAAGATTCAATACCATCTCATCATCAATCCAAAACTTGGCTAAAAGCTCAATGACACCATCTATATGGTCAGGTATGTCTAAACGATGGATGTTATATAAACTTTCTATTTTTTCAATCTCCATCCTTTTATCAACAAAATCCAAGATCCAATACCATCACATCTCCATCTCAAAACTTGAGGGAAAGCTCCTTAACACCATCTCTAGGATTTCCTATGTCTAAAAGATGGATATTTTATAAAGTTTCTAAAATAAGAAACTTTCTACTTTTTCAATCTCCATCATCCATCAACTAAATCTAAGATTTAAAACCATCTCATTATCATCCCAAAACTTGGCTAAAAGCTCTTTGACACCATCTCCAGGGCCTCTTATGTCTAGAAGATGGATGTTTTAGAGTTTCTAAAATAAGAAACTTTCTATTTTTTAATTCAATATCCTATATCAACTAAAATCTAAGATGCAATACCATCTCATCCTCTTCTATAAAGTTGGCTAAAAGCTTCTTTACACCACATCTAGGGTTATCTATGTCTAAAAGATTGATGTTTTATAAAGTTTCTAAAATAAGAAACTTTATAATTTTTCAATCTCCATCATTCATCAACTAAATCTATGATTCAATACCACCTAATCCTCATCTCAAAACTTAGCTAAAAGCACTTCGACACCATATCTAGGATTTACAAAAGTAAACGATTGATATTTATAAAGTTTCTAAAATAAGAAAATTTTTGTCGGGGTCTGCCTACCCCCAACTTACCTATTTCAAAAAAAAATAAGAAACTTTTTATTTCTTCAATCTCTATCCTTCAGCAAGTAAATCTACGATTTAATACCCTCTCATCTTAATCTTAAAACTTGGCAAAAAACTCCTTGACACCATCTCTAGGGTTTCTTATGTCCAAAAGATGGATGTTTTATAAAGTTTCTAAAATAAGAAGCTTTATATTTTTTCAATCTCCATCCTTCATCAGCTAAATCTAAGATTCAATACCTTCTGATTCTCAACCCAAAACGTGGCTAGAAGTTGGTTGACATTATCTCTAGGGTTTAAATACCATAAAAGGTGGTCCTTCATCAACTAAATCTAAGTTTCAATACCATCTCATCCTCACCTCAAAACATGGCTAAAAGCTCCTTGACCCCATCTCTAGGCTCTCCTATTGCTAAAAATTGAGGTTTTGAAAAGTTTCTAAAATAAGAAACTTTCTATTCTTTCAATCTTCTTACTTTATCAACTAAATTTAATATTCAATACTATCTCGTCCTGATCTCAAAACTTGGCAAAAAGCTTATTAACACTGTCTCGAGGATTTTCCACGTCTAAAAGAAGAATGTTTTATAAAGTTTCTAAAATAATAAACTTTCTATTTCTTCAATCTCCATCTTTCATCAACAAAATCTAAGATCCAATACCATCTAATCCTCATCTCAAAATGTTGCTAAAAGCTCTTTGACACCATCTCTAGGGTTTATTAAGTATAAAAGTTTGATGTTTTATAAAGTTTCTAAAATAGGAAACTTTTTTTTCTTTCAATCTCCATCATTCAGCAACTAAATCTAAGATTCAGTACACTCTCATTCTCATCTGAAAACTTTGCTAAAAGCTCCTTGACACCATATCTCGAGTTTCCAATGTCTCAAAGATGGATGTTTTATAAAGTTTCTAAAATAATAAACTTTCTATTTCTTCAATCTCCATCCTTCATCAACTAAATCTAACATTCAATACCATCTAATACTCATCTCAAAATATTTCTAAAAGCTCTTTGACACCATCTCTAGGGTTTACTAAGTATAAAAGTTTCATGTTTTATAAAGTTTCTAAAATAGGAAACGTTTTTTTCCTTCAATCTCCATCATTCATCAACTAAATCTAAGTTTCAGTACCCACTCATTCTCATCTCAAAACTTTGCTAAAAGCTCATTGACACCATCTCTCGAGTTTCCAATGTCTCAAAGATGGATGTTTTATAAAGTTTCTAAAATAAGAAACTTTAATTTTTTTCAATCTCCATCCTTCATCAGCTAAATCTAAGATTCAATAGCATCTAATCATCAATCCAAAACTTGGCTAAAAGCTCATTGACACCATCTATAGGGTCAGCTATGTCTAAACGATGGATGTTATATAAACTTTCTATTTTTTCAATCTCCATCCTTTTATCAACAAAATCCAAGATCCAATACCATCATATCCCCATCTCAAAACTTGACTGAAAGCTCCTTAACACCATCTCTAGGATTTCCTATGTCTAAAAGATGGATATTTTATAAAGTTTCTAAAATAAGAAACTTTCTACTTTTTCAATCTCCATCTTCCATCAACTAAATCTAAGATTTATAAAACCATCTCATCATCATCCCAAACCTTGGCTAAAAGCTCTTTGACACCATCTCCAGGGCCTCTTATGTCTAGAAGATGGATGTTTTAGAGTTTCTAAAATAAGAAACTTTCTAATTTTTAATTCAATATCCTATATCAACTAAATCTAAGATTAAATACCATCTCATCTTCTTCTACAAACTTGGCTAAAAGCTTCTTTACACCACATCTAGGGTTTTCTATGTCTAAAAGATGGATGTTTTATAAAGTTTCAAAAATAAGAAACTTTGTAATTTTTCAATCTCCATCATTAATCAACTAAATCTATCATTCAATACCACCTAATCCTCATCTCAAAACTTAGCTAAAAGCACTTCGACACCATATCTAGGGTTTAAAAAAGTAAAAGATTGATATTTATAAAGTTTCTAAAATAAGAAACTTTTTATTTCTTCAATCTCTATCCTTCAGCAACTAAATCTAAGATTGAATACCCTCTCATCCTAATCTTAAAAGGTGGCAAAAAACACCTTGACAGCATCTCTAGGGTTTCTTATGTCCAAAAGATGGATGTTTTATAAAGTTTCTAAAATAAGAAGCTTTCGATTTTTTCAATCTCCATCATTCATTAGCTAAATCTAAGATTCAATACCCTCTGATTCTCAACTCAAAACGTGGCTAGAAGTTGGTTGACATCATCTCTAGGGTTTAAATACCATAAAAGGTGGTCCTTCATCAACTAAATCTAAGTTTCAATACCATCTCATCCTCACCTCAAAACATGGCTAAAAGCTCCTTGACCCTATCTCTACGGTCTTCTATTGCTAAAAATTGAGGTTTTGAAAAGTTTCTAAAATAAGAAACTTTCTATTCTTTCAATCTTCTTACTTTATCAACTAAATCTAATATTCTATATTATCTCGTCTTGATCTCAAAACTTGGCAAAAAGCTTATTAACACTATCTCGAGGATTTCCCACGTCGAAAAGATGAATGTTTTATAAAGTTTCTAAAATAATAAACTTTCTATTTCTTCAATCTCCATCTTTCATCAACTAAATCTAAGATTCAATACCATCTAATCCTCATCTCAAAATGTTGCTAAAAGCTCTTTGACACCATCTCTAGGGTTTACTAAGTATAAAAGTTTGATGTTTTAAAAAGTTTCTAAAATAGGAAACTTTTTTTTTTTCAATCTCCATCATTCAGCAACGAAATCTAAGATTCAGTACCCTCTCATTCTCATCTCAAAACTTTGCTAAAAGCTCCTTGACACCATATCTCGAGTTTCCAATGTCTCAAAGATGGATGTTTTATAAAGTTTCTAAAATAAGAAACTTTCAATTTTTTCAATCTCCATCCTTCATCAGCTAAATCTAAGATTCAATACCATCTCATCATCAATCCAAAAATTGCCTAAACGCTCATTGACACCATCTCTAGGGTCAGCTATGTCTAAACGATGGATGTTATATAAACTTTCTATTTTTTCAATCTCCATCCTTTTATCAACAAAATCCAAGATCCAATTCCATCACATCTCCATCTCAAAACTTGACTGAAAGCTCCTTAACACCATCTCTAGGATTTCCTATGTCTAAAAGATGGATATTTTATAAAGTTTCTAAAATAAGAAACTTTCTACTTTTTCAATCTCCATCTTCCATCAACTAAATCTAAGATTTAAAACCATCTCATCATCATCCCAAAACTTGGGTAAAAGCTCTTTGACACCATCTCCAGTGTCTCTTATGTCTAGAAGATGGATGTTTTAGAGTTTCTAAAATAAGAAACTTTCTATTTTTTAATTCAATATCCTCTATCAACTAAATCTAAGATTCAATACCATCTCATCCTCTTCTACAAACTTGGCTAAAAGCTTCTTTACACCACATCTAGGGTTTTCTTTGTCTAAAAGATGGATGTTTTATAAAGTTTGAAAAATAAGAAACTTTGTAATTTTTCAATCTTCATCATTAATCAACTAAATCTATGATTCAATACCACCAAGTCCTCATCTCAAAACTTAGCTAAAAGCACTTCGACACCATATCTAGGGTTTACAAAAAGTAAAAGATTGATATTTATAAAGTTTCTAAAATAAGAAACTTTTTATTTCTTCAATCTCTATCCTTCAGCAAGTAAATCTACGATTCAATACCCTCTCATCCTAATCTTAAAACTTGGCAAAAAACTCCTTAACACCATCTCTAGGGTTTCTTATGTCCAAAAGATGGATGTTTTATAAAGTTTCTAGAATAAGAAGTTTTCTATTTTTTCAATCTCCATCATTCATCAGCTAAATCTAAGATTCAATACCTTCTGATTCTCAACCCAAAACGTGGCTAGAAGTTGGTTGACATCATCTCTAGGGTTTAAATACCATAAAAGGTGGTCCTTCATCAACTAAATCTAAGTTTCAATACCATCTCATCCTCACCTCAAACATGGCTAAAAGCTCCTTGACCCCATCTCTAGGGTCTCCTATGGCAAAAAATTGAGGTTTTGAAAAGTTTCTAAAATAAGAAACTTTCTATTCTTTCAATCTTCTTACTTTATCAACGGAATCTAATATTCAATACTATCTCGTCCTGATCTCAAAACTTGGCCAAAAGATTATTAACACTGTTTCGATGATTTCCCACGTCTAAAAGATGAATGTTTTATAAAGTTTCTAAAATAATAAACTTTCTATTTCTTCAATCTCCATCTTTCATCAACTAAATCTAAGATTCAATACCATCTAATCCTCATCTCAAAATGTTGCTAAAAGCTCTTTGACACCATCTCTAGGGTTTACTAAGTATAAAAGTTTGATGTTTTATAAAGTTTCTAAAATAGGAAACTTTTTTTTCTTTCAATCTCCATCATTTAGCAACTAAATCTAAGATTCAGTACCCTCTCATTCTCATCTCAAAACTTTGCTAAAAGCTCCTTGACACCATATCTCGAGTTTCCAATGTCTCAAAGATGGATGTTTTATAAAGTTTCTAAAATAAGAAACTTTCAATTTTTTCAATCTCCATCCGTCATCACCTAAATCTAAGATTCAATACCATCTCATCATCAATCCAAAACTTGGCTAAAAGCTCATTGACACCATCTATAGGGTCAGGTATGTCTAAACGATGGATGTTATATAAACTTTCTATTTTTTCAATCTCCATCCTTTTATCAACAAAATCCAAGATCCAATACCATCACATCTCCATCTCAAAACTTGACGGAAAGCTCCTTAACACCATCTCTAGGATTTCCTATGTCTAAAAGATGGATATTTTATAAAGTTTCTAAAATAAGAAATTTTCTACTTTTTCAATCTCCATCTTCCATCAACTAAATCTAAGATTTAAAACCATCTCATCATCATCCCAAAACTTGGCTAAAAGCTCTTTGACACCATCTCCAGGGCCTCTTATGTCTAGAAGATGAATGTTTTAGAGTTTCTAAAATAAGAAACTTTCTATTTTTTAATTCAATATCCTATATCAACTAAAATCTAAGATTCAATACCATCTCATCCTCTTCTATAAACTTGGCTAAAAGCTTCTTTACACCACATCTAGGGTTTTCTATGTCTAAAAGATGGATGTTTTATAAAGTTTCTAAAATAAGAAACTTTATAATTTTTCAATCTCCATCATTCATCAACTAAATCTATGATTCAATACCACCTAATCCTCATCTCAAAACTTAGCTAAAAGCACTTCGACACCATATCTAGGATTTACAAAAGTAAACGATTGATATTTATAAAGTTTCTAAAATAAGAAAAATTTTGTCGGGGTCCGCCTAACCCCAGCTTACCTATTTAAAAAAAAATAAGAAACTTTTTATTTCTTCAATCTCTATCCTTCAGCAAGTAAATCTACGATTTAATACCCTCTCATCCTAATCTTAAAACTTGGCAAAAAACTCCTTGACACCATCTCTAGGGTTTCTTATGTCCAAAAGATGGATGTTTTATAAAGTTTCTAAAATTTCTAAAATAAGAAGCTTTATATTTTTTCAATCTCCATCCTTCATCAGCTAAATCTAAGATTCAATACCTTCTGATTCTCAACCCAAAACGTGGCTAGAAGTTGGTTGACATTATCTCTAGGGTTTAAATACCATAAAAGGTGGTCCTTCATCAACTAAATCTAAGTTTCAATACCATCTCATCCTCACCTCAAAACATGGCTAAAAGCTCCTTCACCCCATCTCTAGGCTCTCCTATTGCTAAAAATTGAGGTTTTGAAAAGTTTCTAAAATAAGAAACTTTCTATTCTTTCAATCTTCTTACTTTATCAACTAAATTTAATATTCAATACTATCTCGTCCTGATCTCAAAACTTGGCAAAAAGCTTATTAACACTGTCTCGAGGATTTTCCACGTCTAAAAGATGAATGTTTTATAAAGTTTCTAAAATAATAAACTTTCTATTTCTTCAATCTCCATCTTTCATCAACTAAATCTAAGATTCAATACCATCTAATCCTCATCTCAAAATGTTGCTAAACGCTCTTTGACACCATCTCTAGGGTTTATTAAGTATAAAAGTTTGATGTTTTATAAAGTTTCTAAAATAGGAAACTTTTTTTTCTTTCAATCTCCATCATTCAGCAACTAAATCTAAGATTCAGTACACTCTCATTCTCATCTCAAAACTTTGCTAAAAGCTCCTTGACACCATATCTCGAGTTTCCAATGTCTCAAAGATGGATGTTTTATAAAGTTTCTAAAATAATAAACTTTCTATTTCTTCAATCTCCATCCTTCATCAACTAAATCTAACATTCAATACCATCTAATACTCATCTCAAAATGTTTCTAAAAGCTCTTTGACACCATCTCTAGGGTTTACTAAGTATAAAAGTTTCATGTTTTATAAAGTTTCTAAAATAGGAAACGTTTTTTTCCTTCAATCTCCATCATTCATCAACTAAATCTAAGTTTCAGTACCCACTCATTCTCATCTCAAAACTTTGCTAAAAGCTCCTTGACACCATATCTCGAGTTTCCAATGTCTCAAAGATGGATGTTTTATAAAGTTTCTAAAATAAGAAACTTTCAATTTTTTCAATCTCCATCCTTCATCAGCTAAATCTAAGATTCAATACCATCTCATCATCAATCCAAAACTTGGCTAAAAGCTCGTTGACGCCATCTCTAGGGTCAGCTATGTCTAAACGATGGATGTTATATAAACTTTCTATTTTTTCAATCTCCATCCTTTATCAACGAAATCCAAGATCCAATACCATCACATCCTCATCTCAAAACTTGTGTGAAAGCTCCTTAACACCATCTCTAGGATTTCCTATGTCTAAAAGATGGATATTTTATAAAGTTTCTAAAACAAGAAACTTTCTACTTTTTCAATCTCCATCTCCCATCAACGAAATCTAAGATTTAAAACCATTTCATCATCATCCCAAAACTTGGCTAAAAGTTCCTTGACACCATCTCCAGGGTCTCTTATGTCTAAAAGATGGTTGTTTTAGAGTTTCTAAAATAAGAAACTTTCTAATTTTTAATTCAATATCCTCAATCAACTAAATCTAAGATTCAATACCATCTCATCCTCTTCTACAAACTTGGCTAAAAGCTTCTTTACACCACATCTAGGGTTTTATATGTCTAAAAGTTGGATGTTATATAAAGTTTCAAAAATAAGAAACTTTGTAATTTTTCAATCTCCATCCTTCATCAACTAAATCTATGATTCAATACCACCTAATCCTCAACTCAAAGCTTAGCTAAAAGCACTTCGACACCATATCTAGGGTTTACAAAAAGTAAAAGATTGATATTTATAAAGTTTCTAAAATTAGAAACTTTTTATTTCTTCAATCTCTATCCTTCAGCCACTAAATCTAAGATTCAATACCCTCTCATCCTAATCTTAAAACTTGGGAAAAAACTCCTTGACACCATCTCTAGGGTTTCTTATGTCCAAAAGATGGATGTTTTATAAAGTTTCTAAAATAAGAAGCTTTCTATTTTTTCAAACTCCACCCTTCATCAGCTAAATCTAAGATTCAATACCCTCTGATCCTCAACCCAAAACGTGGCTAGAAGTTGGTTGACATCATCTCTAGGATGTCAATACCATAAAAGGTGGTCCTTCATCAACAAAATCTAAGTTTCAATACGATCTCATCCCCACCTCAAAACATGGCTAAAAGCTCCTTGACCCCATCTCTAGGGTATCATACGGCTAAAAATTGATGTTTTGAAAAGTTTCTAAAATAAGAAACTTTCTATTTTTTCAATATTCTTACTTTAACAACTAAATCTAAGATTCAATACCATCTCGTCCTGATCTCAAAACTTGGCAAAAAGCTTATTAACACTATCTCGAGGATTTCCCACGTCTAAAAGATGTATGTTTTATAAAGTTTCTAAAATAATAAACTTTCTATTTCTTCAATCTCTATCATTCATCAACTAAATCTAAGATTCAATACCATCTAACCCTCATCTCAAAATGTTGGTAAAAGCTCTTTGACACCATTTCTAGGGTTTACGAAGTATAAAAGTTTTATGTTTTATAAAGTTTCTAAAAGAGGAAACTTTTTTTTCCTTCAATCTCCATCATGCAGCAACTAAATCTAAGATTCAGTACACTCTTATTCACATCTCAAAACTTTGCTAAAAGCTCCTTGACACCATCTCTCGAGTTTTCAATGTCTAAAAGATGGATGTTTTATAAAGTTTCTAAAATAAGAAACTTTCTAATTTTTCAATATGCATCCTTCATCAGCTAAATCTAAGATTCAATACCATCTCATCATCAATCCAAAACTTGGCTAAAAGCTCATTGACGCCATCTCTAGGGTATGTCTAAACGATGGATGTTATATAAAACTTGACTGAAAGCTCCTTAACACCATCTCTAGGATTTCCTATGACTAAAAGATGGAGTCCTCTTCCCGAAGGGGGTGGGGAAATCCTACGTCATCAAAAAAAAATATATATATATATATATATATATTTTATAAAGTTTCTAAAACAAGAAACTTTCTACTTTTTCAATCTCCATCTTCCATCAATGAAATCTAAGATTGAAAACCAACTCATCATCATCCCAAAACTTGGCTAAAAGCTCTTTGACACCATCTCTAGGGTCTCTTATGTCTAAAAAATGGATGTTTTAAAGTTTCTAAAATAAGAAACTTTCTATTTTTTAATTCAATATCCTCTATCAACTAAATCTAAGATTCAATACCATCTCATCCTCTTCTACAAACTTGGCTAAAAGCTTCTTTACACCACATCTAGGGTTTTCTATGTCCAAAAGATGGATGTTTTATAAAGTTTCTAAAATAAGAAACTTTGTAATTTTTCAATCTCCGTCCTTCATAAACTAAATCTATGATTCAATACTATCTAATCCTCATCTCAAAACTTAGCTAAAACCACTTCGACACCATATCTAGGGTTTACAAAAGGTAAAAGATTGATATTAATAAAGTTTCTAAAATAAGAAACTTTTTATTTCTTAAATCTCTATCCTTCAGCAACTAAATCTAAGATTTAATACCCTCCCATCATAATCTTAAAACTTGGCAAAAAACTCCTTTACACCATCTCTCGGGTTTCTTATGTCCAAAAGATGGATGTTTTATAAAGTTTCTAAAATAAGAAGCTTTCTATTTTTTCAAACTCAATCCTTCATCAGCTAAATCTAAGATTCAATACCCTCTGATTCTCAACCCAAAACGTGGCTAGAAGTTGGTTGACATCATCTCTAGGGTTTGAATACCATAATAGGTGGTCCTTCATCAACAAAATCTAAGTTTCAATACCATCTCATCCTCACCTCAAAACATGGGTAAAAGCTCCTTGACCCCATCTCTAGGTTCTCTTCTGGCTAAAAATTAATGTTTTCAAAAGTTTCTAAAATAAGGAACGTTCTATTTTTTCAATCTTCTTACTTTATCAACTGAATCTAAGATTCAATACCATCTCGTCTTGATCTCAAAACTTGGCAAAAAACTTATTAACACTATCTCGAGGATTTTCCACGTCTAAAAGATGGATGTTTTATAAAGTTTCTAAAATAATAAACTTTCTATTTCTTTAATCTCCATCCTTCATCAACTAAATCTAAGATTCAATACCATCTAATCCTCATCTCAAAATGTTGCTAAAAGCTCTTTGACACCATCTCTAGGGTTTACTAAGTATAAAAGTTTGATGTTTTATAAAGTTTCTAAAATAGGAAACTTTTTTTTCTTTCAATCTCCATCATTCAGCAACTAAATATAAGATTCAGTACCCTCTCATTCTCATCTCAAAACTTTGCTAAAAGCTCCTTGACACCATCTCTCGAGTTTCCAATGCCTAAAAGATGGACGTTTTATAAAGTTTCTAAAATAAGAAAGTTTCTATTTTTTCAATATCCTTCCTTCATCAGCTAAATCTAAGATTCAATACCATCTCATCATCAATCTAAAACTTGGCTAAAAGCTCATTGGCACCATCTCTAGGGTCAGCTATGTCTAAACGATGGATGTTATATAAACTTTTTTATTTTTTTCAATCTCCATCCTTTATCAACAAAATCCAAGATCCAATACCAACTCATCCTCATCTCAAAACTTGACTGAAAGCTCCTTAACACCATCTCTAGGATTTCCTATGTCTAAAAGATGGATATTTTATAAAGTTTCTAAAACAAGAAATATTCTACTTTTTAAATCTCCATCTTCCATCAACTAAATCTAATATTTAAAACCATCTCATCATCAGCCCAAAACTTGGCTAAAAGCTCTTTGACACCATCTCCAGGGTCTCTTCTGTCTAAAAGATGGATGTTTTGGAGTTTCTAAAATAAGAAACTTTCTATTTTTTAATTCAATATCCTCTATCAACTAAATCTAAGATTCAATACCATCTCATCCTCTTCTACAAACTTGGCTAAAAGCTTCTTTACACCACATCTAAGCTTTTCTATGTCTAAAAGATAGATGTTTCATAAAGTTTCTAAAATAAGAAACTTTGTAATTTTTCAATCTCCGTCCTTCATTAACTAAATCTATGATTTAATACCATCTAATCCTCATCTCAAAACTTAGCTAAAAGCACTTCGACGCCATATCTAGGGTTTACAAAAACTAAAAGATTGATATTTTATAAAGTTTCTAAAATAAGAAACTTTTTATTTCTTAAATCTCTATCTTTCATCAACTAAATCTAAGATTCAATACCCTCTCATCCTAATCTTAAAACTTGGCAAACAACTCATTGACACCATCTCTAGGGTTTCTTATGTACAAAAGATGGATGTTTTATAAAGTTTCTAAAATAAGAAGCTTTCTATTTTTTCTATCTCCATCCTTCATCACCTAAATCTAAGATTCAATACCCTCTGATTCTCAACCCAAAACGTGGCTAGAAGTTGGTTGACATAATCTCTAGGGTTTCAATACCATAAAAGGTGGTCCTTCATCAACTAACTCTAAGTTTCAATACCATCTCATCCTCACCTCAAAACATGGCTAAAAGCTCCTTGACCCCATCTCTAGGGTCTCCTATGGCTAAAAATTGGTGTTTTGAAAAGTCTCTAAATAAGAAACTTTCAATTTTTTCAATTTTCTTACTTTGTCAACTAAATCTAAGATTTAATACCATCTCGTCCTGATCTCAAAACTTGTCAAAAAGCTTATTAACACTATCTCGAGGATTTCACACATCTAAAAGATGGATGTTGTATAAAGTTTCTAAAATAATAAACTTTCTATTTCTTCAATCTCCATCCTTCATCAACTAAATCTAAGATTCAATACCATCTAATCCCCATCTCAAAATGTTGCGAAAAGCTCTTTGACACCATCTTTAGGGTTTACTAAGTATAAAAGTTTGATGTTTTATGAAGTTTCTAAAATAGGAAACTTTTTTTTCTTTCAATCTCCATCATTCTGCAACTAAATCTAAGATTCAGTACCCTATCATTCTAATCTCAAAACTTGGTTAAAAGCTCCTTGACACCATCTCTCGAGTTTCCAATGTCTCAAAGATGGATGTTTTATAAAGTTTCTAAAATAAGAAACTTTCTATTTTTTCAATCTCCATCCTTCATCAACTAAATCTACGTTTTAAAACCATCTCATCATCATCCCAAAACTTGGCTAAAAGCTCTTTGACACCATCTCGTCCTGATCTCAAAACTTGTCAAAAAGCTTATTAACACTATCTCGATGATTTCCCACGTCTAAAAGATGGATGTTGTATAAAGTTTCTAAAATAATAAACTTTCTATTTCTTCCATCTTCATCCTTCATCAACTAAATCTAAGATTCAATACCATCTCATCATCAATCCAAAACTTGGCTAAAAGCACATTGACACCATCTTTAGGGTCAACTATGTCTAAACGATGGATGTTATATAAACTTTCTATTTTTTCAATCTCAATCCTTTATCAACAAAATCAAAGATCCAATACCATCACATCCTCATCTCAAAACTTGACGGAAAGCACCTTAACACCATCTCTAGAATTTCCTATGTCTAAAAGATGGATATTTTACAAACATTCCAAAACAAGAAACTTTCTACTTTTTCAGTCTCCATCTTCCGTCAACTAAATCTACGTTTTAAAACCATCTCATCATCATCCCAAAACTTGGCTAAAAGCTCTTTGACACCATCACCAGGGTCTCTTATGTCTAAAAGACTGATGTTTTAGAGTTTCTAAAATAAGAAACTTTCTATTTTTTAAATTCATTATCATCCTCTATCAACTAAATCTAAGATTCAATACCATCTCATCCTCTTCTACAAACTTGGCTAAAAGCTTCTTTACACCACATCTAGGGTTTTCTTTGTCTAAAAGATGGATGTTTTATAAAGTTTCTAAAATAAGAAACTTTATAATTTTTCAATCTCCATCCTTCATCAACTAAATCTATGATTCAATACCACCTAATCCTCATCTCAAAACTTAGCTAAAAGCACTTCGACACCATATCTAGGGTTTACAAAAAGTAAAAGATTGATATTTATAAAGTTTTTAAAATAAGAAACTTTTTATTTCTTCAATCTCTATCCTTCAGCAACTAAATCTAAGATTCAATACCCTCTCATCCTAATCTTAAAACTTGGCAAAAAACTCCTTGACACCATCTCTAGGGTTTCTTATGTCCAAAAGATTGATGTTGTATAAAGTTTCTAAAATAAGAAGCTTTCTATTTTTTCTATCTCCATCCTTCATCAGCTAAATCTAAGATTCAATACCCTCTGATTCTTAACCCAAAACGTGGCTAGAAGTTGGTTGACATTATCTCTAGGGTTTCAATACCATAAAAGGCGGTCCTTCATCAACTAAATCTAAGTTTCAATACCATCTCATCCTCACCTCAAAACATGGCTAAAAGCTCCTTCACACCATCTCTAGGGTCTCTTATGGCTAAAAATTGGTGTTTTGAAAAGTTTCTAAAAAAATAAACTTTCTATTTTTTCAATCTTCTTACTTTATCAACTAAATCTAAGATTCAATACCAACTCGTCATGATCTCAAAACTTAACAAAAAGCTTATTAACACTATCTCGAGGATTTCCCACGTCTAAAGATGGATAATTTATAAAGTTTCTAAAATAAGAAACTTTCTATTTTTTCAATCTCCATCATTCTTCAGCTAAATCTAAGATTCAATACTATCTCATCATCAATCCAAAACTTGGCTAAAAGCTCATTAACGCCATCTCTAGGGTCAGTTATGTCTAAACAATGGATGTTATATAAACTTTCTATTTTTTCAATCTCCATCCTTTATCAACAAAATCCAAGATCTAATACCATCACATCCTCATCTCAAAACTTGACTGAAAGCTCCTTAACACCATCTTTAGGATTTCTTATGTCTAAAAGATGGATGTTGTATAAAGTTTCTAAAATAATAAACTTTCTATTTCTTCAATCTCCATCCTTCATCAACTAAATCTAAGATTCAATACCATCTAATCCCCATCTCAAAATGTTGCGAAAAGCTCTTTGACACCATCTTTAGGGTTTACTAAGTATAAAAGTTTGATGTTTTATGAAGTTTCTAAAATAGGAAACTTTTTTTTCTTTCAATCTCCATCATTCTGCAACTAAATCTAAGATTCAGTACCCTATCATTCTCATCTCAAAACTTGGCTAAAAGCTCCTTGACACCATCTCTCGAGTTTCCAATGTCTCAAAGATGGATGTTTTATAAAGTTTCTAAAATAAGAAACTTTCTATTTTTTCAATCTCCATCTTTCATCAACTAAATCTACGTTTTAAAACCATCTCATCATCATCCCAAAACTTGGCTAAAAGCTCTTTGACACCATCTCGTCCTGATCTCAAAACTTGTCAAAAAGCTTATTAACACTATCTCGATGATTTCCCACGTCTAAAAGATGGATGTTGTATAAAGTTTCTAAAATAATAAACTTTCTATTTCTTCCATCTCAATCCTTCATCAACTAAATCTAAGATTCAATACTATCTCATCATCAATCCAAAACTTGGCTAAAAGCTCATTAACACCATCTCTAGGGTCAGTTATGTCTAAACAATGGATGTTATATAAACTTTCTATTTTTTCAATCTCCGTCCTTTATCAACAAAATCCAAGATCTAATACCATCACATCCTCATCTCAAAACTTGACTGAAAGCTCCTTAACACCATCTTTAGGATTTCTTATGTCTAAAAGATGGATATTTTATAAACATTCTAAAACAAGAAACTTTCTACTTTTTCAATCTCCATCTTCCATCAACTAAATCTAAGATTTAAAACCATCTCATTATCATCCCAAAACTTGGCTAAAAGCTCTTTGACACCATCTCCAGGGTCTCTTATGTCTTAAAGATTGATGTTTTAGAGTTTCTAAAATAAGATACTTTCTATTTTTTAATTCAATATCCTCTATCAACTAAATCTAAGATTCAATACCATCTCATCCTCTTGTACAAACTTGGCTAAAAGCTTCTTTACACCACATCTAGGGTTTTCTTTGTCTAAAAGATGGATGTTTTATAAAGTTTCTAAAATAAGAAACTTTGTAATTTTTTAATCTCCATCCTTCATCAACTAAATCTATGATTCAATACCATCTAATCATCATCTCAAAACTTAGCTAAAAGCACTTCGACACCATATCTAGGGTTTACAAAAAGTAAAAGATTGATATTTATAAAGTTTTTAAAATAAGAAACTTTTTATTTCTTCAATCTCTATCCCTCAGCAACTAAATCTAAGATTCAATACCCTCTCATCCTAATCTTAAAACTTGGCAAAAAACTCCTTGACACCATCTCTAGGGTTTCTTATGTCCAAAAGATGGATGTTTTATAACGTTTCTAAAATAAGAAGCTTTCTATTATTTCAATCTTCTTACTTTATCAACTAAATCTAACTTTCAATACCATCTCGTCCTGATCTCAGAACTTTTTTTTTTTATTATTGGTAAGCTGGGGTTAGGCGGACCCCGACCAGATATATTAAAACCAATGACGAGGATTACAGAGGGGGGCCACAAGGGCAGCAAAGGCACCTAGCCAAAAAGAAAATCAAAGAGGGCTGCTGAAATAAGCCACAAGGGGGGCTACAGATCTCACCACAACACCAGCAGCTAAACACAACACGCCACGAATCTTTGGGACATTAAACTAACCTTACAAGCGAGGGTACATATGCATCCAGCGCATCCAGCGCATCCAGCGCCAAAATATCCCTAAGTTTTGGGGGGAGAATAGAAGGCGAGATGACGGGCCCCTCGCAACAGCAGTCCGGCTTCGACAAAAAGTCCACGGCTCCGTTCGCTTCTCTCCAAATGTGGGTCAATTTCCAGCTCTGAAATTGTAAGAGAGCGTCTCGAATTTCTTCTACGATTGGAATAGCTTTCCAAGGACACTCCCACTTCTTTGAGATCACATTCACAGCAGTCAAAGAGTCGGATTCGATCCAGATGGAATCGTGCCCCCCCATGAGAGCTAGCCTGATTCCATGAAGGATTGCTTTCATTTCCAGAAGATGGATTTCTTCACAGCCCAACTAAATAGAAAACATGACTTTTACCTCCCCAGCGGAATTACGAATTAGACCTCCAATTCCACCCTTCCCATTCTGAACTGCTGCATCTGTATTTACCTTTATGAATCTTTGCTCCGGCTTGGCCCATGAGCAGAATTCAACATCGATCTTCACTTGAAAACTTGGTAATCCAAAATTTGCAGCACTGGCAACATTTTTCCTGTTCTCGACGTCTCCAAGTTGAAGATAAGCGAGTCTAGAGTGGACAGCCCTGATGCTGCGTTGGAGGATACTGTTTTTGTGGCAAGGTGATTTACCATGCAGGCGGCTGTTCCTTTCTCTCCAGATCTCATACACCACCACACAGAAGCTAATCCTCATAATCGAAGTGGCCTGGCCATCTCCTTTACATTTTTCCCGAATCCACATTTCTTCCTGTAGGAGGGTCTGAAGTGGTTTTCTCTTGTACCCACATCTCCAAAGAATGGACCTCCAAATCCAGGCCGAGTAGGAGCAGTGGAAAAAAAGATGATTCACAGATTCAGGCTCAGCTTTACAGAGGAGACACTTTATATCTCTGTTTGAGCCTAGGAAGAATAGCCTATCCCGCGTACTTAGCTTGTTTAGCATTGCTTGCCAGGTAATGAAGCTGTGCCTAGGGATGTGACCTTTATTCCAGACCGTCTTGAACCAAGGAACCTCAGCGCATCTAATTCTACTTTGATTCCAAGCTGATCTGAGGGAAAACTTCCCATTTGGGTTGTCCTTCCATATGATTCTGTCAGCATCGTTGATGGAGTAGAGCCCTGTTCTCATAATCTTATTGAGTTGGGGCAAATGAGGCTGCTGAGTTATGTGATCCCAACTTCCATCATGTTTCATTCTTTCGATAGATATCTTCTTTGTTATGCAGAAAAGCTCTCCTTCAGATGTTAGAGTTTTGACGAGCCCATCCGGATGCCAAGGTTCGGTCCAGAAGTCTATGTCTCTGCCTTTTCCCACACAGTAGCACAGATGAGGCTTTGCCAAGTCTCTGCAGTTAAATATACTTCTCACCCCCCCAGGGCGGATTGGACGGCATTGGTCTATTCCAGAAGTTACTTTTCTTTAAATATTTGACTTTAAACCATCGAACCCACAGGGATCTCCTGTTATCAACAATGTGCCAGAGGAGTTTCATCTGGGAGGCTTTGTTGATGTCAACTACTCTGCGAATGCCCACACCACCTTCTGTTTTAGGTCTACATACCGATTCCCAAGCAATTGGATGGTACTTTTTCTGATGGTCAGTTCCCCCCCAAAGGAAGTTCCGAAATATTTTCTCAATCTCGAGCAAAATTTCCATGGGAATGTTGTAGGTGGCAGACCAATATATCTGGAAGGAGTTGAGGACAGATTTGATCAGTTCGATTCTCCCAGCCCTGGAAAGCTTTTTGTTATTCCACATGCCCAATCTACGCCGAATTTTGGTAAGCAGAGGTTGACAATCCTGGCTGGACAGCCTCTTAGTGATCAGGGGGAGCCCCAGGTATTTAATTGGGAGCGTTCCAGCATTAATGCAGAGGGAGGTGCAGATCTGAGCCTTTAGGTGGTCAGGAATTCCAGATAGGAACACTTCACTTTTCTGAATATTGACAGCAAGACCTGAAATGAGTTGGAAGGAATGGAGACAATCTTTTATACCTGCAATAGATTCGATGTCTGGGGTGATAAAAATCATCACATCATCAGCATACATGACATGGTTAATATGGAGATTTCCTTTGGAAAAAGGCGTTTTAATTTTACCCATGACATGAGCCGTATTCAGCATGCAGGAGAAGATTTCCATTACGAGGCAGAATAGCAGCGGGGACAGGGGGTCCCCTTGTCTTAGCCCATTTGTAGACTGAAAGAATCCCTTCGGGGATCCATTGAGAAGAACGGAGAAGGATGCTGAGGCAATTCACTTAGAAATCCAGGTGCACCACATAGGAGGGAACCCAATCTTGCTCATGAAACCAAGGAGAGCTCCATGGATAACATAATCATAAGCTTTTTTCAGGTCAAGCTTGATACACAGGGCTTTAGTGTTGGAGAACTTGTGGAAGTTGTGACATAGATCATGAGTGAGGAGAACATTATCTTGGATTAACCGATCCTTGATGAAGGCAGACTGGTGAGGGCTGACAATCTGGTTCATAATTTTACTAAGTCTATAGGCCATAAGCTTGGTTATGATTTTATAGAAGAAGTTGCACAAGGAGATGGGCCTGAATTGGTTTGGGGAGGAGGCTCCACTACATTTGGGGATCAGAGCTATAAAGGTGGTATTGAAAGCCGGAAGAAGATTGCCAGATCGAAAGAAATACTGGATAGCTTTAGTAACCTCTCCCCCAATTAAATACCAGAATTGCTTAAAGAAAGCCCCATTAAAACCATCAGGTCCGGGGGCTCGATTCCCATCACAGTTGAACACCACCTCTTTTATCTCCTCAGCCCCGAAAGGCTTAACGAGATCATGGGCCTCATCAGAGGACAGCTTGTACTGTGGTTCAGGAAGATCTCCAATCATAGAGATATTGTGGTTAAGCAGGCAAGAAAAATGATTTACCAGAATGTCAGCAATTCCTTGGGGTTTAGTACAGAACTCTCCGTTCTGGTCTTCAATCGCCTGAATCTGATTCTGATTTCTTCGCATGGACATGGCAGAGTGAAAAAACTCGGTATTTGAGTCACCAAGATTTAACCAGTTGACGCGGGATTTTTGATGAAACAAGCTCTCCTCCTGCTTGGCTATCCGGATGAACTTCTTCCGAATGGCTTTTTCCTCATCTCTGAGGCAACTGTTCCTCGGATCTACCGCGACCTTTGTTTGGATCTCATCCAAGGTTTTCCTGATTTGAGGTGCTAGGATGTCCACCCTCCAGAAACTATTTCGATTCCAATCTTTTATAGCTCTCTTGGTCCCTTGGAGTTTCTTGAAAATTATGAAAATAGGGTTCCCACGGATCTTTGAGTTCCAAGCTCTTTCAACAACCTCATAGAGGGAAGTGTCAGATAGCCACATATTGTGAAATTTGAAAGGTTTCCCGCCTGTATTATGCACAGGAGAAGTGAGGACAATGATAGGGGAGTGTCGGACAAGCCAGGATTCTTGTATTGAACATAAGAGGTGGGAAATACTTGCAGCCATTCCTCATTTACTAAAGCTCTGTCAAGTCTACGAAGTTTAAGGTTACCAGTACAAGATCTGTTATTCCAAGAAAGGATTTGACCAACTGATCTCAAGTCTAAAAGGGAGCAGTCCTCAATACAATCATTAAAATCATTCATGTGTGAGAGATTAGGATCAGCTCCTCCCCATCTTTCATCAGCGAATCTAGTGGTATTAAAATCCCCCAAAGCAATCCAAGGCTGCTGAATCGCAGAAGAAATCCCCACTAAAGAAGACCAGAGGTGCCTGCGTTCAATAGCATCATTTGAGGCGTAGATAGCAGAAATCGTTATTGATTGGCCAGCTAGAATGGCGTGACATTCCCCATGTATTATTTGGGAAGTCTTATAGAGGACTTGGAATTGTACCACCTTTGGGTCCCAAAGGACCCAGATTCTGCCTTTGACACAAAAATCATAATTTGTTTGGGACTCCCAATTTTCACATATTGCGGAAGTGATCTGCTGCAGATCATCTTTCTTTGCTTTGGTTTCCGTTAGGAAAAATAGGGGAGAGGTTGTTCTCTTGAATAAATCTCTTTATTTCCCCCCTTTTAGTTTCGGAGCATAGGCCCCTAACATTCCATGCTCCCATAAGTAGGACAAGTTGTGGTGATGTTGGTGGGCCTAATCTCAAAACTTGGCAAAAAGCTTATTAACACTATCTCGAGGATTTCCCACGTCTAAAAGATGGATGTTTTATAAAGATTCTAAAATAATAAACTTTCTATTTCTTCAATCTCAATCCTTCACAAACTAAATCTAAGATTCAATACCAACTAATCCTCATCTCAAAATGTTGCTAAAAGCTCTTTGACACCATCTCTAGGATTTACTAGGTATAAAAGTTTGATGTTTTATAAAGTTTCTAAAATAGGAAATTTTTTTTCTTTTAATCTCCATCATTCAGCAACTAAATCTAAGATTCAGTACCCTCTCATTCTCATCTCAAAACTTTGCTAAAAGCCCCTTGACACCATCTCTCGAGTTCCCAATGTCTAAAAGATTGATATTTTATAAAGTTTCTAAAATAAGAAAATTTTTATTTTTTCAATCTCCATCCTTCATCAGCTAAATCTAAGATTCAATACCATCTCATCATCAATCCAAAACTTGGCTAAAAGCACATTGACACCATCTCTAGGGTCAGCTATGTCTAAACGATGGATGTTATATAAACTTTCTATTTTTTCAATCTCCATCCTTTATCAACAAAATTCACGATCCAGTACCATCACATCCTCATCTCAAAACTTGACTAAAAGCTCCTTAACACCATCTCTAGGATTTCCTATGTCTAAAAGATGGATATTTTATAAAGTTTCTAAAACAAGAAACTTTCTACTTTTTCAATCTCCATCTTCCATCAACTAAATCAAAGATTTAAAACAATCTCATCATCATCCCAAAACTTGGCTAAAAGCTCTTTGACACCATCTCCAAGGTCTCTATTGTCTAGAAGATGGATGTTTTAGAGTTTCTAAAATAAGAATTTTTCTATTTTTTAATTCAATATCCTCTATCAACTAAATCTAAGATTCAATACCATCTCATCCTTTTCTTCAAACTTGTCTAAAAGCTTCTCTACACCACATCTAGGGTTTTCTACGTCTTAAAGATGGATGTTTTATAAAGTTTCTAAAATAAGAAACTTAGTAATTTTTCAATTCCATCCTTCATCAACTAAATCTATGATTCAATACCATCTATTCCTCGTCTCGAAACTTAGCTAAAAGCACTTCAACACCATATCTAAGGTTTACATAAAGTAAAAGATTAATATTTATAAAGTTTCTAAAATAAGAAACTTTTTATTTCTTCAATCTCTATCCTTCAGTAACTAAATCTAAGATTTAATACCCTCTCATCCTAATCTTAAAACTTGGGAAAAAACTCCTTGACACCATCTCCAAGGTTTCTTATGTACAAAAGATTGATGTTTTATAAAGTTTCTAAAATAAGAAGCTTTCTATTTTTTCAATCTCCATCCTTCATCAGCTAAATCTAAGATTCAATACCCTCTGATTCTCAACCCAAAACGTGGCTAGAAGTTGGTTGACATCATCTCTAGGGTTTCAATAACATAAAAGGTGGTCCTTCATCAACTAAATCTAAGTTTCAATACCATCTCTTCCTCACCTCAAAACATGGCTAAAAGCAACTTGACACCATCTCTAGGGTCTCCTATGGCTAAAAATTGATGTTTTTCTATTTTTTCAATCTTCTTAATCAACTAAATCTAAGATTCAATACCATCTCGTCCTGATCTCGAAACTTGGCAAACATCTTATTAACACTATCTCGAGGATTTCCCACGTCTAAGAGATGGATATTTTATAAAGTTTCTAAAATAATAAACTTTCCATTTCTTCAATCTCCATCCTTCATCAACTAAATCTAAGATTCAATACCAACTAATCCTCATCTCAAAATGTTGCTAAAAGTTCTTCGACACCATCTCTAGGGTTTACTAAGTAGAAAATTTTGTTGTTTTATAAAGTTTCTAAAATAGGAAACTTTTTTTTCTTTCAATCTCCATCATTCAGCAACTAAATCTAAGATTTAGTACCCTTTCATTCTCATCTCAAAACTTTGCTAAAAGCCCCTTGACACCATCTCTCGAGTTTCCAATGTCTAAAAGATGGATATTTTATAAAGTTTCTAAAATAAGAAAATTTCTATTTTTTCAATCCCCATCCTTAATCAGCTAAATCTAAGATTCAATACCATCTCATGATCAATCCAAAATTTGGCTAAAACCTCATTGACACCATCTCTAGGGTCAGCTATGTCTAAACGATAGATGTTATATAAACTATCTATTTTTTCAATCTCCATCCTTTATCAACAAAATCTAAGATCCAATACCATCACATCCTCATCTCAAAACTTGACTGAAAGCTCCTTAACACCATCTCTAGGTTTCCTATGTCTAAAAGATGGATATTTTATAAAGTTTCTAAAACAAGAAACTTTCTACTTTATCAATCTCCATCTTCCATCAACTAAATCTTAGATTTAAAACCATCTCATCATCATCCCAAAACTTGGCTAAAAGCTCTTTAACACCATCTCCAGGGTCTCTTATGTCTAAAAGATGGATGTTTTAGAGTTTCTAAAATAAGAAACTTTCTATTTTTTAATTCAATATCCTCTATCAACTAAATCTAAGATTCAATACCATCTCATCCTCTTCTTCAAACTTGTCTAAAAGCTTCTTTACACCACATCTAGGGTTTTCTATGTCTAAAAGATGGATGTTTTATAAAGTTTCTAAAATAAGAAACTGAGTAATTTTTCAATCTCCATCCTTCATCAACTAAATCTATGATTCAATACCATTTAATCCTCATCTCAAAACTTAGCTAAAAGCACTTCGACAGCATATTTAGGGTTTACAAAAAGTAAAAGATTGATATTTATAAAGTTTCTAAAATAAGAAACTTTTTATTTCTTCAATCTCTATCCTTCAGCATCTAAAGCTAAGATTCAATGCCCTCTCATCCTAATCTTAAAACTTGGCAAAAAACTTCTTGACACCATCTCTAGGGTTTCTTAGGTCCAAAAGATTGATGTTTTATAAAGTTTCTAAAATAAGAAGCTTTCTATTTTTTCAATCTCCATCCGTCATCAGCTAAATCTAAGATTCAATACCCTCTGATTCTCAACCTTTGACGTGGCTATAAGTTGGTTGACATCATCTCTAGGGTTTCAATAACATAAAAGGTGGTCTTTCATCAACTAAATCTAAGATTCAATACCATCTATTCTTCACCTCAAAACATGGCTAAAAACTCTTTAGGGTCTCTTATGGCTAAAAATTGATGTTTAGAAAAGTTTCTAAAATAAGAAACTTTCTATTTTTTCAAATCTTCTTACTTTATCAACTAGATCTAAGATTCAATACCATCTCGTCCTGATCTCAAAACTTGGCAAAAAGCTTATTAACACTGTCTCGAGGATTTCTCACGTCTAAAAGATTGATGTTTTATAAAGTTTCTAAAATAATAAAGTTTCTATTTCTTCAATCTCCATCCTTCATCAACTAAATCTAATATTCAATACCATCTAATCCTCATCTCAAAATGTTGCTAAAAGCTCTTTGACACCATCTCTAGGGTTTACTAAGTGTAAAAGTTTGATGTTTTATAAAGTTTCTAAAATAGAAAACTTTTTGTTTTTTCAATCTCCATCATTCAGCAACTAAATCTAGGATACACTACCCTCTCATTCGCATCTCAAAACTTTGCTAAAAGCTCATTGACACCATCTCTCGAGTTTCCAATGTCTAAAAGATGGATGTTTTATAAAGTTTCTAAAATAAGAAACTTCCTATTTTTTCAATCTCCATCCTTCATCAGCTAAATCTAATATTTAATAACTATCATCATCAATCCAATACTTAGCTAAAAGCTCATTGACACCATCTCTAGGGTCAGCTATGTCTAAATGATGGATGTTATATAAACTTTCTAAAATAAGAAACTTTCTATTTTTTCAATCTCCATCATTTATCAACAAAATCCAAGATCCAATACCATCACATCCTCATCTCAAAGCTTGACTGAAATCTCCTTAACACCATCTCTAGGATTTCCTATGTCTAAAAGATGGATATTTTATAAAGTTTATAAAACAAGAAACTTTCTACTTTTTCAATCTCTATCTTCCATCAACAAAATCTAAGATTTAAAACCATGTCATCTTAATCCCAAACTTGGCTAAAAGCTCTTTGACACCATCTCCAGGGTCTCTTATGTTTAAAGATGGATGTTTTAGAGTTTCTAAAATAAAAAATATTCTATTTTTTAATTCAATATCCTCTATCAACTAAATCTAAGATTTAATACCATCTCATCCTCTTCTACAAACTTGGCTAAAAGCTTCTTTACAGCACATCTATGGTTTTTTATATGTCTAAAAGATGGATGTTTTATAAAGTTTCTAAAATAAGAAACTTTGTAATTTTTTAATCTCCATCTTTCATCAACTAAATCTATGATTCAATACCACCTAATCCTAATCTCAAAACATAGCTGAAAGCACTTCGACAGCATATCTAGGGTTTACAAAAAGTAAAAGATTGATATTTATAAAGTTTCTAAAATAAGAAACTTTTTATTTCTTCAATCTCTATCCTTCAGCAACTAAATCTAAGATTCAATACCCTCTCATCCTAATCTTAAAACTTAGCAAAAAACTCTTTGACACCATCTCGAGGGTTTCTTATGTCCAAAAGATTGATGTTTTATAAAGTTTCTAAAATAAGAAGCGTTCTATTTTTTCAATCTCCATCCTTCATCAGCTAAATCTAAGATTCAATACCCTCTGATTCTCAACCAAAAATGTGGCTAGAAGTTGGTTGACAACATCTCTAGGGTTTCAATACCATAAAAGGTGGTCCTTCATCAACTAAATCAAAGTTTCAATACCATCTCATCCTAGCTCAAAACATGGCTAAAAGCTTCTTAACACCATCTCTAGGGTCTCCTATTGCTAAAAATTGATGTTTTGAAATGTTTCTAAAATAAAAAACTTTTTATTTTTTCAATCTTCTTACTTTATCAACTAACTCTAAGAATTAATACCATCTCGTCCTGATCTCAAAACTTGGCAAAAAGCTTATTAACACTATCTCAAAGATTTCCCACGTCTAAAAGATGCATGTTTTATAAAGTTTCTAAAATAATAAACTTTCTATTTCCTCAATCTCCATCCTTCATCAACTAAGATTCAATACCATCTAATCGTCATCTCAAAATGTTGCTAAAAGCTCTTTAACACCATCTCTAGGGTTTACTAAGTATAAAACTTTGATGTTTTACAAAGTTTCTAAAATAAGAAACATTTTTTTCTTTCAATCTCCATCATTCAGCAACTTAATCTTAGATTCAGTACCCTCTCATTCTCATCTGAAAACTTTGCTAAAAGCTCATTGACACCATCTCTCGAGTTTCCAATGTCTAAAAGATGGATATTTTATAAAGTTTATAAAATAAGAAACTTTCTAATTTTTCAATATCCATCCTTCATCTGCTAAATCTAAGATTCAATACCATCTCATCATCAATCCAAAACTTGGCTAAACGCTCATTGACACCATCTCTAGGGTCAGCTATGTCTAAACGATGGATTTTATATAAACTTTCTAAAATAAGAAACTTTTTAGTTTTTCAATCTCCATCATTTATCAACAAAATCCAAGATCCAATACCATCACATCCTCATCTCAAAACTTGACTGAAATCTCCTTAACACCATCTCTATGATTTCCTACGTCTAAAAGATGGATATTTTTTAAAGTTTCTAAAACTAGAAACTTTCTACTTTTTCAATTTCCATCTTCCATCAACTAAATCTAAGATTTAAAACCATCTCATCATCATCCCAAAACTTGGCTAAATGCTCTTTGACACCATCTCCAGGGTCTCTTATGTCCAAAGATGGATGTTTTAGAGTTTCTAAAATTAGAATCTTTCTATTTTTTAATTTAATATCCTCTATCAACTAAATCTATGATTCAATACCATCTCATCCTCTTCTACAAAATTGGCTAAAAGCTTCTTTACACCATATTTAGGGTTTTGTATGTCTAAAAGATGGATGTTTTATAAAGTTTCTAAAATAAGAAACTTTGTAATTATTTAATCTCCATCCTTCATCAACTAAATCTTTGATTCAATACCATCTAATCCTCATCTCAAAACTTAGCTATAAGCACTTCGACACCATATCTAAGGTTTACAAAAAGTAAAAGACTGATATTTATAAAGTTTCTAAAATAGAAAACTTTTTATTTCTTCACTCTCTATCCTTCAGCAACTAAATCTAAGATTCAATACCCTCTCATCCTAATCTTAAAACTTGGCAAAAAATTCCTTGACACCATCTCTAGGGTTTGTTATGTCCAAAAGATGGATGTTTTATAAAGTTTCTAAAATAAGAAGCTTTCTATTTTTTCAATCTCCATCCTTAATCAGCTAAATCTAAGATTCAATATCCTCTGATTCTAAACCCAAAACGTGGCTAGAAGTTGGCTGACATCATCTCTAGGGTTTCAATACCATAAAAGGTGGTCCTTCATCAACTAAATCTAAGTTTCAATACCATCTCATCCTCACCTCAAAACATAGCTAAAAGCTCCTTCACACCATCTCTTGGGTCTCCTATGGCTAAAAATTGACGTTTTGTTAGAAACTTTCTATTTTTTCAATCTTCTTACGTTATCAACTAAATCTAAGATTCAGTACCTTCTCGTCCTGATCTCAAAACTTGGCAAAAAGATTATTAACACTATCTCGAGGATTTCCCACGTCTAAAAGATGGATGTTTTATAAAGTTTATAAAATAATAAACTTTCTATTTCTTCAATCTCCATCCTTCATCAACTAAATCTTAGATTCAATACCATCTAATCATCATCTCAAAATGTTGCTAAAAAAGCTCTTTGACACCATCTCTAGGGTTTACTAAGTACAAAAGTTTGAGGTTTTATAAAGTTTCTAAAATAAGAAACATTTTTTTCTTTCAATCTCCATCATTCAGCAACTAAATCTAAGATTCAGTACCCTCTCATTCTAATCTCAAAACTTTGCTAAAAGCTCCTTGACACCATTTTTTTCTTTCAATCTCCATCCTTCTTCAGCTTAATAGAAGATTTAGTACCATCTCATCATCAATCCAAAACTTGGCTAAAAGCTCATTAACACCATCTCTAGGCTCAGCTATGTCTAAACAATGGATGTTATATAAACTTTCTAAAATAAGAAACTTTCTATTTTTTCAATCTCCATCCTTTATCAACAAAATCCAAGATCCAATACCATCACATCCTCACCTCAAAACTTGACTGAAAGCTCCTTAGGATTTCTTACGTCTAAATTATGGATATTTTATAAAGTTTCTAAAACAAGAAACTTTCTACTTTTTCAATCTTCATCTTCCATCAACTAAATCTAAGATTTAAAACCATCTCATCAACATCCCAAAACTTGGCTAAAAGCTCTTTGGCACCATCTCTAGGGTCTCTTATGTCTAAAAGATTGATGTTTTAGAGTTTCTAAAATAAGAAATTTTCTATTTTTTTAATTCAATATCTTCTATCAACTAAATCTAAGATTTAATACCATCTCATCATCTTCTACAAACTTGGCTAAAAGCTTCTTTACACCACATCTAGGGTTTTCTATGTCTAAAAGATGGATGTTTCATAAAGTTTCTAAAATAAAAAAACTTTGTAATTTTTCAATCTCCATCATTCATCAACTAAATCTATGATTCAATACCATCTAATCCTCATCTCAAAACTTAGCTAAAAGCACTTCGACACCATATATCTAGGGTTTACAAAAAGTAAATGATGGAGATTTTATAAAGTTTCTAAAATAAGAAACTTTTCATTTCTTCAATCTCTATCCTTCAGCAACTAAATCTAAGATACAATGCCCTCTCATCCTAATCTTAAAACTTGGCAAAAAACTCCTTGACACCATCTCTAGGGTTTCTTACGTCCAAAAGATGGATGTTTTATAAAGTTTCTAAGATAAGAAGCTTTCTATTCTATCAATCTCCATCCTTCATCAACTAAATCTAAGATTCAACACCCTCAAATTCTCAACCCAAAACGTGGCTAGAAGTTGGTTGACATCATCTCTATGGTTTCAATACCATAAAAGGTGGTCCTTCATCAACTAAATCTAAGTTTCAGTACCATCTCATCCTCACCTCAAAACATGGCTAAAAGCTCATTGACACCATCTCTAGGGACTCCTATGGCTAAAAATTGCTGTTTTGAAAAGTTTCTAAAATAAAAAACTTTCTATTTTTTCAATCTTCTTACTTTATCAACTAAATCTAAGATTCAATACCATCTGGTCATGATCTCAAAACTTGGCAAAAAGCATAATAACACTATCTCGAGGATTTCCCACGTCTAAAAGATGGATGTTTTATAAAGTTTATAAAATAATAAACTTTCTATTTCTTCAATCTCCATCCTTCATGAACTAAATCTAAGATTCAATACCATCTAATCCTCATCTCAAATGTTACTAAAAGCTCTTTGACACCATCTCTAAGGTTTACTAAGTATAAAAGTTTGATGTTTTATAAAGTTTCTAAAATAAGAAACATTTTTTTTCTTTCAATCTCTATCATTCAGCAACTAAATCTAAGATTTAGTACCCTCTCATTCTCATCTCAAAACTTTGGTACAAGCTCCCTGACACCATCTCTCGAGTTTCCAATGTCTAAAAGATGGATGTTTTATAAAGTTTCTAAAAGAAGAAACTTTCTATTTTTTCAATCTCCATCCTTAACAGCTAAATCTAAGATTCAATACCATCTCATCATCAATAAAAAACTTGCCTAAAAGCTCATTGACACCATCTTTAGGGTCAGCTATGTCTAAACGATGGATGTTATATAAACTTTCTAAAATAAGAAACTTTCTATTTTTTCAATCCATCCTTTCTCAACAAAATCCAAGATCCAATACCATCACATCGTCATCTCAAAACTTGACTGAAAGCTCCTTAACACCATCTCCAGGATTTCGTATATCTAAAATATGGATATTTTATAAAGTTTCTAAAACAAGAAACTTTCAACTTTTTCAATCTCCATCTTCCATCAACTTAATCTAAGATTTAAAACCATCTCATCATCATCCCAAAACTTGGCTAAAAGCTCTTTGACACCATCTCCAAGGTCTCTATTGTCTAGAAGATGGATGTTTTAGAGTTTCTAAAATAAGAATTTTTCTATTTTTTAATTCAATATCCTCTATCAACTAAATCTAAGATTCAATACCATCTCATCATCTTCTACACACTTGGCTAAAAGCTTCTTTACACCACATCTAGGGTTTTCTATGTCTAAAAGATGGATGTTTTATAAAGTTTCTAAAATAAGAAACTTTGTAATTTTTCATTCTCCATCCTTCATCAACTAAATCTATGATTCAATATCATCCTATCCTCATCTCAAAACTTAGCCAAAAGCACTTCGATACCGTATCTAGGGTTTACAAAAAGTAAAAGATTGATATTTATAAAGTTTCTAAGATAAGAAACTTTTTATTTCTTCAATCTCTATCCTTCAGCAACTAAATCTAAGATTCAATACCCTCTCATCCTAATCTTAAAACTTGGCGAAAAACTCGTTGACACCATCTCTAGGGTTTCTTATGTCCAAAAGATGAATGTTTTATAAAGTTTCTAAAATAAGAAGCTTTCTATTTTTTCAATTTCCATCCTTCATTAGTTAAATGTAAGATTCAACACCCTCTGATTCTCAACCCAAAACGTGGCTAGAAGTTGGTGGACATCATCTCTAGGGTTTTAATACCATAAAAGGTGGTCCTTCACCAACTAAATCTAAGTTTCAATACCATCTCATCCTCAGCTCAAAACATGGCTAAAAGCTCTTTGACACCATCTCTAGGATCTCCTATGTCTAAAAATTGATGTTTTGAAAAGTTTCTAAAATAAGAAATTTTCTATTTTTCAATCTTCTTACTATATCAACTAAATCTAAGATTCAATACCATCTCGTCCTGATCTCAAAACTTAACCAAAAGCTTATTAACACTATCTCGAGGATTTCCCACTTCTAAAAGATGGATATTTTATAAAGTTTCTAAAACAATAAACTTTCTATTTCTTCAATCTCCATCCTTCATCAACTAAATCTAAGATTCAATACCATCTAATCATAATCTCAAAATGTTTCTAAAAGCTCTTTGACACTATATCTAGGGTTTACTAAGTGTAAAAGTTTGATGTTTTATAAAGTTTCTAAAATAGGAAACTTTTTTTTCTTTCAATCTCCATCATTCAGCAACTAAATCGAAGATTCAGTACCCTCTCTTTCTCATCTCAAAACTTTGCTAAAAGGTCCTTGACACCATCTCTCGAGTTTCCAATGTCTTAAAGATTGATGTTTTATAAAGGTTCTAAAATAAGAAACTTTCTAGAGGAGAGGGCCCGGCAATCATACCACCGCGGTTCCGCGAAATCTATTTCAGTAGAGCGTATGATGTCGATGGCCCGAACGAGTTGGTGATACGCCCCATCCACCAGTCAAGGATATCTAGGCATTGCATACCCTTTCCTCTCTTTTCACCACTCATGTCTCAACTCCTCGCCAGGGACACGAATGAAGCAGCCGTAGAGACACTTTTGAATTGCGAGGTACCATTACGAGCTCAATATATACGAGTGTCTATTTTTTCAATCTCCATCCTTCATCAACTAAATCTAAGATTCAATACCATCTCATCATCAATCCAAAACTTGGGTAAAAGCTCATTGACACCATCTCTAGGATCGGCTATGTCTAAACGATCAATGTTAAATCTATTTTTTCTATTTTTTATAAAGGTTCTAAAATAAGAAACTTTCTATTTTTTCAATCTCCATCCTTTATCAACAAAATCCAAGATCATATACCATCACATCCTCATCTCAAAACTTGACTGAAAGCTCCTTAACACCATCTCTAGGATTTCCTATGTCTAAAAGATGGTTATTTTATAAAGTTTCTAAAACAAGAAACTTTCTACTTTTTCAATCTCCATCTTCAATCAACTAAATCTATGATTTAAAACCATCTCATCATCATCCCAAAACTTGGCTAAAAGCTCTTTGACACCTTCTCCAGGGTCTCTTATGTCTAAAAGATAGATGTTTTAATTCAATATCCTCTATCAACTAAATCTAAGATTCAATACCATATAATACTCTTCTACAAACTTGGCTAAAAGCTTCTTTACACCACATCTAGGGTTTTCTATGTTTAAAAGATGGATGTTTTATAAAGTTTCTAAAATAAGAAACTTTGTAATTTTTCAATCTCCATCCTTCATCAACTAAATCTATGATTTAATACCATCTAATCTTCATCTCAAAAAATAGCTAAAAGCACTTCGAAACCATATCTAGGGTTTACAAAAAGTAAAAGATTGATATTTATAAAGTTTCTAAAATAAGAAACTTTTTATTTCTTCAATCTCTATCCTTCAGAAACTAAATCTAAGATTCAATACCCTCTCATCCTAATCTTAAAAGTTGGCAAAAAACTCCTTGACACCATCTCTAGGATTTCTTATATCCAAAAGATGGAAGTTTTATAAAGTTTCTAAAATAAGAAGCTTTCTATTTTTTCAATCTCCACCCTTCATCAGCTAAATCTAAGATTCAATACCCTCTGATCCACAACCCAAAACGTAGCTAGAAGTTGGTTGACATCATCTCTAAGGTTTCAATACCATAAAACGTGGTCTTTCATCAACTAAATCTAAGTTTCAATACCATCTCATCCTCATCTCAAAACATGGCTAGAAGGTCCTTGACCCCATCTCTAGGGTCTCTCCTATGGCTAAAAATTAATGTTTTGAAAAGTTTTTAAAATAAGAAACTTTCAATTTTTTCAATCTCCTTGCTTTATCAACTAAATCTTAGATTCAATACCATCTTGTCCTGATCTCGAAACTTGGCAAACATCTTATTAACACTATCTCGAGGATTTTCCACGTCTAAAAGATTGATGTTTTATAAAGTTTCTAAACTATTAAACTTTCTATTTCTTCAATCTCCAACCTTCATCAACTAAATCTAAGATTCAATACCATCTAATCCTCATCTCAAAATGTTGCTAAAAGCTCTTTGACACCTCTTCTAGGGTTTACTAAGTATAAAAGTTTGATGTTTTATAAAGTTTCTAAAATAGGAAACTTTTTTTTCTTTCAATCTCCATCATTCAGCAACTAAATCTAAGATTCAGTACCCTCTCATTCTCATCTCACAACTTTGCTAAAAGCACCTTGGCACCATCTCTCGAGTTTCCAATGTCTCAAAGATGGATGTTTTATAAATGTTCTAAAATAAGAAACTTTCTATTTTTTCAATCTCCATCCTTCATCCGCTAAATCTAAGATTCAATACCATCTCATCATCAATCCAAAACTTGGCTAAAAGCTCATTCACACCATCTCTAGGGTCAGCTATGTCTAAACGATGGATGTTATATAAACTTTCTATTTTTTCAATCTCCATCCTTTATCAACAAAATCCAAGATCCAATACCATCACATCCTCATCTCAAAACTTGACTGAAAGCTCCTTAACACCATCTCTAGGATTTCCTATGTCTAAAAGATGGATATTTTATAAAGTTTCTCAAACAAGAAACTTTCTAATTTTTCAATCTCCATCTTTCATCAACTAAATCTAAGATTTAAAACCATCTCATCATCATCCCAAAACTCGGCTAAAAGCTCTTTGACACCATCTCCAGGGTCTCTTATGTCTCGAAGATGGATGTTTTAGAGTTTCTAAAATAAGAAACTTTCTATTTTTTAATTCAATATCCTATATCAACTAAATCTAAGATTCAATACCATCCATCATCTTCTACAAACTTGGCTAAAAGCTTCTTTACACCACATCTAGGGTTTTCTATGTCTAAAAGACGGATGTTTTATAAAGTTTCTAAAATAAGAAAATTTATAATTTTTCAATCTCCATCCTTCATCAACTAAATCTATGATTCAATACCACCTAATCCTCATCTCAAAACTTAGCTAAAATCACTTCGACGCCATATCTAGGGTTTACAAAAAGTAAAAGATTGATATTTATAAAGTTTCTAAAATAAGAGACTTTTTATTTCTTGAATCTCTATCCTTCAGCAACTAAATCTAAGATTCAATACCTTCTCATCCTAATCTTAAAACTTAGCAAAAAACTCCTTCACACCATCTTTAGGGTTTCTTATGTCCAAAAGATGGAGGTTTTATAAAGTTTCTAAAAGAAGAAGTTTTCTATTTTTTCAATCTCCATCCTTCATCAGCTAAATCTAAGATTCAATACCATCTGATCATCATCCCAAAACGTGGCTAGAAGTTGGTTGACATCATCTCTAGGGTTTCAATACCATAAAAGGTGATCCTTTTATCAACTAAATCTAAGTTTCAATACCATCTCATCCTCACCTCAAAACATGGCTAAAAGCTCCTTGACCCCATCTCTAGGGTCTCCTATGGCTAAAAATTGATGTTTTGAAAAGTTTCTATGATAAGAAACTTTCTATTTTTTCAATCTTTTTACTTTATCAACTAAATCTAAGATTCAATATCATCTCGTCCTAATCTCAAAACTTGGCAAAAAGCTTATTAACACTATCTGGAGGATTTGCCACGTTTAAAACATGAATGTTTTATAAAGTTTCTAAAATAATAAACTTTCTATTTCTTCAATCTCCATCCTTCATCAACTAAATCTAAGATTCAATATCATCTAATCCTCATCTCAAAATGTTGCTAAAAGCTCTTTGACACCATCTCTAGGGTTTACTAAGTATAAGAGTTTGTTGTTTTATAAAGTTTTCTAAAATAGAAAACTTTTTTTTCTTTCAATCTCCATCATTTAGCAACTAAATCTAAGATTCAGTACCCTCTCATTCTCATCTCAAAACTTTGCTAAAAGCTCCTTGACACCATCTCTCGAGTTTGCAATCTCTCAAAGATGAATGTTTTATAAAGTTTCTAAAATAAGAAATTTTCTACTTTTTCAATCTCCATCCTTCATCAGCTAAATCTAAGATTCAATATCATCTCATCATCAATCCAAAACTTGGCTAAAAGCTCCTTGACACAATCTCTAGGGTCAGCTATGTCTAAACGATGGATGTTATATAAACTTTCTATTTTTTCAATCTTTATCCTGTGTCAACAAAATCCAAGATCCAATACCATCACATCCTCGTCTCAAAACATGACTGAAAGCTCCTTAACACCATATCTAGGATTTCCTATGTCTAAAAGATGGATATTTTATAAAGTTTCTAAATAAGAAACTTTCTACTTTTTCAATCTCCATCTTCCATCAACTAAATCTAAGATTTAAAACCATCTCATCATCATCCCAAAACTTGGCTAAAAGCGCTTTGACACCTTCTCCAGGGTCTCTTATGTCTAAAAGATGGATGTTTTAGAATTTCTAAAATAAGAAACTTTTTATTTTTTAATTCAATATCCACTATCAACTAAATCAAAGATTCAATACCAACTCATCCTCTTCTACAAACTTAGCTAAAAGTTTATTTACACTACATCTAGGGTTTTCTATATCTAAAAGATTGATGTTTTATAAAGTTTCTAAAATAAGAAACTTTGAAATTTCTCAATCTCCATCCTTCATCAACTAAATCTATGATTCAATACCACCTAATCCTCATCTCAAAACTTAGCTAAAAGCACTTCGACACCATATCTAGGGTTTACAAAAAGTAAAAGATTGATATTTATAAAGTTTCTAAAATAAGAAACTTTTTATTTCTTCAATCTCTATCCTTCAACAACTAAATCTAAGATTCAATACCCTCTCATCCTAATCTTAAAACTTGGCAAAAAAATCCTTGACACCATCTCTAGGGTTTCTTATGTCCAAAAGATTGATGTTTTATTAAGTTTCTAAAATAAGAAACTTTCTATTTTTTCAATCTCCATCCTTCATCGGCTAAATCTAAGAGTCAATACCCTCGGATCCCCTACCCAAAATGTGGCTAGAAGTTGGTTGACATCATCTCTAGAGTTTCAATACCATAAAAGGTGGTCCTTCATCAACTAAATCTAAGTTTCAATACCATCTCATCCTCACCTCAAAACATGCGTAAAAGCTCATTAACCCCATCTCTAGGGTCTCCTATGGCTAAAAATTGATGTTTAAAAAATTTCTAACATAAGAAACTTTCTATTTTTTCAATTTTCTTGCTTTATCAACTAAATCTAAGATTCAATACCATCTCGTCCTGATCTCAAAACTTGGCAAAAAGCTTATTAACACTATTTCGAGGATTTTCCACGTCTAAAAGATGGATGTTTTATAAAGTTTCTAAAATAATAAACTTTCTATTTCTTCAATCTGCATCTTTCATCAACTAAGTCTTAGATTTAATACCATCTAATCCTCATCTCAAAATGTTGCTAAAAGCCCTTTAACACCATCTCTAGGGTTTACTAAGCATAAAAGTTTGTTGTTTTATAAAGTTTCTAAAATAGGAAACTTTTTTTTTCATTCCGCATCATTCAGCAACTAAATCTAAGATTCAGTACCCTCTCATTCTCATCTCAAAACTTTGCTAAAAGCTCCTTGACACCATCTCTCGAGTTTCCAATGTCTCAATGATGGATGTTTTATAAAGTTTCTAAAATAAGAAACTTTCTATTTTTTCAATCTCCATCCTTCATCAGCTAAATCTAAGATTCAATACCATCTTATCATCAATCCAAAACTTGGCTAAAAGTTCATTGACACCATCGCTAGGGTCAGCTATGTCTAAACGATGGATGTTATATAAACTTTCTATTTTTTCAATCTCGATCATTTATAAACAAAATCTAAGATCCAATACCATCACATCCTCATCTCAAAACTTGACTGAAAGCTCTTTAACACCATATCTAGGATTCCCTATGTCTAAAAGATGGATATTTTATAAAGTTTCTAAAACAAGAACTACTTTTTCAATCTCCATCTTCCATCAACTAAATCTAGGATTTAAAACCATCTCATCATCATCCCAAAACTTGGCTAAAAGCACTTTGAGACCATCTCCAGGGTCTCTTTTGTCTAAAAGATGGATGTTTTAGAGTTTCTAAAATAAGAAACTTTTTATTTTTTAATTCAATATCCTCTATCAACTAAATCTAAGATTCAATACCATCTCATCCTCTTCTACAAACTTGGCTAAAAGCTTCTTTACACCACATCTAGGGTTTTGTATGTCTAAAAGATGGATGTTTTATAAAGTTCTTAAAATAAGAAACTTTGTAATTTTTCAATTCCATCCTTGATCAATTAAATCTATGATTCAATACCTCCTAATCCTCATCTCAAAACTTAGCTAAAAGCACTTCGACACCATATCTAGGGTTTACAAAAAGTAAAAGATTGATATTTATAAAATTTCTAAAATAAGAAATTTTTTATTTCTTCAATCTCTATCCTTCAGCAACTAAATCTAAGATTCAATACCCTCTCATCCTAATGTTAAAACTTGGAGAAAAAGTCCTTGACACCATCTCTAGGGTTTCTTATGTCCAAAAGATGGATGTTTTTTAAAGTTTCTAAAATAAGAAGTTTTCTATTTTTGCAATCTCCTTCCTTCATCTGCTAAATCTAAGATTCAATACCCTCTGATTCTCAACCCAAAACGTGGCTTGAAGTTGGTTGACATTATCTCTAGGGTTTCAAAACCATAAAAGGTGGTCCTTCATCAACTAAATCTAAGTTTCAATATTATCTCATCCTCACCTCAAAACATGGCTAAAAGCTCCTTCACCCCATCTCTAGGGTCTCCTATGGCTAAAAATTGATGTTTTGAAAAGTTTCTAAAATAAGAAACTTTCTATTTTTTCAATCTTCTTACTTTATCAACTAAATCTAAGATTCAATTCCATCTCGTCCTGATCTCAAAACTTGGCAAAAAGCATATTAACACTATCTCGAGGATTATCCCACGTCTAAAAGATGGATGTTTTATAAAGTTTCTAAAATAATAAACTTTCTATTCCTTCATCAACTAAATCTAAGATTAAATACCATCTAATCCTCTTCTCAAAATGTTGCTAAAAGCTCTTTCACCCAATCTCTAGGGTTTACTAAGTATAAAAGTTTGACGTTTTATAGAGTTTCTAAAATAGGAAACTTTTTTTCCTTCAATCTCCATCATTCAGCATCTAAATCAAAGATTCAGTACCCTCTCATTCTCATCTAAAAACTTTGCTAAAAGCTCCTTGATAACATCTCTCGAGTTTCCTTTGTCTCAAAGATAGATGTTTTGTAAAGTTTCTAAAATAAGAAACTTTCAATTTTTTCAATCTCCATCCTTCATCAGCAAACTCTAAATTCAACAAAATCTCAACATCAATCCAAAACTTGGCTAAAAGCTCATTGACACCATCTCTAAGGTCAGCTATGTCTAAACGATGGATGTTATATAAACTTTCTATATTTTCAATCTCCATCCTTCACCAAAAAAATCCAAGATCCAATACCATCATCACATCCTCATCTCGAGGATTTCCCACGTCTAAAAGATGGATATTTTATAAAGTTTCTAAAATAATAAACTTTCTATTTCTTCAATCTCCATCCTTCATCAACTAAATCTAAGATTCAATACCATCTAATCCTCATCTCAAAATGTACTTAAAAGCTCTTTGACCCCATCTCTAGGGTTTACTAAGTATAAAAGTTTGACGTTTTATAAAGTTTCTAAAATAGGAAACTTTTTTTTTCTTCAATCTCCATCATTCAGCATCTAAATCATAGATTCAGTACCCTCTCATTCTCATCTCAAAACTTTGCTAAAAGATCCTTAACACTATCTCTCGAGTTTCCAATGTCTCAAAGATGGATGTTTTGTAAAGTTTCTAAAATAAGAAACTTTCAATTTTTTCAATCTCCATCCTTCATCAGCTAAATCTAAGATTCAACACCATCTCATCATCAGTCCAAAACTTGGCTAAAAGCTCATTGACACCATCTCTAGGGTCAGCTATGTCTAAACGATGGATGTTATATAAACTTTTTATATTTTCAATCTCTATCCTTTATCAACAATATCCAAGATCCAATACCATCACATCCTAATCTCAAAACTTGACTGAAAGCTCCTTAACACCATCTCTAGGATTTCCTATGTCTAAAAGATGGATATTTTATAAAGTTTGTAAAACAAGAAACTTTCTACTTTTTCAATCTCCATCTTCTATCAACTAAATCTAAGATTTAAAACCATCTCATCATAATCCCAAAACTTGGCTAAAAGTTCTTTGACACCATCTCCAGGGTCTCTTATGTCTAGAAGATGGATGTTTTAGAGTTTCTAAAGTAAGAAACTTTGTATTTTTTAATTCAATGTCCTCTATCAACTAAATCTAAGATTCAATACCATCTCATCATCTTCTACAAACTTGGCTAAATGCTTCTTTACACCAGATCTAGGGTTTTATATGTCTAAAAGATTAATGTTTTATAAAGTTTCTAAATTAAGAAACTCTGTAATTTTTTAATCGCCATCCTTCATCAACTAAATCTATGATTCAATACCACCTAATCCTCATCTCAAAACGTAGCTAAAAGCACTTCGACACCATATCTAGGGTTTACAAAAAGTAATAGGTTGATATTTATAAAGTTTCTAAAATAAGAAACTTTTTATTTCTTCAATCTCTATCATTCAGCAACTAAATCTAAGATTCAATACCCTCTCATCCTAAACTTAACTCAGGAGGGTGTGGCTCTTTGGCGTAAAGTCATGGGTATGCTCACCAGTGACGAGCGTTCGAATCACCCCTTGTTCAACCGATGCGCGTGGTCTACCGGGTGCCTGCGTGCATCCCTAGGGACTAGTCCCGCCCCACGAAGTAGGGTGCGGATACCCTATGGCATAAAAAATAAATCTTAAAACTTGGCAAAAACGTCCTTGACACCATCTCTAGGGTTTCTTATGTCCAAAAGATGGATTTTTTTATAAAGTTTCTAAAATAATAAGCTTTCATAAAAGGTGGTCCTTCATCAACTAAATCTAAGTTTCAATATTATCTCATCTTCACCTCAAAACATGGCTAAAAGCTCCTTGACCCCATCTCTAAGGTCCCCTATTGCTAAAAATTGATGTTTTGAAAAGTTTCTAAAATAAGAAATTTTCTATTTTTTCAATCTTCTTACTTTATCAACTAAATCTAAGATTCAATACCATCTCGTCCTGATCTCAAAACTTGGCAAAAAGCATATTAACACTATCTCGAGAATTTCCCACGTCTAAAAGATGGATGTTTTATAAAGTTTCTAAAATAATAAACTTTCTATTTCTTCAGTCTCCCTTCTTCATCAACTAAATCTAAGATTCAATACCATCTAATCCTCATCTCAAAATGTTGCTAAAAGCTCTTTCACCCCATCTCTAGGGTTTACTAAGTATAAAAGTTTGACGTTTTATAAAGTTTCTAAAATAGGAAACTTTTTTTCCTTCAATCTCCATCATTCAGCAACTAAATCAAAGATTCAGTACCCTCTCATTCTCATCTCAAAACTTTGCTAAAAGATCCTTGATACCATCTCTCGAGTTTCCAATGTCTCAAAGATGGATGTTTTGTAAAGTTTCTAAAATAAGACTCTTTCAATTTTTTCAATCTCCGTCCCTCATCAGCTAAATCTAAGATTCAACACCATCTCATCATCAATCCAAAACTTGGCTAAAAGCTTATTGACACCATCTCTAGGGTCAGCTATGTCTAAACGATGGATGTTATATAAACTTTCTATATTTTCAATCCCCATCCTTTATCAACAAAATCTAAGATCCAATACCTTCACATCCTCATCTCAAAACTTGACTGAAAGCTTCTTAACACCATCTCTAGGATTTCCTATGTCTAAAAGATGGATATTTTGTAAAATTTCTAAAACAAGAAACTTTCTACTTTTTCAATCTCCATCTTCTATCAACTAAATCTAAGATTTAAAACTATCTCATCATTATCACAAAACTTGGCTAAAAGCTCTTTAACACCATCTCCAGGGTCTCTTATGTCTAGAAGAAGTATGTTTTAAAGTTTCTAAAGTAAGAAACTTTCTATTTTTTAATTCAATATCCTCTATCAACTAAATCTAAGATTCAATACCATCTCATCCTCTTCTACAAACTTGGCTAAATGCTTCTTTACACCACATTTAGGGTTTTCTATGTCTAAAAGATGGATGTTTGATAAAGTTTCTAAAATAAGAAACTTTGTAATTTTTCAATCTCCATCCTTCATCTACTAAATCTATGATTCAATACCACCTAATCCTCATCTTAAAACTTAGCTAAAAGCACTTCGACACCATATCTAGGGCTTACAAAAAGTAAAAGATTGATATTTAAAAAGTTTCTAAAATAAGAAACTTTTTATTTCTTCAATCTCTATCCTTCAGCAACTAAATCTAAGATTCAATACCCTCTCATCCTAATCTTAAAACTTGGCAAAAAAGTCCTTGACACCATCTCTAGGGTTTCTTATGTCCAAAAGATGGATGTTTTATAAAGTTTCTAAAATAACAAGCTTTCTATTTTTTCAATCTCCTTCCTTCATCAGCTAAATCTAAGATTCAATACCCTCTGATTCTCAACCTAGAACGTGGCTAGAAGTTGGTTGACATCATCTATAGGGTTTCAATACCATAAAAGGTGGTTCTTCATCAACTAAATCGACGTTTCAATACCATCTCATCCTCACCTCAAAACATGGCTAAAAGCTCCATGACCCCATCTCTAGGGTCTCCTATGGCTAAAAATTGATGTTTTGAAATGTTTCTAAAATAAGAAACTTTCTATTTTTTCAATCTTCTTACTTTATCACTAAATCTAAGATTCAATACCATCTCATCCTGATCTCAAAACTTGGCAAAAAGCTTATTAGCACTTTCTCTAGGATTTCCCACGTCTAAAAGATGGATGTTTTATAAAGTTTCTAAAATAATAAACTTTCTATTTCTTCAATCTCCATCCTTCATCAACTAAAACTAAGATTCAATACCATCTAATCCTCATCTCAAAATGTTGCTAAAAGGTCTTTCACACCATCTCTAGGGTTTACTAAGTATTAAAGTTTGATGTTTTATAAAGTTTCTAAAATAGGAAACTTTTTTTTCTTTCAATCTCCATCATTCAGCAACTAATTCTAAGATTCAGTACCCTCTCATTCTCATCTCAAAACTTTGCTAAAAGCTCCTTGACACCATCTCTCGAGTTTCCAATGTCTAAAAGATGGATGTTTTTTAAAGTTTCAAAAATAAGAAACTTTCAATTTTTTCAATCTCCGTCCTTCATCAGCTAAATCTAAGATTCAACACCATCTCATCATCAATCCAAAACTTGGCTAAAAGCTCATTGACACCATCTCTAGGGTCAGCTATGTCTAAACGATAGATGTTATATAAACTTTCTATTTTTTCAATCTTGATCCTTTATAAACAAAATCCAAGATCCAAGACCATAACATCCTCATCTCAAAACTTGACTGAAAGCTCTTTAACACCATATCTAGGATTTACTATGTCTAAAGGTGGATATTTTATAAAGTTTCTAAAACAAGAAACTTTCTACTTTTTCAATCTCCATCTTCAATCAACTAAATCTAAGATTTAAAACCATCTCATCATCATCCCAAAACTTGGCTAAAAGCGGTTTGACACCATCTCCAGGGTCTCTTATGTCTAAAAGATGGGTGTTTTAGAATTTCTAAAATAAGAAACTTTCTATTTTTTAATTCAATATCTTCTATCAACTAAATAAAAGATTCAATACCATCGCATCCTCTTCTACAAACTTGGCTAAAACCTTCTTTACACTACATCTAGGGTTTTCTATGTCTAAAAGATGGATGTTTTATAAAGTTTCTAAAATAAAAAACTTTTTAATTTTTCAATCTCCATCTTTCATCAACTAAATCTATGATTCAATACCACCTAATCCTAATCTCAAAACTTAGCTAAAAGCACTTCGACACCATATCTAGGGTTTACAAAAAGTAAAAGATTGATATTTATAAAAATTTTAAAATAAGAAACTTTTTATTTCTTCAATCTCTATTCTTCAGCAACTAAATCTAAGATTCAATACCCTCTTATCCTAATCTTAAAACTTGGCAAAAAACTCCTTGACACCATCTCTAGGGTTTCTTATGTCCAAAAGATGGATGTTTTATAAAGTGTCTAAAATAAGAAGCTTTCTATTTTTTCAATCTCCATCCTTCATCGGCTAAATCTAAGATTCAATACCCTCTGATCCTCAACCGAAAACGTGGCTAGAAGTTGGTTGACATCATCTCTAGGGTTTTAATACCATAAAAGGTGGTCCTTCATCAACTAAATCTAAGTTTCAATACCATCTCATCCTCACCTCAAAACATGGCTAAAAGTTCTTTGACCCCATCTCTAGGGTCTCCTATGGCTAAAAATTGATGTTTTGAAAAGTTTCTAAAAGCTCATTGACACCATCTCTAGGGTCAGCTATGTCTAAACGATGGATGTTATATAAACTTTCTATATTTTCAATCTCCATCTTTTATCAACAAAATTCAAGATCCAATACGATCACATCCTTATCTCAAAACTTGACTGAAAGCTCCTTAACACCATCTCTAGGATTTCCTATGTCTAAAAGATGGATATTTTATAAAGTTTGTAAAACAAGAAACTTTCTACTTTTTCAATCTCCATCTTCCATCAACTAAATCTAAGATTTAAAACCATCTATTCATCATCCCAAAACTTGGCTAAAAGCACTTTGACACCATCTCCAGGGTCTCTTATATCTAGAAGATGGAAGTTTTAGAGTTTCTAAAGTAAGAAACTTTCTATTTTTTAATTCAATATCCTCTATCAACTAAGTCTAAGATTCAATACCATATCATCCTCTTCTACAAACTTGGCTAAAAGCTTCTTTACACCACATCTAGGGTTTTCTATGTCTAAAAGATGGATGTTTTGTAAAGTTTTTAAAATAAGAAACTTTGTAATTTTTCAATCTCCATCCTTCATCAACTAAATCTATGATTCAATACCTCCTAATCCTCATCTCAAAACTTAGCTAAAAGCACTTCGACACCATATTTAGGGTTTACAAAAAGTAAAATATTGATATTTATAAAGTTTCTAAAAAAGAAACTTTTTATTTCCTCAATCTCTATCCTTCAGCAACTAAATCTAAGATTTAATACCCTCTCATCCTAATCTTAAAACTTGGCAAAAAAATCCTTGACACCATCTGTAGGGTTTCTTATGTCCAAAAGATGGATGTTTTATAAAGTTTCTAAAATAAGAAGCTTTCTATTTTTGCAATCTCCTTCCTTCATCTGCTAAATCTAAGATTCAATACCCTCTGATTCTCAACACAAAACGTGGCTAGAAGTTGGTTGACATCATCTCTAGGGTTTCAATACCATAAAAGGTGGTCCTTCATCAACTAAATCTAAGTTTCAATACCATCTCATCCTCACCTCAAAACATTGCTAAAAGCTCCTTTACCCCCATCTCTAGGGTCTCCTATGGCTAAAAATTGATGTTTTAAAAGTTTCTAAAATAAGAAACTTTCTATTTTTTCAATCTTCTTACATTATCAACTAAATCTAAGATTCAATTCCATCTCGTCCTGATCTCAAAACTTGGCAAAAAGCATATTAACACTATCTTGAGGATTTCCCACGTCTAAAAGATGGATGTTTTATAAAGTTTTTAAAATAATAAACTTTCTATTCCTTCATAAACTAAATCTAAGATTCAATACCATCTAATCCTCTTCTAGAAATGTTGCTAAAAGCTCTTTGACCCAATCTCTAGGGTTTACTAAGTATTAAAGTTTGATGTTTTATAAAGTTTCTAAAATAGGAAACTTTTTTTTCTTTCAATCTCCATCATTCAGCAACTAATTCTAAGATTCAGTACCCTCTCATTCTCATCTCAAAACTTTGCTAAAAGCTCCTTGACACCATCTCTCGAGTTTCCAATGTCTAAAAGATGGATGTTTTTTAAAGTTTCAAAAATAAGAAACTTTCAATTTTTTCAATCTCCGTCCTTCATCAGCTAAATCTAAGATTCAACACCATCTCATCATCAATCCAAAACTTGGCTAAAAGCTCATTGACACCATCTCTAGGGTCAGCTATGTCTAAACGATAGATGTTATATAAACTTTCTATTTTTTCAATCTTGATCCTTTATAAACAAAATCCAAGATCCAAGACCATAACATCCTCATCTCAAAACTTGACTGAAAGCTCTTTAACACCATATCTAGGATTTACTATGTCTAAAGGTGGATATTTTATAAAGTTTCTAAAACAAGAAACTTTCTACTTTTTCAATCTCCATCTTCAATCAACTAAATCTAAGATTTAAAACCATCTCATCATCATCCCAAAACTTGGCTAAAAGCGGTTTGACACCATCTCCAGGGTCTCTTATGTCTAAAAGATGGGTGTTTTAGAATTTCTAAAATACGAAACTTTCTATTTTTTAATTCAATATCTTCTATCAACTAAATAAAAGATTCAATACCATCGCATCCTCTTCTACAAACTTGGCTAAAACCTTCTTTACACTACATCTAGGGTTTTCTATGTCTAAAAGATGGATGTTTTATAAAGTTTCTAAAATAAAAAAAATTTTAATTTTTCAATCTCCATCTTTCATCAACTAAATCTATGATTCAATACCACCTAATCCTAATCTCAAAACTTAGCTAAAAGCACTTCGACACCATATCTAGGGTTTACAAAAAGTAAAAGATTGATATTTATAAAAATTTTAAAATAAGAAACTTTTTATTTCTTCAATCTCTATTCTTCAGCAACTAAATCTAAGATTGAATACCCTCTTATCCTAATCTTAAAACTTGGCAAAAAACTCCTTGACACCATCTCTAGGGTTTCTTATGTCCAAAAGATGGATGTTTTATAAAGTGTCTAAAATAAGAAGCTTTCTATTTTTTCAATCTCCATCCTTCATCGGCTAAATCTAAGATTCAATACCCTCTGATCCTCAACCGAAAACGTGGCTAGAAGTTGGTTGACATCATCTCTAGGGTTTTAATACCATAAAAGGTGGTACTTCATCAACTAAATCTAAGTTTCAATACCATCTCATCCTCACCTCAAAACATGGCTAAAAGTTCTTTGACCCCATCTCTAGGGTCTCCTATGGCTAAAAATTGATGTTTTGAAAAGTTTCTAAAAGCTCATTGACACCATCTCTAGGGTCAGCTATGTCTAAACGATGGATGTTATATAAACTTTCTATATTTTCAATCTCCATCTTTTATCAACAAAATCCAAGATCCAATACGATCACATCCTTATCTCAAAACTTGACTGAAAGCTCCTTAACACCATCTCTAGGATTTCCTATGTCTAAAAGATGGATATTTTATAAAGTTTGTAAAACAAGAAACTTTCTACTTTTTCAATCTCCATCTTCCATCAACTAAATCTAAGATTTAAAACCATCTCATCATCATCCCAAAACTTGGCTAAAAGCACTTTGACACCATCTCCAGGGTCTCTTATATCTAGAAGATGGAAGTTTTAGAGTTTCTAAAGTAAGAAACTTTCTATTTTTTAATTCAATATCCTCTATCAACTAAGTCTAAGATTCAATACCATATCATCCTCTTCTACAAACTTGGCTAAAAGCTTCTTTACACCACATCTAGGGTTTTCTATGTCTAAAAGATGGATGTTTTGTAAAGTTTTTAAAATAAGAAACTTTGTAATTTTTCAATCTCCATCCTTCATCAACTAAATCTATGATTCAATACCTCCTAATCCTCATCTCAAAACTTAGCTAAAAGCACTTCGACACCATATTTAGGGTTTACAAAAAGTAAAAGATTGATATTTATAAAGTTTCTAAAAAAGAAACTTTTTATTTCCTCAATCTCTATCCTTCAGCAACTAAATCTAAGATTTAATACCCTCTCATCCTAATCTTAAAACTTGGCAAAAAAATCCTTGACACCATCTGTAGGGTTTCTTATGTCCAAAAGATGGATGTTTTATAAAGTTTCTAAAATAAGAAGCTTTCTATTTTTGCAATCTCCTTCCTTCATCTGCTAAATCTAAGATTCAATACCCTCTGATTCTCAACACAAAACGTGGCTAGAAGTTGGTTGACATCATCTCTAGGGTTTCAATACCATAAAAGGTGGTCCTTCATCAACTAAATCTAAGTTTCAATACCATCTCATCCTCACATCAAAACATTGCTAAAAGCTCCTTTACCCCCATCTCTAGGGTCTCCTATGGCTAAAAATTGATGTTTTGAAAAGTTTCTAAAATAAGAAACTTTCTATTTTTTCAATCTTCTTACATTATCAACTAAATCTAAGATTCAATTCCATCTCGTCCTGATCTCAAAACTTGGCAAAAAGCATATTAACACTATCTTGAGGATTTCCCACGTCTAAAAGATGGATGTTTTATAAAGTTTTTAAAATAATAAACTTTCTATTCCTTCATAAACTAAATCTAAGATTCAATACCATCTAATCCTCTTCTAGAAATGTTGCTAAAAGCTCTTTGACCCAATCTCTAGGGTTTACTAAGTATTAAAGTTTGATGTTTTATAAAGTTTCTAAAATAGGAAACTTTTTTTTCTTTCAATCTCCATCATTCAGCAACTAATTCTAAGATTCAGTACCCTCTCATTCTCATCTCAAAACTTTGCTAAAAGCTCCTTGACAGCATCTCTCGAGTTTCCAATGTCTAAAAGATGGATGTTTTTTAAAGTTTCAAAAATAAGAAACTTTCAATTTTTTCAATCTCCGTCCTTCATCAGCTAAATCTAAGATTCAACACCATCTCATCATCAATCCAAAACTTGGCTAAAAGCTCATTGACACCATCTCTAGGGTCAGCTATGTCTAAACGATAGATGTTATATAAACTTTCTATTTTTTCAATCTGGATCCTTTATAAAATAAAATCCAAGATCCAAGACCATAACATCCTCATCTCAAAACTTGACTGAAAGCTCGTTAACACCATATCTAGGATTTACTATGTCTAAAGGTGGATATTTTATAAAGTTTCTAAAACAAGAAACTTTCTACTTTTTCAATCTCCATCTTCAATCAACTAAATCTAAGATTTAAAACCATCTCATCATCATCCCAAAACTTGGCTAAAAGCGGTTTGACACCATCTCCAGGGTCTCTTATATCTAGAAGATGGAAGTTTTAGAGTTTCTAAAGTAAGAAACTTTCTATTTTTTAATTCAATATCCTCTATCAACTAAGTCTAAGATTCAATACCATATCATCCTCTTCTACAAACTTGGCTAAAAGCTTCTTTACACCACATCTAGGGTTTTCTATGTCTAAAAGATGGATGTTTTGTAAAGTTTTTAAAATAAGAAACTTTGTAATTTTTCAATCTCCATCCTTCATCAACTAAATCTATGATTCAATACCTCCTAATCCTCATCTCAAAACTTAGCTAAAAGCACTTCGACACCATATTTAGGGTTTACAAAAAGTAAAAGATTGATATTTATAAAGTTTCTAAAAAAGAAACTTTTTATTTCCTCAATCTCTATCCTTCAGCAACTAAATCTAAGATTTAATACCCTCTCATCCTAATCTTAAAACTTGGCAAAAAAATCCTTGACACCATCTGTAGGGTTTCTTATGTCCAAAAGATGGATGTTTTATAAAGTTTCTAAAATAAGAAGCTTTCTATTTTTGCAATCTCCTTCCTTCATCTGCTAAATCTAAGATTCAATACCCTCTGATTCTCAACACAAAACGTGGCTAGAAGTTGGTTGACATCATCTCTAGGGTTTCAATACCATAAAAGGTGGTCCTTCATCAACTAAATCTAAGTTTCAATACCATCTCATCCTCACCTCAAAACATTGCTAAAAGCTCCTTTACCCCCATCTATAGGGTCTCCTATGGCTAAAAATTGATGTTTTGAAAAGTTTCTAAAATAAGAAACTTTCTATTTTTTCAATCTTCTTACATTATCAACTAAATCTAAGATTCAATTCCATCTCGTCCTGATCTCAAAACTTGGCAAAAAGCATATTAACACTATCTTGAGGATTTCCCACGTCTAAAAGATGGATGTTTTATAAAGTTTTTAAAATAATAAACTTTCTATTCCTTCATAAACTAAATCTAAGATTCAATATCATCTAATCCTCTTCTAGAAATGTTGCTAAAAGCTCTTTGACCCAATCTCTAGGGTTTACTAAGTATAAAAGTTTGACGTTTTATAAAGTTTCTAAAATAAGAAACTTTTTTTTTCGTTCAATCTCCATCATTCAGCATCTAAATCAAAGATTCAGTACCCTCTCATTCTCATCTCAAAACTTTGCTAAAAGCTCCTTGACACCATCTCTCGAGTTTCCTATGTCTCAAAGATGGATGTTTTGTAAAGTTTCTAAAATAAGAAACTTTCAATTTTTTCAATCTCCATCCTTCATCGGCTAAATCTAAATTCAACAACATCTCATTATTAATCCAAAACATGGCTAAAAGTTCATTGACACCATCTCTAGGGTCAGCTATGCCTAAACGATGGATGTTATATAAACTTTCTATATTTTCAATCTCCATCCTTTACCAACAAAATTCAAGATCCAATACAATCACATCCTCATCTCAAAACTTGACTGAAAGCTCCTTAACACCATCTCTAGGAGTTCCTATGTCTAAAAGATGGATATTTTATAAAGTTTGTAAACGAAGAAACTTTCTGCTTTTTCAATTTCCATCTTCCATCTTCCATCAACTAAATCTAATATTTAAAACCATCTCATCATCATCCCAAAACTTGGCTAAAAGCTCTTTGACACCATCTTCAGGGTCTCTTATGTCTAGAAGATGGATGTTTTAGAGTTTCTAAAGTAAGAAACTTTCTATTTTTTAATTCAATATCCTCTATCAACTAAATCTAAGATTCAATACCATATCATCCTCTTCTACAAACTTGGCTAGAAGCTTCTTTACACCACATCTAGGGATTTTTATGTCTAAAAGATGGATGTTTTATAAAGTTTCTAAAATAAGAAACTTTGTAATTTTTCAATCTCCATCCTTCATCAACTAAATCTATGATTAAATTCCACCTAATCCTCATCTCAAAACTTAACTAAAAGCACTTCGACAACATATCTAGGGTTTACAAAAAGTAAAAGATTGATATTTATAAAGTTTCTATAATAAGAAACTTTTTATTTCTTCAATCTCTATCCTTCAGAAAATAAATATAAGATTCAATACCCTCTCATCCTAATCTTATAACTTGGCAAAAAAGTCCTTGACACCATCTCTAGGGTTTCTTATGTCCAAAAGATGGATGTTTTATAAAGTTTCTAAAATAAGAAGCTTTCTATTTTTTCAATCTCCTTCCTTCATCAGCTAAATCTAAGATTCAATACCCTCTGATTCTCAACCCAAAACGTGGCTAGAAGTTGGTTGACATCATCTCTAGGGTTTCAATACCATAAAAGGTGGTCTTCCATCAACTAAATCTAAGTTTCCAAACCATCTCATCCTCAACTCAAAACATGGCTAAAATTTCCTTGACCCCATCTCTAGGGTCTCCTATAGCTAAAAATTGATGTTTTGAAAAGTTTCTAAAATAAGAAATTTTCTATTTTTTCAATCTTCTTACTTTATCAACTAAATCTAAGATTCAATACCATCTCGTCCTGATCTCAAAACTTGGCAAAAACCATATTAACACTATCTCGAGGATTTCTCACGTCTAAATGATGGATGTTTTATAAAGTTTCTAAAATAATAAACTTTCTATTTCTTCAATCTCCATTCTTCATCAACTAAATCTAAGATTCACTACCATCTAATAATCCTCATCTCAAAATGTTGCTAAAAGCTCTTTCCCCCCATCTCTAGGGTTTACTAAGTATAAAAGTTTGACGTTTTATAAAGTTTCTAAAATAGGAAACTTTTTTTTCCTTCAATCTCCATCATTCAGAAACTAAATCAAAGATTCAGTACCCTCTCATTCTCATCTCAAAACTTTGCTAAAAGCTCCGTGACACCATCTCTCGAGTTTCCAATGTCTCAAAGATGGATGTTTTGTAAAGTTTCTAAAATAACAAACTTTCAATTTTTTCAATCTCCGTCCTTCATCAGCTAAATCTAAGATTCAACACCATCTCATCATCAATCCAAAACTTGGCTAAAAGCTCATTGACACCATCTCTAGGGTCAGCTATGTCTAAACGATAGATGTTATATAAACTTTCTATTTTATCAATCTTGATCCTTTATAAACAAAATCCAAGATCCAAGACCATAACATCCTCATCTCAAAACTTGACTGAAAGCTCTTTAACACCATATCTAGGATTTACTATGTCTAAAGGTGGATATTTTATAAAGTTTCTAAAACAAGAAACTTTCTACTTTTTCAATCTCCATCTTCAATCAACTAAATCTAAGATTTAAAACCATCTCATCATCATCCCAAAACTTGGCTAAAAGCGGTTTGACACCATCTCCAGGGTCTCTTATGTCTAAAAGATGGGTGTTTTAGAATTTCTAAAATAAGAAACTTTCTATTTTTTAATTCAATATCTTCTATCAACTAAATAAAAGATTCAATACCATCGCATCCTCTTCTACAAACTTGGCTAAAACCTTCTTTACACTACATCTAGGGTTTTCTATGTCTAAAAGATGGATGTTTTATAAAGTTTCTAAAATAAAAAACTTTTTAATTTTTCAATCTCTATCCTTCATCAACTAAATCTATGATTCAATACCACCTAATCCTAATCTCAAAACTTAGCTAAAAGCACTTCGACATATCTAGGGTTTACAAAAAGTAAAATATTGATATTTATAAAAATTTTAAAATAAGAAACTTTTTATTTCTTCAATCTCTATCCTTCAGGAACTAAATCTAAGATTCAATACCCTCTTATCCTAATCTTAAAACTTGGCAAAAAACTCCTTCACACCATCTCTAGGGTTTCTTATGTCCAAAAGATGGATGTTTTATAAAGTGTCTAAAATAAGAAGCTTTCTATTTTTTCAATCTCCATCCTTCATCGGCTAAATCTAAGATTCAATACCCTCTGATCCTCAACTCAAAACGTGGGTAGAAGTTGGTTGACATCATCTCTAGGGTTTTAATACCATAAAAGGTGGTCCTTCATCAACTAAATCTAAGTTTCAATACCATCTCATCCTCACCTCAAAACATGGCTAAAAGTTCCTTTACCCCATCTCTAGGGTCTCCTATGGCTAAAAATTGATGTTTTGAAAAGTTTCTAAAAGCTCATTGACACCATCTCTAGGGTCAGCTATGTCTAAACGATGGAAGTTATATAAACTTTCTATATTTTCAATCTCCATCTTTTATCAACAAAATCCAAGATCCAATACGATCACATCCTTATCTCAAAACTTGACTGAAAGCTCCTTAACACCATCTCTAGGATTTCCTATGTCTAAAAGATGGATATTTTATAAAGTTTGTAAAACAAGAAACTTTCTACTTTTTCAATCTCCATCTTCCATCAACTAAATCTAAGATTAAAAACCATCTCATCATCATCCCAAAACTTGGCTAAAAGCACTTTGACACCATCTCCAGGGTCTCTTATGTCTAGAAGATGGAAGTTTTAGAGTTTCTAAAGTAAGAAACTTTCTATTTTTTAATTGAATATCCTCTATCAACTAAGTCTAAGATTCAATACCATATCATCCTCTTCTACAAAATTGGCTAAAAGCTTCTTTACACCACATCTAGGGTTTTCTATGTCCAAAAGATGGATGTTTTGTAAAGTTTTTAAAATAAGAAACTTTGTAATTTTTCAATCTCCATCCTTCATCAACTAAATCTATGATTCAATACCTCCTAATCCTCATCTCAAAACTTAGCTAAAAGCACTTCGACACCATATCTAGGGTTTACAAAAAGTAAAAGATTGATATTTATAAAGTTTCTAAAATAAGAAACTTTTTATTTCCTCAATCTCTATCCTTCAGCAACTAAATCTAAGATTTAATACCCTCTCATCCTAATCTTAAAACTTGGCAAAAAAATCCTTGACACCATCTGTAGGGTTTCTTATGTCCAAAAGATGGATGTTTTATAAAGTTTCTAAAATAAGAAGCTTTCTATTTTTGCAATCTCCTTCCTTCATCTGCTAAATCTAAGATACAATACCCTCTGAGTCTCAACACAAAACGTGGCTAGAAGTTGGTTGACATCATCTCTAGGGTTTCAATACCATAAAAGGTGGTCCTTCATCAACTAAATCTAAGTTTCAATACCATCTCATCCTCACCTCAAAACATGGCTAAAAGCTCCTTGACCCCCATCTCTAGGGTCTCCTATGGCTAAAAATTGATGTTTTGAAAAGTTTCTAAAATAAGAAACTTTCTATTTTTTCAATCTTCTTACTTTATCAACTAAATCTAAGATTCAATTCCATCTCGTCCTGATCTCAAAACATGGCAAAAAGCATATTAACACTATCTCGAGGATTTCCACGTCTAAAAGATGGATGTTTTATAAAGTTTCTAAAATAATAAACTTTCTATTCCTTCATCAACTAAATCTAAGATTCAATACCATCTAATCCTCTTCTCAAAATGTTGCTAAAAGCTCTTTGACCCAATCTCTAGGGTTTACTAAGTATAAAAGTTTGACGTTTTATAAAGTTTCTAAAATAAGAAACTTTTTTTTCCTTCAATCTCCATCATTCAGCATCTAAATCAAAGATTCAATACCCTCTCATTCTCATCTCAAAACTTTGCTAAAAGCTCCTTGACACCATCTCTCGAGTTTCCTATGTCTCAAAGATGGATGTTTTGTAAAGTTTCTAAAATAAGAAACTTTCAATTTTTTCAATCTCCATCCTTCATCAGCTAAATCTAAATTCAACAACATCTCATCATTAATCCAAAACATGGCTAAAAGCTCATTGACACCATCTCTAGGATCAGCTATGCCTAAACGATGGATGTTATATAAACTTTCTATATTTTCAATCTCCATCATTTACCAACAAAATTCAAGATCCAATACAATCACATCCTCATCTCAAAACTTGACTGAAAGCTCCTTAACACCATCTCTAAGAGTTCCTATGTCTAAAAGATGGATATTTTATAAAGTTTGTAAACGAAGAAACTTTCTGCTTTTTCAATTTCCATCTTCCATCTTCCATCAACTAAATCTAATATTTAAAACCATCTCATCATCATCCCAAAACTTGGCTAAAAGCTCTTTGACACAATCTCCAGGGTCTCTTATGTCTAGAAGATGGATGTTTTAGAGTTTCTAAAGTAAGAAACTTTCTATTTTTTAATTCAATATCCTCTATCAACTAAATCTAAGATTCAATACCATATCATCCTCTTCTACAAACTTGGCTAGAAGCTTCTTTACACCACATCTAGGGATTTTTATGTCTAAAAGATGGATGTTTTATAAAGTTTCTAAAATAAGAAACTTTGTAATTTTTCAATCTCCATCCTTCATCAACTAAATCTATGATTAAATTCCACCTAATCCTCATCTCAAAACTTAACTAAAAGCACTTCGAAACCATATCTAGGGTTTACAAAAAGTAAAAGATTGATATTTATAAAGTTTCTAAAATAAGAAACTTTTTATTTCTTCAATCTCTATCCTTCAGAAAATAAATATAAGATTCAATACCCTCTCATCCTAATCTTAAAACTTGGCAAAAAAGTCCTTGACACCATCTCTAGGGTTTCTTATGTCCAAAAGATGGACGATTTATAAAGTTTCTAAAATAAGAAGCTTTCTATTTTTTCAATCTCCTTCCTTCATCAGCTAAATCTAAGATTCAATACCCTCTATTTCTCAACCCAAAACGTGGCTAGAAGTTGGTTGACATCATCTCTAGGGTTTCAATACCATAAAAGGTGGTCCTCCATCAACTAAATCTAAGTTTCCATTCCATCTCATCCTCAACTCAAAACATGGCTAAATTTCCTCGACCCCATCTCTATGGTCTCCTATGGCTAAAAATTGATGTTTTGAAAAGTTTCTAAAATAAGAAATTTTATATTTTTTCAATCTTCTTACTTTATCAACTAAATCTAAGATTCAATACCATCTCGTCCTGATCTCAAAACTTGGCAAAAACCATATTAACACTATCTCGAGGATTTCTCACGTCTAAAAGATGGATGTTTTATAAAGTTTCTAAAATAATAAACTTTCTATTTCTTCAATCTCCATTCTTCATCAACTAAATCTATGATTCAATACCACCTAATCCTAATCTCAAAACTTAGCTAAAAGCACTTCGACATATCTAGGGTTTACAAAAAGTAAAAGATTGATATTTATAAAAATTTTAAAATAAGAAACTTTTTATTTCTTCAATCTCTATCCTTCAGGAACTAAATCTAAGATTCAATACCCTCTTATCCTAATCTTAAAACTTGGCAAAAAACTCCTTCACACCATCTCTAGGGTTTCTTATGTCCAAAAGATGGATGTTTTATAAAGTGTCTAAAATAAGAAGCTTTCTATTTTTTCAATCTCCATCCTTCATCGGCTAAATCTAAGATTCAATACCCTCTGATCCTCAACCCAAAACGTGGGTAGAAGTTGGTTGACATCATCTCTAGGGTTTTAATACCATAAAAGGTGGTCCTTCATCAACTAAATCTAAGTTTCAATACCATCTCATCCTCACCTCAAAACATGGCTAAAAGTTCCTTTACCCCATCTCTAGGGTCTCCTATGGCTAAAAATTGATGTTTTGAAAAGTTTCTAAAAGCTCATTGACACCATCTCTAGGGTCAGCTATGTCTAAACGATGGAAGTTATATAAACTTTCTATATTTTCAATCTCCATCTTTTATCAACAAAATCCAAGATCCAATACGATCACATCCTTATCTCAAAACTTGACTGAAAGCTCCTTAACACCATCTCTAGGATTTCCTATGTCTAAAAGATGGATATTTTATAAAGTTTGTAAAACAAGAAACTTTCTACTTTTTCAATCTCCATCTTCCATCAACTAAATCTAAGATTAAAAACCATCTCATCATCATCCCAAAACTTGGCTAAAAGCACTTTGACACCATCTCCAGGGTCTCTTATGTCTAGAAGATGGAAGTTTTAGAGTTTCTAAAGTAAGAAACTTTCTATTTTTTAATTGAATATCCTCTATCAACTAAGTCTAAGATTCAATACCATATCATCCTCTTCTACAAAATTGGCTAAAAGCTTCTTTACACCACATCTAGGGTTTTCTATGTCCAAAAGATGGATGTTTTGTAAAGTTTTTAAAATAAGAAACTTTGTAATTTTTCAATCTCCATCCTTCATCAACTAAATCTATGATTCAATACCTCCTAATCCTCATCTCAAAACTTAGCTAAAAGCACTTCGACACCATATCTAGGGTTTACAAAAAGTAAAAGATTGATATTTATAAAGTTTCTAAAATAAGAAACTTTTTATTTCCTCAATCTCTATCCTTCAGCAACTAAATCTAAGATTTAATACCCTCTCATCCTAATCTTAAAACTTGGCAAAAAAATCCTTGACACCATCTGTAGGGTTTCTTATGTCCAAAAGATGGATGTTTTATAAAGTTTCTAAAATAAGAAGCTTTCTATTTTTGCAATCTCCTTCCTTCATCTGCTAAATCTAAGATACAATACCCTCTGAGTCTCAACACAAAACGTGGCTAGAAGTTGGTTGACATCATCTCTAGGGTTTCAATACCATAAAAGGTGGTCCTTCATCAACTAAATCTAAGTTTCAATACCATCTCATCCTCACCTCAAAACATGGCTAAAAGCTCCTTGACCCCCATCTCTAGGGTCTCCTATGGCTAAAAATTGATGTTTTGAAAAGTTTCTAAAATAAGAAACTTTCTATTTTTTCAATCTTCTTACTTTATCAACTAAATCTAAGATTCAATTCCATCTCGTCCTGATCTCAAAACATGGCAAAAAGCATATTAACACTATCTCGAGGATTTCCACGTCTAAAAGATGGATGTTTTATAAAGTTTCTAAAATAATAAACTTTCTATTCCTTCATCAACTAAATCTAAGATTCAATACCATCTAATCCTCTTCTCAAAATGTTGCTAAAAGCTCTTTGACCCAATCTCTAGGGTTTACTAAGTATAAAAGTTTGACGTTTTATAAAGTTTCTAAAATAAGAAACTTTTTTTTCCTTCAATCTCCATCATTCAGCATCTAAATCAAAGATTCAATACCCTCTCATTCTCATCTCAAAACTTTGCTAAAAGCTCCTTGACACCATCTCTCGAGTTTCCTATGTCTCAAAGATGGATGTTTTGTAAAGTTTCTAAAATAAGAAACTTTCAATTTTTTCAATCTCCATCCTTCATCAGCTAAATCTAAATTCAACAACATCTCATCATTAATCCAAAACATGGCTAAAAGCTCATTGACACCATCTCTAGGATCAGCTATGCCTAAACGATGGATGTTATATAAACTTTCTATATTTTCAATCTCCATCATTTACCAACAAAATTCAAGATCCAATACAATCACATCCTCATCTCAAAACTTGACTGAAAGCTCCTTAACACCATCTCTAAGAGTTCCTATGTCTAAAAGATGGATATTTTATAAAGTTTGTAAACGAAGAAACTTTCTGCTTTTTCAATTTCCATCTTCCATCTTCCATCAACTAAATCTAATATTTAAAACCATCTCATCATCATCCCAAAACTTGGCTAAAAGCTCTTTGACACAATCTCCAGGGTCTCTTATGTCTAGAAGATGGATGTTTTAGAGTTTCTAAAGTAAGAAACTTTCTATTTTTTAATTCAATATCCTCTATCAACTAAATCTAAGATTCAATACCATATCATCCTCTTCTACAAACTTGGCTAGAAGCTTCTTTACACCACATCTAGGGATTTTTATGTCTAAAAGATGGATGTTTTATAAAGTTTCTAAAATAAGAAACTTTGTAATTTTTCAATCTCCATCCTTCATCAACTAAATCTATGATTAAATTCCACCTAATCCTCATCTCAAAACTTAACTAAAAGCACTTCGAAACCATATCTAGGGTTTACAAAAAGTAAAAGATTGATATTTATAAAGTTTCTAAAATAAGAAACTTTTTATTTCTTCAATCTCTATCCTTCAGAAAATAAATATAAGATTCAATACCCTCTCATCCTAATCTTAAAACTTGGCAAAAAAGTCCTTGACACCATCTCTAGGGTTTCTTATGTCCAAAAGATGGACGATTTATAAAGTTTCTAAAATAAGAAGCTTTCTATTTTTTCAATCTCCTTCCTTCATCAGCTAAATCTAAGATTCAATACCCTCTATTTCTCAACCCAAAACGTGGCTAGAAGTTGGTTGACATCATCTCTAGGGTTTCAATACCATAAAAGGTGGTCCTCCATCAACTAAATCTAAGTTTCCATTCCATCTCATCCTCAACTCAAAACATGGCTAAATTTCCTCGACCCCATCTCTATGGTCTCCTATGGCTAAAAATTGATGTTTTGAAAAGTTTCTAAAATAAGAAATTTTATATTTTTTCAATCTTCTTACTTTATCAACTAAATCTAAGATTCAATACCATCTCGTCCTGATCTCAAAACTTGGCAAAAACCATATTAACACTATCTCGAGGATTTCTCACGTCTAAAAGATGGATGTTTTATAAAGTTTCTAAAATAATAAACTTTCTATTTCTTCAATCTCCATTCTTCATCAACTAAATCTATGATTCAATACCACCTAATCCTAATCTCAAAACTTAGCTAAAAGCACTTCGACATATCTAGGGTTTACAAAAAGTAAAAGATTGATATTTATAAAAATTTTAAAATAAGAAACTTTTTATTTCTTCAATCTCTATCCTTCAGGAACTAAATCTAAGATTCAATACCCTCTTATCCTAATCTTAAAACTTGGCAAAAAACTCCTTCACACCATCTCTAGGGTTTCTTATGTCCAAAAGATGGATGTTTTATAAAGTGTCTAAAATAAGAAGCTTTCTATTTTTTCAATCTCCATCCTTCATCGGCTAAATCTAAGATTCAATACCCTCTGATCCTCAACCCAAAACGTGGGTAGAAGTTGGTTGACATCATCTCTAGGGTTTTAATACCATAAAAGGTGGTCCTTCATCAACTAAATCTAAGTTTCAATACCATCTCATCCTCACCTCAAAACATGGCTAAAAGTTCCTTTACCCCATCTCTAGGGTCTCCTATGGCTAAAAATTGATGTTTTGAAAAGTTTCTAAAAGCTCATTGACACCATCTCTAGGGTCAGCTATGTCTAAACGATGGAAGTTATATAAACTTTCTATATTTTCAATCTCCATATTTTATCAACAAAATCCAAGATCCAATACGATCACATCCTTATCTCAAAACTTGACTGAAAGCTCCTTAACACCATCTCTAGGATTTCCTATGTCTAAAAGATGGATATTTTATAAAGTTTGTAAAACAAGAAACTTTCTACTTTTTCAATCTCCATCTTCCATCAACTAAATCTAAGATTTAAAACAATCTCTTCATCATCCCAAAACTTGGCTAAAAGCACTTTGACACCATCTCCAGGGTCTCTTATGTCTAGAAGATGGAAGTTTTAGAGTTTCTAAAGTAAGAAACTTTCTATTTTTTAATTCAATATCCTCTATCAACTAAGTCTAAGATTCAATACCATATCATCCTCTTCTACAAAATTGGCTAAAAGCTTCTTTACACCACATCTAGGGTTTTCTATGTCTAAAAGATGGATGTTTTGTAAAGTTTTTAAAATAAGAAACTTTGTAATTTTTCAATCTCCATCCTTCATCAACTAAATCTATGATTCAATACCTCCTAATCCTCATATCAAAACTTAGCTAAAAGCACTTCGACACCATATCTAGGGTTTACAAAAAGTAAAAGATTGATATTTATAAAGTTTCTAAAATAAGAAACTTTTTATTTCCTCAATCTCTATCATTCGGCAACTAAATCTAAGATTTAATACCCTCTCATCCTAATCTTAAAACTTGGCAAAAAAATCCTTGACACCATCTGTAGGGTTTCTTATGTCCAAAAGATGGATGTTTTATAAAGTTTCTAAAATAAGAAGCTTTCTATTTTTGCAATCTCCTTCCTTCATCTGCTAAATCTAAGATACAATACCCTCTGAGTCTCAACACAAAACGTGGCTAGAAGTTGGTTGACATCATCTCTAGGGTTTCAATACCATAAAAGGTGGTCCTTCATCAACTAAATCTAAGTTTCAATACCATCTCATCCTCACCTCAAAACATGGCTAAAAGCTCCTTGACCCCCATCTCTAGGGTCTCCTATGGCTAAAAATTGATGTTTTGAAAAGTTTCTAAAATAAGAAACTTTCTATTTTTTCAATCTTCTTACTTTATCAACTAAATCTAAGATTCAATTCCATCTCGTCCTGATCTCAAAACTTGGCAAAAAGCATATTAACACTATCTCGAGGATTTCCACGTCTAAAAGATGGATATTTTATAAAGTTTCTAAAATAATAAACTTTCTATTCCTTCATCAACTAAATCTAAGATTCAATACCATCTAATCCTCTTCTCAAAATGTTGTTAAAAGCTCTTTGACCCAATCTCTAGGGTTTACTAAGTATAAAAGTTTGACGTTTTATAAAGTTTCTAAAATAAGAAACTTTTTTTTCCTTCAATCTCCATCATTCAGCATCTAAATCAAAGATTCAATACCCTCTCATTCTCATCTCAAAACTTTGCTAAAAGCTCCTTGACACCATCTCTCGAGTTTCCTATGTCTCAAAGATGGATGTTTTGTAAAGTTTCTAAAATAAGAAACTTTCAATTTTTTCAATCTCCATCCTTCATCAGCTAAATCTAAATTCAACAACATCTCATCATTAATCCAAAACATTGCTAAAAGCTCATTGACACAATCTCCATCCTTTACCAACAAAATTCAAGATCCAATACAATCACATCATCATCTCAAAACTTGACTGAAAGCTCCTTAACACCATCTCTAAGAGTTCCTATGTCTAAAAGATGGATATTTTATAAAGTTTGTAAACGAAGAAACTTTCTGCTTTTTCAATTTCCATCTTCCATCTTCCATCAACTAAATCTAATATTTAAAACCATCTCATCATCATCCCAAAACTTGGCTAAAAGCTCTTTGACACAATCTCCAGGGTCTCTTATGTCTAGAAGATGGATGTTTTAGAGTTTCTAAAGTAAGAAACTTTCTATTTTTTAATTCAATATCCTCTATCAACTAAATCTAAGATTCAATACCATATCATCCTCTTCTACAAACTTGGCTAGAAGCTTCTTTACACCACATCTAGGGTTTTTTATGTCTAAAAGATGGATGTTTTATAAAGTTTCTAAAATAAGAAACTTTGTAATTTTTCAATCTCCATCCTTTATCAACTAAATCTATGATTAAATTCCACCAAATCCTCATCTCAAAACTTAACTAAAAGCACTTCGACACCATATCTAGGGTTTACAAAAAGTAAAAGATTGATATTTATAAAGTTTCTAAAATAAGAAACTTTTTATTTCTTCAATCTCTATACTTCAGAAAATAAATATAAGATTCAATACCCTCTCATCCTAATCTTAAAACTTGGCAAAAAAGTCCTTGACACCATCTCTAGGGTTTCTTATGTCCAAAAGATGGATGTTTTATAAAGTGTCTAAAATAAGAAGCTTTCTATTTTTTCAATCTCCATCCTTCATCGGCTAAATCTAAGATTCAATACCCTCTGATCCTCAACCGAAAACGTGGCTAGAAGTTGGTTGACATCATCTCTAGGGTTTTAATACCATAAAAGGTGGTCCTTCATCAACTAAATCTAAGTTTCAATACCATCTCATCCTCACCTCAAAACATGGCTAAAAGTTCTTTGACCCCATCTCTAGGGTCTCCTATGGCTAAAAATTGATGTTTTGAAAAGTTTCTAAAAGCTCATTGACACCATCTCTAGGGTCAGCTATGTCTAAACGATGGATGTTATATAAACTTTCTATATTTTCAATCTCCATACTTTATTAACAAAAGCCAAGATCCAATACCATCACATCCTCATCTCAAAACTTCACTGAAAGCTCCTTAACACAATCTCTAGGATTTCCTATGTCTAAAAGATGGATATTTTATAAAGTTTCTAAAACAAGAAACTTTCTACTTTTTCAATCTCCATCTTCCATCAACTAAATCTAAGATTTAAAACCATCTCATCATCATCCCAAAACTTGGCTAAAAGCTATTTGACACCATCTCCTGGGTCTCTTATGTCTAGAAAATGGATGTTTTAGACTTTCTAAAGTAAGAAACTTTCTGTTTTTTAATTCAAGATCCTCACCTCAAAACATGGCTAAAACATGGCAAAAAGCTCCTTGACCCCATCTCTAGGGTCTCCGATGGCTAAAAATTGATGTTTTGAAAAGTTTCTAAAATAAGAAACTTTCCATTTTTTCAATCTTCTTACTTTATCAACTAAATCTAAGATTCAATACCATCTCGTCCTGATCTAATAACTTGGCAAAAAGCTTATTAACACTATCTCGACGATTACACACGTCTAAAAGATGGATGTTTTATAAAGTTTCTAAAATAATAAACTTTCTATTTCTTCAATCTCCATCCTTCATCAACTAAATCTAAGATTCAATACCATATAATCCTCAACTCAAAACGTTGATGTTTTATAAAGTTTCTAAAATAGGTAACTTTTTTCTTTCAATCTCCATCATTCAGTAAATAAATCTAGGATTCAGTACCCTCTCATTCTCACCTCAAAACTTTTCTAAAAGCTCTTTGACACCATCTCTCGAGTTTCCAATGTCTAAAAGATGGATGTTTTATAAAGTTTCTAAAATAAGAAACTTTCTATTTTTACAATCTCGATCCTTCATCAGCTAAATCTAAGATTCAATACCATCTCGTCATCAATCCAAAACTTGACTAAAAGCTCATTGACACCATCTCTAGGGTCAGCTATGTCTAAACGATGGATGTTATATAAACTTTCTATTTTTTCAATCTCCATCATTTATCAACAAAATCAAAGATCCAATACCATCACATCCTCATCTCAAAACTTGACTGAAAGCTCCTTAACACCATCTCTAGGATTTCCTATGTCTAAAAGATGGATATTTTATAAAGTTTCTAAAACAAGAAACTTTCTACTTTTTCAATCTCCATCTTCCATCAACTAAATCTAAGATTTAAAACCATCTCATCATCATCCCAAAACTTGGCTAAAAGCTCTTTGACACCATCTCCAGGGTCTCTTATGTCTAGAAGATGGATGTTTTAGAGTTTCTAAAGTAAGAAACTTTCTATTTTTTAATTCAATATCCTCTATCAACTAAATCTAAGATTCAATACCATCTCATCCTCTTCTACAAACTTGGCTAAAAGCTTTTTTACACCACATCTAGGGTTTTCTATGTCTAAAAGATGGATGATTTATAAAGTTTCTAAAATAAGAAACTTGGTAATTTTTCAATCTCCATCCTTCATCAACTAAATCTATGATTCAATACCACCTAATCCTCACCTCAAAACCTAGCTAAAAGCACTTCGACACCATATCTAGGGTTTACAAAAAGTAAAAGATTGATATTTATAAAGTTCCTAAAATAAGAAACTTTTTATTTCTTCAATCTCTATCCTTCAGCAACTAAATCTAAGATTCAATACCCTCTCATCCTAATTTTAAAACTCAGCAAAAAACTCCTTGACACCATCTCTAGGGTGTCTTATATCCAAAAGATGGATGTTTTATGAAATTTCTAAAAGTAGAAGCTTTCAATTTTTTCAATCTCTATCCTTCATCAGCTAAATCTAAGATTCAATACCCTCTGATTCTCAACCCAAAACTTGGCTAGAAGTTCGTTGACATCATCTCTAGAGTTTCAATACCATAAAAGGTGGTCCTTCACCAACTAAATCTAAGTTTCAATCCCATCTCATCATCACCTCAAAACATGGCTAAAAGCTCCTTGACCCCATCTCTAGAGTCTCCGATGGCTAAAAATTGATGTTTTGAAAAGTTTCTAAAATAAAAACCTTTCCATTTTTTCAATCTTCTTACTTTATCAACTAAATCAAAGATTCAATACCATCTCGTCCTGATCTAATAACTTGGCAAAAAGCTTATTAACACTATCTCGACGATTACACACGTCTAAAAGATCGATGTTTTATAAAGTTTCTAAAATAATAAACTTTCTATTTCTTCAATCTCCATCCTTCATCAACTAAATCTAAAATTCAATACCATCTAATCATCGTCTCAAAATGTTGCTAAAAGCTCTTTGACACCATCTCTAGGGTTTACTAAGTATAAAAGTTTGATGTTTTATAAAGTTTCTAAAATAGTTAACTTTTTTTTCTTTCAATCTCTATCATTCAGCAACTAAATCTAAGATTCAGTACCTTCTCATTCTCATCTCAATTGTTTGCTAAAAGCTCCTTGACACCATCTCTCGAGTTTCCAATGTCTAAAAGATGGATGTTTTATAAAGTTTCTAAAATAAGAAACTTTCTATTTTTACAATCTCCATCCTTCATCAGCTAAATCTAAGATTCAATACTATCTCATCATCAATCCAAAACTTGGCTACAAGCTCATTGACACCATCTCTAAGGTCAGTTATGTCTAAACGATGGATGTTATATAAACTTTCGATTTTTTCAATCTCCATCCTTTACCAACAAAATCCAAGATCCAATTCCATCACATCCTCATCTCAAAACTTGACTGAAAGCTCCTTAACACCATCTCTAGGATTTCCTATGTCTAACAGATGGATATTTTATAAAGTTTCTAAAAAAAAAACTTTCTACTTTTTCAATCTCCATCTTCCATCAACTAAATCTAAGATTTAAAACCATCTAATCATCATCCCAAAACTTGGCTAAAAGCTCTTTGACACCATCTCCAGGGTCTCTTATGTCTAGAAGATGGATGTTTTAGAGTTTGTAAAGTAAGAAACTTTCTATTTTTTATTTCAATATCCTCTATCAACTAAATCTAAGAGTCAATACTATCTCATCATCTTCTACAAACTTGGCTAAAAGCTTCTTTACACCACATCTAGGGTTTTCTACGTCTAAAAGATGGATGTTTTATAAAGTTTCTAAAATAAGAAACTTGGTAATTTTTTAATCTCCATCCTTCATCAACTAAATCTATGATTCAATACCACCTAATCCTCATCTCAAAACTTAGCTAAAAGCACTTCGACACCATATCTAGGGTTTACAAAAAGTAAAAGAATGATATTTATAAAGTTTCTAAAATAAGAAACTTTTTATTTCTTCAATCTCTATCTTTCAGCAACTAAATCTAAGATTCAATACCCTCTCATCCTAATCTTAAAACTTTGCAAAAAACTCCTTGACACCATCTCTAGGGTGTCTTATATCCAAAAGATGGATGTTTTATAAAGTTTCTAAAATAAGAAGCTTTCAATTTTTTCAATCTCCATCCTTCATCAGCTAAATCTAAGATTCAATACCCTCTGATTCTCAACCCAAAACGTGGCTAGAAGTTGGTTGACATCATCTCTAAGTTTTCAATACCATAAAAGGTGGTCCTTAACCAACTAAATCTAAGTTTCAATACCATCTCATCCTCACCTCAAATCATGGCTAAAAGCTCCTTGACCCCATCTCTAGGGTCTCCGATGGCTAAATATTGATGTTTTGAAAAGTTTCTAAAATAAGCAACTTTCCATTTTTTCAATCTTCTTACTTTATCAACTAAATCTAAGATTCAATACCATCTCGTCCTGATCTAATAACTTGGGAAAAAGCTTATTAACACTGTCTCGACGATTACACACGTCTAAAAGATGGATGTTTTATAAAGTTTCTAAAATAATAAACTTTCTATTTCTTCAATCTCCATCTTTGATCAACTAAATCTAAGATTCAATACCATATAATCCTCAACTCAAAATGTTACTAAAAGCTCTTTGACACCATCTCTTGGGTTTACTAAGTATAAACGTTTGATGTTTTATAAAGTTTCTAAAATAGGTAACTTTTTTTTCTTTCAATCTCCATCATTCAGCAACTAAATCTAAGATTCAGTACCTTCTCATTCTCATCTCAAAACTTTGCTAAAAGCCCCTTGACACCATCTCTCGAGTTTCCAATGTCTAAAAGATGGATGTTTTATAAAGTTTCTAAAATAAGAAACTTTCTATTTTTTCAATCTCCATCCTTCATCAGCTAAATCTAAGATTCAATACCATCTCATCATAAATCTAAAACTTGGCTAAAAGCTGATTGACACCATCTCTAGGGTCAGCTATGTCTAAACGATGGATGTTATATAAAATTTCTATTTTTTCAATCTCCATCCTTTATCAACAAAATCCAAGATCCAATACCATTACATCCTCATCTCAAAACTTGACTGAAAGCTCCTTAACACTATCTCTAGGATATCCTATGTCTAAAAGATGGATATTTTATAAAGCTTCTAAAACAAGAAACTTTCTACTTTTTCAATCTCCATCTTCAATCAACTAAATCTAAGATTTAAAACCATCTCATCATCATCCCAAAGCTTGGCTAAAAGCACTTTGACACCATCTCGAGGGTCTCTTATGTCTAAAAGATGGATGTTTTAGAGTTTCTAAAGTAAGAAACTTTCTATTTTTTAATTCAATATCCTCTATCAACTAAATCTAAGATTCAATACCATCTCATCCTCTTCTACAAACTTGGCTAAAAGCTTCTTTACACCACATCTAAGGTTTTCTATGTCTAAAAGATGGATGTTTTATAAAGTTTCTAAAATAAGAAACTTGGTAATTTTTCAATCTCCATCCTTCATCAACTAAATCTATGATTCAATACCACCTAATCCTCACCTCAAAACTTAGCTAAAAGCACTTCGACACCATATTTAGGGTTTACAAAAAGTAAAAGATTGATATTTATAAAGTTTCTAAAATAAGAAACTTTTTATTTCTTCAATCACTATCCTTCAGCAACTAAATCTAAGATTCAATACCCTTTCATCCTAATCTTAAAACTTGGCAAAAAATTCATTGACACCATCTCTAGGGCTTCTTATGTCCAAAAGATGGATGTTTTATAAAGTTCCTAAAATAAGAAGATTTCTATTTTTTTCAATCTCCATCCTTCATCAGCTAAATCTAAGATTCAATACCCTCTGATTCTTAACCCAAAACGTAGCTCGAAGTTTGTTGACATCATCTCTAGGATTTCAATACCATAAAAGGTGGTCCCTCATCAACTAAATCTAAGTTTCAATACCATCTCATCCTCACCTCAAAACATGGCTAAAAGCTCCTTGACCCCATCTCTAGGGTCTCCTATGGCTAAAAATTGATCTTTTAAAAAGTTTCTAATATAAGAATCTTTCTATTTTTTCAATATTCTTACTTTATCAACTAAATCTAAGATTCAATACCATCTAATCCTCATCTCAAAATGTTGCTAAAAGCTCTTTGACATCATTTCTATGGTTTACTAAGTACAAAAGTTTGATGTTTTATAAAGTTTCTAAAATAGGTAACTTTTTTCTTTCACTCTCAATCATTCAGCAACTAAATCTAGGATTCAGTACCCTCTCATTCTCATCTCAAAACTTTTCTAAAAGCTCTTTGACAAAATCTCTCGAGTTTCCAATGTCTAAAAGATGGATGTTTTATAAAGTTTCTAAAATAAGAAACTTTCTATTTTTACAATCTCCATCCTTCATCAGCTAAATCTAAGATTCAATACCATCTCATCATCAATCCAAAACTTGACTAAAAGCACATTGACACCATCTCTAGGGTCAGCTATGTCTAAACGATGGATGTTATATAAACTTTCTATTTTTTCAATCTCCATCCTTTATCAACAAAATCAAAGATCCAATACCATCACATCCTCATCTCAAAACTTGACTGAAAGCTCCTTAACACCATCTCTAGGATTTCCTATGTCTAAAAGATGGATATTTTATAAAGTTTCTAAAACTAGAAACTTTCTACTTTTTCAATCTCCATCTTCCATCAACTAAATCTAAGATTTAAAACCATCTCATCATCATCACAAAACTTGGCTAAAAGCTCTTTGACACCATCTCGAGCGTCTCTTATGTCTAGAAGATGGATGTTTTAGAGTTTCTAAACTAAGAAACTTTCTATTTTTTAATTCAATATCCTCTATCAACTAAATCTAAGATTCAATACCATCTCATCCTCTTCTACAAACTTGGCTAAAAGCTTTTTTACACCACATCTTGGATTTTCTATGTCTAAAAGATGGATGTTTTATAAAGTTTCTAAAATAAGAAACTTGGTAATTTTTCAATCTCCATCCTTCATTAACTAAATCTATGATTCAATACCACCTAATCCTCACCTCAAAACTTAGCTAAAAGAAATTCGACACCATATCTAGGGTTTAAAAAAAGTAAAAGATTGATATTTATAAAGTTTCTAAAATAAGAAAATTTTTATTTCTTCAATCTCTATCCTTCAGCAACTAAATCTAAGATTCAATACCCTCTCATCCTAATTTTAAAACTCAGCAAAAAACTCCTTGACACCATCTCTAGGGTGTCTTATATCCAAAAGATGGATGTTTTATGAAGTTTCTAAAAGTAGAAGCTTTCAATTTTTTCAATCTCCACCCTTCATCAGCTAAATCTAAGATTCAATACCCTCTGATTCTCAACCCAAAACTTGGCTAGAAGTTCGTTGACATCATCTCTAGAGTTTCAATACCATAAAAGGTGGTCCTTCACCAACTAAATCTAAGTTTCAATACCATCTCATCCTCACCTCAAAACATGGCTAAAAGCTCCTTGACCCCATCTCTAGGGTCTCCGATGGCTAAAAATTGATGTTTTGAAAAGTTTCTAAAATAAAAACCTTTCCATTTTTTCAATCTTCTTACTTTATCAACTAAATCTAAGATTCAATACCATCTCGTCCTGATCTAATAACTTGGCAAAAAGCTTATTAACACTATCTCGACGATTACACACGTCTAAAAGATTTTTGTTTTATAAAGTTTCTAAAATAATAAACTTTCTATTTCTTCAATCTCCATTCTTCATCAACTAAATCTAAAATTCAATACCATCTAATCATCATCTCAAAATGTTGCTAAAAGCTCTTTGACACCATTTCTATGGTTTACTAAGTACAAAAGTTTGATGTTTTATAAAGTTTCTAAAATAGGTAACTTTTTTCTTTCACTCTCAATCATTCAGCAACTAAATCTAGGATTCAGTACCCTCTCATTCTCATCTCAAAACTTTTCTAAAAGCTCTTTGACAAAATCTCTCGAGTTTCCAATGTCTAAAAGATGGATGTTTTATAAAGTTTCTAAAATAAGAAACTTTCTATTTTTACAATCTCCATCCTTCATCAGCTGAATCTAAGATTCAATACTATCTCATCATCAATCCAAAACTTGGCTACAAGCTCATTGACACCATCTCTAGGGTCAGCTATGTCTAAACGATGGATGTTATATAAACTTTCTATTTTTTCAATCTCCATCCTTTATCAACAAAATCCAAGATCCAATACCATCACATCCTAATCTCAAAACTTGACTGAAAGCTCCTTAACACCATCTCTAGGATTTCCTATGTCTAAAAGATGGATATTTTATAAAGTTTCAAAAAAAAAAACCTTCTACTTTTTCAATCTCCATCTTCCATAAACTAAATCTAAGATTTAAAACCATCTTATCATCATCCCAAAACGTGGCTAAAAGCTCTTTGACACCATCTCCAGGGTCTCTTATGTCTAGAAGATGGATGTTTTAGAGTTTGTAAAGTAAGAAACTTTCTATTTTTTTAATTCAATATCCTCTATCAACTAAATCTAAGATTCAATACCATCTCATCCTCTTCTACAAACTTGGCTAAAAGCTTCTTTACACCACATCTAGGGTTTTCTACGCCTAAAAGATGGATGTTTTATAAAGTTTCTAAAATAAGAAACTTGGTAATTTTTTAATCTCCATCCTTCATCAACTAAATCTATGATTCAATACCACCTAATCCTCATCTCAAAACTTAGCTAAAAGCACTTCGACACCATATCTACGGTTTACAAAAAGTAAAAGATTGATATTTATAAAGTTTCTAAAGTAAGAAACTTTTTATTTCTTCAATCTCTATCCTTCAGTAACTAAATCTAAGATTCAATACCCTCTCATCCTAATCTTAAAACTTGGCAAAAAACTCCTTGACACCATCTCTAGGGTTTCTTATATCCAAAAGATGGATGTTTTATAAAGTTTCTAAAATAAGAAGCTTTCAATTTTTTCAATCTCCATCCTTCATCAGCTAAATCTAAGATTCAATACCCTCTGATTCTCAACCCAAAACGTGGCTAGAAGTTGGTTGACATCATCTCTAGGGTTTCAATACCATAAAAGGTGGTCCTTCACCAACTAAATCTAAGTTTCAATACCATCTCATCCTCACCTCAAAACATGGCTAAAAGCTCCTTGACCCCATCTCTAAGGTCTCCGATGGCTAAAAATTGATGTTTTGAAAAGTTTCTAAAATCAGAAACTTTCCATTTTTTCAATCTTCTTACTTTATCAACTAAATCTAAGATTCAATACCATCTCGTCCTGATCTAATAACTTGGCAAAAAGCTTATTAACACTATCTCGACGATTACACACGTCTAAAAGATGGATGTTTTATAAAGTTTCTAAAATAATAAACTTTCTATTTCTTAAATCTCCATCCTTCATCAACTAAATCTAAGATTCAATACCATATAATCCTCAACTCAAAATGTTGCTAAAAGCTCTTTGACACCATCTCTAGGGTTTACTAAGTATAAACGTTTGATGTTTTATAAAGTTTCTAAAATAGGTAACTTTTTTTTCTTTCAATCTCCATCATTCAGCAACTAAATCTAAGATTCAGTACCTTCTCATTCTCATCTCAAAACTTTGCTAAAAGCCCCTTGACACCATCTCTCGAGTTTCCAATGTCTAAAAGATGGAAGTTTTATAAAGTTTCTAAAATAAGAAACTTTCTATTTTTTCAATCTCCATTTTTAATCAGCTAAATCCAAGATTCAATACTATCAAAGCATCAATCCAAAACTTGGCTAAACTCTCATTGACACCATCTCTAGGGTCAGCTATGTCTAAACGATGGATGTTATATAAACTTTCTATTTTTCAATCTCCACCCTTTATCAACAAAATCCAAGATCCAATACCATCATATCCTCATCTCAAAACTTGACTGAAAGCTCCTTAACACCATCTTAAGGATTTCCTATGTCTAAAAGATGGATATTTTATAAAGTTTCTAAAACAAGAAACTTTCTACTTTTTCAATCTCCATCTTCCATCAACTAAATCTAAGATTTAAAACCATCTCATCATCATCCCAAAACTTGGCTAAAAGCACTTTGACACCATCCCCAGGGTCTCTTATGTCTAGAAGATGAATGTTTTAGAGTTTCTAAAGTAAAAAACTTTCTATTTTTTAATTCAATATCCTCCATCAACTAAATCTAAGATTTAATATCATCTCATCCTCTTCTACAAACTTGGCTAAAAGCTTCTTTACACCACATCTAGGGTTTTCTACGTCTAAAAGATGGATATTTTATAAAGTTTCTAAAATAAGAAACTTTGTAATTTTTTAATCTCCATCCTTCATCAACTAAATCTATGATTCAATACCACCAAATCCTCATCTCAAAACTTAGCTAAAAGTACTTCGACACCATATCTAGGGTTTACAAAAAGTAAAAGATTGATATTTATAAAGTTTCTAAAATAAGAAACTTTTTATTTCTTCAATTTCTATCCTTCAGCAACTAAATCTAAGATTCAATACCCTCTCATCCTAATCTTAAAACTTGGTAAAAAACTCCTTGACACCATCTCTAGGGTTTCTTATGTCCAAACGATCGATGTTTTATAAAGTTTCTAAAATAAGAAGCTTTCTATTTTTTCAATCTCCATCCTTCATCAGCTAAATCTAAGATTCAATACCCTCTGATTGTCAACCCAAAACGTGGCTAGAAGTTGGTTGACATCATTTCTAAGGTTTTAATACCATAAAAGGTGGTCCTTCATCAACTAAATCTAAGTTTCAATACCATCTCATCCTCACCTCAAAACATGGCTAAAAGCTCCTTGACACCTGAAAAGTTTCTAAAATAAGAAACTTTCTATTTTTTCAATCTTCTTATTTTATCAACAAAATCTAAGATTCAATACCATTTCGTCCTGATCTCAAAACTTGGCAAAAAGCTTTTTAACACTATCTCGAGGATTTCCCACGTCTAAAAGATGGATGTTTAATAAAGTTTCTAAAATAAAAACCTTTTATTTCTTCAATCTCCATCCTTCATCAACTAAATCTAAGATTCAATACCATCTAATCCTCATCTAAAAATGTTGCTAAAAGCTCTTTGACACCATCTCTAAGGTTTACTAAGTATAAAAGTTTGATGTTTTATAAAGTTTCTAAAATAGGAAACTTTTTTTTTCTTTCAATCTCCATCATTCAGCACATAAATCTAAGATTCAGTACCCTCTCATTCTCATCTCAAAACTTTGCTAAAAGCTCCTTGACACCATCTCTCAAGTTTCCAATGTCTAAAAGATGGATGTTTTATAAAGTTTCTAAAATAAGAAACTTTCTATTTTTTCAATCTCCATCCTTCATCAGCTAAATCTAAGATTCAATACCATCTCATCATAAATCCAAAACTTGGCTAAAAGCTCATTGACACCATCTCTAGGGTCAGCTATGTCTAAACGATGAATGTTATATAAACTTTATATTTTTTCAATCTCCATGCTTTATCAACCAAATCCAGGATCCAATACCATCACATCCTCATCTCAAAACTTGACTGAAAGCTCCTTAACACCATCTCTAAGATTTCCTATGTCTAAAAGATGGATATTTTATAAAGTTTCTAAAACAAGAAACTTTCTACTTTCTAAATCTCCATCTTCCATCAACTAAATCTAAGATTTAAAACCATCTCATGATCATCCCAAAACTTGGCTAAAAGCACTTTGACACCATCTCCAGGGTCTCTTATGTCTAAAAGATGGATGTTTTTTCTATTTTTTAATTTAATATCCTCTATCAACTAAATTTTAGATTCAATACCATCTCTTCCTCTTCTACAAACTTGGCTAAAACCTTCTTTACACCACATCTAGGGTTTTCAATTTCTGAAAGATGGATGTTTTATAAAGTTTCTAAAATAAGAAACTTTGTAATTTTTCAATCTCCATCCTTCATCAACTAAATCTATGATTCAATACCATCTCATCCTCATCTCAAAACTTAGCTAAAAGCAATTCGACAGCATATCTAGGGTTTACAAAAAGTAAAAGATTGAAATTTATAAAGTTTCTAAAATAAGAAACTTTTTATTTCTTCAATCTCTATTCTTCAGCAACTAAATTTAAGAATCAATACCCTCTCATCCTAATCTTAAAACTTGGTCAAAAACTCCTTGACACCATCTCTAGGGTTTCTTATGTCCAAAAGATGGATGTTTTATAAAGTTTCAAGAAGCTTTCTATTTTTTCAATCTCTATCATTCATCAGCTAAATCTAAGATTCAATACCCTCTGATTTTCAACCCAAAACGTGGCTAGAAGTTGGTTCACATCATATCTAGGGTTTCAATACCATTTCGACCTGATCTCAAAACTTGGCAAAAAGCTTATTAAGACTATCTCTAGGATTTCCCATGTCTAAAAGATGGATGTTTTATAAAGTTTCTAAAATAATAAACTTTCTATTTCTTCAATCTCCATCCTTTATCAACTATATCTAAGATTCAATACCATCTAATTCTCATCTCAAAATATTGCTAAAAGCTCTTTGACAGCATCTCTAGGGTTTACTAAGTATAAAAGTTTGATGTTTTATAATGTTTCTATAATAGAAAACTTTTTTTTCTTTCAATCTCCATCATTCAGCAACTAAACTTTGCTAAAAGCTCATTGTCACCATCTCTCGAGTTTCCAATGTCTCAAAGATGGATGTTTTATAAAGTTTTTAAAATAAGAAGCTTTCTATTTTTTCAATCTCCATCCTTCATCAGCTAAATCTAAGAGTCATTACCCTCTGATTCTCAACCCAAAACGTGGCTAGAAGTTGGTTGACATCATCTCTAGGGTTTCAATACCATAAAAGGTGGTCCTTCATCAACTAAATCTAAGTTTCAATTCCATCTCATCGTCACCTCAAAACATGGCTCCTTGACCCCATCTCTAGGGTCTCCTATGGCTAAATCTAAGATTCAGTACCCTCTCATTCTCATCTCAAAACTTTGGTAAAAGCTCCTTGAAACCATCTCTCGAGTTTCCAATGTCTCAAAGCTGGATGTTTTATAAAGTTTCTAAAATAAGAAACTTTCTATTTTTTCAATCTCCGTCCTTCATCAGCTAAATCTACGATTCAATACCATCTCATCATCAATCCAAAACTTGGCTAAAAGCTCATTGACACCATCTCTAGGGTCAGCTATGTCTAAACGATGGATGTTATATAAACTTTCTATTTTTTCAATCTCCATCATTTATCAACAAAATCCAAGATCCAATACGATCACATCCTCATCTCAAAACTTGACTGAAAGCTCCTTAACACCATCTCTATGATTTCCTATGTCTAAAAGTTGGATATTTTATAAAGTTTATAAAACAAGAAACTTTCTACTTTTTCAATCTCCACCTTCCATCAACTAAATCTAAGATTTAAAACCATCTCATCATCATCCCAAAACTTGGCTAAAAGCTCTTGGACACCATCTCCAAGGTCTCTTATGTCTAAAAGATGGATGTTTTAGAGTTTCTAAAATAAGAAAGTTTCTATTTTTTAATTCAATATCCTCTATCAACTAAATCTAAGATTCAATACCATCTCATCCTCTTCTACAAACTTGGCTAAAAGCTTCTTTACACCCCATCTAGGGTTTTCTATGTCTAAAAGATGGATGTTTTATAAACATTCTAAAATAAAAAACTTTGTAATTTTTGAATCTCCATCATCCATCAACAAAATCTATGATTAAATACCACCTAATCCTCATCTCTAAACTTAGCTAAAAGCACTTCGACACTATATCTACGGTTTACAAAAAGTAAAAGATTGATATTTATAAAGTTTCTAAAATAAGAAACTTTTTATTTCTTCAATGTCTATCCTTCAGCAACTAAATTTAAGATTCAATACCCTCTCATCCTAATCTTAAAAGTTGGCAAAAAATTCCTTCACACCATCTCTAGGGTTTCTTATGTCCAAAAGATGGATGTTTTATAAAGTTTTTAAAATAAGAAGCTTTCTATTTTTTCAATCTCCATCTTTCATCAGCTAAATCTAAGAGTCATTACCCTCTGATTCTCAACCCAAAACATGGCTAGAAGTTGGTTGACATCATCTCTAGGGTTTCAATACCATAAAAGGTGGTCCTTCATCAACTAAATGTAAGTTTTAATACCATCTCATCATCACCTCAAAACATGGCTCCTTGACCCCATCTCTAGGGTCTCCTATTGCTAAAAATTGATGTTTTGAAAAGTTTCTAAAATAAGAAACTTTCTATTTTTTCGATCTTCTAACTTTATCAACTAAATCTAAGATTCAATACCATCTCGTCCTGATCTCAAAACTAGGCAAAAAGCTTATGAACACTATCTCGAGGATTTTCCACGTCTAAAAGATGGATGTTTTATAAAGTTTTTAAAATAATAAACTTTCTATTTTTTCAATTTCCATCATTCATCAACTAAATCTAAGATTATTGCCATCTAATCCTCATCCCAAAATGTTGCTAAAAGCTCTTTGACACCATCTCTAGGGTTTACTAAGTATAAATGTTTAATGTTTTATAAACTTTCTAAAATAAGAAACTTTTTTTTCTTTCAATCTCCATCATTCAGCAACTAAATCTAAGATTCAGTACTCTCTCATTCTCATGTCAAAACTTTGGTAAAAGCTCATTGAAACCATCTCTCGAGTTTCCAATGTCTCAAAGATAGATGTTTTATAAAGTTTCTAAAATAAGAAACTTTCTATTTTTTCAATCTCCATCCTTCATCAGCTAAATCTAAGATTCAATACCATCTCATCATCAATCCAAAACTTGGCTAAAAGCTCATTGATACCATCTCTAGGGTCAGCTATGTCTAAACGATGGGTGTTATATAAACTTTCTATTTTTTCAATCTCCATCTTTTATCAACAAAATCGAAGATCTAATACCATCACATCCTCATCTCAAAACTTGACTGAAAGCTCCTTAACACCATCTCTAGGATTTCCTATGTCTAAAAGATGGATATTTTATAACGTTTATAAAACAAGAAACTTTCTACTTTTTCAATCTCCATCTTCCATCAACTAAATCTAAGATTTAAAACCATCTCATCATCATCCCAAAACTTGGCTAAAAGCTCTTGGATACCATCTCCAAGGTCTCTTATGTCTAAACGATGGATGTTTTAGAGTTTATAAAATAAGAAACTTTCTATTTTTTAATTCAATATCCTATATCAACTAAATCTAAGATTCAATACCATCTCATCCTCTACTAAAAACTTGGCTAAAAGCTTCTTTACACCACATCTAGGGTTTTCTATGTCTAAAATATGGATGTTTTTTAAAGTTTCTAAAATCAGAAACTTTGTAATTTTTCAATCTCCATCCTTCATCAACTAAATCTATGATTCAATACCCTCCAATCCTCATCTCAGAACTTAGCTAAAACCACTTCGACGCCATATCTAGAGTTTAAAAAAAGTAAAAGATTGATATTTATAAAGTTTCTAAAATAAGAAACTTTTTATTTCTTCAATCTCTATCCTTCAGCAACTAAATCTAAGATTCAATACCCTCTCATCCTAATCTTGAAACTTGGCAAAAAACTCCTTGACACCGTCTCTAGGGTTTCTTATGTCCAAAAGAATGATGTTTTATAAAGTTTGTAAAATAAGAAGCTTTCAATTTTTTCAATCTCCATCCTTCATCAGCTAAATCTAAGATTCAATACCCTCTGATTCTCAACCCAAAACGTGGCTAGAAGTTGGTTGACATCATCTCTAGGGTTTCAATACCATAAAAGGTGGTCCTTCATCAACTAAATCGAAGTTTCAATACCATCTCATCCTCACCTCAAAACATGGCAAAAAGCTTATTAACTAGTCTCTCGAGGATTTTTGAAAAGTTTAGAAACTAAGAAACTTTCTGTTTTTCAATATTCTTACTTTATCAATTAAATCTAAGATTCAATATCATCTCGTCCTAATCTCAAAACTTGGCAAAAAGCTTATTAACTAGTCTCTCGAGGATTTTCCACGTCTAAAAGATGGATGTTTTATAAAGTTTCTAAAATAATAAACTTTCTCTTTTTCGATCTCCATCCTTATCAGCTAAATCTAAGATTCAATACCATCTCATCATTAATCCAAAACTTGGCTAAAAGCTTATTGACACCATCTCTAGGGTCAGCTATGTCTAAACGATGGATGTTACATAAACTTTCTATTTTTTCAATCTCCATCCTTTATCAACAAAATCCAAGATCCAATACCATCACATCCTCATCTCAAACCTTGACTGAAAGCTCCTTAACACCATCTCTAGGATTTCCTATGTCTAAAAGATGGATATTTTATAAAGTTTCTAAAACAAGAAAATTTCTACTTTTTCAATCTCCATCTTCCATCAACTAAATCTAAGATTTAAAACCATCTCATCATCATCCCAAAACTTGGCTAAAATCTCTTGGACACCATCTCCAGGGTCTCTTATGTCTGAAAGGTGGATGTTTTAGAGTTTCTAAAATTAGAAACTTTCTTTTTTTAATTCAATATCCTATATCAACAAAATCAAAGATTCAATACAATCTCATCCTCTTCTACAAACTTGGCTAAAATCTGCTTTACACCACATCTAGGCTTTTCTATGTTTAAAAGATGGATGTTTTATAAAGTTTCTAAAATAAGAAACTTTGTAATTTTTCAATCTCCATCCTTCATCAACTAAATCTATGATTCAATACCACCTAATCCTCATCTCAAAACTTAACTAAAAGCACTTCGCCACCATATCTAGGGTTTACAAAAAGTAAAAGATTGATATTTATAAAGTTTCTAAAATAAGAAACTTTTTATTTCTTCAATCTCTGTCATTCAATAACTAAATCTAAGATTCAATACCCTCTCCTCTTAATCTTAAAACTCGACAAAAAACTCCTTGACACCATATCTAGGGTTTCTTATGTCCAAAAGATGGATGTTTTATAAAGTTACTAAAATAAGAAGCTTTCTATTTTTTCAATCTCCATCCTTCATCAGCTAAATCTAAGATTCAATACCCTCTGATTCTCAACCCAAAATGTGGCTAGAAGTTGGTTGACATCATCTCTAGGGTTTCAATACCATAAAAGGTGGTCCTTCATCAACTAAATCTAAGTTTCAATACCATCTCATTCTCACCTCAAAACATGGCTAAAAGCTCCTTGACACCATCTCTAGGGTCTCCTATGGCTAAAAATTGATGTTTTGAAAAGTTTCTAAAATTCAATACCATCTCGTCCTTATCTCAAAACTTGGCAAAAAGCTTATTAACACTATCTCGAGGATTTCCCACATCTAAAAGATGGATGTATTATAAAGTTTCTAAAATAATAAACTTTCTATTTCTTCAATCGCCATCCTTCATCAACTAAATCAAAGATTCAATACCATCTAATCCTCATCTCAAAATGTTGCTAAAAGCTCTTTGACACCATCTCAAGGGTTTACTAAGTATAAAAGTTTGATGTTTCATAAAGTTTGTAAAATAGGAAACTTTTTTTCTTTCAATCTCCACCATTCACCAACTAAATCTAAGATTCAGTACCCTCTCATTCTCATCTCAAAACTTTGCTAAAAGCTCCTGGACACCATCTCTCGAGTTTCCAATGTCTCAAAGATGGATGTTTTATAAACTTTCTAAAATAAGAAACTTTCTATTTTTTCAATCTCCATCGTTCATCAGCTAAATCTAAGATTCAATACCACCTCATCACCACTCCAAAACTTGGCTAAAAGTTCATTGACACCATTTCTAGGTTCAGCTATGTCTAAACGATAGATGTTATATAAACTTTCTATATTTTCAATTTCCATCCTTCATCAACAAAATCCAAGATCCAATACCATCACATTCTCATCTCAAAACTTGACTGAAAGCTCCTTAACACCATCTCTAGGATTTCCTATGTCTAAAAGATGGATATTTTATAAAGTTTCTAAAACAAAAAACTTTCTACTTTTTCAATCTCCATCTTCCATCAACTAAATCTAAGATTTAAAACCATCTCATCATCATCCCAAAACTTGGCCAAAAGCTCTTTGACACCATCTCCAGGGTCTCTTATGTCTAAAAGATAGATGTTTTAGAGTTTCTAAAATAAGAAACTTTCTATTTTTTAATTCAATATCCTCTATCAACTAAATCTAAGATCCAATACCATCTCATCCTCTTCTACAAACTTGGCTAAAAGCTTCTTTACACCACATCTAGGATTTTCTATGTCTAAAAGATGGATGTTTTATAAAGTTTCTAAAATAAGAAACTTTGTAATTTTTCAATGTCCATCCTTCATCAACTAAATCTATGATTCACTACCACCTAATTCTCATCTCAAAACTTAGCTAATAGCACTTCGACACCATATCTAAGGGTTACAAAAAGTAAATGATTGATATTTATAAAGTTTCTAAAATAAGAAACTTTTTATTTCATCAATCTCTATCCTTCAGCAACTAAATCTAAGATTCAATACCCTCTCATCCTAATCTTAAAACTTGGCCAAAACCTCCTTCACATCATTTTTAGGGTTTCTTATGTCCAAAAGATGGATGTTTTATAATGTTTCTAAAATAAGAAGCTTTCTATTTTTTCAATCTTCATCCTTTCATCAGCTAAATCTAAGATTCAATACCCTCTGATTATCAACCCAAAACGTGGCTAGAAGTTGGTTGACATCATCTCTAGGGTTTCAAAACCATAAAAGGTGGTCCTTCATCAACTAAATCTAAGTTTCAATACCATCTCATCCTCACCTCAAAACATGGCAAAAAGCTCCTTGATGGCTGTAAGGTCTGCTATGGCTAAAAATTGATGTTTTGAAAAGTTTAGAAACTAAGAAACTTTCTGTTTTTTCAATATTCTTACTTTATCAATTAAATCTAAGATTCAATATCATCTCGTCCTAATCTCAAAACTTGGCAAAAAGCTTATTAACTAGTCTCTCGAGGATTTTTCACGTCTAAAAGATGGATGTTTTATAAAGTTGCTAAAATAATAACCTTTCTCTTTTTCGATCTCCATCCTTATCAGCTAAATCTAAGATTCAATACCATCTCATCATTAATCCAAAACTTGGCTAAAAGCTTATTGACACCATCTCTAGGGTCAGCTATGTCTAAACGATGGATGTTACATAAACTTTCTATTTTTTCAATCTCCATCCTTTATCAACAAAATCCAAGATCCAATACCATCACATCCTCATTTCAAACCTTGACTGAAAGCTCCTTAACACCATCTCTAGGATTTCCTATGTCTAAAAGATGGATATTTTATAAAGTTCCAAAACAAGAAACTTTCTACTTTTTCAATCTCCATCTTCCATCAACTAAATCTAAGATTTAAAACCATCTCATCATCATCCCAAAACTTGGCTAAAATCTCTTGGACACCATCTCCAGGGTCTCTTATGTCTGAAAGGTGGATGTTTTAGAGTTTCTAAAATTAGAAACTTTCTTTTTTTAATTCAATATCCTATATCAACAAAATCAAAGATTCAATACAATCTCATCCTCTTCTACAAACTTGGCTAAAATCTGCTTTACACCACATCTAGGCTTTTCTATGTTTAAAAGATGGATGTTTTATAAAGTTTCTAAAATAAGAAACTTTGTAATTTTTCAATCTCCATCCTTCATCAACTAAATCTATGATTCAAAATCACCTAATCCTCATCTCAAAACTTAACTAAAAGCACTTCGCCACCATATCTAGGGTTTACAAAAAGTAAAAGATTGATATTTATAAAGTTTCTAAAATAAGAAACTTTTTATTTCTTCAATCTCTGTCATTCAATAACTAAATCTAAGATTCAATACCCTCTCCTCTTAATCTTAAAACTCGACAAAAAACTCCTTGACACCATCTCTAGGGTTTCTTATGTCCAAAAGATGGATGTTTTATAAAGTTACTAAAATAAGAAGCTTTCTATTTTTTCAATCTCCATCCTTCATCAGCTAAATCTAAGATTCAATACCCTCTTATTCTCAACCCAAAATGTGGCTAGAAGTTGGTTAACATCATCTCTAGGGTTTCAATACCATAAAAGGTGGTCCTTCATCAACTAAATCTAAGTTTCAATACCATCTCATTCTCACCTCAAAACATGGCTAAAAGCTCCTTGACACCATCTCTAGGGTCTCCTATGGCTAAAAATTGATGTTTTGAAAAGTTTCTAAAATTCAATACCATCTCGTCCTGATCTCAAAACTTGGCAAAAAGCTTATTAACACTATCTCGAGGATTTCCCACATCTAAAAGATGGATGTTTTATAAAGTTTCTAAAATAATAAACTTTCTATTTTTTCAATCTCCATCCTTCATCAACTAAATCAAAGATTCAATACCATCTAATCCTCATCTCAAAATGTTGCAAAAAGCTCTTTGACACCATCTCTAAGGTTTATTAAGTATAAAAGTTTGATGTTTTATAAAGTTTCCAAAATAGGAAACTTTTTTTTCTTTCAATCTCCATCATTCAGCAACTAAATCTAAGATTCAGTACCCTCTCATTCTCATCTCAAAACTTTGCTAAAAGCTCCTGGACACCATCTCTCGAGTTTCCAATGTCTCAAAGATGGATGTTTTATAAACTTTCTAAAATAAGAAACTTTCTATTTTTTCAATCTCCATCGTTCATCAGCTAAATCTAAGATTCAATACCACCTCATCACCAATCCAAAACTTGGCTAAAAGCTCATTAACACCATTTCTAGGTTCAGCTATGTCTAAACGATAGATGTTATATAAACTTTCTATATTTTCAATTTCCATCCTTCATCAACAAAATCCAAGATCCAATACCATCACATTCTCATCTCAAAACTTGACTGAAAGCTCCTTCACACCATCTCTAGGATTTCCTATGTCTAAAAGATGGATATTTTATAAAGTTTCTAAAACAAAAAACTTTCTACTTTTTCAATCTCCATCTTCCATCAACTAAATCTAAGATTTAAAACCATCTCATCATCATCCCAAAACTTGGCCAAAAGCTCTTTGACACCATCTCCAGGGTCTCTTATGTCTAAAAGATGGATGTTTTAGAGTTTCTAAAATAAGAAACTTTCTATTTTTTAATTCAATATCCTCTATCAACTAAATCTAAGATCTAATACCATCTCATCCTCTTCTACAAACTTGGCTAAAAGCTTCTTTACACCACATCTAGGATTTTCTATGTCTAAAAGATGGATGTTTTATAAAGTTTCTAAAATAAGAAACTTTGTAATTTTTCAATGTCCATCCTTCATCAACTAAATCTATGATTCAATACCACCTAATCCTCATCTCAAAACTTAGCTAAAAGCACTTCGACACCATATCTAAGGGTTACAAAAAGTAAAAGATTGATATTTATAAAGTTTCTAAAATAAGAAACTTTTTATTTCTTCAATCTCTATCCTTCAGCAACTAAATCTAAGATTCAATACCCTCTCATCCTAATCTTAAAACTTGGCAAAAACCTCCTTCACATCATTTTTAGGGTTTCTTATGTCCAAAAGATGGATGTTTTATAATGTTTCTAAAATAAGAAGCTTTCTATTTTTTCAATCTTCATCCTTTCATCAGCTAAATCTAAGATTCAATACCCTGTGATTATCAACCCAAAACGTGGCTAGAAGTTAGTTGACATCATCTCTAGGGTTTCAAAACCATAAAAGGTGGTCCTTCATCAACTAAATCTAAGTTTCAATACCATTTCATCCTCACCTCAAAACATGGCTAAAAGCTCCTTGACCCCATCTCTAGGGTCTCCTATGGCTAAAAATTGATGTTTTAAAAAGTTTCTAAAATAAGAAACTTTCTATTTTTTCAACTTTCTTACTTTTTCAACTAAATCTAAGATTCAATACCATCTCGTCCTGATCTCAAAACTTGGCAAAAAGCTTATTAACACTATCTCGAGGATTTCCCACATCTAAAAGATGGATGTTTTATAAAGTTTCTAAAATAATAAACTTTCTATTTCTTCAATCGCCATCCTTCATCAACTAAATCAAAGATTCAATACCATCTAATCCTCATCTCAAAATGTTGCTAAAAGCTCTTTGACACCATTTCAAGGGTTTACTAAGTATAAAAGTTTGATGTTTCATAAAGTTTGTAAAATAGGAAACTTTTTTTCTTTCAATCTCCACCATTCACCAACTAATCTAAGATTCAGTACCCTCTCAATCTCATCTCAAAACTTTGCTAAAAGCTCCTGGACACGATCTCTCGAGTTTCCAATGTCTCAAAGATGGATGTTTTATAAGTTTTTATGTTTTTTCAATCTCCATCCTTCATCAGCTAAATCTAAGATTCAATACCATATCATCATCAATCCAAAACATGGCAAAAACTCATTGACACCATCTCTAGGGTCAGCTATGTCTAAACGATTGATGTTATATAAACTTTCTATTTTTTCAATCTCCATCCTTTATCAACAAAATCCAAGATCCAATACCATCACATCCTCATCTCAAAACTTGACTGAAAGCTCCTTAACAACATCTCTAGGATTTCCTATGTCTAAAAGATAGATATTTTATAAAGTTTCTAAAACATGAAACTTTCTACTTTTTCAATCTCCATCTTCCATCAACTAAATCTAAGATTTAAAACCATCTCATCATCATCCCAAAACTTGGCTAAAAGCTCTAAAATAAGAAACTTTTTATTTCTCCAATCTCTATCCTTCAGCAACTAAATCTAAGATTCAATACCCTCTTATCCTAATCTTAAAACTTGGCAAAAAACTCCTTGACACCGTCTCTAGGGTTTCTTATGTCCAAAAGAATGATGTTTTATAAAGTTTGTAAAATAAGAAGCTTTCTATTTTTTCAATCTCCATCCTTCATCAGCTAAATCTAAGATTCAATACCCTCTGATTCTCAACCAAAAACGTGGCAACAAGTTGGTTGAAATCATCTCTAGGGTTTCAATATCATAAAAGGTGGTCATTCATCAACTAAATCAAAGTTTCAATACCATCTCATCCTCACCCTCAAAACATGGCTAAAAGCTCCTTGACCCCATCTCTAGGGTCTCCTATGGCTAAAAATTGATGTTTTGAAAAGTTTCTAAAATAAGAAACTTTCTATTTTTTCAATCTTTTTGCTTTATCAACTAAATCTAAGATTCAATACCAACTCGTCCTTATCTCAAAACTTGGCTAAAAGCATATTAACACAATCTCGAGGATTTCCCACGTCTAAAAGATGGATGTTTTATAAAGTTTCTAAAATAATAAACTTTCTATTTCTTCAATCTCCATCCTTCATCAACTAAATCAAAGATTCAATACCATCTAATCCTCAACCCAAAATGTTGCTAAAAGCTCTTTGAGACCATCTCTAGGGTTTACTAAGTATAAAAGTTTGATGTTTTATAAACTTTCTAAAATAAGAAACTTTTTTTTTCTTTCAATCTCCATCATTCAGCAACTAAATCTAAGAATCAGTACCCTCTCATTCTCATCTCAAAACTTTGGTAAAAGCTCCTTCAAACCATCTCTCGAGTTTTCAATGTCTCAAAGATGGATGTTTTATAAAGTTTCTAAAATAAGAAACTTTTTATTTTTTCAATCTCCATCCTTCATCAGCTATATCTAAGATTCAATACCATCTTATCATCAATCCAAAACTTGGCTAAAAGCTCATTGACACCATCTCTAGGGTCAGCTATGTCTAAACGATGGATGTTATATAAACTTTCTATTTTTTCAATCTCCATCATTTATCAACAAAACCCAAGATCCAATACGATAACATCCTCATCTCAAAACTTGACTGAAAGCTCCTTAACACCATCTCTAGGATTTCCTATGTCTAAAAGATTGACATTTTATAAAGTTTCTAAAACAAGAAACTTTTTACTTTTTCAATCTCCATCTTCCATCGACTAAATCTAAGATTTAAAACCATCTCATCATCATCCCAAAATTTGGCGAAAAGCTCTTGGACACCAACTTCAAGGTCTCTTATGTTTAAAAGATGGATGTTTTAGAGTTTCTAAAATAAGAAAGTTTCTATTTTTTAATTCAATATCCTCTATCAACTAAATCTAAGATTCAATACCATCTCATCCTCTTCTACAGACTTGGCTAAAAGCTTCTTTACACCCCATCTAGGGTTTTCTAAGTCTAAAAGATGGATGTTTTATATACTTTCTAAAATAAGAAACTTTGTAATTTTTCAATCTCCATCATTCATCAACTAAATCTATGATTACATACCACCTAATCCTCATCTCTAAACTTAGCCAAAAGCACTTCGACACCATATCTAGGGTTTACAAAAAGTAAAAGATTGATATTTATAAAGTTTCTAAAATAAGAAACTATTTATTTCTTCAATGTCTATCCTTCAGCAACTAAATTTAAGATTCAATACCCTCTCATCCTAATCTTAAAAGTTGGCAAAAAATTCCTTGACACCATCTCTAGGGTTTCTTATGTCCAAAAGATGGATGTTTTATAAAGTTTTTAAAATAAGAAGCTTTCTATTTTTTCAATCTCCGTCCTTCATCAGCTATATCTAAGAGTCATTACCCTCTGATTCTCAACCCAAAACGTGGCTAGAAGTTGGTTGACATCATCTCTAGGGTTTCAATACCATAAAAGGTGGTCCTTCATCAACTAAATCTATGTTTCAATACCATCTCATCGTCACCTCAAAACATGGCTCCTTGACCCCATCTCTACGGTCTCCTATGGCTAAAAATTGATGTTTTGAAAAGTTTCTAAAATAAGAAACTTTCTATTTTTTCGATCTTCTTACTTTATCAACAAAATCTAAGATTCAATACCATCTCGTCCTGATCTCAGAACTAGGCAAAAAGCTTATTAACACTATCTGGAGGATTTCCCACGTCTAAAAGATGGATGTTGTATAAAGTTTTTAAAATAATAAACTTTATATTTCTTCAATCTCCATCCTCAATCAACTAAATCTAAGATTATTGCCATCTAATCCTCATCCCAAAATGTTGCTAAAAGCTCTTTGACACCATTTCTAGGGTTTACTAAGTATAAATGTTTAATGTTTTATAAACTTTCTAAAATAAGAAACTTTTTTTCTTTCAATCTCCATCATTCAGCAACTAAATCTAAGATTCAGTACCCTCTCATTCTCATCTCAAAACATTGGTAAAAGCTCCTTGAAACAATCTCTCGAGTTTCCAATGTCTCAAAGATGGATGTTTTATAAAGTTTCTAAAATAAGAATCTTTCTATTTTTTCAATCTCCATCCTTCATCAGCTAAATCTAAGATTCAATACCATCTCATCATCAATCCAAAACTTCGCTAAAAGCTCATTGACACCATCTCTAGGGTCAGCTATGTCTAAACGATGAATGTTATATAAACTTTCTATTTTTTCAATCTCCATCATTTATCTACAAAATCCAAGATCCAATACGATCACATCCTCATCTCAAAACTTGATTGAAAGCTCCTTAACACCATCTCGAGGATTTCCTATGTCTAAAAGATGGATATTTTATAAAGTTTCTAAAACAAGAAACTTTCTACTTTTTCAATCTCCATCTTCCATCAACTAAATCTAAGATTTAAAACCATCTCATCATCATCCCAAAACTTGGCTAAAAGCTCTTGGACACCATCTCCAAGGTCTCTTATGTCTAAAAGATGGAGGTTTTAGAGTTTCTAAAATAAGAAAGTTTCTATTTTTTAATTCAATATCCTCCATCAACTAAATCTAAGATTCAATACCATCTGATACTCACCTCAAAACATGGCAAAAAGCTCCTTCATGGCTGTAAGGTCTGCTATGGCTAAAAATTGATGTTTTGAAAAGTTTAGGAACTAAAAAACTTTCTGTTTTTTCAAAATTCTTACTTTATCAACTAAATCTAAGATTCAATATCATCTCGTCCTAATCTCAAAACTTGGCAAAAAGCTTATAAACACTGTCTCGAGGATTTCCCACGTCTAAAAGATGGATGTTTAATAAAGTTTCTAAAATAATAAACTTTCTATTTTTTCAATCTCCATCCTTCATCAGCTAAATCTAAGATTCAATACCATCTCATGATCAATCCAAAACTTTGCTAAAAGCTTATTGACACCATCTCTAGGGTCAGCTATGTCTAAACGATGGATGTTATATAAACTTTGTATTTTTTCAATCTCCATCCTTTACAACAAAATCCAAGATCCAATACCATCACATCCTCATCTCAAAACTTGACTGAAAGCTCCTTAACACCATCTCTAGGATTTCCTATGTCTAAAAGATGGATATTTTATAAAGTTTCTAAAACAAGAAACTTTCTACTTTTTCAATCTCCATCTTCCATCAACTAAATCTAAGATTTAAAACCATCTCATCATCATCCCAAAACTTGGCTAAAAGCTCTTGGACACCATCTCCAGGGTCTCTTATGTCTGAAAGATGGATGTTTTAGAGTTTCTAAAATTAGAAACTTTCTATTTTTTAATTCAATATCCTATATCAACAAAATCAAAGATTCAATACAATCTCATCCTCTTCTACAAACTTGGCTAAAATCTGCTTTACACCACATCTAGGCTTTTCTATGTTTAAAAGATGGATGTTTTATAAAGTTTCTAAAATAAGAAACTTTGTAATTTTTCAATCTCCATCCTTCATCAACTAAATCTATGATTCAAAATCACCTAATCCTCATCTCAAAACTTAACTAAAAGCACTTCGCCACCATATCTAGGGTTTACAAAAAGTAAAAGATTGATATTTATAAAGTTTCCAAAATAAGAAACATTTTATTTCTTCAATCTCTGTCCTTCAATAACTAAATCTAAGATTCAATACCCTCTCCTCTTAATCTTAAAACTCGGCAAAAAACTCCTTGACACCATCTCTAGGGTTTCTTATGTCCAAAAGATTGATGTTTTATAAAGTTTCTAAAATAAGAAGCTTTCTATTTTTTCAATCTCCATCCTTCATCAGCCAAATCTAAGATTCAATACCCTCTGATTCTCAACCCAAAATGTGGCTAAAAGTTGGTTGACATCATCTCTAGGGTTTCAATACCAACAAAGGTGGTCCTTCATCAACTAAATCTAAGTTTCAATACCATCTCATCCTCACCTCAAAACATAGCTAAAAGCTCCTTGACCCCATCTCTAGGGTCTCCTATGGCCAAAAATTGATGTTTTGAAAAGTTTCTAAAATAAGAAACTTTCTATTTTTTCAACCTTCTTACTTTATCAACTAAATCTAAGATTCAATACCATCTCGTCCTGATCTCAAAACTTGGCAAAAAGCTTATTAACACTATCTCGAGGATTTCCCAGATCTAAAAGATGGATGTTTTATAAAGTTTCTTAAACAATAAACTTTCTATTTCTTCAATCGCCATCCTTCATCAACTAAATCAAAGATTCAATACCATCTAATCCTCAGCTCAAAATGTTGCTAAAAGCTCTTTGACACCATATCTAGGGTTTACTAAGTATAAAAGTTTGATGTTTTATAAACTTTCTAAAATAAGAAACTTTTTTTTCTTTCAATCTCCATCATTCAGCAACTAAATCTAAGATTCAGTACCCTCTCATTCTCATCTCAAAACTTTGGTAAAAGCTCCTTCAAACCATCTCTCGAGTTTCCAATGTCTCAAAGATTGATGTTTTATAAAGTTTCTAAAATAAGAAACTTTCTATTTTTTCAATCTCCATCCTTCATCAGCTAAATCTAAGATTCAATACCATCTCATCATCAATCCAAAACTTGGCTAAAAGCTCATTGACACCATCTCTAGGGTCAGCTATGTCTAAACAATGGATGTTATATAAACTTTCTATTTTTTCAATCTCCATCATTTATCAACAAAATCCAAGATCCAATACGATCACATCCTCATCTCAAAACTTGGCTGAAAGCTCCTTAACACCATCTCTAGGATTTCCTATGTCTAAAAGATGGATATTTTATAAAGTTTCTAAAACAAGAAACTTTTTTACTTTTTCAATCTCCATCTTCCATCAACTAAATCTAAGATTTAAAACCATCTCATCATCATCCCAAAACTTAGCTAAAAGCTCTTGGACACCATCTCCAAGGTCTCTTATGTCTAAAAGATGGATGTTTTAGAGTTTCTAAAATAAGAAAGTTTCTATTTTTTAATTCAATATCCTCTATCAACTAAATCTAAGATTCAACCAGTGGAAGTAGGAGGGGTCGGGTTAAGAAGGCTGAAAGATGTGAACGAATCCTGCCAGTTAAAATCCTTTGGAGAATAGTGCAAGATTGTAACACCCCTTGGGTCCGTTGGTTCAAAGAAAAATATATAAGAGGGAGATGTTTCTGGTCCATCCCCATGCCTTCATCTCCTTCCTGGGGAGCTAGGAGCATCCTTCAGCAGAGGCAAAGTGCTAAAAATTTCATTTGTTACGTGGTGGGGGAGGGGTCTTCTATTGATTTTTGGAAGCATCCGTGGCACCCAGATGGGATTCTCAATTCATCAGAAGGTAGGATTTTTAACCTCCCAAAGGAAGGATCTGTTAAAGAATTCCGAATATATGGGACTTGGGATAAAATTCTGACCCAACCTCAATTCCAAGAGCTTAAGACTGTAATAAACTCTGGCCTGTTTTCCCAGAATCCTTACGACTATGCCGTTTGGAAACCTGCTCCTGATGGTGCTTTTAGCATAAAGAGCGCTTGGAATCAAGTGAGAAAGAAGCATCCTGTTTTGGAATGGACATCTTCGGTTTGGTTTAAGGGTAGTGTTCCTAGACAGAGCTTGGTTACCTGGCAAGCTCTTACCTATAAACTGAGCACAAGGGATAGAATTATGTTTTTGAACCCTTCCAGAGAAACAAGATGCCCTCTTTGTAAGGTGAACCCTGAAACTATTGACCATTTATTCTTCAAATGCTCCTTCTCATCTTGGATTTGGAAATCGATTTTATGGAGATTTACTCATAGGAGGAACCTGTTCCGAACTTTAGCGAAAGAGGAAGAGTGGATTAGGAGGAATTTCAGAGGAAGAGGGCAGACAGCTATAGCAATGAGAATAGCCTTTAACACTGCTGTTTATATGATTTGGCTGGAGAGGAATACTCGCATTTTTGAAAACAAAGAGGTTCATAAACAAAGAATCCTTGCTGCTGCTCTAAATGCCATTAGAGATCGAGTCATATTCCTTAACCTTGAGGATATTCGGTCCAGCAAAATTGAGGAAGTGTCAAAAAATTGGAACTTTCCCTACTTCTATAGGAAAAATGATAGTAAGTTCTGCTCTTGGGTTATGCCGATGGGGGAAATGGTCAAATTAAATACTGATGGAGCCCTCAACTCCGAAGGTGCGGGGATTGGGAGGATTCTAAGAGATGGAAAGAGGAATATCATAGCCATGTTCTCTGTTGATAAACCTGTGGAAGAGATTCATGGTTTAGAAATGGAAGCAGTCCTCCATGGCTTAGAGCTTGCTCACAGAAAGAATATTCAGCACATCTGGGTTAAATCAGATTCGATGATGACTGTGAAAATTATAGAGAAGATGTGGACTTGTTCTTGGAAGAAGATCCCTACTTTTGAGAAGATTATGAACCTGCTTAATAAGTTCAAAAGCTGGAAAATCTCACATATTTGGAGAGAGGCTAACCAAGCAGCTGATTACCTCTCAAAACCAAATTGCTCTCTCAAAGGTGAAGATATTCAGTCAGTTTCTATTCCTTCAGATCTTCACAACATCGTGTCCCTTGATTATGATGGGATGGTTTATTCTAGAGTGTAGTTGTCCCAATCTTGTGACGAAGACAAAGATGTGCCTTGCTTTAAGCCGCTTGCAGAGTACTGTTGGGAGGGAGTGGTTATTCCTCCACACCCCTCATCAGATTAGCTTAATGTCCCTAAGCTACGTGTTGAAGACAAGTGTTGTGTTTAGTTGTTGGTGTTGTGGTGCTATCTGTAGCCCGCCTTGTGGCATTTTTCAGCACTCCACTTTTATTTTCTTTTTGGCTATTTGCCTTTGTCGCCCTTGTGGCCCTCCTTTGTAATCCTTTCCTTTGTTATTAATATATCTGGTCGGGGTCTGCCAAACCCCAGCTTACCAACCAAAAAAAAAAAATCTAAGATTCAATACCATCTCATCCTCTTCTACAAACTTGGCAAAAAGCTTCTTTACACCACATCTAGGGTTTTCTATGTCTAAAAGATGGATGCTTTATAAACTTTCTAAAATAAGAAACTTTGTAATTTTTCAATCTCCATCATTCATCAACTAAATCTATGATTCAATACCACCTAATCCTCATCTCAAAACTTAGCTAAAAGCACTTCGACACCATATCTAGGGTTTACAAAAAGTAAAAGATTGATATTTATAAAGTTTCTAAAATAAGAAACTTTTTATTTCTTCAATCTCTATCCTTCAACAACTAAATCTAAGATTCAATACCGTCTCATCCTAATCTTAAAACTTGGCAAAAAACTCCTTCACATCATTTTTAGGGTTTCTTATGTCCAAAAGATGGATGTTTTATAACGTTTCTAAAATAAGAAGCTTTCTATTTTTTCAATCTCCATCCTTCATCAGCTAAATCTAAGATTCAATACCCTCTGATTCTCAACCCAAAACATGGCTAGAAGTTGGTTGACATCATCTCTAGGATTTCAATACCATAAAAGGTGGTCCTTCATCAACTAAATCTAAGTTTCAATACCATCTTATCCTCACCTCAAAACTTGGCTAAAAGCTCCTTGACCCCATCTCTAGGGTCTCCTATCGCTAAAAATTGATGTTTTGAAAAGTTTCAAAAATAAGAAACTTTCTATTTTTTCAATCTTCTTCCTTTATCAACTAATTCTAAGATTCAATACCATCTCGTCCTGATCTCAAAACTTGGCAAAAATCTTATTAACACTATCTCGAGGATTTCCCACGTCTAAAAGATGGATGTTTTATAAGGTTGCTAAAATAATAAACTTTCTATTTCTTCAATCTTCATCCTTTATCAACTAAATCTAAGATTCAATACCATCTAATCCTCAGCTCAAAATGTTGCTAAAAGCTCTTTGACACCAACTCTAGGGTTTACTAAGTATAAAGTTTGATGTTTTAGAAAGTTTGTAAAATGAAAAACTTTTTTTTCATTCAATCTCCATCATTCAGCAACTAAATCTAAGATTCAGTACCCTCTCATTCTCATCTCAAAACTTTGCTAAAAGCTCCTTGACACCATCTCTCGAGTTTCCAATGTCTCAAAGATGGATGTTTTATAAAGTTTTTCTGTTTTTTCAATCTCCATCCTTCATCAGCTAATTCTAAGATTCAATACCATATCATCATCAATCCAAAACTTGGCAAAAACTCATTGACACCATCTCTAGGGTCAGCTATGTCTAAACGATTGATGTTATATAAACTTTCTATTTTTTCAATCTCCATCCTTTATCAACAAAATCCAAGATCCAATACCATCACATCCTCATCTCAAAACTTGACTGAAAGCTCCTTAACAACATCTTTAGGATTTCCTATATCTAAAAGATGGATATTTTCTAAAGTTTCTAAAACATGAAACTTTCTACTTTTTCAATCTCCATCTTCCATCAACAAAATCTAAGATTTAAAACCATCTCATCATCATCCCAAAACTTGGCTAAAAGCTCTTTGACACCATCTCCAGGGTTTCTTATATCTAAAAGATGGATGTTTTAGAATTTCTAAAATAAGAAACTTTATATTTTTTAATTCAATATCCTCTATCAACTAAATCTAAGATTCAATACCATCTCATCCTCTTCTACAAACTTGGCTAAAAGCTTCTTTACACCACATCTAGGGTTTTCTATGTCTAAAAGATGGATGTTTTATAAAGTGTCTAATCCTTTGTAATTTTTCAATCTCCATCCTTCATCAAAATCTATGATTCAATCCCACCTAATCCTCATCTGGAAACTTAGCTAAAAGTACTTCGACACCATATCTAGGGTTTACAAAAAGTAAAAGATTGATATTTATAAAGTTTCTAGAATAAGAAACTTTTTATTTCTTCAATCTCTATCCTTCAGCAACTAAATCTAAGATTCAATACGCTCTCATCCTAATCTTAAAACTTGGCAAAAAACTCCTTGACACCGTCTCTAGGGTTTCGTATGTCCAAAAGAAGGATGTTTTATAAAGTTTGTAAAATAAGAAGCTTTCAATTTTTTCAATCTCCATCCTTCATCAGCTAACTCTAAGATTCAATACCCTCTGATTCTCAACCCAAAACGTGGCTACAAGTTGGTTGACATCATCTCTAGGGTTTCAATACCATAAAAGGTGGTCCTCCATCAACTAAATCAAAGTTTCAATACCATCTCATCCTCACCTCAAAACATGGCTAAAAGCTCCTTGACCCCATCTCTAGGGTCTCCTATGGCTAAAAATTGATGTTTTGAAAAGTTTCTAAAATAAGAAACTTTCTATTTTTTCAATCTTCTTACTTTATCAACTAAATCTAAGACTCAATACCATCTCGTCCTGATCTCAAAACTTGGCAAAAACCATATTAACACTATGTCGAGGATTTCTCACATCTAAAAGATGGATGTTTTATAAAGTTTCTAAAATAATAAACTTTCTATTTCTTTAATCTCCATCCTTCATCAACTAAATCAAAGATTCAATACCATCTAATCCTCATCTCAAAATGTTGCAAAAAGCTCTTTGACACCATCTCTAGGGTTTACTAAGTATAAAAGTTTGATGTTTTATAAAGTTTCTAAAATAGGAAACTTTTTTTCTTTCAATCTCCATCATTCAACAACTAAATCTAAGATTTAGTACCCACTCATTCTCATCTCAAAACTTTGCTAAAAGCTCCTTGACACCATCTCTCGAGTTTCCAATGTCTCAAAGATGGATGTTTTATAAAGTTTCTAAAATAAGAAACTTTCTATTTTTTCAATCTCCATCCTTCATCAGCTAATTCTAAGATTCAATACAATCTCATCATCAATCCAAAACTTGGCTAAAAGCTCATTGATACCATCTCTAGGGTCAGCTATGTCTAAACGATGGGTGTTATATAAACTTTCTATTTTTTCAATCTCCATCTTTTATCAACAAAATCGAAGATCTAATACCATCACATCCTCATCTCAAAACTTCACTGAAACCTCCTTAACACCATCTCTAGGATTTCCTATGTCTAAAAGATGGATATTTTATAAAGTTTCTAAAACAAGAAACTTTCTACTTTTTAAATCTCCATCTTCCATCAACTAAATCTAAGATTTAAAACCATCTCATCGTCATCCCAAAATGTGCCTAAAAGCTCTTGGACACCGTCTCCAAGGTCTCTTATGTCTAAAAGATGGATGTTTTAGAGTTTCTAAAATAAGAAACTTTCTATTTTTTAATTCAATATCCTCTATCTACTAAATCTAAGATTCAATACCATCTCATCCTCTCCTACAAACTTGGCTAAAAGCTTCTTTACACCACAACTAGGGTTTTCTATGTCTAAAAGATGGATGTTTCATAAAGTTTCTAATCCTTTGTAATTTTTCAATCTCCATCCTTCATCAACTAAATCTATGATTCAATACCACCTAATCCTCATCTCGAAACTTAGCTAAAAGTACTTCGACACCATTTCTAGGGTTTACAAGAAGTAAAAGATTGATATTTATAAAGTTTCTAAAATAAGAAACTTTTTATTTCTTCAATCTCTATCCTTCAGCAACTAAATCTAAGATTCAATACCCTCTCATCCTAATCTTAAAACTTGGCAAAAAACCCCTTGACACCATCTCTAGGGTTTCTTATGTCCAAAAGATGATGTTTTGTAAAGTTTCTAAAATAAGAAGCTTTCTATTTTTTCAATCTCCATCCTTCATCAGCTAAATCTAAGATTCAATATCCTCTGATTCTCAACCCAAAACGTGGCTACAAGTTGGTTGACATCATCTCTAGGGTTTCAATACCATAAAAGGTGGTCCTTCATCAACTAAATCTAAGTTTCAATACCATCTTATCCTCACCTCAAAACATGGCTAAAAGCTTCTTGACCCCATCTCTAGGGTCTTATATGGCTAAAAATTGATGTTTTGAAAAGTTTCTAAAATAAGAAACTTTCAATTTTTTCAATCTTCTTACTTTATCAACTAAATCTAAGATTCAATACCTTCTCGTCCTGATCTCAAAACTTGGCAAAAAGCTTATTAACACTATCTCGAGGATTTCCCAAGTCTAAAATATGGATGTTTTATAAAGTTTCTAAAATAATAAACTTTCTATTTCTTCAATCTCCATCCTTCATCATCTAAATATAAGATTCAATTCTATTCAATACTTTTTCTCAAAATGTTGCTAAAAGCTCTTTGACACTATCTCTAGGGTTTACTAAGTATAAAAGTTTGATGTTTTATAAAGTTTCTAAAATGGGAAACTTTTATTTCTTTCAATCTCCGTCATTCAGCAACTAAATCTAAGATCAAGTACCCTCTCATTCTCATCTCAAAACTTTACTAAAAGCTCCTTGACACTATCTCTCGAGTTTCCAATGTCTCAAAGATGGATGTTTTATAAAGTTTCTAAAATAAGAAACTTTCTATTTTTTCAATCTCCATCATTCATCAGCTAAATCTAAGATTCAATTCCATCTCGTCATCAATCCAAAACTTGGCTAAAAGCTCATTGACACCATCTCTAGGGTCAGCTATGTCTAAACTATGGATGTTATATAAACTTTCTATTTTTTCAATCTATTTCCTTTATCAACAAAATCAAAGATCAAATACCCAAAAATCCTCATCTCAAAACTTGACTGAAAGCACCTTAACACCATCTCTAGGATTTCCTATGTCTAAAATATGGATATTTTATAAAGTTTCTAAAACAAGAAACTTTCTACTTTTTTAAAATCCATCTTCAATCAACTAAATCTAAGATTTAAAACCATCTCATCATCATCCCAAAACTTGGCTAAAAGCTCTTTGGCACCATTTCCAGGGTCTCTTATGTCTAAAAGATGGATATTTTAGAGTTTCTAAAATAAGAAACTTTCTATTTTTTAATTCAATAACCTCTATCAACTAAATCTAAGATCCAATACCATCTCATCCTCTTCTACAAACTTGGCTAAAAGCTTCTTTACACCACATCTAGGATTTTCTATGTCTAAAAGATGGATGTTTTATAATGTTTCTAAAATAAGAAACTTTGTAATTTTTCAATCTCCATCCTTCATCAACTAAATCTATGTTTCAATACCACCTAATCCTCATCTCAAAACTTAGCTAAAAGCACTTCGACACCATATCTAGGGTTTACAAAAAGTAAAAGATTGATATTTATAAAGTTTCTAAAATAAGAAACTTTTTATTTCTTCAATCTCTATCCTTCAGCAACTAAATCTAAGATTCATTACCCTCTCATCATAATCTTAAAACTTGGCAAAAAACTCCTTCACATCATTTTTAGGGTTTCTTATGTCCAAAAGATGGATGTTTTATAATGTTTCTAAAATAAGAAGCTTTCTATTTTTTCAATCTCCATCCTTCATCAGCTATTAAGACTCAATACCCTCTGATTCTCAACCCAAAATGTGGCTAGAAGTTTGTTGACATCATCTCTAGGGTTTCAATACCATAAAAGGTGGTCCTTCATCAACTAAATCTAAGTTTCAATACCATCTCATCCTCACCTCAAAACATGGCTAAAAGCTCCTTGACCCCATCTCTAGGGTCTCCTATGGCTAAAAATTGATGTTTTGAAAAGTTTCTAAAATAAGAAACTTTCTATTTTTTCAATCTTCTTCCTTTATCAACTAATTCTAAGATTCAATACCATCTTGTCCTGATCTCAAAACTTGGCCAAAATCTTATTAACACTACCTCGAGGATTTCCCACGTCTAAAAGATGGATGTTTTATAAGGTTGCTAAAATAATAAACTTTCTATTTCTTCAATCTCCATCCATTATCAACTAAATCTAAGATTCAATACCATCTAATCCTCAGCTCAAAATGTTGCTAAAAGCTCTTCGACACCATCTCTAGGGTTTACTAAGTATAAAAGTTTGATGTTTTAGAAAGTTTGTAAAATGGAAAACTTTTTTTTCTTTGCTAAAAGCTCCTTGACACCATCTCTCGAGTTTCCAATGTCTCAAAGATGGATGTTTTATAAAGTTTTTCTGTTTTTTCAATCTCCATCCTTCATCAGCTAAATCTAAGATTCAATACCATATCTTCATCAATCCAAAACTTGGCAAAAACTCATTGACACCATCCCTAGGGTCAGCTATGTCTAAACGATTGATGTTATATAAACTTTCTATTTTTTCAATCTCCATCCTTTATCAACAAAATCCAAGATCCAATACCATCACATCCTCATCTCAAAACTTGACTGAAAGCTCCTTAACAACATCTCTAGGATTTCCTATGTCTAAAAGATGGATATTTTATAAAGGTTCTAAAACATGAAACTTTCTACTTTTTCAATCTCCATCTTCCATCAGCTAAATCTAAGATTTAAAACCATCTCATCATCATCCCAAAACTTGACTAAAAGCTCTTTGACACCACCATCTGCAGGGTTTCTTATGTCTAAAAGATGGATGTTTTAGAGTTTCTAAAATAAGAAACTTTATATTTTTTAATTCAATATCCTCTATCAACTAAATCTAAGATTCAATACCATCTCATCATCTTCTACAAACTTGGCTAAAAGCTTCTTTACACCACATCTAGGGTTTTCTATGTCTAAAAGATGGATGTTTTATAAAGTGTCTAATCCTTTTTAATTTTTCAATCTCCATCCTTCATCAAAATCTATGATTCAATACCACCTAATCCTCATCTCGAAACTTAGCTAAAAGTACTTCGACACCATATCTAGGGTTTACAAAAAGTAAAAGATTGATATTTAAAAAGTTTCTAAAATAAGAAATTTTTTATTTCTTCAATCTCTATCCTTCAGCAACTAAATCTAAGATTCAATACCCTCTCATCCTAATCTTAAAACTTGGCAAAAAACTCATTGACACCGTCTCTAGGGTTTCTTATGTCCAAAAGAAGGATGTTTTATAAAGTTTGTAAAATAAGAAGCTTTCTATTTTTCCAATCTCCATCCTTCATCAGCTAAATCTAAGATTCAATACCCTCTTATTCTCAACCCAAAACGTGGCTACAAGTTGGTTGACATCATCTCTAGGGTTTCAATACCATAAAAGGTGGGCCTTCATCAACTAAATCAAAGTTTCAATACCATCTCATCCTCACCTCAAAACATGGCTAAAAGCTCGTTGACTCCATCTCTAGGGTCTCTTATGGCTAAAAATTGATGTTTTGAAAAGTTTCTAAAATAAGAAACTTTCTATTTTTTCAATCTTCTTGCTTTATCAACTAAATCTAAGATTCAATACCAACTTGTCCTTATGTCAAAACTTGGCAAAAAGCATATTAACACAATCTCGAGGATTTCCCACGACAAAAAGATGGATGTTTTATAAAGTTTCTAAAATAATAAACTTTCTATTTTTTCAATCTCCATCCTTCATCAACTAAATCAAAGATTCAATACCATCTAATCCTCATCTCAAAATGTTGCAAAAAGCTCTTTGACACCATCTCTAGGGTTTATTAAGTATAAAAGTTTGATGTTTTATAAAGTTTCCAAAATAGGAAACTTTTTTTTCTTTCAATCTCCATCATTCAGCAACTAAATCTAAGATTCAGTACCCTCTCATTCTCATCTCAAAACTTTGCTAAAAGCTCCTTGACACCATCTCTCGAGTTTCCAATGTCTCAAAGATTGATGTTTTATAAAGTTTCTAAAATAAGAAACTTTCTATTTTTTCAATCTCCATCCTTCATCAGCTTATTCTAAGATTCAATACCATCTCATCATCAATCCAAAACTTGGCTAAAAGCTCATTGACACCATCTCCAAGGTCTCTTATGTCTAAAAGATGGATGTTTTAGAGTTTCTAAAATAAGAAACTTTCTATTTTTTAATTCAATATCCTCTATCAACTAAATCTAAGATTAAATACCATCTCATCCTCTTCTACAAACTTGGCTAAAAGCTTCTTTACACCACATCTGGGGTTTTCTATGTCTAAAAGATGGATGTTTCATAAAGTTTCTAATCCTTTGTAATTTTTCAATCTCCATCCTTAATCAACTAAATCTATGATTCAATACCACCTAATCCTCATCTCGATACTTAGCTAAAAGTACTTCGACACTATTTCTAGGGTTTACAAGAAGTAACAGATTAATATTTATAAAGTTTCTAAAATAAGAAACTTTTTATTTCTTCAATCTCTATCCTTCAGCAACTAAATCTAAGATTCCATACCCTCTCATCCTAATCTTAAAACTTGGCAAAAAACTCCTTCACACCATCTCTAGGGTTTCTTATGTCCAAAAGATGGATGTTTTATAAAGTTTCTCAAATAAGAAGCTTTCTATTTTTTCAATCTCCATCCTTCATCAGCTAAATCTAAGATTCAATACCCTCTGATTCTCAACCCAAAACGTGGCTACAAGTTGGTTGACATCATCTCTAGGGTTTCAATACCATAAAAGGTGGTCCTTCATCAACAAAATCTAAGTTTCAGTACCATCTCATCCTCACCTCAAAACATTGCTAAAAGCTTCTTGACCCCATCTCTAGGGTCTCCTATGGCTAAAAATTGATATTTTGAAAATTTTCTAAAATAAGAAACTTTCAATTTTTTCAATCTTCTTACTTTATCAACTAAATCTAAGATTCAATACCTTCTCGTCCTGATCTCAAAACTTGGCAAAAAGCTTATTAAAACTATCTCGAGGATTTCCCACGTCTAAAAGATGGTGTTTTATAAAGTTTCTAAAATAATAAACTTTCTATTTCTTCAATCTCCATCCTTCATCAACTAAATCTAAGATTCAATTCCATCTAATACTCTTCTTAAAATGTTGATAAAAGCTCTTTAACACCATCTCTAGGGTTTACTAAGTATAAAAGTTTGATGTTTTATATAATTTCTAAAATGGAAAACTTTTATTTCTTTCAATCTCCGTCATTCAGCAACTAAATCTAAGATCAAGTACCCTCTCATTCTCATCTCAAAACTTTACTAAAAGCTCCTTGACACCATCTCTCTAATTTCCAATGTCTCAAAGATGGATGTTTTATAAAGTTTCTAAAATAAGAAACTTTCTATTTTTTCAATCTCCATCCTTCATCAGCTAAATCTAAGATTCAATTCCAGCTCGTCATTAATCCAAAATTTGGCTAAAAGCTCATTGACACCATCTTTAGGGTCAGTTATGTCTAAACGATGGATGTTATATAAACTTTCTATTTTTTCAATCTTCATCCTTTATCAACAAAATCAAAGATCCAATACCCTCAAATCCTCATCTCAAAACTTGACTGAAAGCTCCTTAACACCATCTCTAGGATTTCCTATGTCTAAAAGATGGATATTTTATAAAGTTTCTAAAACAAGAAACTTTCTACTTTTTCAATCTCCATCTTCCATCAACTAAATCTAAGATTTAAAACCATCTCATCATCATCCCAAAACTTGGCTAAAAGCTCTTTGACACCATCTCCAGGGTCTCTTATGTCTAAAAGATGGATGTTTTAGAGTTTCTAAAATAAGAAACTTCCTATTTTTTAATTCAATATCCACTATCAACTAAATCTAAGAATCAATACCATCTCATCCTCCTCTACAAACTTGGCTAAAAGCTTCTTTACACCACATCTAGGGTTTTCTATGTCTAAAAGATGAATGTTTTATAAAGTTTCTAAAATTAGAAACTTTGTAATTTTTCAATCTCCATCCTTCATCAACTAAATCTGTGATTCAATACCACCTAATCCTCATCTCAAAACTTAGCTAAAAGTACCTCGACACCATATCTAGGGTTTACAAAAAGTAAAAGATTGATATTTATAAAGTTTCTAAAATAAGAAACTTTTTATTTCTTCAATATCTATCCTTCAGCAACTAAATCTAAGATTCAATACCCTCTCATCCTAATCTTAAAACTTGGCAAAAAACTCCTTGACACCATCTCTAGGGTTTCTTATGTCCAAAAGATGGATGTTTTCTAAAGTTTCTAAAATAAGAAGCTTTCTATTTTTTCAATCTCCATCCTCCATCAGCTAAAACTAAGATTCAATACCCTCTGATTCTGAACCCAAAACATGGCTAGAAGTTGGTTGACATCATCTCTAGGGTTTCAATACCATAAAAGGTGGTCCTTCATCAACTAAATCTAAGTTTCAATACCATCTCATCCTCAAAACTTAGCTAAAAGCTCCTTGACACCATCTCTCGAGTTTTCAATGTCTCAAAGATGGATGTTTTATAAAGTTTTTAAAATCAGAAACTTTCTATTTTTTCAATCTCCATCCTTCATCAGCTAAATCTAAGATTCAATTCCAGGTCGTCATTAATCCAAAGCTTGGCTAAAAGCTCATTGACACCATCTCAAGGATCAGCTATGTCTAAACGATGGATGTTATGTAAACTTTCTATTTTTTCAATCTCCATCCTTTATCAACAAAATCAAAGATCCAATACCCTCAAATCCTCATCTCAAAACTTGACTGAAAGCTCCTTAGTACCATCTCTAGGATTTCCTATGTCTAAAAGATGGATATTTTATAAAGTTTCTAAAACAAGAAACTTTCTACTTTTTCAATCTCCATCTTCCATCAACTAAATCTAAGATTTAAAACCATCTCATCATCATCCCAAAGCTTGGCTAAAAGCTCTTTGACACCATCTCCAGGGTCTCTTATGTCTAAAAGATGGATGTTTTAGAGTTTCTAAAATAAGAAACTTTCTATTTTTTAATTCAATATCTAAGATTCAATACCATCTCATCCTCTTCGACAAACTTGGCTAAAAGCTTCTTTACACCACATCTAGGGTTTCCTATGTCTAAAAGATGAATGTTTTATAAAGTTTCTAAAATTAGAAACTTTGTAATTTTTCAATCTCCATCCCTCATCAACTAAATCAATCTGTGATTCAATACCACCTAATCCTCACCTCAAAACTTAGCTAAAAGTACCTCGACACCATATCTAGGGTTTACAAAAAGTATAAGATTGATATTTATAAAGTTTCTAAAATAAGAAACTTTTTATTTCTTCAATATCTATCCTTCAGCAACTAAATCTAAGATTCAATACCCTCTCATCCTAATCTTAAAACTTGGCAAAAAAATCCTTCACACCATCTCTAGGGTTTCTTATGTCCAAAAGATGGATGTTTTATAAAGTTTCTAAAATAAGAAGCTTTCTATTTTTTCAATCTCCATCCCCCATCAGCTAAAACTAAGATTCAATACCCTCTGATTCTGAACCCAAAACGTCGCAAAAGGTTGGTTGACATCATCTCTAGGGTTTCAATACTATAAAAGGTAGTCCTTCATCAACTAAATCTAAGTTTCCAATGTCTCAAAGATTGATGTTTTATAAAGTTTCTAAAATCTGAAACTTTCTATTTTTTCAATCTACATCCTTAATCAGCTAAATCTAAGATTCAATACCATCTCATCATCAATCCAAAACTTGGCTAAAAGCTCATTGACACCATCTCTAGGGTCAGCTATGTCTAAACGATGGATGTTATATAAACTTTCTATTTTTCAATCTCCATCCTTTATCAACAAAATCCAAGATCAAATACAATCACATCCTCATCTCAAAACTTTACTGAACGCTCCTTAACACCATCTCTAGGATTTTCTATGTCTAAAAGATGGATATTTTATATAGTTTCTAAAACAAGAAACTTTCTAGTTTTTCAATCTCCATCTTCCATCAACTAAATCTAAGATTTAGAACCATCTCATCATCATCCCAAAACTTGGCTAAAAGCTCTTTAACACAATCTCCAGGGTCTCTTATTTCTCTAAAAGATGGATGTTTTAGAGTTTCTAAAATAAGAAACTTTCTATTTTTTAATTCAATATCCTCTATCAACTAAATCTAAGATCCAATACCATCTCATCCTCTTCTACAAACTTGGCTAAAAGCTTCTTTACACCACATCTAGGGTTTTCTATGTCTAAAAGATGGATGTTTTATAATGTTTCTAAAATAAGAAACTTTGTAATTTTTCAATCTGCATCCTTCATCAACTAAATCTATGATTCAATACCACCTAATCCTCATCTCAAAACTTAGCTAAAAGCACTTCGACACCATATCTAGGGTTTACAAAAAGTAAAAGATTGATATTTATAAAGTTTCTAAAATAAGAAACTTTTTATTTCTTCAATCTCTATCCTTCACCAACTAAATCTAAGATTCAATACCCTCTCATCCTAATCTTAAAACTTGGCAAAAAACTCCTTCACATCATTTTTATGGTTTCTTATGTCCAAAAGATGGATGTTTTATAATGTTTCTAAAATAAGAAGCTTTCTATTTTTTCAATCTCTATCCTTCATCAGCTAAATCTAAGTCTGAATCCAAAATGTGGCTAGAAGTTGGTTGACATCATCTCTAGGGTTTCAATACCATAAAAGGTGGTCCTTCATCAACTAAATCTAAGTTTCAATACCATCTCATCCTCACCTCAAAACATGGCTAAAAGCTCCTTGACCCCATCTCTAGGGTCTCCTATGGCTAAAAATTGATGTTTTGAAAAGTTTCTAAAATAAGAAACTTTCTATTTTTTCAATCTTCTTGCTTTATCAACTAAATCTAAGATTCAATACCAACTCATCCTTATCTGAAAACTTGGTAAAAAGCATATTAACACAATCTCGAGGATTTCCCACGTCTAAAAGATGGATGTTTTATAAAATTTTTAAAATAATAAACTTTCAATTTCTTCAATCTCCATCCTTCATCAACTAAATCAAAGATTCAATACCATCTAATCCTCATCTCAAAATGTTGAAAAAAGCTCTTTGACACCATCTCTAGGGTTTAGTAAGTATAAAAGTTTGATGTTTTATAAAGTTACTAAAATAAGAAACTTTTTTTTCTTTCAATCTCCATCATTCAGCAACTAAATCTAAGATTCAGTACCCTCTCATTCTCATCTCAAAACTTTGCTAAAAGCTCCTTGACACCATCTCTCGAGTTTCCAATGTCTGAAAGATTGATGTTTTATAAAGTTTCTAAAATAAGAAACTTTCTATTTTTTCAATCTCCATCCTTCATCAGCTAATTCTAAGATTCAATACCATCTCATTATCAATCCAAAACATGGCTAAAAGCTCATTGACACCATCTTTAGGGTCAGCTATGTCTAAACGATGGATGTTATATAAACTTTCTATTTTTCAATCTCCATCCTTTATCAACAAAATCCAAGATCCAATACCCTCAAATCCTCATCTCAAAACTTGACTGAAAGCTCCTTAACACCATCTCTATGATTTTCTATGTCTAAAAGATGGATATTTTATAAAGTTTCTAAAACAAGAAACTTTCTACTTCAATCTCCATCTTCCATCAACTAAATCTAAGATTTAAAACCATCTCATCATCATCCCAAAACTTAGCTAAAAGCTCTTTGACACCATCTCCAAGGTCTCTTATGTCTAAAAGATGGATGTTTTAGAGTTTCTAAAATAAGAAACTTTCTATTTTTTAATTCAATATCCTCTATCAAGTAAATCTAAGATCAAATACCATCTCATCCTCTTCTACAAACTTGGCTAAAAGCTTCTTTACACCACATCTAGGGTTTTCTATGTCTAAAGGATGGATGTTTTATAAAGTTTCTAAAATAAGAAACTTTGTAATTTTTCAATCTCCATCCTTCATCAACTAAATCTATGATTCAATACCACCTAATCCTCATCTCAAAACTTAGCTAAAAGCACTTCGACACCATATCTAGGGTTTACAAATAGTAAAAGATTGATATTTATAAAGTTTCTAAAATAAGAAACTTTTTATTTCTTCAATCTCTATCCTTTAGCAACTAAATCTAATATTCAACACCCTCTCATCCTATTCTTAAAACTTGGCAAAAAACTCCTTCACATCATTTTTAGGGTTTCTTATGTCCAAAAGATGGATGTTTTATAATGTTTCTAAAATAAGAAGCTTTCTATTTTTTCAATCTCCATCCTTCATCAGCTAAATCTAAGATTCAATACCCTCTGATTCTCAACCCAAAATGTGGCTAGAAGTTGGTTGACATCATCTCTAGGGTTTCCTATGGCTAAAAATTGAAGTTTTAAAAAGTTTCTAAAATAAGAAACTTTCTATTTTTTCAATCTTCTTGCTTTATCAACTAAATCTAAGATTCAATACCAACTCGTCCTTATCTCAAAACTTGGCAAAAAGCATATTAACACAATCTTGAGGATTTCACACGTCTAAGAGATGGATGTTTTATAAAGTTTTTAAAATAATAAACTTTCTGTTTCTTCAATCTCCATCCTTCATCAACTAAATCAAAGATTCAATAGCATCTAATCCTCATCTGAAAATGTTGCAAAAAGCTATTTGACACCATCTCTAGGATATACTAAGTATAAAAGTTTGATGTTTTATAAAGTTTCTAAAATTGAAAACTTTTTTTTCTTTCAATCTCAATCATTCAGCAACTAAATCTAAGATTCAGTACCCTCTCATTCTCATCTCAAAACTTTGCTAAAAGCTCCTTGACACCATCTCTCGAGTTTCCAATGTCCCAAAGATTGATGTTTTATAAAGTTTCTAGAATAAGAAACTTTCTATTTTTTCAATCTCCATCCTTCATTAGCTAATTCTAAGATTCAATACCATCTCATCATCAATCTAAAACTTGGCTAAAAGCTCATTGACACTATCTTTAGGGTCAGCTATGTCTAAACGATGGATGTTATATAAACTTTCTATTTTTTCAATCTCCATCTTTTATCTAAAAGGTGGTCCTTCATCAAATAAATCTAAGTTTCAATACAATCTCATCCTCACCTCGAAACATGGCTAAAAGCTCCTAGACCCCATCTCTAGGGTCTCCTATGGCTAAAAATTGATATTTTGAAAAGTTTCTAAAATAAAAAACTTTCTATTTTTTCTATCTTCTTGCTTTATCAACTAAATCTAAGATTCAATACCAACTCGTCCTTATCTCAAAACTTGGCAAAAAGCATATTAACACAATCTCGAGGATTTCCCACGTCTAAAAGATGGATGTTTTATAAAGTTTTTAAAATAATAAACTTTCTATTTCTTCAATCTCCATCCTTCATCAACTAAATCGAAGATTCAATACCATTTAATCCTCATCTCAAAATGTTGCAAAAAGCTCTTTGACACCATCTCTAGGGTTTACTAAGTATAAAATTTTGATGTTTTATAAAGTTTCTAAAATAAGAAACTTTTTTTTCTTTCAATCTCCATCATTCAGCAACTAAATCTAAGATTCAGTACCCTCTCATTCTCATCTCAAAACTTTGCTAAAACCTCCTTGACACCATCTCTCGAGCTTCCAATGTCTGAAAGATTGATGTTTTATAAAGTTTCTAAAATAAGAAACTTTCTATTTTTTCAATCTCCATCCTTCATCAGCTAATTCTAAGATTCAATACCATCTCATTATCAATCCAAAACATGGCTAAAAGCTCATTGACACCATCTTTAGGGTCAGCTATGTCTAAACGATGGATGTTATATAAACTTTCTATTTTTCAATCTCCATCCTTTATCAACAAAATCCAAGATCCAATACCCTCAAATCCTCATCTCAAAACTTGACTGAAAGCTCCTTAACACCATCTCTATGATTTTCTATGTCTAAAAGATGGATATTTTATAAAGTTTCTAAAACAAGAAACTTTCTACTTCAATCTCCATCTTCCATCAACTAAATCTAAGATTTAAAACCATCTCATCATCATCCCAAAACTTAGCTAAAAGCTCTTTGACACCATCTCCAAGGTCTCTTATGTCTAAAAGATGGATGTTTTAGAGTTTCTAAAATAAGAAACTTTCTATTTTTTAATTCAATATCCTCTATCAAGTAAATCTAAGATCAAATACCATCTCATCCTCTTCTACAAACTTGGCTAAAAGCTTCTTTACACCACATCTAGGGTTTTCTATGTCTAAAGGATGGATGTTTTATAAAGTTTCTAAAATAAGAAACTTTGTAATTTTTCAATCTCCATCCTTCATCAACTAAATCTATGATTCAATACCACCTAATCCTCATCTCAAAACTTAGCTAAAAGCACTTCGACACCATATCTAGGGTTTACAAATAGTAAAAGATTGATATTTATAAAGTTTCTAAAATAAGAAACTTTTTATTTCTTCAATCTCTATCCTTCAGCAACTAAATCTAATATTCAACACCCTCTCATCCTATTCTTAAAACTTGGCAAAAAACTCCTTCACATCATTTTTAGGGTTTCTTATGTCCAAAAGATGGATGTTTTATAATGTTTCTAAAATAAGAAGCTTTCTATTTTTTCAATCTCCATCCTTCATCAGCTAAATCTAAGATTCAATACCCTCTGATTCTCAACCCAAAATGTGGCTAGAAGTTGGTTGACATCATCTCTAGGGTTTCCTATGGCTAAAAATTGAAGTTTTAAAAAGTTTCTAAAATAAGAAACTTTCTATTTTTTCAATCTTCTTGCTTTATCAACTAAATCTAAGATTCAATACCAACTCGTCCTTATCTCAAAACTTGGCAAAAAGCATATTAACACAATCTTGAGGATTTCACACGTCTAAGAGATGGATGTTTTATAAAGTTTTTAAAATAATAAACTTTCTGTTTCTTCAATCTCCATCCTTCATCAACTAAATCAAAGATTCAATACCATCTAATCCTCATCTGAAAATGTTGCAAAAAGCTCTTTGACACCATCTCTAGGATATACTAAGTATAAAAGTTTGATGTTTTATAAAGTTTCTAAAATTGAAAACTTTTTTTTCTTTCAATCTCAATCATTCAGCAACTAAATCTAAGATTCAGTACCCTCTCATTCTCATCTCAAAACTTTGCTAAAAGCTCCTTGACACCATCTCTCGAGTTTCCAATGTCCCAAAGATTGATGTTTTATAAAGTTTCTAGAATAAGAAACTTTCTATTTTTTCAATCTCCATCCTTCATTAGCTAATTCTAAGATTCAATACCATCTCATCATCAATCTAAAACTTGGCTAAAAGCTCATTGACACTATCTTTAGGGTCAGCTATGTCTAAACGATGGATGTTATATAAACTTTCTATTTTTTCAATCTCCATCTTTTATCTAAAAGGTGGTCCTTCATCAAATAAATCTAAGTTTCAATACAATCTCATCCTCACCTCGAAACATGGCTAAAAGCTCCTAGACCCCATCTCTAGGGTCTCCTATGGCTAAAAATTGATATTTTGAAAAGTTTCTAAAATAAAAAACTTTCTATTTTTTCTATCTTCTTGCTTTATCAACTAAATCTAAGATTCAATACCAACTCGTCCTTATCTCAAAACTTGGCAAAAAGCATATTAACACAATCTCGAGGATTTCCCACGTCTAAAAGATGGATGTTTTATAAAGTTTTTAAAATAATAAACTTTCTATTTCTTCAATCTCCATCCTTCATCAACTAAATCGAAGATTCAATACCATTTAATCCTCATCTCAAAATGTTGCAAAAAGCTCTTTGACACCATCTCTAGGGTTTACTAAGTATAAAATTTTGATGTTTTATAAAGTTTCTAAAATAAGAAACTTTTTTTTCTTTCAATCTCCATCATTCAGCAACTAAATCTAAGATTCAGTACCCTCTCATTCTCATCTCAAAACTTTGCTAAAACCTCCTTGACACCATCTCTCGAGCTTCCAATGTCTGAAAGATTGATGTTTTATAAAGTTTCTAAAATAAGAAACTTTCTATTTTTTCAATCTCCATCCTTCATCAGCTAATTCTAAGATTCAATACCATCTCATCATCAATCCAAAACTTGGCTAAAAGCTCATTGACACCATCTTTATGGTCAGCTATGTCTAAACGATGGATGTTATATAAACTTTCTATTTTTCAATCTCCATCCTTTATCAACAAAATCCAAGATCCAATACCATCACATCCTCATCTCAAAACTTGACTGAAAGCTCCTTAACACCATCTCTAGGATTTTCTATGTCTAAAAGATGGATATTTTATAAAGTTTCTAAAACAAGAAACTTTCTACTTTTTCAATCTCCATCTTCAATCAACTAAATCTAAGATTTAAAACCATCTCATCGTCATCCCAACACTTGGCTAAAAGCTCTTGGACACCATCTCCAAGGTCTCTTATGTCTAAAAGATGGATGTTTTAGAGTTTCTAAAATAAGAAACTTTCTATTTTTTAATTCAATATCCTCTATCAACTAAATCTAAGATTCAATACCATCTCATCCTCTCTTACAAACTTGGCTAAAAGCTTCTTTACACCACATCTAGGGTTTTCTATGTCTAAAAGATGGATGTTTTATAAAGTTTCTAATCCTTTGTAATTTTTCAATCTCCATCCTTCATCAACTAAATCTATGAATAAATACCACCTAATCCTCATCTCGAAACTTAGCTAAAAGTACTTCGACATAATTTCTAGGGTTTACAAAAAGTAAAAGATTGATATTTATAAAGTTTCTAAAACCATCTCCAAGGTCTTTTATGTCTAAAAGATGGATGTTTTAGAGTTTCTAAAATAAGAAACTTTCTATTTTTTAATTCAATATCCTCTATCAACTAAATCTAAGATCCAATACCATCTCATCCTCTTCTAGAAACTTGGCTAAAAGCTTCTTTACACCACATCTAGGGTTTTCTATGTCTAAAGGATGGATGTTTTATAGAGTTTCTAAAATAAGAAACTTTGTAATTTTTCAGTCTCCATCCTTCATCAACTAAATCTATGATTCAATACCACCTAATCCTCATCTCAAAACTTAGCTAAAAGCACTTCGACTACATATCTAGGGTTTACAAAAAGTAAAAGATTGATATTTATAAAGTTTCTAAAATAAGAAACTTTTTATTTCTTCAATCTCTATCCTTCAGCAACTAAATCTAAGATTCAATACCCTCTCATCCTAATCTTAAAACTTGGCAAAAAACTCCTTCACATCATTTTTAGGGTTTCTTATGTACAAAAGATGGATGTTTTATAATGTTTCTAAAATAAGAAGCTTTCTATTTTTTCAATCTCCATCCTTCATCAGCTAAATCTAAGATTCAATACCCTCTGATTCTCAACCCAAAATGTGTCTAGAAGTTGGTTGACATCATCTCTAGGGTTTCAATACCATAAAAGGTGGTCCTTCATCAACTAAATCTAAGTTTTAATACCATCTCATCCTCACCTCAAAACATGGCTAAAAGCTTCTTGACCCCATCTCTAGGGTCTCTTATGGCTAAAAATTGATGTTTTGAAACGTTTCTAAAATAAGAAACTTTCTATTTTTTCAATCTTCTTACTTTATCAACTAAATCTAAGATTCAATACCATCTCGTCCTGATCTCAAAACTTGGCAAAAAGCTTATTAACATTATCTCGAGGATTTCCCACGTCTAAAAGATGGATGTTTTATAAAGTTTCTAAAATAATAAACTTTCTATTTCTTCAATCTCCATCCTTCATCAACTAAATCAAAGTTTCAACACCATCTAATACTGTTCTCAAAATGTTGCTAAAAGCTCTTTGACACCATCTCTAGGGTTTCCAATATCTCAAAGATGGATGTTTTATAAAGTTTCTAAAATAAGAAACTTCCTATTTTTTCAATCTCCATCCTTCATCACCTAAATCTAAGATTCAATTCCATCTCATCATCAATCCAAAACTTGGCTAAAAGCTCATTGACACCATCTCTAGAGTCAGCTATGTCTAAATGATGGATGTTATATAAACTTTCTATTTTTTCAATATCCATCCTTTATCAACAAAATCCAAGATCCAATACCATCACATCCTCATCACAAAACTTGACTGAAACCTCCTTAACACCATCTCTACGATTTCCTATGTCTAAAAGATGGATATTTTATAAAGTTTCTAAAACAAGAAACTTTCAAGTTTTTCAATCTCCATCTTCCATCATCTAAATCTAAGATTTAAAACCATCTCATCATCATCCCAAAACTTGGCTAAAAGCTCTTTGACACAATCTCCAGGGTCTCTTATGTCTAAAAGATGGATGTTTTAGAGTTTCCAAAGTAAGAAACTTTCTATTTTTTAATTCAATATCCTCTATCAACTAAATCTAAGATTCAATACCATCTCATCCTCTTCGTCAAACTTGGCTAAAAGCTTCTTTACACCACATCTAGGGTTTTATGTGTCTAAAAGATGGATGTTTTATAAAGTTTCTAAAATAAGAAACTTTGTAATTTTTCAATCTCCATCCTTCAACAACTAAATCTATGATTCAATACCACCTAATCCTCATCTCAAAACATAGCTGAAAGCACTTCCACACCATATCTAGGGTTTACAAAAAGTAAAAGATTGATATTTATAAAGTTTCTAAAATAAGAAGCTTTCTATTTTTTCAATCTCCATCCCCCATCAGCTAAAACTAAGATTCAATACCCTCTGATTCTGAACCCAAAACGTCGCAAAAGGTTGGTTGACATCATCTCTAGGGTTTCAATACTATAAAAGGTGGTCCTTCATCAACTAAATCTAAGTTTCATTACCATCTCATCCTCAAAACTTTGCTAAACGCTGCTTAACACCATCTCTCGAGTTTCCAATGTCTCAAAGATTGATGTTTTATAAAGTTTCTAAAATCTGAAACTTTCTATTTTTTCAATCTACATCCTTCATCAGCTAAATCTAAGATTCAATACCATCTCATCATCAATCCAAAACTTGGCTAAAAGCTCATTGACACCATCTCTAGGGTCAGCTATGTCTAAACGATGGATGTTATATAAACTTTCTATTTTTCAATCTCCATCCTTTATCAACAAAATCCAAGATCAAATACAATCACATCCTCATCTCAAAACTTTACTGAACGCTCCTTAACACCATCTCTAGGATTTTCTATGTCTAAAAGATGGATATTTTATATAGTTTCTAAAACAAGAAACTTTCTAGTTTTTCAATCTCCATCTTCCATCAACTAAATCTAAGATTTAGAACCATCTCATCATCATCCCAAAACTTGGCTAAAAGCTCTTTGACACCATCTCCATGGTCTCTTATTTCTCTAAAAGATGGATGTTTTAGAGTTTCTAAAATAAGAAACTTTCTATTTTTTAATTCAATATCCTCTATCAACTAAATCTAAGATCCAATACCATCTCATCCTCTTCTACAAACTTGGCTAAAAGCTTCTTTACACCACATCTAGGGTTTTCTATGTCTAAAAGATGGATGTTTTATAATGTTTCTAAAATAAGAAACTTTGTAATTTTTCAATCTGCATCCTTCATCAACTAAATCTATGATTCAATACCACCTAATCCTCATCTCAAAACTTAGCTAAAAGCACTTCGACACCATATCTAGGGTTTACAAAAAGTAAAAGATTGATATTTATAAAGTTTCTAAAATAAGAAACTTTTTATTTCTTCAATCTCTATCCTTCACCAACTAAATCTAAGATTCAATACCCTCTCATCCTAATCTTAAAACTTGGCAAAAAACTCCTTCACATCATTTTTAGGGTTTCTTATGTCCAAAAGATGGATGTTTTATAATGTTTCTAAAATAAGAAGCTTTCAATTTTTTCAATCTCTATCCTTCATCAGCTAAATCTAAGTCTGAATCCAAAATGTGGCTAGAAGTTGGTTGACATCATCTCTAGGGTTTCAATACCATAAAAGGTGGTCCTTCATCAACTAAATCTAAGTTTCAATACCATCTCATCCTCACCTCAAAACATGGCTAAAAGCTCCTTGACCCCATCTCTAGGGTCTCCTATGGCTAAAAATTGATGTTTTGAAAAGTTTCTAAAATAAGAAACTTTCTATTTTTTCAATCTTCTTGCTTTATCAACTAAATCTAAGATTCAATACCAACTCATCCTTATCTGAAAACTTGGTAAAAAGCATATTAACACAATCTCGAGGATTTCCCACGTCTAAAAGATGGATGTTTTATAAAGTTTTTAAAATAATAAACTTTCAATTTCTTCAATCTCCATCCTTCATCAACTAAATCAAAGATTCAATACCATCTAATCCTCATCTCAAAATGTTGAAAAAAGCTCTTTGACACCATCTCTAGGGTTTAGTAAGTATAAAAGTTTGATGTTTTATAAAGTTACTAAAATAAGAAACTTTTTTTTCTTTCAATCTCCATCATTCAGCAACTAAATCTAAGATTCAGTACCCTCTCATTCTCATCTCAAAACTTTGCTAAAAGCTCCTTGACACCATCTCTCGAGTTTCCAATGTCTGAAAGATTGATGTTTTATAAAGTTTCTAAAATAAGAAACTTTCTATTTTTTCAATCTCCATCCTTCATCAGCTAATTCTAAGATTCAATACCATCTCATCATCAATCCAAAACATGGCTAAAAGCTCATTGACACCATCTTTAGGGTCAGCTATGTCTAAACGATGGATGTTATATAAACTTTCTATTTTTCAATCTCCATCCTTTATCAACAAAATCCAAGATCCAATACCCTCAAATCCTCATCTCAAAACTTGACTGAAAGCTCCTTAACACCATCTCTATGATTTTCTATGTCTAAAAGATGGATATTTTATAAAGTTTCTAAAACAAGAAACTTTCTACTTCAATCTCCATCTTCCATCAACTAAATCTAAGATTTAAAACCATCTCATCATCATCCCAAAACTTAGCTAAAAGCTCTTTGACACCATCTCCAAGGTCTCTTATGTCTAAAAGATGGATGTTTTAGAGTTTCTAAAATAAGAAACTTTCTATTTTTTAATTCAATATCCTCTATCAAGTAAATCTAAGATCAAATACCATCTCATCCTCTTCTACAAACTTGGCTAAAAGCTTCTTTACACCACATCTAGGATTTTCTATGTCTAAAGGATGGATGTTTATAAAGTTTCTAAAATAAGAAACTTTGTAATTTTTCAATCTCCATCCTTCATCAACTAAATCTATGATTCAATACCACCTAATCCTCATCTCAAAAGTTAGCTAAAAGCACTTCGACACCATATTTAGGGTTTACAAAAAGTAAAAGATTGATATTTATAAAGTTTCTAAAATAAGAAACTTTTTATTTCTTCAATCTCTATCCTTCAGCAACTAAATCTAATATTCAACACCCACTCATCCTATTCTTAAAACTTGGCAAAAAACTCCTTCACATCATTTTTAGGGTTTCTTATGTCCAAAAGATGGATGTTTTATAATGTTTCTAAAATAAGAAGCTTTCTATTTTTTCAATCTCCATCCTTCATCAGCTAAATCTAAGATTCAATACCCTCTGATTCTCAACCCAAAATGTGGCTAGAAGTTGGTTGACATCATCTCTAGGGTTTCTTATGGCTAAAAATTGAAGTTTTAAAAAGTTTCTAAAATAAGAAACTTTCTATTTTTTCAATCTTCTTGCTTTATCAACTAAATTTAAGATTCAATACCAACTCGTCCTTATCTCAAAACTTGGCAAAAAGCATATTAACACAATCTTGAGGATTTCACACGTCTAAGAGATGGATGTTTTATAAAGTTTTTAAAATAATAAACTTTCTGTTTCTTCAATCTCCATCCTTCATCAACTAAATCAAAGATTCAATACCATCTAATCCTCATCTGAAAATGTTGCAAAAAGCTCTTTGACACCATCTCTAGGATATACTAAGTATAAAAGTTTGATGTTTTATAAAGTTTCTAAAATTGAAAACTTTTTTTTCTTTCAATCTCAATCATTCAGCAACTAAATCTAAGATTCAGTACCCTCTCATTCTCATCTCAAAACTTTGCTAAAAGCTCCTTGACACCATCTCTCGAGTTTCCAATGTCCCAAAGATTGATGTTTTATAAAGTTTCTAGAATAAGAAACTTTCTATTTTTTCAATCTCCATCCTTCATTAGCTAATTCTAAGATTCAATACCATCTCATCATCAATCTAAAACTTGGCTAAAAGCTCATTGACACTATCTTTAGGGTCAGCTATGTCTAAACGATGGATGTTATATAAACTTTCTATTTTTTCAATCTCCATCTTTTATCTAAAAGGTGGTCCTTCATCAAATAAATCTAAGTTTCAATACAATCTCATCCTCACCTCAAAACATGGCTAAAAGCTCCTAGACCCCATCTCTAGGGTCTCCTATGGCTAAAAATTGATATTTTGAAAAGTTTCTAAAATAAAAAACTTTCTATTTTTTCTATCTTCTTGCTTTATCAACTAAATCTAAGATTCAATACCAACTCGTCCTTATCTCAAAACTTGGCAAAAAGCATATTAACACAATCTCGAGGATTTCCCACGTCTAAAAGATGGATGTTTTATAAAGTTTTTAAAATAATAAACTTTCTATTTCTTCAATCTCCATCCTTCATCAACTAAATCGAAGATTCAATACCATTTAATCCTCATCTCAAAATGTTGCAAAAAGCTCTTTGACACCATCTCTAGGGTTTACTAAGTATAAAATTTTGATGTTTTATAAAGTTTCTAAAATAAGAAACTTTTTTTTCTTTCAATCTCCATCATTCATCAACTAAATCTAAGATTCAGTACCCTCTCATTCTCATCTCAAAACTTTGCTAAAACCTCCTTGACACCATCTCTCGAGCTTCCAATGTCTGAAAGATTGATGTTTTATAAAGTTTCTAAAATAAGAAACTTTCTATTTTTTCAATCTCCATCCTTCATCAGCTAATTCTAAGATTCAATACCATCTCATCATCAATCCAAAACTTGGCTAAAAGCTCATTGACACCATCTTTATGGTCAGCTATGTCTAAACGATGGATGTTATATAAACTTTCTATTTTTCAATCTCCATCCTTTATCAACAAAATCCAAGATCCAATACCATCACATCCTCATCTCAAAACTTGACTGAAAGCTCCTTAACACCATCTCTAGGATTTTCTATGTCTAAAAGATGGATATTTTATAAAGTTTCTAAAACAAGAAACTTTCTACTTTTTCAATCTCCATCTTCAATCAACTAAATCTAAGATTTAAAACCATCTCATCGTCATCCCAACACTTGGCTAAAAGCTCTTGGACACCATCTCCAAGGTCTCTTATGTCTAAAAGATGGATGTTTTAGAGTTTCTAAAATAAGAAACTTTCTATTTTTTAATACAATATCATCTATCAACTAAATCTAAGATTCAATACCATCTCATCCTCTCCTACAAACTTGGCTAAAAGCTTCTTTACACCACATCTAGGGTTTTCTATGTCTAAAAGATGGATGTTTTATAAAGTTTCTAATCCTTTGTAATTTTTCAATCTCCATCCTTCATCAACTAAATCTATGAATAAATACCACCTAATCCTCATCTCGAAACTTAGCTAAAAGTACTTCGACATAATTTCTAGGGTTTACAAAAAGTAAAAGATTGATATTTATAAAGTTTCTAAAACCATCTCCAAGGTCTCTTATGTCTAAAAGATGGATGTTTTAGAGTTTCTAAAATAAGAAACTTTCTATTTTTTAATTCAATATCCTCTATCAACTAAATCTAAGATCCAATACCATCTCATCCTCTTCTAGAAACTTGGCTAAAAGCTTCTTTACACCACATCTAGGGTTTTCTATGTCTAAAGGATGGATGTTTTATAGAGTTTCTAAAATAAGAAACTTTGTAATTTTTCAATCTCCATCCTTCATCAACTAAATCTATGATTCAATACCACCTAATCCTCATCTCAAAACTTAGCTAAAAGCACTTCGACTACATATCTAGGGTTTACAAAAAGTAAAAGATTGATATTTATAAAGTTTCTAAAATAAGAAACTTTTTATTTCTTCAATCTCTATCCTTCAGCAACTAAATCTAAGATTCAAAACCCTCTCATCCTAATCTTAAAACTTGGCAAAAAACTCCTTCACATCATTTTTAGGGTTTCTTATGTACAAAAGATGGATGTTTTATAATGTTTCTAAAATAAGAAGCTTTCTATTTTTTCAATCTCCATCCTTCATCAGCTAAATCTAAGATTCAATACCCTCTGATTCTCAACCCAAAATGTGTCTAGAAGTTGGTTGACATCATCTCTAGGGTTTCAATACCATAAAAGGTGGTCCTTCATCAACTAAATCTAAGTTTTAATACCATCTCATCCGCACCTCAAAACATGGCTAAAAGCTTCTTGACCCCATCTCTAGGGTCTCTTATGGCTAAAAATTGATGTTTTGAAACGTTTCTAAAATAAGAAACTTTCTATTTTTTCAATCTTCTTACTTTATCAACTAAATCTAAGATTCAATACCATCTCGTCCTGATCTCAAAACTTGGCAAAAAGCTTATTAACATTATCTCGAGGATTTCCCACGTCTAAAAGATTGATGTTTTATAAAGTTTCTAAAATAATAAACTTTCTATTTCTTCAATCTCCATCCTTCATCAACTAAATCAAAGTTTCAACACCATCTAATACTGTTCTCAAAATGTTGCTAAAAGCTCTTTGACACCTTCCTATTTTTTCAATCTCCATCCTTCATCACCTAAATCTAAGATTCAATTCCATCTCATCATCAATCCAAAACTTGGCTAAAAGCTCATTGACACCATCTCTAGGGTCAGCTATGTCTAAATGATGGATGTTATATAAACTTTCTATTTTTTCAATATCCATCCTTTATCAACAAAATCCAAGATCCAATACCATCACATCCTCATCACAAAACTTGACTGAAACCTCCTTAACACCATCTCTACGATTTCCTATGTCTAAAAGATGGATATTTTATAAAGTTTCTAAAACAAGAAACTTTCAAGTTTTTCAATCTCCATCTTCCATCATCTAAATCTAAGATTTAAAACCATCTCATCATCATCCCAAAACTTGGCTAAAAGCTCTTTGACACAATCTCCAGGGTCTCTTATGTCTAAAAGATGGATGTTTTAGAGTTTCCAAAGTAAGAAACTTTCTATTTTTTAATTCAATATCCTCTATCAACTAAATCTAAGATTCAATACCATCTCATCCTCTTCGTCAAACTTGGCTAAAAGCTTCTTTACACCACATCTAGGGTTTTATGTGTCTAAAAGATGGATGTTTTATAAAGTTTCTAAAATAAGAAACTTTGTAATTTTTCAATCTCCATCCTTCAACAACTAAATCTATGATTCAATACCACCTAATCCTCATCTCAAAACATAGCTGAAAGCACTTCCACACCATATCTAGGGTTTACAAAAAGTAAAAGATTGATATTTATAAAGTTTCTAAAATAAGAAACTTTTTATTTCTTCAATCTCTAACCTTCAGCAATTAAATCTAAGATTCAATGCCCTATCATCCTAATCTTAAAACTTGGCAAAAAACTCATTGACACCATATCTAGGGTTTCTTATGTCCAAAAGATGGATGTTTTATAAAGTTTCTAAAATAAGAAGCTTTCTATTTTTTCATTCTCCATCCCTCATAAGCTAAATCTAAGAATCAATACCCTCTGATTCTCAACCGAAAACGTGGCTAGAAGTTGGTTGATTTCATCTCTAGGGTTTCAATACCGTAAAAGGAGGTCTAAGTTTCAATACCATCTCATCCTCACCTCAAAACATGGCTAAAAGCTTCTTGACCCCATCTCTAGGGTCTCTTACGGCTAAAAATTGATGTTTTGAAACGTTTCTAAAATAAGAAACTTTCTATTTTTTCAATCTTCTTACTTTATCAACTAAATCTAAGATTCAATACCATCTCGTCCTGATCTCAAAACTTGGCAAAAAGCTTATTAACATTATCTCGAGGATTTCCCACGTCTAAAAGATGGATGTGTTATAAAGTTTCTAAAATAATAAGCTTTCTATTTCTTCAATCTCCATCATTCATCAACTAAATCTAAGATTCAATACAATCTAATCCTCTTCTCAAAATTTTGCTAAAAAGCTCTTTGACACCATCTCTAGGGTTTACTAAGTACAAAAGTTGGATGTTTTATAAAGATTTTTAAAATAGGAAACTTTTTTTCTTTCAATCTCCATCATTCAGCAACTAAATCTAAGATTCAGTACCCTCTCATTCTCATCTCAAAACTTTGCTAAAAGCTCCTTGACAGCATCTCTCGAGTTTCCAATGTCTAAAAAATGGATGTTTTATAAAGTTTATAAAATAAGAAACTTTCTGTTTTTTCAATCTCCATCCTTCATCAGCTAAATCTAAAATTCAATACCATCTCATCCTCAATCCAAAACTTGGCTAAAAGCTTATTGACACCATCTCTAGGGTCAGCTATGTCTAAACGATGGATGTTATATAAACGTTCTATTTTTTCAATCTCCATCCTTTATCAACAAAATCCAATATCCAATACCATCACATCCTCATCTCAAAACTTGACTGAAAGCTCCTTAACACCATCTCTAGAGTTTCCTATGTCTAAAAGATGGATATTTTATAAAGTTTCTAAAACAAGAAACTGTCTACTTTTTCAATCTCCATCTTCCATCAACTAAATCTAAGATTTAAAACCATCTCATCATCATCCCAAAACTTGGCTAAAAGCTCTTTGACACCATCTTCAGGGTTTCTTATGTCTAAAAGATGGATGTTTTAAAGTTTCTAAAATAAGAAACTTTCTATTTTTTAATTCAATATCCACTATCAACTAAATCTAAGATTCAATACAATCTCATCATCTTCTACAAACTTGGCTAAAAGCTTCTTTACACCACATCTAGGGTTTTCTATGTCTAAAAGATGAATGTTTTATAAAGTTTCTCAAATTAGAAACTTTGTAATTTTTCAATCTCCATCCTTCATCAACTAAATCTGTGATTCAATACTACCTAATCCTCATCTCAAAACTTAGCTAAAAGTACCTCGACACCATATCTAGGGTTTACAAAAAGTAAAAGATTGATATTTATAAAGTTTCTAAAATAAGAAACTTTTTATTTCTTCAATATCTATCGTTCAGCAACTAAATCGAAGATTCAATACCCTCTCATCCTAATCTTAAAACTGGGCAAAAAACTCCTTGACACCATCTCTAGGGTTTCTTATGTCCAAAAGATGGATGTTTTATAAAGTTTCTAAAATAAGAAGCTTTCTATTTTTTCAATCTCCATCCTCCATCAGCTAAAACTAAGATTCATTACCCTCTGATTCTGAACCCAAAACGTGGCTAGTAGTTGGTTCACATAATCTCTAGGGTTTCAATACCATAAAAGGTGGTCCTTCATCAACTAAATCTAAGTTTCAATAACATCTCATCCTCAAAACTTTGCTAAAAGCTCCTTGACACCATCTCTCGAGTTTCCAATGTCTCAAAGATGGATGTTTTATAAAGTTTCTAAAATCAGAAACTTTCTATTTTTTCAATCTACATCCTTCATCAGCTAAATCTAAGATTCAATACCATCTCATCATCAATCCAAAACTTGGCTAAAAGCTCATTGACACCATCTCTAGGGTCAGCTATGTCTAAACGATGGATGTTATATAAACTTTCTATTTTTCAATCTCCATCCTTTATCAACAAAATCCAAGATCCAATACCATGACATCCTCATCTCAAAACTTGACTGAAAGCTTCTTAACACCAGCTCTAGGATTTTCTATGTCTAAAAGATGGATATTTTATAAAGTTTCTAAAACAAGAAACTTTCTACTTTTTCAATCTCCATCTTCCATCAACTAAATCTAAGATTTAAAACCATCTCATCATCATCCCAAAACTTGGCTAAAAGCCCTTTGACACCATCTCCAAGGTCTCCTATGTCTAAAAGATAGATGTTTTAGAGTTTCTAAAATAAGAAACTTTCTATTTTTTAATTCAATATCCTCTATCAACTAAATCTAAGATCCAATACCATCTCATCCTCTTCTACGAACTGGGCTAAAAGCTTCTTTACACCACATCTAGGGTTTTCTATGTCTAAAAGATGGATGTTTTATAAAGTTTTTAAAATAAGAAACTTTGTAATTTTTCAATCTCCATCCTTCGTCAACTAAATCTATGATTCAATACCACCTAATCCTCATCTCAAAACTTAGCTAAAAGCACTTCGACACCATATCTAGGGTTTACAAAAAGTAAACGATTGATATTTATAAAGTTTCTAAAATAAGAAACTTTTTATTTCTTCAATATCTATCTTTCAGCAACTAAATCTAAGATTCAATACCCTCTCATCCTAATCTTAAAACTTGGCAAAAAACTCCTTCATATCATTTTTAGGGTTTCTTATGTCCAAAAGATGGATGTTTTATAATGTTTCTAAAATAAGAAGCTTTCTATTTTTTCAATCTCCATCCTTCATCAGCTAAATCTAAGATTCAATACCCTCTGATTCTCAACCCAAAATGTGGCTAGAAGTTGGTTGACATCATCTCTAGGGTTTCAATACCATAAAAGGTGGTCCTTCATCAAATAAATCTAAGTTTCAATACCATCTCATCCTCACCTCAAAACATGGCTGAAAGCTCCTTGACCCCATCTCTAGGGTCTCTTATGGCTAAAAATTGATATTTTGAAAAGTTTCTAAAATAAGAAACTTTCTATTTTTTCAATCTTCTTGCTTTATCAACTAAATCTAAGATTCAATACCAACTCGTCCTTATCTCAAAACTTGGCAAAAAGCATATTAACACAATCTCGAGGATTTCCCACGTCTAAAAGATGGATGTTTTATAAAGTTTTTAAAATAATAAACTTTCTATTTCTTCAATCTCCATCCTTCATCAACTAAATCGAAGATTCAATACCATCTAATCCTCATCTCAAAATGTTGCAAAAAGCTCTTTGACACTATCTCTAGGGTTTACTAAGTATAAAATTTTGATGTTTTATAAAGTTTCTAAAATAAGAAACTTTTTTTTCTTTCAATCTCCATCATTCAGCAACTAAATCTAAGATTTAGTACCCTCTCATTCTCATCTCAAAACTTTGCTAAAAGCTCCTTGACACCATCTCTCGAGTTTCCAATGTCTCAAAGATTGATGTTTTATAAAGTTTCTAAAATAAGAAACTTTCTATTTTTTCAATCTCCATCCTTCATCAGCTAATTCTAAGATTCAATACCATCTCATCATCAATCCAAAACTTGGCTAAAAGCTCATTGACACCATCTTTATGGTCCAGCTATGTCTAAACGATGGATGTTATATAAACTTTCTATTTTTCAATCTCCATCCTTTATCAACAAAATCCAAGATCCAATACCATCACATCCTCATATCAAAACTTGACTGAAAGCTCCTTAACACCATCTCTAGGATTTTCTATGTCTAAAAGATGGATATTTTATAAAGTTTCTAAAACATTAAACTTTCAACTTTTTCAATCTCCATCTTCCATCAACTAAATCTAAGATTTAAAACCATCTCATCATCATCCCAAAACTTGGCTAAAAGCTCTTTCACACCATCTCTAGGGTCTCTTATGTCTAAAAGATGGATGTTTTAGAGTTTCTAAAATAAGAAACTTTCTATTTTTTAATTCAATATCCTCTATCAACTAAATCTAAGATCCAATACCATCTCATCCTCTTCTACAAACTTGGCTAAAAGCTTCTTTACACCACATCTAGGGTTTTCTATGTCTAAAGGATTGATGTTTTATAAAGTTTCTAAAATAAGAAACTTTGTAATTTTTCAATCTCCATCCTTCATCAACTAAATCTATGATTCAATACCACCTAATCCTAATCTCAAAACTTAGCTAAAAGCACTTCGACACCATATCTAGGGTTTACGAAAAGTAAAAGATTGATATTTATAAAGTTTCTAAAATAAGAAACTTTTTATTTCTTCAATCTCTATCCTTCAGCAACTAAATCTAAGATTCAATACCCTCTCATCCTAATCTTAAAACTTGGCAAAAAACTCCTTCACATCATTTTTAGGGTTTCTTATGTCCAAAAGATGGATATTTTATAATGTTTCTAAAATAAGTAGCTTTCTATTTTTTCAATCTCCATCCTTCATCAGCTAAATCTAAGATTCAATACCCTTTGATTCTCAACCCAAAATGTGGCTAGAAGTTGGTTGACATCATCTCTAGGGTTTCAATACCATAAAAAGTGGGCCTTCATCAACTAAATCTAAGTTTCAATACCATCTCATCCTCACCTCAAAACATGGCTGAAAGCTCCTTGACCCCATCTCTAGGGTCTCTTATGGCTAAAAATTGATATTTTGAAAAGTTTCTAAAATAAGAAACTTTTTATTTTTTCAATCTTCTTGCTTTATCAACTAAATCTAAGATTCAATACCAACTCGTCCTTATCTCAAAACTTGGCAAAAAGCATATTAACACAATCTCGAGGATTTCCCACGTCTAAAAGATGGATGTTTTATAAAGTTTTTAAAATAATAAACTTTCTATTTCTTCAATCTCCATCCTTCATCAACTAAATCCAAGATTCAATACCATCTAATCCTCATCTCAAAATGTTGCAAAAAGCTCTTTGACACCATCTCTAGGGTATACTAAGTATAAAAGTTTGATGTTTTATAAAGTTTCTAAAATAGGAAACTTTTTTTTCTTTCAATCTCCATCATTCAGCAACTAAATCTAAGATTCAGTACCCTCTCATTCGCATCTCAAAAATTTGCTAAAAGCTCCTTTACACCATCTGTCGAGTTTCCAATGTCTCAAAGATTCATGTTTTATGAAGTTTCTAAAATAAGAAACTTTCTATTTTTTCAATCTCCATCCCTCATCAGCTAATTCTAAGATTCAATACCATCTCATCATCAATCCAAAACTTGGCTAAAAGCTCATTGACACCATCTCTAGGGTCAGCTATGTCTAAACGATGGATGTTATATAAACTTTCTATTTTTTCAATCTCCATCTTTTATCAACAAAATCCAAGATCCAATACCATCACATCCTCATCTCAAAACTTCACTTAAAGCTCCTTAACAACATCTCTAGGATTTCCTATGTCTATAAGATGGATATTTTATAAAGTTTCTAAAGCAAGAAACTTTCTACTTTTTCAATCTCCATCTTCAATCAACTAAATCTAAGATTTAAAACCATCTCATCGTCATCCCAACACTTGGCTAAAAGCTCTTGGACACCATCTCCAAGGTCTCTTATGTCTAAAAGATGGATGTTTTAGAGTTTCTAAAATAAGAAACTTTCTATTTTTTAATTCAATATCCTCTATCAACTAAATCTAAGATTCAATACCATCTCATCCTCTCCTACAAACTTGGCTAAAAGCTTCTTTACACCACATCTAGGGTTTTCTATGTCTAAAAGATAGATGTTTTATAAAGTTTTTATTCTTTTGTAATTTTTCGACTCTAGACTCAGAGGCGCTAGTTCCTCCCCTTAATCTACGCCGCATTCTTCCATGTCTCTCTTTGTGAGTTTGGTCTCAGTTTAGTCTCAATGGGTCAGCAACAGCTTCGACGAGGTAGGCTCCGCTCCTCGGAATACCCAATCACCATCCTTCATCAACTAAATCTATGATTAAATACCACCTAATCCTCATCTCGAAACTTAGCTAAAAGTACTTCGACATAATTTCTAGGGTTTACAAAAAGTAAAAGATTGATATTTATAAAGTTTCTAAAACCATCTCCATGGTCTCTTATGTCTAAAAGATGGATGTTTTAGAGTTTCTAAAATAAGAAACTTTCTATTTTTTAATTCAACATCCTCTATCAACTAAATCTAAGATCCAATACCATCTCATCCTCTTATACAAACTTGGCTAAAAGCTTCTTTACACCACATCTAGGTTTTTCTATGTCTAAAGGATGGATGTTTTATAAAGTTTCTAAAATAAGAAACTTTGTAATTTTTCAATCTCCATCCTTCATCAACTAAATCTATGATTCAATACCACCTAATCCTCATCTCAAAACTTAGCTAAAAGCACTTCGACTCCATATCTAGGGTTTACAAAAAGTAAAAGATTTATATTTATAAAGTTTCTAAAATAACAAACTTTTTATTTCTTCAATCTCTATCTTTCAGCAACTAAATCTAAGATTCAATACCCTCTCATCCTAATCTTAAAACTTGGCAAAAAACTCCTTCATATCATTTTTAGGGTTTCTTATGTCCAAAAGATGGATGTTTTATAATGTTTCTAAAATAAGAAGCTTTCTATTTTTTCAATCTCCATCCTTCATCAGCTAAATCTAAGATTCAATACCCTCTGATTCTCAACCCAAAATGTGGCTAGAAGTTGGTTGACATCATCTCTAGGGTTTCAATACCATAAAAGGTGGTCCTTCATCAAATAAATCTAAGTTTCAATAACATCTCATCCTCACCTCAAAACATGGCTGAAAGCTCCTTGACCCCATCTCTAGGGTCTCTTATGGCTAAAAATTGATATTTTGAAAAGTTTCTAAAATAAGAAACTTTCTATTTTTTCAATCTTCTTGCTTTATCAACTAAATCTAAGATTCAATACCAACTCGTCCTTATCTCAAAACTTGGCAAAAAGCATATTAAGACAATCTCGAGGATTTCCCACGTCTAAAAGATGGATGTTTTATAAAGTTTTTAAAATAATAAACTTTCTATTTCTTCAATCTCCATCCTTCATCAACTAAATCGAAGATTCAATACCATCTAATCCTCATCTCAAAATGTTGCAAAAAGCTCTTTGACACTATCTCTAGGGTTTACTAAGTATAAAATTTTGATGTTTTATAAAGTTTCTAAAATAAGAAACTTTTTTTTCTTTCAATCTCCATCATTCAGCAACTAAATCTAAGATTCAGTACCCTCTCATTCTCATCTCAAAACTTTGCTAAAAGCTCCTTGACACCATCTCTCGAGTTTCCAATGTCTCAAAGATTGATGTTTTATAAAGTTTCTAAAATAAGAAACTTTCTATTTTTTCAATCTCCATCCTTCATCAGCTAATTCTAAGATTCAAGACCATCTCATCATCAATCCAAAACTTGGCTAAAAGCTCATTGACACCATCTTTATGGTCCAGCTATGTTTAAACGATGGATGTTATATAAACTTTCTATTTTTCAATCTCCATCCTTTATCAACAAAATCCAAGATCCAATACCATCACATCCTCATATCAAAACTTGACTGAAAGCTCCTTAACACCATCTCTAGGATTTTCTATGTCTAAAAGATGGATATTTTATAAAGTTTCTAAAACATGAAACTTTCTACTTTTTCAATCTCCATCTTCCATCAACTAAATCTAAGATTTAAAACCATCTCATCATCATCCCAAAACTTGGCTAAAAGCTCTTTCACACCATCTCCAGGGTCTCTTATGTCTAAAAGATGGATGTTTTAGAGTTTCTAAAATAAGAAACTTTCTATTTTTTAATTCAATATCCTCTATCAACTAAATCTAAGATCCAATACCATCTCATCCTCTTCTACAAACTTGGCTAAAAGCTTCTTTACACCACATCTAGGGTTTTCTATGTCTAAAGGATGGATGTTTTATAAAGTTTCTAATATAAGAAACTTTGTAATTTTTCAATCTCCATCCTTCATCAACTAAATCTATGATTCAATACCACCTAATCCTAATCTCAAAACTTAGCTAAAAGCACTTCGACACCATATCTAGGGTTTACAAAAAGTAAAAGATTGATATTTATAAAGTTTCTAAAATAAGAAACTTTTTATTTCTTCAATCTCTATCCTTCAGCAACTAAATCTAAGATTCAATACCCTCTCATCCTAATCTTAAAACTTGGCAAAAAACTCCTTCACATCAATTTTAGGGTTTCTTATGTCCAAAAGATGGATGTTTTATAATGTTTCTAAAATAAGTAGCTTTCTATTTTTTAAATCTCCATCCTTCATCAGCTAAATCTAAGATTCAATACCCTTTGATTCTCAACCCAAAATGTGGCTAGAAGTTGGTTGACATCATCTCTAGGGTTTCAATACCATAAAAAGTGGTCCTTCATCAACTAAATCTAAGTTTCAATACCATCTCATCCTCACCTCAAAACATGGCTGAAAGCTCCTTGACCCCATCTCTAGGGTCTCTTATGGCTAAAAATTGATATTTTGAAAAGTTTCTAAAATAAGAAACTTTTTATTTTTTCAATCTTCCTGCTTTATCAACTAAATCTAAGATTCAATACCAACTCGTCCTTATCTCAAAACTTGGCAAAAAGCATATTAACACAATCTCGAGGATTTCCCACGTCTAAAAGATGGATGTTTTATAAAGTTTTTAAAATAATAAACTTTCTATTTCTTCAATCTCCATCCTTCATCAACTAAATCCAAGATTCAATACCATCTAATCCTCATCTCAAAATGTTGCAAAAAGCTCTTTGACAACATCTCTAGGGTATACTAAGTATAAAAGTTTGATGTTTTATAAAGTTTCTAAAATAGGAAACTTTTTTTTCTTTCAATCTCCATCATTCAGCAACTAAATCTAAGATTCAGTACCCTCTCATTCGCATCTCAAAACTTTGCTAAAAGCTCCTTTACACCATCTGTCGAGTTTCCAATGTCTCAAAGATTCATGTTTTATAAAGTTTCTAAAATAAGAAACTTTCTATTTTTTCAATCTCCATCCCTCATCAGCTAATTCTAAGATTCAATACCATCTCATCATCAATCCAAAACTTGGCTAAAAGCTCATTAACACCATCTCTAGGGTCAACTATGTCTAAACGATGGATGTTATATAAACTTTCTATTTTTTCAATCTCCATCTTTTATCAACAAAATCCAAGATCCAATACCATCACATCCTCATCTCAAAACTTCACTTAAAGCTCCTTAACAACATCTCTAGGATTTCCTATGTCTATAAGATGGATATTTTATAAAGTTTCTAAAGCAAGAAACTTTCTACTTTTTCAATCTCCATCTTCAATCAACTAAATCTAAGATTTAAAACCATCTCATCGTCATCCCAACACATGGCTAAAAGCTCTTGGACACCATCTCCAAGGTCTCTTATGTCTAAAAGATGGATGTTTTAGAGTTTCTAAAATAAGAAACTTTCTATTTTTTAATTCAATATCCTCTATCAACTAAATCTAAGATTCAATACCATCTCATCCTCTCCTACAAACTTGGCTAAAAGCTTCTTTACACCACATCTAGGGTTTTCTATGTCTAAAAGATGGATGTTTTATAAAGTTTTTATTCTTTTGTAATTTTTCGACTTTAGACTCGGAGGCGCTAGTTCCTCCCCTTAATCTACGCCGCATTCTTCCATGTCTCTCTTTGTGAGTTTGGTCTCAGTTTAGTCTCAATGGGTCAGCAACAGCTTCGACGAGGTAGGCTCCGCTCCTCGGAGTACCCAATCTCCATCCTTCATCAACTAAATCTATAATTAAATACCACCTAATCCTCATCTCGAAACTTAGCTAAAAGTACTTCGACATAATTTCTAGGGTTTACAAAAAGTAAAAGATTGATATTTATAAAGTTTCTAAAACCATCTCCATGGTCTCTTATGTCTAAAAGATGGATGTTTTAGAGTTTCTAAAATAAGAAACTTTCTATTTTTTAATTCAATATCCTCTATCAACTAAATCTAAGATCCAATACCATGTCATCCTCTTATACAAACTTGGCTAAAAGCTTCTTTACACCACATCTAGGTTTTTCTATGTCTAAAGGATGGATGTTTTATAAAGTTTCTAAAATAAGAAACTTTGTAATTTTTCAATCTCCATCCTTCATCAACTAAATCTATGATTCAATACCACCTAATCCTCATCTCAAAACTTAGCTGAAAGCACTTCGACTCTATATCTAGGGTTTACAAAAAGTAAAAGATTGATATTTATAAAGTTTCTAAAATAACAAACTTTTTATTTCTTCAATCTCTATCCTTCAGCAACTAAATCTAAGATTCAATACCCTCTCATCCTAATCTTAAAACTTGGCAAAAAACTCCTTCACATCATTTTTAGGGTTTCTTATGTCCAAAAGATGGATGTTTTATAATGTTTCTAAAATAAGAAGCTTTCTATTTTTTCAATCTCCATCCTTCATCAGCTAAATCTAAGATTCAATACCCTCTGATTCTCAACCCAAAATGTGGCTAGAAGTTGGTTGACATCATCTCTAGGGTTTTAATACCATAAAAGGTGGTCCTTCATCAACTAAATCTAAGTTTTAATACCATCTCATCCTCACCTCAAAACATTGCTAAAAGCTTCTTGACCCCTTCTCTAGTGTCTCCTATGGCTAAAAATTGATGTTTTGAAACGTTTCTAAAATAAGAAACTTTCTATTTTTTCAATCTTCTTACTTTATCAACTAAATCTAAGATTCAATACCTTCCCGTCCTGATCTCAAAACTTGGCAAAAAGCTTATTAACACTATCTTGAGGATTTTTCACGTCTAAAAGATGGATGTTTTATAAAGTTTCTAATATAATAAACTTTCTATTTCTTCAATCTACATCCTTCATCAACTAAATCTAAGATTCAATACAATCTAATCCTCATCTCAAAATTTTGCTAAAAGCTCTTTGACACCATCTCTAGGGTTTACTAAGTATAAAAGTTTGATGTTTTATAAAGTTTCTAAAATGAGAAACTTTTATTTCTTTCAATCTCCATCATTCCGCAACTAAATCTAAGATTCAGTACCCTCTCATTCTCATCTCAAAACTTTGTTAAAAGCTCCTTGACAGCATCTCTCGAGTTTCCAATATCTCAAAGATGGATGTTTTATAAAGTTTCTAAAATAAGAAACTTTCTATTTTTTCAATCTCCATCCTTCATCAGCTAAATCTAAGATTCAATTCCATCTCATCATCAATCCAAAACTTGGCTAAAGGCTCATTGACACCATCTCTAGAGTCAGCTATGTCTAAACGATTGATGTTATATAAACTTTCTATTTTTTCAATCTCCATCCTTTATCAACAAAATCCAAGATCCAATACCATCACATCCTCATCTCAAAACTTGACTGAAACCTCCTTAACACCATCTCTACGATTTCCTATGTCTAAAAGATGGATATTTTATAAAGTTTCTAAAACAAGAAACTTTCAAGTTTTTCAATCTCCATCTTCCATCATCTAAATCTAAGATTTAAAACCATCTCATCATCATCCCAAAACTTGGCTAAAAGCTCTTTGACACAATCTCCAGGGTCTCTTATGTCTAAAAGATGGATGTTTTAGAGTTTCCAAAGTAAGAAACTTTCTATTTTTTAATTCAATATCCTCTATCAACTAAATCTAAGATTCAATACCATCTCATCCTCTTCGTCAAACTTGGCTAAAAGCTTCTTTACACCACATCTAGGGTTTTATGTGTCTAAAAGATGGATGTTTTATAAAATTTCTAAAATAAGAAACTTTGTAATTTTTCAATCTCCATCCTTCAACAACTAAATCTACGATTCAATACCACCTAATCCTCATCTAAAAACATAGCTGAAAGCACTTCCACACCATATCTAGGGTTTACAAAAAGTAAAAGATTGATATTTATAAAGTTTCTAAAATAAGAAACTTTTTATTTCTTCAATCTCTAACCTTCAGCAATTAAATCTAAGATTCAATACCCTATCATCCTAATCTTAAAATTTGGCAAAAAACTCCTTGACACCATATCTAGGGTTTCTTATGTCCAAAAGATGGATGTTTTATAAAGTTTCTAAAATAAGAAGCTTTCTATTTTTTCATTCTCCATCCCTCATCAGCTAAATCTAAGAATCAATACCCTCTGATTCTCAACCGAAAACGTGGCTAGAAGTTGGTTGACATCATCTCTAGGGTTTCAATACCGTAAAAGGAGGTCTAAGTTTCAATACCATCTCATCCTCACCTCAAAACATGGCTAAAAGCTTCTTGACCCCATCTCTAGGGTCTCTTATGGCTAAAAATTGATGTTTTGAAACGTTTCTAAAATAAGAAACTTTCTATTTTTTCAATCTTCTTACTTTATCAACTAAATCTAAGATTCAATACCATCTCGTCCTGATCTCAAAACTTGGCAAAAAGCTTATTAACATTATCTCGAGGATTTCCCACGTCTAAAAGATGGATGTTTTATAAAGTTTCTAAAATAAGAAGCTTTCTATTTTTTCATTCTCCATCCCTCATCAGCTAAATCTAAGAATCAATACCCTCTGATTCTCAACCGAAAACGTGGCTAGAAGTTGGTTGACATCATCTCTAGGGTTTCAATACCGTAAAAGGAGGTCTAAGTTTCAATACCATCTCATCCTCACCTCAAAACATGGCTAAAAGCTTCTTGACCCCATCTCTAGGGTCTCTTATGGCTAAAAATTGATGTTTTGAAACGTTTCTAAAATAAGAAACTTTCTATTTTTTCAATCTTCTTACTTTATCAACTAAATCTAAGATTCAATACCATCTCGCCTTATCTCAAAACTTGGCAAAAAGCTTATTAACATTATCTCGAGGATTTCCCACGTCTAAAAGATGGATGTTTTATAAAGTTTCTAAAATAATAAACTTTCTATTTCTTCAATCTCCATCCTTCATCAACTAAATCTAAGATTCAATACAATCTAATCCTCAGCTCAAAATTTTGCTAAAAAGCTCTTTGACACCATCTCTAGGGTTTACTAAGTATAAAAGTTTGATGTTTTATAAAGATTTTTAAAATAGGAAACTTTTTTTCTTTCAATCTCCATCATTCAGCAACTAAATCTAAGATTCAGTACCCTCTCATTCTCATCTCAAAACTTTGCTAAAAGCTCCTTGACAGCATCTCTCGAGTTTCCAATGTCTAAAAAATGGATGTTTTATAAAGTTTATGAAATAAGAAACTTTCTGTTTTTTCAATCTCCATCCTTCATCAGCTAAATCTAAAATTCAATACCATCTCATCCTCAATCCAAAACTTGGCAAAAAGCTTATTGACACCATCTCTAGGGTCAGCTATGTCTAAACGATGGATGTTATATAAACGTTCTATTTTTTCAATCTCCATCCTTTATCAACAAAATCCAAGATCCAATACCATCACATCCTCATCTCAAAACTTGACTGAAACCTCCTTAACACCATCTCTACGATTTCCTATGTCTAAAAGATGGATATTTTATAAAGTTTCTAAAACAAGAAACTTTCAAGTTTTTCAATCTCCATCTTCCATCATCTAAATCTAAGATTTAAAACCATCTCATCATCATCCCAAAACTTGGCTAAAAGCTCTTTGACACAATCTCCAGGGTCTCTTATGTCTAAAAGATGGATGTTTTAGAGTTTCCAAAGTAAGAAACTTTCTATTTTTAATTCAATATCCTCTATCAACTAAATCTAAGATTCAATACCATCTCATCCTCTTCGTCAAACTTGGCTAAAAGCTTCTTTACACCACATCTAGGGTTTTATGTGTCTAAAAGATGGATGTTTTATAAAGTTTCTAAAATAAGAAACTTTGTAATTTTTCAATCTCCATCCTTCAACAACTAAATCTATTATTCAATACCACCTAATCCTCATCTCAAAACATAGCTGAAAGCACTTCCACACCATATCTAGGGTTTACAAAAAGTAAAAGATTGATATTTATAAAGTTTCTAAAATAAGAAACTTTTTATTTCTTCAATCTCTAACCTTCAGCAATTAAATCTAAGATTCAATACCCTATCATCCTAATCTTAAAATTTGGCAAAAAACTCCTTGACACCATATCTAGGATTTCTTATGTCCAAAAGATGGATGTTTTATAAAGTTTCTAAAATAAGAAGCTTTCTATTTTTTCATTCTCCATCCCTCATCAGCTAAATCTAAGAATCAATACCCTCTGATTCTCAACCGAAAACGTGGCTAGAAGTTGGTTGACATCATCTCTAGGGTTTCAATACCGTAAAAGGAGGTCTAAGTTTTAATACCATCTCATCCTCACCTCAAAACATGGCTAAAAGCTTCTTGACCCCATCTCTAGGGTCTCTTATGGCTAAAAAATGATGTTTTGAATCGTTTATAAAATAAGAAACTTTCTATTTTTTCAATCTTCTTACTTTATCAACTAAATCTAAGATTCAATACCATCTCGTCCTGATCTCAAAACTTGGCAAAAAGCTTATTAACATTATCTCGAGGATTTCCCACGTCTAAAAGATGGATGTTTTATAAAGTTTCTAAAATAATAAACTTTCTATTTCTTCAATCTCCATCCTTCATCAACTAAATCTAAGATTCAATACAATCTAATCCTCATCTCAAAATTTTGCTAAAAAGCTCTTTGACACCATCTCTAGGGTTTACTAAGTATAAAAGTTTGATGTTTTATAAAGATTTTTAAAATAGGAAGCTTTTTTTCTTTCAATCTCCATCATTCAGCAACTAAATCTAAGATTCAGTACCCTCTCATTCTCATCTCAAAACTTTGCTAAAAGCTCCTTGACAGCATCTCTCGAGTTTCCAATGTCTAAAAAATGGATGTTTTATAAAGTTTATAAAATAAGAAACTTTCTGTTTTTTCAATCTCCATCCTTTATCAGCTAAATCTAAAATTCAATACCATCTCATCCTCAATCCAAAACTTGGCAAAAAGCTTATTGACACCATCTCTAGGGTCAGCTATGTCTAAACGATGGATGTTATATAAACGTTCTATTTTTTCAATCTCCATCCTTTATCAACAAAATCCAAGATCCAATACCATCACATCCTCATCTCAAAACTTGACTGAAACCTCCTTAACACCATCTCTACGATTTCCTATGTCTAAAAGATGGATATTTTATAAAGTTTCTAAAACAAGAAACTTTCAAGTTTTTCAATCTCCATCTTCCATCATCTAAATCTAAGATTTAAAACCATCTCATCATCATCCCAAAACTTGGCTAAAAGCTCTTTGACACAATCTCCAGGGTCTCTTATGTCTAAAAGATGGATGTTTTAGAGTTTCCAAAGTAAGAAACTTTCTATTTTTTAATTCAATATCCTCTATCAACTAAATCTAAGATTCAATACCATCTCATCCTCTTCGTCAAACTTGGCTAAAAGCTTCTTTACACCACATCTAGGGTTTTATGTGTCTAAAAGATGGATGTTTTATAAAGTTTCTAAAATAAGAAACTTTGTAATTTTTCAATCTCCATCCTTCAACAACTAAATCTACGATTCAATACCACGTAATCCTCATCTCAAAACATAGCTGAAAGCACTTCCACACCATATCTAAGGTTTACAAAAAGTAAAAGATTGATATTTATAAAGTTTCTAAAATAAGAAACTTTTTATTTCTTCAATCTCTAACCTTCAGCAATTAAATCTAAGATTCAATACCCTATCATCCTAATCTTAAAATTTGGCAAAAAACTCCTTGACACCATATCTAGGGTTTCTTATGTCCAAAAGATGGATGTTTTATAAAGTTTCTAAAATAAGAAGCTTTCTATTTTTTCATTCTCCATCCCTCATCAGCTAAATCTAAGAATCAATACCCTCTGATTCTCAACCGAAAACGTGGCTAGAAGTTGGTTGACATCATCTCTAGGGTTTCAATACCGTAAAAGGAGGTCTAAGTTTCAATACCATCTCATCCTCACCTCAAAACATGGCTAAAAGCTTCTTGACCCCATCTCTAGGGTCTCTTATGGCTAAAAATTGATGTTTTGAAACGTTTCTAAAATAAGAAACTTTCTATTTTTTCAATCTTCTTACTTTATCAACTAAATCTAAGATTCAATACCATCTCGTCCTGATCTCAAAACTTGGCAAAAAGCTTATTAACATTATCTCGAGGATTTCCCACGTCTAAAAGATGGATGTTTTATAAAGTTTCTAAAATAAGAAGCTTTCTATTTTTTCATTCTCCATCCCTCATCAGCTAAATCTAAGAATCAATACCCTCTGATTCTCAACCGAAAACGTGGCTAGAAGTTGGTTGACATCATCTCTAGGGTTTCAATACCGTAAAAGGAGGTCTAAGTTTCAATACCATCTCATCCTCACCTCAAAACATGGCTAAAAGCTTCTTGACCCCATCTCTAGGGTCTCTTATGGCTAAAAATTGATGTTTTGAAACGTTTCTAAAATAAGAAACTTTCTATTTTTTCAATCTTCTTACTTTATCAACTAAATCTAAGATTCAATACCATCTCGCCTTATCTCAAAACTTGGCAAAAAGCTTATTAACATTATCTCGAGGATTTCCCACGTCTAAAAGATGGATGTTTTATAAAGTTTCTAAAATAATAAACTTTCTATTTCTTCAATCTCCATCCTTCATCAACTAAATCTAAGATTCAATACAATCTAATCCTCAGCTCAAAATTTTGCTAAAAAGCTCTTTGACACCATCTCTAGGGTTTACTAAGTCTAAAAGTTTGATGTTTTATAAATATTTTTAAAATAGGAAACTTTTTTTCTTTCAATCTCCATCATTCAGCAACTAAATCTAAGATTCAGTACCCTCTCATTCTCATCTCAAAACTTTGCTAAAAGCTCCTTGACAGCATCTCTCGAGTTTCCAATGTCTAAAAAATGGATGTTTTATAAAGTTTATGAAATAAGAAACTTTCTGTTTTTTCAATCTCCATCCTTCATCAGCTAAATCTAAAATTCAATACCATCTCATCCTCAATCCATAACTTGGCAAAAAGCTTATTGACACCATCTCTAGGGTCAAAATATCTAAACGATGGATGTTATATAAACGTTCTATTTTTTCAATCTCCATCCTTTATCAACAAAATTCAAGATCCAATACCATCACATCCTCATCTCAAAACTTGACTGAAACCTCCTTAACACCATCTCTACGATTTCCTATGTCTAAAAGATGGATATTTTATAAAGTTTCTAAAACAAGAAACTTTCAAGTTTTTCAATCTCCATCTTCCATCATCTAAATCTAAGATTTAAAACCATCTCATCATCATCCCAAAACTTGGCTAAAAGCTCTTTGACACAATCTCCAGGGTCTCTTATGTCTAAAAGATGGATGTTTTAGAGTTTCCAAAGTAAGAAACTTTCTATTTTTTAATTCAATATCCTCTATCAACTAAATCTAAGATTCAATACCATCTCATCCTCTTCGTCAAACTTGGCTAAAAGCTTATTTACACCACATCTAGGGTTTTATGTGTCTAAAAGATGGATGTTTTATAAAGTTTCTAAAATAAGAAACTTTGTAATTTTTCAATCTCCATCCTTCAACAACTAAATCTATGATTCAATACCACCTAATCCTCATCTCAAAACATAGCTGAAAGCACTTCCACACCATATCTAGGGTTTACAAAAAGAAAAAGATTGATATTTATAAAGTTTCTAAAATAAGAAACTTTTTATTTCTTCAATCTCTAACCTTCAGCAATTAAATCTAAGATTCAATACCCTATCATCCTAATCTTAAAATTTGGCAAAAAACTCCTTGACACCATATCTAGGGTTTCTTATGTCCAAAAGATGGATGTTTTATAAAGTTTCTAAAATAAGAAGCTTTCTATTTTTTCATTCTCCATCCCTCATCAGCTAAATCTAAGAATCAATACCCTCTGATTCTCAACCGAAAACGTGGCTAGAAGTTGGTTGACATCATCTCTAGGGTTTCAATACCGTAAAAGGAGGTCTAAGTTTCAATACCATCTCATCCTCACCTCAAAACATGGCTAAAAGCTTCTTGACCCCATCTCTAGGGTCTCTTATGGCTAAAAATTGATGTTTTGAAACGTTTCTAAAATAAGAAACTTTCTATTTTTTCAATCTTCTTACTTTATCAACTAAATCTAAGATTCAATACCATCTCGCCCTGATCTCAAAACTTAGCAAAAAGCTTATTAACATTATCTCGAGGATTTCCCACGTCTAAAAGATGGATGTTTTATAAAGTTTCTAAAATAATAAACTTTCTATTTCTTCAATCTCCATCCTTCATCAACTAAATCTAAGATTCAATACAATCTAATCCTCAGCTCAAAATTTTGCTAAAAAGCTCTTTGACACCATCTCTAGGGTTTACTAAGTATAAAAGTTTGATGTTTTATAAAGATTTTTAAAATAGGAAACTTTTTTTCTTTCAATCTCCATCATTCAGCAACTAAATCTAAGATTCAGTACCCTCTCATTCTCATCTCAAAACTTTGCTAAAAGCTCCTTGACAGCATCTCTCGAGTTTCCAATGTCTAAAAAATGGATGTTTTATAAAGTTTATGAAATAAGAAACTTTCTGTTTTTTCAATCTCCATCCTTCATCAGCTAAATCTAAAATTCAATACCATCTCATCCTCAATCCAAAACTTGGCAAAAAGCTTATTGACACAATCTCTAGGGTTAGCTATGTCTAAACGATGGATGTTATATAAACGTTCTATTTTTTCAATCTCCATCATTTATCAACAAAATCCAAGATCCAATACCATCACATCCTCATCTCAAAACTTGACTGAAACCTCCTTAACACCATCTCTACGATTTCCTATGTCTAAAAGATGGATATTTTATAAAGTTTCTAAAACAATAAACTTTCAAGTTTTTCAATCTCCATCTTCCATCATCTAAATCTAAGATTTAAAACCATCTCATCATCATCCCAAAACTTGGCTAAAAGCTCTTTGACACAATCTCCAGGGTCTCTTATGTCTAAAAGATGGATGTTTTAGAGTTTCCAAAGTAAGAAACTTTCTATTTTTTAATTCAATATCCTCTATCAACTAAATCTAAGATTCAATACCATCTCATCCTCTTCGTCAAACTTGGCTAAAAGCTTCTTTACACCACATCTAGGGTTTTATGTGTCTAAAAGATGGATGTTTTATAAAGTTTCTAAAATAAGAAACTTTGTAATTTTTCAATCTCCATCCTTCAACAACTAAATCTATGATTCAATACCACCTAATCCTCATCTCAAAACATGGCTGAAAGCACTTCCACACCATATCTAGGGTTTACAAAAAGTAAAAGATTGATATTTATAAAGTTTCTAAAATAAGAAACTTTTTATTTCTTCAATCTCTAACCTTCAGCAATTAAATCTAAGATTCAATACCCTATCATCCTAATCTTAAAATTTGGCAAAAAACTCCTTTACATCATATCTAGGGTTTCTTATGTCCAAAAGATGGATGTTTTATAAAGTTTCTAAAATAAGAAGCTTTCTATTTTTTCATTCTCCATCCCTCATCAGCTAAATCTAAGAATAAATACCCTCTGATTCTCAACCGAAAACGTGGCTAGAAGTTGGTTGACATCATCTCTAGGGTTTCAATACCGTAAAAGGAGGTCTAAGTTTCAATACCATCTCATCCTCACCTCAAAACATGGCTAAAAGCTTCTTGACCCCATCTCTAGGGTCTCTTATGGCTAAAAATTGATGTTTTGAAACGTTTCTAAAATAAGAAACTTTCTATTTTTTCAATCTTCTTACTTTATCAACTAAATCTAAGATTCAATACCATCTCGTCCTGATCTCAAAACTTGGCAAAAAGCTTATTAACATTATCTCGAGGATTTTCCACGTCTAAAAGATGGATGTTTTATAAAGTTTCTAAAATAATAAACTTTCTATTTCTTCAATCTCCATCCTTCATCAACTAAATCTAAGATTCAATACAATCTAATCCTCCGCTCAAAATTTTGCTAAAAAGCTCTTTGACACCATCTCTAGGGTTTACTAAGTATAAAAGTTTGATGTTTTATAAAGATTTTTAAAATAGGAAACTTTTTTTCTTTCAATCTCCATCATTCAGCAACTAAATCTAAGATTCAGTACCCTCTCATTCTCATCTCAAAACTTTGCTAAAAGCTCCTTGACAGCATCTCTCGAGTTTCCAATGTCTAAAAAATGGATGTTTTATAAAGTTTATAAAATAAGAAACTTTCTGTTTTTTCAATCTCCATCCTTCATCAGCTAAATCTAAAATTCAATACCATCTCATCCTCAATCCAAAACTTGGCAAAAAGCTTATTGACACCATCTCTAGGGTCAGCTATGTCTAAACGATGGATGTTATATAAACGTTCTATTTTTTCAATCTCCATCCTTTATCAACAAAATCCAAGGTCCAATACCATCACATCCTCATCTCAAAACTTGACTGAAACCTCCTTAACACCATCTCTACGATTTCCTATGTCTAAAAGATGGATATTTTATAAAGTTTCTAAAACAAGAAACTTTCAAGTTTTTCAATCTCCATCTTCCATCATCTAAATCTAAGATTTAAAACCATCTCATCATCATCCCAAAACTTGGCTAAAAGCTCTTTGACACAATCTCCAGGGTCTCTTATGTCTAAAAGATGGATGTTTTAGAGTTTCCAAAGTAAGAAACTTTCTATTTTTTAATTCAATATCCTCTATCAACTAAATCTAAGATTCAATACCATCTCATCCTCTTCGTCAAACTTGGCTAAAAGCTTATTTACACCACATCTAGGGTTTTATGTGTCTAAAAGATGGATGTTTTATAAAGTTTCTAAAATAAGAAACTTTGTAATTTTTCAATCTCCATCCTTCAACAACTAAATCTATGATTCAATACCACCTAATCCTCATCTCAAAACATAGCTGAAAGCACTTCCACACCATATCTAGGGTTTACAAAAAGAAAAAGATTGATATTTATAAAGTTTCTAAAATAAGAAACTTTTTATTTCTTCAATCTCTAACCTTCAGCAATTAAATCTAAGATTCAATACCCTATCATCCTAATCTTAAAATTTGGCAAAAAACTCCTTGACACCATATCTAGGGTTTCTTATGTCCAAAAGATGGATGTTTTATAAAGTTTCTAAAATAAGAAGCTTTCTATTTTTTCATTCTCCATCCCTCATCAGCTAAATCTAAGAATCAATACCCTCTGATTCTCAACCGAAAACGTGGCTAGAAGTTGGTTGACATCATCTCTAGGGTTTCAATACCGTAAAAGGAGGTCTAAGTTTCAATACCATCTCATCCTCACCTCAAAACATGGCTAAAAGCTTCTTGACCCCATCTCTAGGGTCTCTTATGGCTAAAAATTGATGTTTTGAAACGTTTCTAAAATAAGAAACTTCCTATTTTTTCAATCTTCTTACTTTATCAACTAAATCTAAGATTCAATACCATCTCGCCCTGATCTCAAAACTTAGCAAAAAGCTTATTAACATTATCTCGAGGATTTCCCACGTCTAAAAGATGGATGTTTTATAAAGTTTCTAAAATAATAAACTTTCTATTTCTTCAATCTCCATCCTTCATCAACTAAATCTAAGATTCAATACAATCTAATCCTCAGCTCAAAATTTTGCTAAAAAGCTCTTTGACACCATCTCTAGGGTTTACTAAGTATAAAAGTTTGATGTTTTATAAAGATTTTTAAAATAGGAAACTTTTTTTCTTTCAATCTCCATCATTCAGCAACTAAATCTAAGATTCAGTACCCTCTCATTCTCATCTCAAAACTTTGCTAAAAGCTCCTTGACAGCATCTCTCGAGTTTCCAATGTCTAAAAAATGGATGTTTTATAAAGTTTATAAAATAAGAAACTTTCTGTTTTTTCAATCTCCATCCTTTATCAGCTAAATCTAAAATTCAATACCATCTCATCCTCAATCCAAAACTTGGCAAAAAGCTTATTGACACCATCTCTAGGGTCAGCTATGTCTAAATGATGGATGTTATATAAACGTTCTATTTTTTCAATCTCCATCCTTTATCAACAAAATCCAAGATCCAATACCATCACATCCTCATCTCAAAACTTGACTGAAACCTCCTTAACACCATCTCTACGATTTCCTATGTCTAAAAGATGGATATTTTATAAAGTTTCTAAAACAAGAAACTTTCAAGTTTTTCAATCTCCATCTTCCATCATCTAAATCTAAGATTTAAAACCATCTCATCATCATCCCAAAACTTGGCTAAAAGCTCTTTGACACAATCTCCAGGGTCTCTTATGTCTAAAAGATGGATGTTTTAGAGTTTCCAAAGTAAGAAACTTTCTATTTTTAATTCAATATCCTCTATCAACTAAATCTAAGATTCAATACCATCTCATCCTCTTCGTCAAACTTGGCTAAAAGCTTCTTTACACCACATCTAGGGTTTTATGTGTCTAAAAGATGGATGTTTTATAAAGTTTCTAAAATAAGAAACTTTGTAATTTTTCAATCTCCATCCTTCAACAACTAAATCTATTATTCAATACCACCTAATCCTCATCTCAAAACATAGCTGAAAGCACTTCCACACCATATCTAGGGTTTACAAAAAGTAAAAGATTGATATTTATAAAGTTTCTAAAATAAGAAACTTTTTATTTCTTCAATCTCTAACCTTCAGCAATTAAATCTAAGATTCAATACCCTATCATCCTAATCTTAAAATTTGGCAAAAAACTCCTTGACACCATATCTAGGATTTCTTATGTCCAAAAGATGGATGTTTTATAAAGTTTCTAAAATAAGAAGCTTTCTATTTTTTCATTCTCCATCCCTCATCAGCTAAATCTAAGAATCAATACCCTCTGATTCTCAACCGAAAACGTGGCTAGAAGTTGGTTGACATCATCTCTAGGGTTTCAATACCGTAAAAGGAGGTCTAAGTTTTAATACCATCTCATCCTCACCTCAAAACATGGCTAAAAGCTTCTTGACCCCATCTCTAGGGTCTCTTATGGCTAAAAAATGATGTTTTGAATCGTTTATAAAATAAGAAACTTTCTATTTTTTCAATCTTCTTACTTTATCAACTAAATCTAAGATTCAATACCATCTCGTCCTGATCTCAAAACTTGGCAAAAAGCTTATTAACATTATCTCGAGGATTTCCCACGTCTAAAAGATGGATGTTTTATAAAGTTTCTAAAATAATAAACTTTCTATTTCTTCAATCTCCATCCTTCATCAACTAAATCTAAGATTCAATACAATCTAATCCTCATCTCAAAATTTTGCTAAAAAGCTCTTTGACACCATCTCTAGGGTTTACTAAGTATAAAAGTTTGATGTTTTATAAAGATTTTTAAAATAGGAAGCTTTTTTTCTTTCAATCTCCATCATTCAGCAACTAAATCTAAGATTCAGTACCCTCTCATTCTCATCTCAAAACTTTGCTAAAAGCTCCTTGACAGCATCTCTCGAGTTTCCAATGTCTAAAAAATGGATGTTTTATAAAGTTTATAAAATAAGAAACTTTCTGTTTTTTCAATCTCCATCCTTTATCAGCTAAATCTAAAATTCAATACCATCTCATCCTCAATCCAAAACTTGGCAAAAAGCTTATTGACACCATCTCTAGGGTCAGCTATGTCTAAACGATGGATGTTATATAAACGTTCTATTTTTTCAATCTCCATCCTTTATCAACAAAATCCAAGATCCAATACCATCACATCCTCATCTCAAAACTTGACTGAAACCTCCTTAACACCATCTCTACGATTTCCTATGTCTAAAAGATGGATATTTTATAAAGTTTCTAAAACAAGAAACTTTCAAGTTTTTCAATCTCCATCTTCCATCATCTAAATCTAAGATTTAAAACCATCTCATCATCATCCCAAAACTTGGCTAAAAGCTCTTTGACACAATCTCCAGGGTCTCTTATGTCTAAAAGATGGATGTTTTAGAGTTTCCAAAGTAAGAAACTTTCTATTTTTTAATTCAATATCCTCTATCAACTAAATCTAAGATTCAATACCATCTCATCCTCTTCGTCAAACTTGGCTAAAAGCTTCTTTACACCACATCTAGGGTTTTATGTGTCTAAAAGATGGATGTTTTATAAAGTTTCTAAAATAAGAAACTTTGTAATTTTTCAATCTCCATCCTTCAACAACTAAATCTACGATTCAATACCACGTAATCCTCATCTCAAAACATAGCTGAAAGCACTTCCACACCATATCTAAGGTTTACAAAAAGTAAAAGATTGATATTTATAAAGTTTCTAAAATAAGAAACTTTTTATTTCTTCAATCTCTAACCTTCAGCAATTAAATCTAAGATTCAATACCCTATCATCCTAATCTTAAAATTTGGCAAAAAACTCCTTGACACCATATCTAGGGTTTCTTATGTCCAAAAGATGGATGTTTTATAAAGTTTCTAAAATAAGAAGCTTTCTATTTTTTCATTCTCCATCCCTCATCAGCTAAATCTAAGAATCAATACCCTCTGATTCTCAACCGAAAACGTGGCTAGAAGTTGGTTGACATCATCTCTAGGGTTTCAATACCGTAAAAGGAGGTCTAAGTTTCAATACCATCTCATCCTCACCTCAAAACATGGCTAAAAGCTTCTTGACCCCATCTCTAGGGTCTCTTATGGCTAAAAATTGATGTTTTGAAACGTTTCTAAAATAAGAAACTTTCTATTTTTTCAATCTTCTTACTTTATCAACTAAATCTAAGATTCAATACCATCTCGTCCTGATCTCAAAACTTGGCAAAAAGCTTATTAACATTATCTCGAGGATTTCCCACGTCTAAAAGATGGATGTTTTATAAAGTTTCTAAAATAAGAAGCTTTCTATTTTTTCATTCTCCATCCCTCATCAGCTAAATCTAAGAATCAATACCCTCTGATTCTCAACCGAAAACGTGGCTAGAAGTTGGTTGACATCATCTCTAGGGTTTCAATACCGTAAAAGGAGGTCTAAGTTTCAATACCATCTCATCCTCACCTCAAAACATGGCTAAAAGCTTCTTGACCCCATCTCTAGGGTCTCTTATGGCTAAAAATTGATGTTTTGAAACGTTTCTAAAATAAGAAACTTTCTATTTTTTCAATCTTCTTACTTTATCAACTAAATCTAAGATTCAATACCATCTCGCCTTATCTCAAAACTTGGCAAAAAGCTTATTAACATTATCTCGAGGATTTCCCACGTCTAAAAGATGGATGTTTTATAAAGTTTCTAAAATAATAAACTTTCTATTTCTTCAATCTCCATCCTTCATCAACTAAATCTAAGATTCAATACAATCTAATCCTCAGCTCAAAATTTTGCTAAAAAGCTCTTTGACACCATCTCTAGGGTTTACTAAGTCTAAAAGTTTGATGTTTTATAAATATTTTTAAAATAGGAAACTTTTTTTCTTTCAATCTCCATCATTCAGCAACTAAATCTAAGATTCAGTACCCTCTCATTCTCATCTCAAAACTTTGCTAAAAGCTCCTTGACAGCATCTCTCGAGTTTCCAATGTCTAAAAAATGGATGTTTTATAAAGTTTATGAAATAAGAAACTTTCTGTTTTTTCAATCTCCATCCTTCATCAGCTAAATCTAAAATTCAATACCATCTCATCCTCAATCCATAACTTGGCAAAAAGCTTATTGACACCATCTCTAGGGTCAAAATATCTAAACGATGGATGTTATATAAACGTTCTATTTTTTCAATCTCCATCCTTTATCAACAAAATTCAAGATCCAATACCATCACATCCTCATCTCAAAACTTGACTGAAACCTCCTTAACACCATCTCTACGATTTCCTATGTCTAAAAGATGGATATTTTATAAAGTTTCTAAAACAAGAAACTTTCAAGTTTTTCAATCTCCATCTTCCATCATCTAAATCTAAGATTTAAAACCATCTCATCATCATCCCAAAACTTGGCTAAAAGCTCTTTGACACAATCTCCAGGGTCTCTTATGTCTAAAAGATTGATGTTTTAGAGTTTCCAAAGTAAGAAACTTTCTATTTTTTAATTCAATATCCTCTATCAACTAAATCTAAGATTCAATACCATCTCATCCTCTTCGTCAAACTTGGCTAAAAGCTTCTTTACACCACATCTAGGGTTTTATGTGTCTAAAAGATGGATGTTTTATAAAGTTTCTAAAATAAGAAACTTTGTAATTTTTCAATCTCCATCCTTCAACAACTAAATCTATGATTCAATACCACATAATCCTCATCTCAAAACATAGCTGAAAGCACTTCCACACCATATCTAAGGTTTACAAAAAGTAAAAGATTGATATTTATAAAGTTTTTAAAATAAGAAACTTTTTATTTCTTCAATCTCTAACCTTCAGCAATTAAATCTAAGATTCAATACCCTATCATCCTAATCTTAAAATTTGGCAAAAAACTCCTTGACACCATATCTAGGGTTTCTTATGTCCAAAAGATGGATGTTTTATAAAGTTTCTAAAATAAGAAGCTTTCTATTTTTTCATTCTCCATCCCTCATCAGCTAAATCTAAGAATCAATACCCTCTGATTCTCAACCGAAAACGTGGCTAGAAGTTGGTTGACATCATCTCTAGGGTTTCAATACCGTAAAAGGAGGTCTAAGTTTCAATACCATCTCATCCTCACCTCAAAACATGGCTAAAAGCTTCTTGACCCCATCTCTAGGGTCTCTTATGGCTAAAAATTGATGTTTTGAAACGTTTCTAAAATAAGAAACTTTCTATTTTTTCAATCTTCTTACTTTATCAACTAAATCTAAGATTCAATACCATCTCGCCCTGATCTCAAAACTTAGCAAAAAGCTTATTAACATTATCTCGAGGATTTCCCACGTCTAAAAGATGGATGTTTTATAAAGTTTCTAAAATAATAAACTTTCTATTTCTTCAATCTCCATCCTTCATCAACTAAATCTAAGATTCAATACAATCTAATCCTCAGCTCAAAATTTTGCTAAAAAGCTCTTTGACACCATCTCTAGGGTTTACTAAGTATAAAAGTTTGATGTTTTATAAAGATTTTTAAAATAGGAAACTTTTTTTCTTTCAATCTCCATCATTCAGCAACTAAATCTAAGATTCAGTACCCTCTCATTCTCATCTCAAAACTTTGCTAAAAGCTCCTTGACAGCATCTCTCGAGTTTCCAATGTCTAAAAAATGGATGTTTTATAAAGTTTATGAAATAAGAAACTTTCTGTTTTTTCAATCTCCATCCTTCATCAGCTAAATCTAAAATTCAATACCATCTCATCCTCAATCCAAAACTTGGCAAAAAGCTTATTGACACAATCTCTAGGGTTAGCTATGTCTAAACGATGGATGTTATATAAACGTTCTATTTTTTCAATCTCCATCATTTATCAACAAAATCCAAGATCCAATACCATCACATCCTCATCTCAAAACTTGACTGAAACCTCCTTAACACCATCTCTACGATTTCCTATGTCTAAAAGATGGATATTTTATAAAGTTTCTAAAACAATAAACTTTCAAGTTTTTCAATCTCCATCTTCCATCATCTAAATCTAAGATTTAAAACCATCTCATCATCATCCCAAAACTTGGCTAAAAGCTCTTTGACACAATCTCCAAGGTCTCTTATGTCTAAAAGATGGATGTTTTAGAGTTTCCAAAGTAAGAAACTTTCTATTTTTTAATTCAATATCCTCTATCAACTAAATCTAAGATTCAATACCATCTCATCCTCTTCGTCAAACTTGGCTAAAAGCTTCTTTACACCACATCTAGGGTTTTATGTGTCTAAAAGATGGATGTTTTATAAAGTTTCTAAAATAAGAAACTTTGTAATTTTTCAATCTCCATCCTTCAACAACTAAATCTATGATTCAATACCACCTAATCCTCATCTCAAAACATGGCTGAAAGCACTTCCACACCATATCTAGGGTTTACAAAAAGTAAAAGATTGATATTTATAAAGTTTCTAAAATAAGAAACTTTTTATTTCTTCAATCTCTAACCTTCAGCAATTAAATCTAAGATTCAATACCCTATCATCCTAATCTTAAAATTTGGCAAAAAACTCCTTTACATCATATCTAGGGTTTCTTATGTCCAAAAGATGGATGTTTTATAAAGTTTCTAAAATAAGAAGCTTTCTATTTTTTCATTCTCCATCCCTCATCAGCTAAATCTAAGAATAAATACCCTCTGATTCTCAACCGAAAACGTGGCTAGAAGTTGGTTGACATCATCTCTAGGGTTTCAATACCGTAAAAGGAGGTCTAAGTTTCAATACCATCTCATCCTCACCTCAAAACATGGCTAAAAGCTTCTTGACCCCATCTCTAGGGTCTCTTATGGCTAAAAATTGATGTTTTGAAACGTTTCTAAAATAAGAAACTTTCTATTTTTTCAATCTTCTTACTTTATCAACTAAATCTAAGATTCAATACCATCTCGTCCTGATCTCAAAACTTGGCAAAAAGCTTATTAACATTATCTCGAGGATTTCCCACGTCTAAAAGATGGATGTTTTATAAAGTTTCTAAAATAATAAACTTTCTATTTCTTCAATCTCCATCCTTCATCAACTAAATCTAAGATTCAATACAATCTAATCCTCCGCTCAAAATTTTGCTAAAAAGCTCTTTGACACCATCTCTAGGGTTTACTAAGTATAAAAGTTTGATGTTTTATAAAGATTTTTAAAATAGGAAACTTTTTTTCTTTCAATCTCCATCATTCAGCAACTAAATCTAAGATTCAGTACCCTCTCATTCTCATCTCAAAACTTTGCTAAAAGCTCCTTGACAGCATCTCTCGAGTTTCCAATGTCTAAAAAATGGATGTTTTATAAAGTTTATAAAATAAGAAACTTTCTGTTTTTTCAATCTCCATCCTTCATCAGCTAAATCTAAAATTCAATACCATCTCATCCTCAATCCAAAACTTGGCAAAAAGCTTATTGACACCATCTCTAGGGTCAGCTATGTCTAAACGATGGATGTTATATAAACGTTCTATTTTTTCAATCTCCATCCTTTATCAACAAAATCCAAGATCCAATACCATCACATCCTCATCTCAAAACTTGACTGAAACCTCCTTAACACCATCTCTACGATTTCCTATGTCTAAAAGATGGATATTTTATAAAGTTTCTAAAACAAGAAACTTTCAAGTTTTTCAATCTCCATCTTCCATCATCTAAATCTAAGATTTAAAACCATCTCATCATCATCCCAAAACTTGGCTAAAAGCTCTTTGACACAATCTCCAGGGTCTCTTATGTCTAAAAGATGGATGTTTTAGAGTTTCCAAAGTAAGAAACTTTCTATTTTTTAATTCAATATCCTCTATCAACTAAATCTAAGATTCAATACCATCTCATCCTCTTCGTCAAACTTGGCTAAAAGCTTATTTACACCACATCTAGGGTTTTATGTGTCTAAAAGATGGATGTTTTATAAAGTTTCTAAAATAAGAAACTTTGTAATTTTTCAATCTCCATCCTTCAACAACTAAATCTATGATTCAATACCACCTAATCCTCATCTCAAAACATAGCTGAAAGCACTTCCACACCATATCTAGGGTTTACAAAAAGAAAAAGATTGATATTTATAAAGTTTCTAAAATAAGAAACTTTTTATTTCTTCAATCTCTAACCTTCAGCAATTAAATCTAAGATTCAATACCCTATCATCCTAATCTTAAAATTTGGCAAAAAACTCCTTGACACCATATCTAGGGTTTCTTATGTCCAAAAGATGGATGTTTTATAAAGTTTCTAAAATAAGAAGCTTTCTATTTTTTCATTCTCCATCCCTCATCAGCTAAATCTAAGAATCAATACCCTCTGATTCTCAACCGAAAACGTGGCTAGAAGTTGGTTGACATCATCTCTAGGGTTTCAATACCGTAAAAGGAGGTCTAAGTTTCAATACCATCTCATCCTCACCTCAAAACATGGCTAAAAGCTTCTTGACCCCATCTCTAGGGTCTCTTATGGCTAAAAATTGATGTTTTGAAACGTTTCTAAAATAAGAAACTTCCTATTTTTTCAATCTTCTTACTTTATCAACTAAATCTAAGATTCAATACCATCTCGCCCTGATCTCAAAACTTAGCAAAAAGCTTATTAACATTATCTCGAGGATTTCCCACGTCTAAAAGATGGATGTTTTATAAAGTTTCTAAAATAATAAACTTTCTATTTCTTCAATCTCCATCCTTCATCAACTAAATCTAAGATTCAATACAATCTAATCCTCAGCTCAAAATTTTGCTAAAAAGCTCTTTGACACCATCTCTAGGGTTTACTAAGTATAAAAGTTTGATGTTTTATAAAGATTTTTAAAATAGGAAACTTTTTTTCTTTCAATCTCCATCATTCAGCAACTAAATCTAAGATTCAGTACCCTCTCATTCTCATCTCAAAACTTTGCTAAAAGCTCCTTGACAGCATCTCTCGAGTTTCCAATGTCTAAAAAATGGATGTTTTATAAAGTTTATGAAATAAGAAACTTTCTGTTTTTTCAATCTCCATCCTTCATCAGCTAAATCTAAAATTCAATACCATCTCATCCTCAATCCAAAACTTGGCAAAAAGCTTATTGACACAATCTCTAGGGTTAGCTATGTCTAAACGATGGATGTTATATAAACGTTCTATTTTTTCAATCTCCATCATTTATCAACAAAATCCAAGATCCAATACCATCACATCCTCATCTCAAAACTTGACTGAAACCTCCTTAACACCATCTCTACGATTTCCTATGTCTAAAAGATGGATATTTTATAAAGTTTCTAAAACAAGAAACTTTCAAGTTTTTCAATCTCCATCTTCCATCATCTAAATCTAAGATTTAAAACCATCTCATCATCATCCCAAAACTTGGCTAAAAGCTCTTTGACACAATCTCCAGGGTCTCTTATGTCTAAAAGATAGATGTTTTAGAGTTTCCAAAGTAAGAAACTTTCTATTTTTTAATTCAATATCCTCTATCAACTAAATCTAAGATTCAATACCATCTCATCCTCTTCGTCAAACTTGGCTAAAAGCTTCTTTACACCACATCTAGGGTTTTATGTGTCTAAAAGATGGATGTTTTATAAAGTTTCTAAAATAAGAAACTTTGTAATTTTTCAATCTCCATCCTTCAACAACTAAATCTATGATTCAATACCACCTAATCCTCATCTCAAAACATAGCTGAAAGCACTTCCACACCATATCTAGGGTTTACAAAAAGTAAAAGATTGATATTTATAAAGTTTTTAAAATAAGAAACTTTTTATTTCTTCAATCTCTAACCTTCAGCAATTAAATCTAAGATTCAATACCCTATCATCCTAATCTTAAAATTTGGCAAAAAACTCCTTGACACCATATCTAGGGTTTCTTATGTCCAAAAGATGGATGTTTTATAAAGTTTCTAAAATAAGAAGCTTTCTATTTTTTCATTCTCCATCCCTCATCAGCTAAATCTAAGAATCAATACCCTCTGATTCTCAACCGAAAACGTGGCTAGAAGTTGGTTGACATCATCTCTAGGGTTTCAATACCGTAAAAGGAGGTCTAAGTTTCAATACCATCTCATCCTCACCTCAAAACATGGCTAAAAGCTTCTTGACCCCATCTCTAGGGTCTCTTATGGCTAAAAATTGATGTTTTGAAACGTTTCTAAAATAAGAAACTTTCTATTTTTTCAATCTTCTTACTTTATCAACAAAATCTAAGATTCAATACCATCTCGTCCTGATCTCAAAACTTGGCAAAAAGCTTATTAACATTATCTCGAGGATTTCCCACGTCTAAAAGATGGATGTTTTATAAAGTTTCTAAAATAATAAACTTTCTATTTCTTCAATCTCCATCCTTCATCAACTAAATCTAAGATTCAATACAATCTAATCCTCCGCTCAAAATTTTGCTAAAAAGCTCTTTGACACCATCTCTAGGGTTTACTAAGTATAAAAGTTTGATGTTTTATAAAGATTTTTAAAATATGAAACTTTTTTTCTTTCAATCTCCATCATTCAGCAACTAAATCTAAGATTCAGTACCCTCTCATTCTCATCTCAAAACTTTGCTAAAAGCTCATTGACAGCATCTCTCGAGTTTCCAATGTCTAAAAAATGGATGTTTTATAAAGTTTATAAAATAAGAAACTTTCTATTTTTTCAATCTCCATCCTTCATCAGCTAAATCTAAAATTCAATACCATCTCATCCTCAATCCAAAACTTGGCAAAAAGCTTATTGACACCATCTCTAGGGTCAGCTATGTCTAAACGATGGATGTTATATAAACGTTCTATTTTTTCAATCTCCATCCTTTATCAACAAAATCCAAGATCCAATACCATCACATCCTCATCTCAAAACTTGACTGAAACCTCCTTAACACCATCTCTACGATTTCCTATGTCTAAAAGATGGATATTTTATAAAGTTTCTAAAACAAGAAACTTTCAAGTTTTTCAATCTCCATCTTCCATCATCTAAATCTAAGATTTAAAACCATCTCATCATCATCCCAAAACTTGGCTAAAAGCTCTTTGACACAATCTCCACGGTCTCTTATGTCTAAAAGATGGATGTTTTAGAGTTTCCAAAGTAAGAAACTTTCTATTTTTTAATTCAATATCCTCTATCAACTAAATCTAAGATTCAATACCATCTCATCCTCTTCGTCAAACTTGGCTAAAAGCTTCTTTACACCACATCTAGGGTTTTATGTGTCTAAAAGATGGATGTTTTATAAAGTTTCTAAAATAAGAAACTTTGTAATTTTTCAATCTCCATCCTTCAACAACTAAATCTATGATTCAATACCACCTAATCCTCATCTCAAAACATGGCTGAAAGTACTTCCACACCATATCTAGGGTTTACAAAAAGTAAAAGATTGATATTTATAAAGTTTCTAAAATAAGAAACTTTTTATTTCTTCAATCTCTAACCTTCAGCAATTAAATCTAAGATTCAATACCCTATCATCCTAATCTTAAAATTTGGCAAAAAACTCCTTGACACCATATCTAGGGTTTCTTATGTCCAAAAGATGGATGTTTTATAAAGTTTCTAAAATAAGAAGCTTTCTATTTTTTCATTCTCCATCCCTCATCAGCTAAATCTAAGAATCAATACCCTCTGATTCTCAACCGAAAACGTGGCTAGAAGTTGGTTGACATCATCTCTAGGGTTTCAATACCGTAAAAGGAGGTCTAAGTTTCAATACCATCTCATCCTCACCTCAAAACATGGCTAAAAGCTTCTTGACCCAATCTCTAGGGTCTCTTATGGCTAAAAATTGATGTTTTGAAACGTTTCTAAAATAAGAAACTTCCTATTTTTTCAATCTTCTTACTTTATCAACTAAATCTAAGATTCAATACCATCTCGTCCTGATCTCAAAACTTGGCAAAAAGCTTATTAACATTATCTCGAGGATTTCCCATGTCTAAAAGATGGATGTTTTATAAAGTTTCTAAAATAATAAACTTTCTATTTCTTCAATATCCATCCTTCATCAACTAAATCTAAGATTAAATACAATCTAATCCTCATCTCAAAATTTTGCTAAAAAGCTCTTTTACACCATCTCTAGGGTTTACTAAGTATAAAAGTTTGATGTTTTATAAAGATTTTTAAAATAGGAAACTTTTTTTCTTTCAATCTCCAACATTCAGCAACTAAATCTAAGATTCAGTACCCTCTCATTCTCATCTCAAAACTTTGCTAAAAGCTCCTTGACAGCATCTCTCGAGTTACCAATGTCTAAAAAATGGATGTTTTATAAAGTTTATAAAATAAGAAACTTTCTGTTTTTTCAATCTCCATCCTTCATCAGCTAAATCTAAAATTCAATACCATCTCATCCTCAATCCAAAACTTGGCAAAAAGCTTATTGACACCATCTCTAGGGTCAGCTATGTCTAAACGATGGATGTTATATAAACGTTCTATTTTTTCAATCTCCATCCTTTATCAACAAAATCCAAGATCCAATACCATCACATCCTCATCTCAAAACTTGACTGAAACCTCCTTAACACCATCTCTACGATTTCCTATGTCTAAAAGATGGATATTTTATAAAGTTTCTAAAACAAGAAACTTTCAAGTTTTTCAATCTCCATCTTCCATCATCTAAATCTAAGATTTAAAACCATCTCATCATCATCCCAAAACTTGGCTAAAAGCTCTTTGACACAATCTCCAGGGTCTCTTATGTCTAAAAGATGGATGTTTTAGAGTTTCCAAAGTAAGAAACTTTCAATTTTTTAATTCAATATCCTCTATCAACTAAATCTAAGATTCAATACCATCTCATCCTCTTCGTCAAACTTGGCTAAAAGCTTCTTTACACCACATCTAGGGTTTTATGTGTCTAAAAGATGGATGTTTTATAAAGTTTCTAAAATAAGAAACTTTGTAATTTTTCAATCTCCATCCTTCAACAACTAAATCTATGATTCAATACCACCTAATCCTCATCTCAAAACATAGCTGAAAGCACTTACACACCATATCTAGGGTTTACAAAAAGTAAAAGATTGATATTTATAAAGTTTCTAAAATAAGAAACTTTTTATTTCTTCAATCTCTAACCTTCAGCAATTAAATCTAAGATTCAATACCCTATCATCATAATCTTAAAATTTGGCAAAAAACTCCTTGACACCATATCTAGGGTTTCTTATGTCCAAAAGATTGATGTTTTATAAAGTTTCTAAAATAAGAAGCTTTCTATTTTTTCATTCTCCATCCCTCATCAGCTAAATCTAAGAATCAATACCCTCTGATTCTCAACCGAAAACGTGGCTAGAAGTTGGTTGACATCATCTCTAGGGTTTCAATACCGTAAAAGGAGGTCTAAGTTTCAATACCATCTCATCCTCACCTCAAAACATGGCTAAAAGCTTCTTGACCCCATCTCTAGGGTCTCTTATGGCTAAAAATTGATGTTTTGAAACGTTTCTAAAATAAGAAACTTCCTATTTTTTCAATCTTCTTACTTTATCAACTAAATCTAAGATTCAATACCATCTCGTCCTGATCTCAAAACTTGGCAAAAAGCTTATTAACATTATCTCGAGGATTTCCCATGTCTAAAAGATGGATGTTTTATAAAGTTTCTAAAATAATAAACTTTCTATTTCTTCAATATCCATCCTTCATCAACTAAATCTAAGATTAAATACAATCTAATCCTCATCTCAAAATTTTGCTAAAAAGCTCTTTTACACCATCTCTAGGGTTTACTAAGTATAAAAGTTTGATGTTTTATAAAGATTTTTAAAATAGGAAACTTTTTTTCTTTCAATCTCCAACATTCAGCAACTAAATCTAAGATTCAGTACCCTCTCATTCTCATCTCAAAACTTTGCTAAAAGCTCCTTGACAGCATCTCTCGAGTTACCAATGTCTAAAAAATGGATGTTTTATAAAGTTTATAAAATAAGAAACTTTCTGTTTTTTCAATCTCCATCCTTCATCAGCTAAATCTAAAATTCAATACCATCTCATCCTCAATCCAAAACTTGGCAAAAAGCTTATTGACACCATCTCTAGGGTCAGCTATGTCTAAACGATGGATGTTATATAAACGTTCTATTTTTTCAATCTCCATCCTTTATCAACAAAATCCAAGATCCAATACCATCACATCCTCATCTCAAAACTTGACTGAAACCTCCTTAACACCATCTCTACGATTTCCTATGTCTAAAAGATGGATATTTTATAAAGTTTCTAAAACAAGAAACTTTCAAGTTTTTCAATCTCCATCTTCCATCATCTAAATCTAAGATTTAAAACCATCTCATCATCATCCCAAAACTTGGCTAAAAGCTCTTTGACACAATCTCCAGGGTCTCTTATGTCTAAAAGATGGATGTTTTAGAGTTTCCAAAGTAAGAAACTTTCAATTTTTTAATTCAATATCCTCTATCAACTAAATCTAAGATTCAATACCATCTCATCCTCTTCGTCAAACTTGGCTAAAAGCTTCTTTACACCACATCTAGGGTTTTATGTGTCTAAAAGATGGATGTTTTATAAAGTTTCTAAAATAAGAAACTTTGTAATTTTTCAATCTCCATCCTTCAACAACTAAATCTATGATTCAATACCACCTAATCCTCATCTCAAAACATAGCTGAAAGCACTTACACACCATATCTAGGGTTTACAAAAAGTAAAAGATTGATATTTATAAAGTTTCTAAAATAAGAAACTTTTTATTTCTTCAATCTCTAACCTTCAGCAATTAAATCTAAGATTCAATACCCTATCATCCTAATCTTAAAATTTGGCAAAAAACTCCTTGACACCATATCTAGGGTTTCTTATGTCCAAAAGATTGATGTTTTATAAAGTTTCTAAAATAAGAAGCTTTCTATTTTTTCATTCTCCATCCCTCATCAGCTAAATCTAAGAATCAATACCCTCTGATTCTCAACCGAAAACGTGGCTAGAAGTTGGTTGACATCATCTCTAGGGTTTCAATACCGTAAAAGGAGGTCTAAGTTTCAATACCATCTCATCCTCACCTCAAAACATGGCTAAAATCTTCTTGACCCCATCTCTAGGGTCTCTTATGGCTAAAAATTGATGTTTTGAAACGTTTCTAAAATAAGAAACTTCCTATTTTTTCAATCTTCTTACTTTATCAACTAAATCTAAGATTCAATACCATCTCGTCCTGATCTCAAAACTTGGCAAAAAGCTTATTAACATTATCTCGAGGATTTCCCATGTCTAAAAGATGGATGTTTTATAAAGTTTCTAAAATAATAAACTTTCTATTTCTTCAATATCCATCCTTCATCAACTAAATCTAAGATTAAATACAATCTAATCCTCATCTCAAAATTTTGCTAAAAAGCTCTTTGACACCATCTCTAGGGTTTACTAAGTATAAAAGTTTGATGTTTTATAAAGATTTTTAAAATAGGAAACTTTTTTTCTTTCAATCTCCATCATTCAGCAACTAAATCTAAGATTCAGTACCCTCTCATTCTCATCTCAAAACTTTGCTAAAAGCTCCTTGACAGCATCTCTCGAGTTTCCAATGTCTAAAAAATGGATGTTTTATAAAGTTTATGAAATAAGAAACTTTCTGTTTTTTCAATCTCCATCCTTGATCAGCTAAATCTAAAATTCAATACCATCTCATCCTCAATCCAAAACTTGGCAAAAAGCTTATTGACACCATCTCTAGGGTCAGCTATGTCTAAACGATGGATGTTATATAAACGTTCTATTTTTTCAATCTCCATCCTTTATCAACAAAATCCAAGATCCAATACCATCACATCCTCATCTCAAAACTTGACTGAAACCTCCTTAACACCATCTCTACGATTTCCTATGTCTAAAAGATGGATATTTTATAAAGTTTCTAAAACAAGAAACTTTCAAGTTTTTCAATCTCCATCTTCCATCATCTAAATCTAAGATTTAAAACCATCTCATCATCATCCCAAAACTTGGCTAAAAGCTCTTTGACACAATCTCCAGGGTCTCTTATGTCTAAAAGATGGATGTTTTAGAGTTTCCAAAGTAAGAAACTTTCAATTTTTTAATTCAATATCCTCTATCAACTAAATCTAAGATTCAATACCATCTCATCCTCTTCGTCAAACTTGGCTAAAAGCTTCTTTACACCACATCTAGGGTTCTATGTGTCTAAAAGATGGATGTTTTATAAAGTTTCTAAAATAAGAAACTTTGTAATTTTTCAATCTCCATCCTTCAACAACTAAATCTATGATTCAATACCACCTAATCCTCATCTCAAAACATAGCTGAAAGCACTTACACACCATATCTAGGGTTTACAAAAAGTAAAAGATTGATATTTATAAAGTTTCTAAAATAAGAAACTTTTTATTTCTTCAATCTCTAACCTTCAGCAATTAAATCTAAGATTCAATACCCTATCATCCTAATCTTAAAATTTGGCAAAAAACTCCTTGACACCATATCTAGGGTTTCTTATGTCCAAAAGATTGATGTTTTATAAAGTTTCTAAAATAAGAAGCTTTCTATTTTTTCATTCTCCATCCCTCATCAGCTAAATCTAAGAATCAATACCCTCTGATTCTCAACCGAAAACGTGGCTAGAAGTTGGTTGACATCATCTCTAGGGTTTCAATACCGTAAAAGGAGGTCTAAGTTTCAATACCATCTCATCCTCACCTCAAAACATGGCTAAAATCTTCTTGACCCCATCTCTAGGGTCTCTTATGGCTAAAAATTGATGTTTTGAAACGTTTCTAAAATAAGAAACTTCCTATTTTTTCAATCTTCTTACTTTATCAACTAAATCTAAGATTCAATACCATCTCGTCCTGATCTCAAAACTTGGCAAAAAGCTTATTAACATTATCTCGAGGATTTCCCATGTCTAAAAGATGGATGTTTTATAAAGTTTCTAAAATAATAAACTTTCTATTTCTTCAATATCCATCCTTCATCAACTAAATCTAAGATTAAATACAATCTAATCCTCATCTCAAAATTTTGCTAAAAAGCTCTTTTACACCATCTCTAGGGTTTACTAAGTATAAAAGTTTGATGTTTTATAAAGATTTTTAAAATAGGAAACTTTTTTTCTTTCAATCTCCATCATTCAGCAACTAAATGTAAGATTCAGTACCCTCTCATTCTCATCTCAAAACTTTGCTAAAAGCTCCTTAACAGCATCTCTCGAGTTTCCAATGTCTAAAAAATGGATGTTTTATAAAGTTTATGAAATAAGAAACTTTCTGTTTTTTCAATCTCCATCCTTGATCAGTTAAATCTAAAATTCAATACCATCTCATCCTCAATCCAAAACTTGGCAAAAAGCTTATTCACACCATCTCTAGGGTCAGCTATGTCTAAACGATGGATGTTATATAAACGTTCTATTTTTTCAATCTCCATCCTTTATCAACAAAATCCAAGATCCAATACCATCACATCCTCATCTCAAAACTTGACTGAAACCTCCTTAACACCATCTACGATTTCCTATGTCTAAAAGATGGATATTTTATAAAGTTTCTAAAACAAGAAACTTTCAGGTTTTTCAATCTCCATCTTCCATCATCTAAATCTAAGATTTAAAACCATCTCATCATCATCCCAAAACTTGGCTAAAAGCTCTTTGACACAATCTCCAGGGTCTCTTATGTCTAAAAGATGGATGTTTTAGAGTTTCCAAAGTAAGAAACTTTCAATTTTTTAATTCAATATCCTCTATCAACTAAATCTAAGATTCAATACCATCTCATCCTCTTCGTCAAACTTGGCTAAAAGCTTCTTTACACCACATCTAGGGTTTTATGTGTCTAAAAGATGGATGTTTTATAAAGTTTCTAAAATAAGAAACTTTGTAATTTTTCAATCTCCATCCTTCAACAACTAAATCTATGATTCAATACCACCTAATCCTCATCTCAAAACATAGCTGAAAGCACTTACACACCATATCTAGGGTTTACAAAAAGTAAAAGATTGATATTTATAAAGTTTCTAAAATAAGAAACTTTTTATTTCTTCAATCTCTAACCTTCAGCAATTAAATCTAAGATTCAATACCCTATCATCCTAATCTTAAAATTTGGCAAAAAACTCCTTGACACCATATCTAGGGTTTCTTATGTCCAAAAGATTGATGTTTTATAAAGTTTCTAAAATAAGAAGCTTTCTATTTTTTCATTCTCCATCCCTCATCAGCTAAATCTAAGAATCAATACCCTCTGATTCTCAACCGAAAACGTGGCTAGAAGTTGGTTGACATCATCTCTAGGGTTTCAATACCGTAAAAGGAGGTCTAAGTTTCAATACCATCTCATCCTCACCTCAAAACATGGCTAAAATCTTCTTGACCCCATCTCTAGGGTCTCTTATGGCTAAAAATTGATGTTTTGAAACGTTTCTAAAATAAGAAACTTCCTATTTTTTCAATCTTCTTACTTTATCAACTAAATCTAAGATTCAATACCATCTCGTCCTGATCTCAAAACTTGGCAAAAAGCTTATTAACATTATCTCGAGGATTTCCCATGTCTAAAAGATGGATGTTTTATAAAGTTTCTAAAATAATAAACTTTCTATTTCTTCAATATCCATCCTTCATCAACTAAATCTAAGATTAAATACAATCTAATCCTCATCTCAAAATTTTGCTAAAAAGCTCTTTGACACCATCTCTAGGGTTTACTAAGTATAAAAGTTTGATGTTTTATAAAGATTTTTAAAATAGGAAACTTTTTTTCTTTCAATCTCCATCATTCAGCAACTAAATCTAAGATTCAGTACCCTCTCATTCTCATCTCAAAACTTTGCTAAAAGCTCCTTGACAGCATCTCTCGAGTTTCCAATGTCTAAAAAATGGATGTTTTATAAAGTTTATGAAATAAGAAACTTTCTGTTTTTTCAATCTCCATCCTTGATCAGCTAAATCTAAAATTCAATACCATCTCATCCTCAATCCAAAACTTGGCAAAAAGCTTATTGACACCATCTCTAGGGTCAGCTATGTCTAAACGATGGATGTTATATAAACGTTCTATTTTTTCAATCTCCATCCTTTATCAACAAAATCCAAGATCCAATACCATCACATCCTCATCTCAAAACTTGACTGAAACCTCCTTAACACCATCTCTACGATTTCCTATGTCTAAAAGATGGATATTTTATAAAGTTTCTAAAACAAGAAACTTTCAAGTTTTTCAATCTCCATCTTCCATCATCTAAATCTAAGATTTAAAACCATCTCATCATCATCCCAAAACTTGGCTAAAAGCACTTTGACACAATCTCCAGGGTCTCTTATGTCTAAAAGATGGATGTTTTAGAGTTTCCAAAGTAAGAAACTTTCAATTTTTTAATTCAATATCCTCTATCAACTAAATCTAAGATTCAATACCATCTCATCCTCTTCGTCAAACTTGGCTAAAAGCTTGTTTACACCACATCTAGGGTTTTATGTGTCTAAAAGATGGATGTTTTATAAAGTTTCTAAAATAAGAAACTTTGTAATTTTTCAATCTCCATCCTTCAACAACTAAATCTATGATTCAATACCACCTAATCCTCATCTCAAAACATAGCTGAAAGCACTTCCACACCATATCTAGGGTTTACAAAAAGTAAAAGATTGATATTTATAAAGTTTCTAAAATAAGAAACTTTTTATTTCTTCAATCTCTAACCTTCAGCAATTAAATCTAAGATTCAATACCCTATCATCCTAATCTTAAAATTTGGCAAAAAACTCCTTGACACCATATCTAGGGTTTCTTATGTCCAAAAGATGGATGTTTTATAAAGTTTCTAAAATAAGAAGCTTTCTATTTTTTCATTCTCCATCCCTCATCAGCTAAATCTAAGAATCAATACCCTCTGATTCTCAACCGAAAACGTGGCTAGAAGTTGGTTGACATCATCTCTAGGGTTTCAATACCGTAAAAGGAGGTCTAAGTTTCAATACCATCTCATCCTCACCTCAAAACATGGCTAAAATCTTCTTGACCCCATCTCTAGGGTCTCTTATGGCTAAAAATTGATGTTTTGAAACGTTTCTAAAATAAGAAACTTCCTATTTTTTCAATCTTCTTACTTTATCAACTAAATCTAAGAATCAATACCATCTCGTCCTGATCTCAAAACTTGGCAAAAAGCTTATTAACATTATCTCGAGGATTTCCCATGTCTAAAAGATGGATGTTTTATAAAGTTTCTAAAATAATAAACTTTCTATTTCTTCAATATCCATCCTTCATCAACTAAATCTAAGATTAAATACAATCTAATCCTCATCTCAAAATTTTGCTAAAAAGCTCTTTGACACCATCTCTAGGGTTTACTAAGTATAAAAGTTTGATGTTTTATAAAGATTTTTAAAATAGGAAACTTTTTTTCTTTCAATCTCCATCATTCAGCAACTAAATGTAAGATTCAGTACCCTCTCATTCTCATCTCAAAACTTTGCTAAAAGCTCCTTAACAGCATCTCTCGAGTTTCCAATGTCTAAAAAATGGATGTTTTATAAAGTTTATGAAATAAGAAACTTTCTGTTTTTTCAATCTCCATCCTTGATCAGTTAAATCTAAAATTCAATACCATCTCATCCTCAATCCAAAACTTGGCAAAAAGCTTATTCACACCATCTCTAGGGTCAGCTATGTCTAAACGATGGATGTTATATAAACGTTCTATTTTTTCAATCTCCATCCTTTATCAACAAAATCCAAGATCCAATACCATCACATCCTCATCTCAAAACTTGACTGAAACCTCCTTAACACCATCTACGATTTCCTATGTCTAAAAGATGGATATTTTATAAAGTTTCTAAAACAAGAAACTTTCAGGTTTTTCAATCTCCATCTTCCATCATCTAAATCTAAGATTTAAAACCATCTCATCATCATCCCAAAACTTGGCTAAAAGCTCTTTGACACAATCTCCAGGGTCTCTTATGTCTAAAAGATGGATGCTTTAGAGTTTCCAAAGTAAGAAACTTTTTATTTTTTAATTCAATATCCTCTATCAACTAAATCTAAGATTCAATACCATCTCATTCTCTTCGTCAAACTTGGCTAAAAGCTTCTTTACACCACATCTAGGGTTTTATGTGTCTAAAAGATGGATGTTTTATAAAGTTTCTAAAATAAGAAACTTTGTAATTTTTCAATCTCCATCCTTCAACAACTAAATCTATGATTCAATACCACCTAATCCTCATCTCAAAACATAGCTGAAAGCACTTCCACACCATATCTAGGGTTTACAAAAAGTAAAAGATTGATATTTATAAAGTTTCTAAAATAAGAAACTTTTTATTTCTTCAATCTCTAACCTTCAGCAATTAAATCTAAGATTCAATACCCAATCATCCTAATCTTAAAATTTGGCAAAAAACTCCTTGACACCATATCTAGGGTTTCTTATGTCCAAAAGATGGATGTTTTATAAAGTTTCTAAAATAAGAAGCTTTCTATTTTTTCATTCTCCATCCCTCATCAGCTAAATCTAAGAATCAATACCCTCTGATTCTCAACCGAAAACGTGGCTAGAAGTTGGTTGACATCATCTCTAGGGTTTCAATACCGTAAAAGGAGGTCTAAGTTTCAATACCATCTCATCCTCACCTCAAAACATGGCTAAAAGCTTCTTGACCCCATCTCTAGGGTCTCTTATGGCTAAAAATTGATGTTATGAAACGTTTCTAAAATAAGAAACTTTCTATTTTTTCAATCTTCTTACTTTATCAACTAAATCTAAGATTCAATACCATCTCGTCCTGATCTCAAAACTTGGCAAAAAGCTTATTAACATTATCTCGAGGATTTCCCACGTCTAAAAGATGGATGTTTTATAAAGTTTCTAAAATAATAAACTTTCTATTTCTTCAATCTCCATCCTTCATCAACTAAATCTAAGATTCAATACAATCTAATCCTCAGCTCAAAATTTTGCTAAAAAGCTCTTTGACACCATCTCTAGGGTTTACTAAGTATAAAAGTTTGATGTTTTATAAAGATTTTTAAAATAAGAAACTTTTTTTCTTTCAATCTCCATCATTTAGCAACTAAATCTAAGATTCAGTACCCTCTCATTCTCATCTCAAAACTTTGCTAAAAGCTTCTTGACAGCATCTCTCGAGTTTCCAATGTCTAAAAATTGGATGTTTTATAAAGTTTATAAAATAAGAAACTTTCTGTTTTTTCAATCTCCATCCTTCATCAGCTAAATCTAAAATTCAATACCATCTCATCCTCAATCCAAAACTTGGCAAAAAGCTTATTGACACCATCTCTAGGGTTTACTAAGTATAAAAGTTTGATGTTTTATAAAGATTTTTAAAATAGGAAACTTTTTTTCTTTCAATCTCCATCATTCAGCAACTAAATCTAAGATTCGGTACCCTCTCATTCTCATATCAAAACTTTGCTAAAAGCTCCTTGACAGCATCTCTCGAGTTTCCAATGTCTAAAAAATGGATGTTTTATAAAGTTTATAAAATAAGAAACTTTCTGTTTTTTCAATCTCCATCCTTCATCAGCTAAATCTAAAATTCAATACCATCTCATCCTCAATCCAAAACTTGGCAAAAAGCTTATTGACACCATCTCTAGGGTCAGCTATGTCTAAACGATGGATGTTATATAAACGTTCTATTTTTTCAATCTCCATCCTTTATCAACAAAATCCAAGATCCAATACCATCACATCCTCATCTCAAAACTTGACTGAAACCTCCTTAACACCATCTCTACGATTTCCTATGTCTCAAAGATGGATATTTTATAAAGTTTCTAAAACAAGAAACTTTCAAGTTTTTCAATCTCCATCTTCCATCATCTAAATCTAAGATTTAAAACCATCTCATCATCATCCCAAAACTTGGCTAAAAGCTCTTTGACACAATCTCCAGGGTCTCTTATGTCTAAAAGATGGATGTTTTAGAGTTTCCAAAGTAAGAAACTTTCTATTTTTTAATTCAATATCCTCTATCAACTAAATCTAAGATTCAATACCATCTCATCCTCTTCGTCAAACTTGGCTAAAAGCTTCTTTACACCACATCTAGGGTTTTATGTGTCTAAAAGATGGATGTTTTATAAAGTTTCTAAAATAAGAAACTTTGTAATTTTTCAATCTCCATCCTTCAACAACTAAATCTATGATTCAATACCTCCTAATCCTCATCTCAAAACATAGTTGAAAGCACTTCCACACCATATCTAAGGTTTACAAAAAGTAAAAGATTGATATTTATAAAGTTTCTAAAATAAGAAACTTTTTATTTCTTCAATCTCTAACCTTCAGCAATTAAATCTAAGATTCAATACCCTATCATCCTAATCTTAAAATTTGGCAAAAAACTCCTTGACACCATATCTAGGGTTTCTTATGTCCAAAAGATGGATGTTTTATAAAGTTTCTAAAATAAGAAGCTTTCTATTTTTTCATTCTCCATCCCTCATCAGCTAAATCTAAGAATCAATACCCTCTGATTCTCAACCGAAAACGTGGCTAGAAGTTGGTTGACATCATCTCTAGGGTTTCAATACCGTAAAAGGAGGTCTAAGTTTCAATACCATCTCATCCTCACCTCAAAACATGGCTAAAAGCTTCTTGACCCCATCTCTAGGGTCTCTTATGGCTAAAAATTGATGTTTTGAAACGTTTCTAAAATAAGAAACTTTCTATTTTTTCAATCTTCTTACTTTATCAACTAAATCTAAGATTCAATACCATCTCGTCCTGATCTCAAAACTTGGCAAAAAGCTTATTAACATTATCTCGAGGATTTCCCACGTCTAAAAGATGGATGTTTTATAAAGTTTCTAAAATAATAAACTTTCTATTTCTTCAATCTCCATCCTTCATCAACTAAATCTAAGATTCAATACAATCTAATCCTCAGCTCAAAATTTTGCTAAAAAGCTCTTTGACACCATCTCTAGGGTTTACTAAGTATAAAAGTTTGATGTTTTATAAAGATTTTTAAAATAGGAAACTTTTTTTCTTTCAATCTCCATCATTCAGCAACTAAATCTAAGATTCAGTACCCTCTCATTCTCATCTCAAAACTTTGCTAAAAGCTCCTTGACAGCATCTCTCGAGTTTCCAATGTCTAAAAAATGGATGTTTTATAAAGTTTATGAAATAAGAAACTTTCTGTTTTTTCAATCTCCATCCTTCATCAGCTAAATCTAAAATTCAATACCATCTCATCCTCAATCCAAAACTTGGTAAAAAGCTTATTGACACCATCTCTAGGGTCAGCTATGTCTAAACGATGGATGTTATATAAACGTTCTATTTTTTCAATCTCCATCCTTTATCAACAAAATCCAAGATCCAATACCATCACATCCTCATCTCAAAACTTGACTGAAACCTCCTTAACACCATCTCTACGATTTCCTATGTCTAAAAGATGGATATTTTATAAAGTTTCTAAAACAAGAAACTTTCAAGTTTTTCAATCTCCATCTTCCATCATCTAAATCTAAGATTTAAAACCATCTCATCATCATCCCAAAACTTGGCTAAAAGCTCTTTGACACAATCTCCAGGGTCTCTTATGTCTAAAAGATGGATGTTTTAGAGTTTCCAAAGTAAGAAACTTTCTATTTTTTAATTCAATATCCTCTATCAACTAAATCTAAGATTCAATACCATCTCATCCTCTTCGTCAAACTTGGCTAAAAGCTTCTTTACACCACATCTAGGGTTTTATGTGTCTAAAAGATGGATGTTTTATAAAGTTTCTAAAATAAGAAACTTTGTAATTTTTCAATCTCCATCATTCAACAACTAAATCTATGATTCAATACCACCTAATCCTCATCTCAAAACATAGCTGAAAGCACTTCCACACCATATCTAGGGTTTACAAAAAGTAAAAGATTGATATTTATAAAGTTTCTAAAATAAGAAACTTTTTATTTCTTCAATCTCTAACCTTCAGCAATTAAATCTAAGATTCAATACCCTATCATCCTAATCTTAAAATTTGGCAAAAAACTCCTTGACACCATATCTAGGGTTTCTTATGTCCAAAAGATGGATGTTTTATAAAGTTTCTAAAATAAGAAGCTTTCTATTTTTTCATTCTCCATCCCTCATCAGCTAAATCTAAGAATCAATACCCTCTGATTCTCAACCGAAAACGTGGCTAGAAGTTGGTTGACATCATCTCTAGGGTTTCAATACCGTAAAAGGAGGTCTAAGTTTCAATACCATCTCATCCTCACCTCAAAACATGGCTAAAAGCTTCTTGACCCCATCTCTAGAGTCTCTTATGGCTAAAAATTGATGTTTTGAAACGTTTCTAAAATAAGAAACTTCCTATTTTTTCAATCTTCTTACTTTATCAACTAAATCTAAGATTCAATACCATCTCGTCCTGATCTCAAAACTTGGCAAAAAGCTTATTAACATTATCTCGAGGATTTCCCACGTCTAAAAGATGGATGTTTTATAAAGTTTCTAAAATAATAAACTGTCTATTTCTTCAATCTCCATCCTTCATCAACTAAATCTAAGATTCAATACAATCTAATCCTCATCTCAAAATTTTGCTAAAAAGCTCTTTGACACCATCTCTAGGGTTTACTAAGTATAAAAGTTTGATGTTTTATAAAGATTTTTAAAATAGGAAACTTTTTTTCTTTCAATCTCCATCATTAAGCAACTAAATCTAAGATTCAGTACCCTCTCATTCTCATCTCAAAACTTTGCTAAAAGCTCCTTGACAGCATCTCTCGAGTTTCCAATATCTAAAAAATGGATGTTTTATAAAGTTTATAAAATAAGAAACTTTCTGTTTTTTCAATCTCCATCCTTCATCAGCTAAATCTAAAATTCAATACCATCTCATCCTCAATCCAAAACTTGGCAAAAAGCTTATTGACACCATCTCTAGGGTCAGCTATGTCTAAACGATGGATGTTATATAAACGTTCTATTTTTTCAATCTCCATCCTTTATCAACAAAATCCAAGATCCAATACCATCACATCCTCATCTCAAAACTTGACTGAAACCTCCTTAACACCATCTCTACGATTTCCTATGTCTAAAAGATGGATATTTTATAAAGTTTCTAAAACAAGAAACTTTCAAGTTTTTCAATCTCCATCTTCCATCATCTAAATCTAAGATTTAAAACCATCTCATCATCATCCCAAAACTTGGCTAAAAGCTCTTTGACACAATCTCCAGGGTCTCTTATGTCTAAAAGATGGATGTTTTAGAGTTTCCAAAGTAAGAAACTTTCTATTTTTTAATTCAATATCCTCTATCAACTAAATCTAAGATTCAATACCATCTCATCCTCTTCGTCAAACTTGGCTAAAAGCTTCTTTACACCACATCTAGGGTTTTATGTGTCTAAAAGATGGATGTTTTATAAAGTTTCTAAAATAAGAAACTTTGTAATTTTTCAATCTCCATCCTTCAACAACTAAATCTATGATTCAATACCACCTAATCCTCATCTCAAAACATAGCTGAAAGCACTTCCACACCATATCTAGGGTTTACAAAAAGTAAAAGATTGATATTTATAAAGTTTCTAAAATAAGAAACTTTTTATTTCTTCAATCTCTAACCTTCAGCAATTAAATCTAAGATTCAATACCCTATCATCCTAATCTTAAAATTTGGCAAAAAACTCCTTGACACCATATCTAGGGTTTCTTATGTCCAAAAGATGGATGTTTTATAAAGTTTCTAAAATAAGAAGCTTTCTATTTTTTCATTCTCCATCCCTCATCAGCTAAATCTAAGAATCAATACCCTCTGATTCTCAACCGAAAACGTGGCTAGAAGTTGGTTGACATCATCTCTAGGGTTTCAATACCATAAAAGGAGGTCTAAGTTTCAATACCATCTCATCGTCACCTCAAAACATGGCTAAAAGCTTCTTGACCCCATCTCTAGGGTCTCTTATCGCTAAAAATTGATGTTTTGAAACGTTTCTAAAATAAGAAACTTTCTATTTTTTCAATCTTCTTACTTTATCAACTAAATCTAAGATTCAATACCATCTCGTCCTGATCTCAAAACTTGGCAAAAAGCTTATTAACATTATCTCGAGGATTTCCCACGTCTAAAAGATGGATGTTTTATAAAGTTTCTAAAATAATAAACTGTCTATTTCTTCAATCTCCATCCTTCATCAACTAAATCTAAGATTCAATACAATCTAATCCTCATCTCAAAATTTTGCTAAAAAGCTCTTTGACACTATCTCTAGGGTTTACTAAGTATAAAAGTTTGATGTTTTATAAAGATTTTTAAAATAGGAAACTTTTTTTCTTTCAATCTCCATCATTCAGCAACTAAATCTAAGATTCAGTACCCTCTCATTCTCATCTCAAAACTTTGCTAAAAGCTCCTTGACAGCATCTCTCGAGTTTCCAATGTCTAAAAAATGGATGTTTTATAAAGTTTATAAAATAAGAAACTTTCTGTTTTTTCAATCTCCATCCTTCATCAGCTAAATCTAAAATTCAATACCATCTCATCCTCAATCCAAAACTTGGCAAAAAGCTTATTGACACCATCTCTAGGGTCAGCTATGTCTAAACGATGGATGTTATATAAACGTTCTATTTTTTCAATCTCCATCATTTATCAACAAAATCCAAGATCCAATACCATCACATCCTCATCTCAAAACTTGACTGAAACCTCCTTAACACCATCTCTACGATTTCCTATCTCTAAAAGATGGATATTTTATAAAGTTTATAAAACAAGAAACTTTCAAGTTTTTCAATCTCCATCTTCCATCATCTAAATCTAAGATTTAAAACCATCTCATCATCATCCCAAAACATGGCTAAAAGCTCTTTGACACAATCTCCAGGGTCTCTTATGTCTAAAAGATGGATGTTTTAGAGTTTCCAAAGTAAGAAACTTTCTATTTTTAATTCAATATCCTCTATCAACTAAATCTAAGATTCAATACCATCTCATCCTCTTCGTCAAACTTGGCTAAAAGCTTCTTTACACCACATCTAGGGTTTTATGTGTCTAAAAGATGGATGTTTTATAAAGTTTCTAAAATAAGAAACTTTGTAATTTTTCATTCTCCATCCCTCATCAGCTAAATCTAAGAATCAATACCCTCTGATTCTCAACCGAAAACGTGGCTAGAAGTTGGTTGACATCATCTCTAGGGTTTCAATACCGTAAAAGGAGGTCTAAGTTTCAATACCATCTCATCCTCACCTCAAAACATGGCTAAAATCTTCTTGACCCCATCTCTAGGGTCTCTTATGCCTAAAAATTGATGTTTTGAAATGTTTCTAAAATAAGAAACTTCCTATTTTTTCAATCTTCTTACTTTATCAACTAAATCTAAGATTCAATACCATCTCGTCCTGATCTCAAAACTTGGCAAAAAGCTTATTAACATTATCTCGAGGATTTCCCATGTCTAAAAGATGGATGTTTTATAAAGTTTCTAAAATTATAAACTTTCTATTTCTTCAATATCCATCCTTCATCAACTAAATCTAAGATTAAATACAATCTAATCCTCATCTCAAAATTTTGCTAAAAAGCTCTTTGACACCATCTCTAGGGTTTACTAAGTATAAAAGTTTGATGTTTTATAAAGATTTTTAAAATAGGAAACTTTTTTTCTTTCAATCTCCATCATTCAGCAACTAAATCTAAGATTCGGTACCCTCTCATTCTCATCTCAAAACTTTGCTAAAAGCTCCTTGACAGCATCTCTCGAGTTTCCAATGTCTAAAAAATGGATGTTTTATAAAGTTTATAAAATAAGAAACTTTCTGGTTTTTCAATCTCCATCCTTCATCAGCTAAATCTAAAATTCAATACCATCTCATCCTCAATCCAAAACTTGGCAAAAAGCTTATTGACACCATCTCTAGGGTCAGCTATGTCTAAACGATGGATGTTATATAAACGTTCTATTTTTTCAATCTCCATCCTTTATCAACAAAATCCAAGATCCAATACCATCACATCCTCATCTCAAAACTTGACTGAAACCTCCTTAACACCATCTACGATTTCCTATGTCTAAAAGATGGATATTTTATAAAGTTTCTAAAACAAGAAACTTTCAAGTTTTTCAATCTCCATCTTCCATCATCTAAATCTAAGATTTAAAACCATCTCATCATCATCCCAAAACTTGGCTAAAAGCTCTTTGACACAATCTCCAGGGTCTCTTATGTCTAAAAGATGGATGTTTTAGAGTTTCCAAAGTAAGAAACTTTCTATTTTTTAATTCAATATCCTCTATCAACTAAATCTAAGATTCAATACCATCTCATCCTCTTCGTCAAACTTGGCTAAAAGCTTCTTTACACCACATCTAGGGTTTTATGTGTCTAAAAGATGGATGTTTTATAAAGTTTCTAAAATAAGAAACTTTGTAATTTTTCAATCTCCATCCTTCAACAACTAAATCTATGATTCAATACCACCTAATCCTCATCTCAAAACATAGCTGAAAGCACTTCCACACCATATCTAGGGTTTACAAAAAGTAAAAGATTGATATTTATAAAGTTTCTAAAATAAGAAACTTTTTATTTCTTCAATCTCTAACCTTCAGCAATTAAATCTAAGATTCAATACCCTATCATCCTAATCTTAAAATTTGGCAAAAAACTCCTTGACACCATATCTAGGGTTTCTTATGTCCAAAAGATGGATGTTTTATAAAGTTTCTAAAATAAGAAGCTTTCTATTTTTTCATTCTCCAGCCCTCATCAGCTAAATCTAAGAATCAATACCCTCTGATTCTCAACCGAAAACGTGGCTAGAAGTTGGTTGACATCATCTCTAGGGTTTCAATACCGTAAAAGGAGGTCTAAGTTTCAATACCATCTCATCCTCACCTCAAAACATGGCTAAAAGCTTCTTGACCCCATCTCTAGGGTCTCTTATGGCTAAAAATTGATGTTATGAAACGTTTCTAAAATAAGAAACTTTCTATTTTTTCAATCTTCTTACGTTATCAACTAAATCTAAGATTCAATACCATCTCGTCCTGATCTCAAAACTTGGCAAAAAGCTTATTAACATTATCTCGAGGATTTCCCACGTCTAAAAGATGGATGTTTTATAAAGTTTCTAAAATAATAAACTTTCTATTTCTTCAATCTCCATCCTTCATCAACTAAATCTAAGATTCAATACAATCTAATCCTCAGCTCAAAATTTTGCTAAAAAGCTCTTTGACACCATCTCTAGGGTTTACTAAGTATAAAAGTTTGATGTTTTATAAAGATTTTTAAAATAGGAAACTTTTTTTCTTTCAATCTCCATCATTCAGCAACTAAATCTAAGATTCAGTACCCTCTCATTCTCATCTCAAAACTTTGCTAAAAGCTCCTTGACAGCATCTCTCGAGTTTCCAATGTCTAAAAATTGGATGTTTTATAAAGTTTATAAAATAAGAAACTTTCTGTTTTTTCAATCTCCATCCTTCATCAGCTAAATCTAAAATTCAATACCATCTCATCCTCAATCCAAAACTTGGCAAAAAGCTTATTGACACCATCTCTAGGGTCAGCTATGTCTAAACGATGGATGTTATATAAACGTTCTATTTTTTCAATCTCCATCCTTTATCAACAAAATCCAAGATCCAATACCATCACATCCTCATCTCAAAACTTGACTGAAACCTCCTTAACACCATCTCTACGATTTCCTATGTCTAAAAGATGGATATTTTATAAAGTTTGTAAAACAAGAAACTTTCAAGTTTTTCAATCTCCATCTTCCATCATCTAAATCTAAGATTTAAAACCATCTCATCATCATTCCAAAACTTGGCTAAAAGCACTTTGACACAATCTCTAGGGTCTCTTATGTCTAAAAGATGGATGTTTTAGAGTTTCCAAAGTAAGAAACTTTCTATTTTTTAATTCAATATCCTCTATCAACTAAATCTAAGATTCAATACCATCTCATCCTCTTCGTCAAACTTGGCTAAAAGCTTCTTTACACCACATCTAGGGTTTTATGTGTCTAAAAGATGGATGTTTTATAAAGTTTCTAAAATAAGAAACTTTGTAATTTTTCAATCTCCATCCTTCAACAACTAAATCTATGATTCAATACCACCTAATCCTCATCTCAAAACATAGCTGAAAGCACTTCCACACCATATCAAGGGTTTACAAAAAGTAAAAGATTGATATTTATAAAGTTTCTAAAATAAGAAACTTTTTATTTCTTCAATCTCTAACCTTCAGCAATTAAATCTAAGATTCAATACCCTATCATCCTAATCTTAAAATTTGGCAAAAAACTCCTTGACACCATATCTAGGGTTTCTTATGTCCAAAAGATGGATGTTTTATAAAGTTTCTAAAATAAGAAGCTTTCTATTTTTTCATTCTCCATCCCTCATCAGCTAAATCTAAGAATCAATACCCTCTGATTCTCAACCGAAAACGTGGCTAGAAGTTGGTTGACATCATCTCTAGGGTTTCAATACCGTAAAAGGAGGTCTAAGTTTCAATACCATCTCATCCTCACCTCAAAACATGGCTAAAATCTTCTTGACCCCATCTCTAGGGTCTCTTATGGCTAAAAATTGATGTTTTGAAACGTTTCTAAAATAAGAAACTTTCTATTTTTTCAATCTTCTTACTTTATCAACTAAATCTAAGATTCAATACCATCTCGTCCTGATCTCAAAACTTGGCAAAAAGCTTATTAACATTATCTCAAGGATTTCCCATGTCTAAAAGATGGATGTTTTATAAAGTTTCTAAAATAATAAACTTTCTATTTCTTCAATATCCATCCTTCATCAACTAAATCTAAGATTAAATACAATCTAATCCTCATCTCAAAATTTTGCTAAAAAGCTCTTTGACACCATCTCTAGGGTTTACTAAGTATAAAAGTTTGATGTTTTATAAAGATTTTTAAAATAGGAAACTTTTTTTCTTTCAATCTCCATCATTCAGCAACTAAATCTAAGATTCGGTACCCTCTCATTCTCATCTCAAAACTTTGCTAAAAGCTCATGGACAGCATCTCTCGAGTTTCCAATGTCTAAAAAATGGATGTTTTATAAAGTTTATAAAATAAGAAACTTTCTGTTTTTTCAATCTCCATCCTTGATCAGCTAAATCTAAAATTCAATACCATCTCATCCTCAATCCAAAACTTGGCAAAAAGCTTATTGACACCATCTCTAGGGTCAGCTATGTCTAAACGATCGATGTTATATAAACGTTCTATTTTTTCAATCTCCATCCTTTATTAACAAAATCCAAGATCCAATACCATCGCATCCTCATCTCAAAACTTGACTGAAACCTCCTTAACACCATCTCTACGATTTCCTATGTCTAAAAGATGGATATTTTATAAAGTTTCTAAAACAAGAAACTTTCAAGTTTTTCAATCTCTATCTTCCATCATCTAAATCTAAGATTTAAAACCATCTCATCATCATCCCAAAACTTGGCTAAAAGCTCTTTGACACAATCTCCATGGTCTCTTATGTCTAAAAGATGGATGTTTTAGAGTTTCCAAAGTAAGAAACTTTCTATTTTTTAATTCAATATCCTCTATCAACTAAATCTAAGATTCAATACCATCTCATCCTCTTCGTCAAACTTGGCTAAAAGCTTCTTTACACCACATCTAGGGTTTTATGTGTCTAAAAGATGGATGTTTTATAAAGTTTCTAAAATAAGAAACTTTGTAATTTTTCAATCTCCATCCATCAACAACTAAATCTATGATTAAATACCACCTAATCCTCATCTCAAAACATAGCTGAAAGCACTTCCACACCATATCTAGGGTTTACAAAAAGTAAAAGATTGATATTTATAAAGTTTCTAAAATAAGAAACTTTTTATTTCTTCAATCTCTAACCTTCAGCAATTAAATCTAAGATTCAATACCCTATCATCCTAATCTTAAAATTTGGCAAAAAACTCCTTGACACCATATCTAGGGTTTCTTATGTCCAAAAGATGGATGTTTTATAAAGTTTCTAAAATAAGAAGCTTTCTATTTTTTCATTCTCCATCCCTCATCAGCTAAATCTAAGAATCAATACCCTCTGATTCTCAACCGAAAACGTGGCTAGAAGTTGGTTGACATCATCTCTAGGGTTTCAATACCGTAAAAGGAGGTCTAAGTTTCAATACCATCTCATCCTCACCTCAAAACATGGCTAAAATCTTCTTGACCCCATCTCTAGGGTCTCTTATGGCTAAAAATTGATGTTTTGAAACGTTTCTAAAATAAGAAACTTTCTATTTTTTCAATCTTCTTACTTTATCAACTAAATCTAAGATTCAATACCATCTCGTCCTGATCTCAAAACTTGGCAAAAAGCTTATTAACATTATCTCAAGGATTTCCCATGTCTAAAAGATGGATGTTTTATAAAGTTTCTAAAATAATAAACTTTCTATTTCTTCAATATCCATCCTTCATCAACTAAATCTAAGATTAAATACAATCTAATCCTCATCTCAAAATTTTGCTAAAAAGCTCTTTGACACCATCTCTAGGGTTTACTAAGTATAAAAGTTTGATGTTTTATAAAGATTTTTAAAATAGAAAACTTTTTTTCTTTCAATCTCCATCATTCAGCAACTAAATCTAAGATTCGGTACCCTCTCATTCTCATCTCAAAACTTTGCTAAAAGCTCATGGACAGCATCTCTCGAGTTTCCAATGTCTAAAAAATGGATGTTTTATAAAGTTTATAAAATAAGAAACTTTCTGTTTTTTCAATCTCCATCCTTGATCAGCTAAATCTAAAATTCAATACCATCTCATCCTCAATCCAAAACTTGGCAAAAAGCTTATTGACACCATCTCTAGGGTCAGCTATGTCTAAACGATCGATGTTATATAAACGTTCTATTTTTTCAATCTCCATCCTTTATTAACAAAATCCAAGATCCAATACCATCGCATCCTCATCTCAAAACTTGACTGAAACCTCCTTAACACCATCTCTACGATTTCCTATGTCTAAAAGATGGATATTTTATAAAGTTTCTAAAACAAGAAACTTTCAAGTTTTTCAATCTCCATCTTCCATCATCTAAATCTAAGATTTAAAACCATCTCATCATCATCCCAAAACTTGGCTAAAAGCTCTTTGACACAATCTCCATGGTCTCTTATGTCTAAAAGATGGATGTTTTAGAGTTTCCAAAGTAAGAAACTTTCTATTTTTTAATTCAATATCCTCTATCAACTAAATCTAAGATTCAATACCATCTCATCCTCTTCGTCAAACTTGGCTAAAAGCTTCTTTACACCACATCTAGGGTTTTATGTGTCTAAAAGATGGATGTTTTATAAAGTTTCTAAAATAAGAAACTTTGTAATTTTTCAATCTCCATCCATCAACAACTAAATCTATGATTAAATACCACCTAATCCTCATCTCAAAACATAGCTGAAAGCACTTCCACACCATATCTAGGGTTTACAAAAAGTAAAAGATTGATATTTATAAAGTTTCTAAAATAAGAAACTTTTTATTTCTTCAATCTCTAACCTTCAGCAATTAAATCTAAGATTCAATACCCTATCATCCTAATCTTAAAATTTGGCAAAAAACTCCTTGACACCATATCTAGGGTTTCTTATGTCCAAAAGATGGATGTTTTATAAAGTTTCTAAAATAAGAAGCTTTATATTTTTTCATTCTCCATCCCTCATCAGCTAAATCTAAGAATCAATACCCTCTGATTCTCAACCGAAAACGTGGCTAGAAGTTGGTTGACATCATCTCTAGGGTTTCAATACCGTAAAAGGAGGTCTAAGTTTCAATACCATCTCATCCTCACCTCAAAACATGGCTAAAAGCTTCTTGACCCCATCTCTAGGGTCTCTTATAGCTAAAAATTGATGTTTTGAAACGTTTCTAAAATAAGAAACTTTCTATTTTTTCAATCTTCTTACTTTATCAAATAAATCTAAGATTCAATACCATCTCGTCCTGATCTCAAAACTTGGCAAAAAGCTTATTAACATTATCTCGAGGATTTCCCACGTCTAAAAGATGGATGTTTTATAAAGTTTCTAAAATAATAAACTTTCTATTTCTTCAATCTCCATCCTTCATCAACTAAATCTAAGATTAAATACAATCTAATCCTCATCTCAAAATTTTGCTAAAAAGCTCTTTGACACCATCTCTAGGGTTTACTAAGTATAAAAGTTTGATGTTTTATAAAGATTTTTAAAATAGGAAACTTTTTTTCTTTCAATCTCCATCATTCAGCAACTAAATCTAAGATTCGGTACCCTCTCATTCTCATATCAAAACTTTGCTAAAAGCTCCTTGACAGCATCTCTCGAGTTTCCAATGTCTAAAAAATGGATGTTTTATAAAGTTTATAAAATAAGAAACTTTCTGTTTTTTCAATCTCCATCCTTCATCAGCTAAATCTAAAATTCAATACCATCTCATCCTCAATCCAAAACTTGGCAAAAAGCTTATTGACACCATCTCTAGGGTCAGCTATGTCTAAACGATGGATGTTATATAAACGTTCTATTTTTTCAATCTCCATCCTTTATCAACAAAATCCAAGATCCAATACCATCACATCCTCATCTCAAAACTTGACTGAAACCTCCTTAGCACCATCTCTACGATTTCCTATGTCTAAAAGATGGATATTTTATAAAGTTTCTAAAACAAGAAACTTTCAAGTTTTTCAATCTCCATCTTCCATCATCTAAATCTAAGATTTAAAACCATCTCATCATCATCCCAAAACTTGGCTAAAAGCTCTTTGACACAATCTCCAGGGTCTCTTATGTCTAAAAGATGGATGTTTTAGAGTTTCCAAAGTAAGAAACTTTCTATTTTTTAATTCAATATCCTCTATCAACTAAATCTAAGATTCAATACCATCTCATCCTCTTCGTCAAACTTGGCTAAAAGCTTCTTTACACCACATATAAGGTTTTATGTGTCTAAAAGATGGATGTTTTATAAAGTTTCTAAAATAAGAAACTTTGTAATTTTTCAATCTCCATCCTTCAACAACTAAATCTATGATTCAATACCTCATAATCCTCATCTCAAAACATAGTTGAAAGCACTTCCACACCATATCTAAGGTTTACAAAAAGTAAAAGATTGATATTTATAAAGTTTCTAAAATAAGAAACTTTTTATTTCTTCAATCTCTAACCTTCAGCAATTAAATCTAAGATTCAATACCCTATCATCCTAATCTTAAAATTTGGCAAAAAACTCCTTGACACCATATCTAGGGTTTCTTATGTCCAAAAGATGGATGTTTTATAAAGTTTCTAAAATAAGAAGCTTTTTATTTTTTCATTCTCCATCCCTCATCAGCTAAATCTAAGAATCAATACCCTCTGATTCTCAACCGAAAACGTGGCTAGAAGTTGGTTGACATCATCTCTAGGGTTTCAATACCGTAAAAGGAGGTCTAAGTTTCAATACCATCTCATCCTCACCTCAAAACATGGCTAAAAGCTTCTTGACCCCATCTCTAGGGTCTCTTATGGCTAAAAATTGATGTTTTGAAACGTTTCTAAAATAAGAAACTTTCTATTTTTTCAATCTTCTTACTTTATCAACTAAATCTAAGATTCAATACCATCTCGTCCTGATCTCAAAACTTGGCAAAAAGCTTATTAACATTATCTCGAGGATTTCCCACGTCTAAAAGATGGATGTTTTATAAAGTTTCTAAAATAATAAACTGTCTATTTCTTCAATCTCCATCCTTCATCAACTAAATCTAAGATTCAATACAATATATCCTCATCTCAAAATTTTGCTAAAAAGCTCTTTGACACCATCTCTAGGGTTTACTAAGTAAAAAAGTTTGATGTTTTATAAAGATTTTTAAAATAGGAAACTTTTTTTCTTTCAATCTCCATCATTCAGCAACTAAATCTAAGATTCAGTACCCTCTCATTCTCATCTCAAAACTTTGCTAAAAGCTCATTGACAGCATCTCTCGAGTTTCCAATGTCTAAAAAATGGATGTTTTATAAAGTTTATAAAATAAGAAACTTTCTGTTTTTTCAATCTCCATCCTTCATCAGCTAAATCTAAAATTCAATACCATCTCATCCTCAATCCAAAACTTGGCAAAAAGCTTATTGACACCATCTCTAGGGCAGCTATGTCTAAACGATGGATGTTATATAAACGTTCTATTTTTTCAATCTCCATCCTTTATCAACAAAATCCAAGATCCAATACCATCACATCCTCATCTCAAAACTTGACTGAAACCACCTTAACACCATCTCTACGATTTCCTATGTCTAAAAGATGGATATTTTATAAAGTTTCTAAAACAAGAAACTTTCAAGTTTTTCAATCTCCATCTTCCATCATCTAAATCTATGATTTAAAACCATCTCATCATCATCTCAAAACTTGGCTAAAAGCTCTTTGACACAATCTCCAGGGTCTCTTATGTCTAAAAGATGGATGTTTTAGAGTTTCCAAAGTAAGAAACTTTCTATTTTTTAATTCAATATCCTCTATCAACTAAATCTAAGATTCAATACCATCTCATCCTCTTCGTCAAACTTGGCTAAAAGCTTCTTTACACCACATCTAGGGTTTTATGTGTCTAAAAGATGGATGTTTTATAAAGTTTCTAAAATAAGTAACTTTGTAATTTTTCAATCTCCATCCTTCAACAACTAAATCTATGATTCAATACCACCTAATCCTCATCTCAAAACATAGCTGAAAGCACTTACACACCATATCTAGGGTTTACAAAAAGTAAAAGATTGATATTTATAAAGTTTCTAAAATAAGAAACTTTTTATTTCTTCAATCTCTAACCTTCAGCAATTAAATCTAAGATTCAATACCCTATCATCCTAATCTTAAAATTTGGCAAAAAACTCCTTCACACCATATCTAGGGTTTCTTATGTCCAAAAGATGGATGTTTTATAAAGTTTCTAAAATAAGAAGCTTTCTATTTTTTCATTCTCCATCCCTCATCAGCTAAATCTAAGAATCAATACCCTCTGATTCTCAACCGAAAACGTGGCTAGAAGTTGGTTGACATCATCTCTAGGGTTTCAATACCGTAAAAGGAGGTCTAAGTTTCAATACCATCTCATCCTCACCTCAAAACATGGCTAAAAGCTTCTTGACCCCATCTCTAGGGTCTCTTATGGCTAAAAATTGATGTTTTGAAACGTTTCTAAAATAAGAAACTTTCTATTTTTTCAATCTTCTTACTTTATCAACTAAATCTAAGATTCAATACCATCTCGTCCTGATCTCAAAACTTGGCAAAAAGCTTATTAACATTATCTCGAGGATTTCCCACGTCTAAAAGATGGATGTTTTATAAAGTTTCTAAAATAATAAACTTTCTATTTCTTCAATCTCCATCCTTCATCAACTAAATCTAAGATTCAATACAATCTAATCCTCAGCTCAAAATTTTGCTAAAAAGCTCTTTGACACCATCTCTAGGGTTTACTAAGTATAAAAGTTTGATGTTTTATAAAGATTTTTAAAATAGGAAACTTTTTTTCTTTCAATCTCCATCATTCAGCAACTAAATCTAAGATTCAGTACCCTCTCATTCTCATCTCAAAACTTTGCTAAAAGCTCCTTGACAGCATCTCTCGAGTTTCCAATGTCTAAAAAATGGATGTTTTATAAAGTTTATGAAATAAGAAACTTTCTGTTTTTTCAATCTCCATCCTTCATCAGCTAAATCTAAAATTCAATACCATCTCATCCTCAATCCAAAACTTGGCAAAAAGCTTATTGACACCATCTCTAGGGTCAGCTATGTCTAAACGATGGATGTTATATAAACGTTCTATTTTTTCAATCTCCATCCTTTATCAACAAAATCCAAGATCCAATACCATCACATCCTCATCTCAAAACTTGACTGAAACCTCCTTAACACCATCTCTACGATTTCCTATGTCTAAAAGATGGATATTTTATAAAGTTTCTAAAACAAGAAACTTTCAAGTTTTTCAATCTCCATCTTCCATCATCTAAATCTAAGATTTAAAACCATCTCATCATCATCCCAAAACTTGGCTAAAAGCTCTTTGACACAATCTCCAGGGTCTCTTATGTCTAAAAGATGGATGTTTTAGAGTTTCCAAAGTAAAAAACTTTCTATTTTTTAATTCAATATCCTCTATCAACTAAATCTAAGATTCAATACCATCTCATCCTCTTCGTCAAACTTGGCTAAAAGCTTCTTTACACCACATCTAGGGTTTTATGTGTCTAAAAGATGGATGTTTTATAAAGTTTCTAAAATAAGAAACTTTGTAATTTTTCAATCTCCATCCTTCAACAACTAAATCTATGATTCAATACCACCTAATCCTCATCTCAAAACATAGCTGAAAGCACTTCCACACCATATCTAGGGTTTACAAAAAGTAAAAGATTGATATTTATAAAGTTTCTAAAATAAGAAACTTTTTATTTCTTCAATCTCTAACCTTCAGCAATTAAATCTAAGATTCAACACCCTATCATCCTAATCTTAAAATTTGGCAAAAAACTCCTTGACACCATATCTAGGGTTTCTTATGTCCAAAAGATGGATGTTTTATAAAGTTTCTAAAATAAGAAGCTTTCTATTTTTTCATTCTCCATCCCTCATCAGCTAAATCTAAGAATCAATACCCTCTGATTCTCAACCGAAAACGTGGCTAGAAGTTGGTTGACATCATCTCTAGGGTTTCAATATCGTAAAAGGAGGTCTAAGTTTCAATACCATCTCATCCTCACCTCAAAACATGGCTAAAAGCTTCTTGACCCCATCTCTAGGGTCTCTTATGGCTAAAAATTGATGTTTTGAAACGTTTCTAAAATAAGAAACTTTCTATTTTTTCAATCTTCTTACTTTATCAACTAAATCTAAGATTCAATACCATCTCGTCCTGATCTCAAAGCTTGGCAAAAAGCTTATTAACATTATCTCGAGGATTTCCCACGTCTAAAAGAAGGATGTTTTATAAAGTTTCTAAAATAATAAACTTTCTATTTCTTCAATCTCCATCCTTCATCAACTAAATCTAAGATTCAATACAATCTAATCCTCATCTCAAAATTTTGCTAAAAAGCTCTTTGACACCATCTCTAGGGTTTACTAAGTATAAAAGTTTGATGTTTTATAAAGATTTTTAAAATATGAAACTTTTTTTCTTTCAATCTCCATCATTCAGCAACTAAATCTAAGATTCAGTACCCTCTCATTCTCATCTCAAAACTTTGCTAAAAGCTCCTTGACAGCATCTCTCGAGTTTCCAATGTCTAAAAAATGGATGTTTTATAAAGTTTATAAAATAAGAAACTTTCTGTTTTTTCAATCTCCATCCTTGATCTGCTAAATCTAAAATTCAATACCATCTCATCCTCAATCCAAAACTTGGCAAAAAGCTTATTGACACCATCTCTAGGGTCAGCTATGTCTAAACGATGGATGTTATATAAACGTTCTATTTTTTCAATCTCCATCCTTTATCAACAAAATCCAAGATCCAATACCATCACATCCTCATCTCAAAACTTGACTGAAACCTCCTTAACACCATCTCTACGATTTCCTATGTCTAAAAGATGGATATTTTATAAAGTTTCTAAAACAAGAAACTTTCAAGTTTTTCAATCTCCATCTTCCATCATCTAAATCTAAGATTTAAAACCATCTCATCATCATCCCAAAACTTGGCTAAAAGCTCTTTGACACAATCTCCAGGGTCTCTTATGTCTAAAAGATGGATGTTTTAGAGTTTCCAAAGTAAGAAACTTTCTATTTTTTAATTCAATATCCTCTATCAACTAAATCTAAGATTCAATACCATCTCATCCTCTTCGTCAAACTTGGCTAAAAGCTTCTTTACACCACATCTAGGGTTTTATGTGTCTAAAAGATGGATCTTTTATAAAGTTTCTAAAATAAGAAACTTTGTAATTTTTCAATCTCCATCCTTCAGCAACTAAATCTATGATTCAATACCACCTAATCCTCATCTCAAAACATAGCTGAAAGCACTTCCAAACCATATCTAGGGTTTCCAAAAAATAAAAGATTGATATTTATAAAGTTTCTAAAATAAGCAAACTTTTTATTTCTTCAATCTCTAACCTTCAGCAATTAAATCTAAGATTCAATACCCTATCATCCTAATCTTAAAACTTGACAAAAAACTCCTTCACACCATCTCTAGGGTTACTTATGTCCAAAAGATGAATGTTTTATAAAGTTTCTACAATAAGAAGCTTTCTATTTTTTCAATCTCCATCCTTCATCAGCAAAATCTAAGATTCAATACCCTCTGATTCTCAACCCAAAACGTGGCTAGAAGTTGGTTGACATCATCTCTAGGGTTTGAATACCATAAAAGGTGGTCCTTCATCAACTAAATCTAAGTTTCAATACCATCTCATCCTCACCTCAAAACATGGCTAAAAGCTCCTTGACCCCATCTCTAGGGTCTCCTATGGCTAAAAATTGATGTTTTGAAAAGTTTCAAAAATAAGAAACTTTGTATTTTTTCAATCTTCTTACTTTATCAACTAAATCTAAGATTCAATACCATCTCGTCCTAATCTCAAAACTTGGCAAAAAGCATATTAACAACATCTCCAGGATTTCCCACGTCTAAAAGTTTGACGTTTTTTAAAGTTTCTAAAATAGGAAACTTTTTTTCCTTCAATCTCCATCATTCCGCAACTAAATCAAAGATTCAGTACCCACTCATTCTCATCTCAAAACTTTGCTAAAAGCTCCTTGACACCATCTCTCGAGTTTCCAATGTCTCAAAGATGGATGATTTATAAACTTTCTATTTTTTCAATCTCCATCCTTCATCAGCTAAATCTAAGATTCAATACCACTTCATCACCAATCCAAAACTTGGCTAAAAGCTCATTGACACCATCTCTAGGTTCAGCTATGTCCAAACGATGGATGTTATATAAACTTTTTATTTTTTCAATCTCCATCCTTTATCAACAAAATCCGAGATCCAATACCGTCACATTCTCATCTCAAAACTTGACTGAAAGCTCCTTAACACCATCTCTTGGATATCCTACGTCTAAAAGATGGATATTTTATAAAGTTTCTAAAACAAGAAACTTTCTACTTTTTCAATCTCCATCTTCCATCAACTAAATCTAAGATTTAAAACCATCTCATCATCATCCCAAAACTTGGCTAAAAGCTCTTTGACACCATCTCCAGGGTCTCTTATGTCTAAAAGATGGATGTTTTAGAGGTTCTAAAATAAGAAACTTTCAATTTTTTAATTCAATATCCTCTATCAACTAAATCTTATATTCAATACCATCTCATCCTCTTCTACAAACTTGGCTAAAAGCTTCTTTACACCACATCTAGGGTTTTCTATGTCTAAAATATGGATGTTTTATAAAGTTTCTAAAATAAGAAACTTTGTAATTTTTCAATCTCCATCCTTCATCAACTAAATCTATGATTCAATACCACCTAATCATCATCTCAAAACTTAGCTAAAAGCACTTCGACACCATATCTAGGGTTTACAAAAAGTAAAAGATTGATATTTATAAAGTTTCTAAAATAAGAAACTTTTTATTTTTTCAATCTCTGTCCTTCAATAACTAAATATAATATTCAATACCCTCTCCTCCTAATCTTAAAACTCGGCAAAAAACTCCTTGACACCATCTCTAGGGTTTCTTATGTCCAAAAGATTGATGTTTTATAAAGTTTCTAAAATAAGAAGCTTTCTATTTTTTCAATCTCCATCCTTTATCAGCTAAATCGAAGATTCAATACCCTCTGATTCTCAACCCAAAACGTGGCTAGAAGTTGGTTGACATCATCTCTAGGGTTTCAATACCGTAAAAGGTGGTCCTTCATCAACTAAATCTAAGTTTCAATACCATCTCATCCTCACCTCAAAACATGGCTAAAAGCTCCTTGTCCCCATCTCTAGGGTCTTTTATTGCTAAAAATTGATGTTTTGAAAAGTTTCTAAAATAAGAAACTTTCTATTTTTTAAACCTTCTTACTTTATCAACTAAATCTAAGATTCAATACCATCTCGTCCTGATCTCAAAACTTAGCAAAAAGCTTATTAACACTATCTCGAGGATTTCCCACATCTAAAAGATGGATGTTTTATAAAGTTTCTAAAATAATAAACTTTCTTTTTCTTCAATCGCCATCCTTCATCAACTAAATCAAAGATTCAATACCAACTAATCCTCATCTCAAAATGTTGCTAAAAGCTCTTTGAAACTATCTCAAGGGTTTACTAAGAATAAAAAGTTTGATGTTTCATAAAGTTTGTAAAATAGGAAACTTTTTTTTCTTTCAATCTCCATCATTCACCAACTAAATCTAAGATTCAGTACCCTCTCATTCTCATCTCAAAACTTTGTTAAAAGCTCCTGGACACCATCTCTCGAGTTTCCAATGTCTCAAAGATGGATGTTTTATAAACTTTCTAAAATAAGAAACTTTCTATTTTTTCAATCTCCATCCTTCGTCAGCTAAATCTAAGATTCAATACCACTTCATCACCAATCCAAAACTTGGCTAAAAGCTCATTGACACCATCTCTAGGTTCAGCTATGTCCAAACGATGGATGTTATATAAACTTTTTATTTTTTCAATCTCCATCCTTTATCAACAAAATCCGAGATCCAATTCCGTCACATTCTCATCTCAAAACTTGACTGAAAGCTCCTTAACACCATCTCTTGGATATCCTATGTCTAAAAGATGGATATTTTATAAAGTTTCTAAACCAAGAAACTTTCTACTTTTTCAATCTCCATCTTCCATCAACTAAATCTAAGATTTAAAACCATCTCATCATCATCCCAAAACTTGCCTAAAACCTCTTTGACACCATCTCCAGGGTCTCTTATGTCTAAAAGATGGATGTTTTAGAGTTTCTAAAATAAGAAACTTTCAATTTTTTAATTCAATATCCTCTATCAACTAAATCTAAGATTCAATACCATCTCATCCTCTTCTACAAACTTGGCTAAAAGCTTCTTTACACCACATCTAGGGTTTTCTATGTCTAAAATATGGATGTTTTATAAAGTTTCTAAAATAAGAAGCTTTCTATTTTTTCAATCTCCATCCTTCATCAGCTAAATCTAAGTTTCAATACCCTCTGATTCTCAACCCAAAACGTGGCTAGAAGTTAGTTGACATCATCTCTAGGGTTTCAATACCATAAAATGTGGTCCTTCATCAACTAAATCTAAGTTTCAATACCATCTCATCCTCACGTCAAAACAAGGCTAAAAGCTCATTGACCCCATCTCTAGGGTCTCCTATGGCTAAAAATTGATGTTTTGAAAAGTTTCTAAAATAAGAAACTTTCTATTTTTTCAATATTCTTACTTTATCAAATAAATCTAAGATTCAATACCATCTCGTCCTGATCTCAAAACATGGCAAAAAGCTTATTAACACTATCTCGAGGATTTCTCACGTCTAAAAGATGGATGTTTTATAAAGTTTCTAAAATAATAAACTTTCAATTTCTTCAATCTCTATTCTTCAGCAACTAAATCTAAGATTCAATACCATCTAATCCTCATATCAAAATATTGCTAAAAGCTCTTTCACCCCATCTCTAGGGTTTACCAAGTATAAAAGTTTGACGTTTTATAAAGTTTCTAAAAGAGAATACTTTTTTTTCCTTCAATCTCCATCATTCAGCAACTAAATCAAAGATTCAGTACCCTCTCATTCTCATCTCAAAACTTTGCTAAGAGCTCCTTGACACCATCTCTCGAGTTTCCAATGTCTCAAAGATAGATGTTTTGTAAACTTTCTAAAATAAGAAACTTTCAATTTTTTCAAACTCCATCCTTCATCAGCTAAATCAAAGATTCAACACCATCTCATCATCAATCCAAAACTTCGCTAAAAGCTCATTGACACGATCTCTAGGTTCAGCTATGTCCAAACGATGGATGTTATATAAACTTTTTATTTTTTCAATCTCCATCCTTTATCAACAAAATCCGAGATCCAATACCGTCACATTCTCATCTCAAAACTTGACTGAAAGCTCCTTAACACCATCTCTTGGATATCCTATGTCTAAAAGATGGATATTTTATAAAGTTTCTAAAACAAGAAACTTTCTACTTTTTCAATCTCCATCTTCCATCAACTAAATCTAAGATTTAAAACCATCTAATCATCATCCCAAAACTTGGCTAAAAGCTCTTTGACACCATCTCCAGGGTCTCTTATGTCTAAAAGATGGATGTTTTAGAGGTTCTAAAATAAGAAACTTTCAATTTTTTAATTCAATATCCTCTATCAACTAAATCTTATATTCAATACCATCTCATCCTCTTCTACAAACTTGGCTAAAAGCTTCTTTACACCACATCTAGGGTTTTCTATGTCTAAAATATGGATGTTTTATAAAGTTTCTAAAATAAGAAACTTTGTAATTTTTCAATCTGCATCCTTCATCAACTAAATCTATGATTCAATACCACCTAATCCTCATCTCAAAACTTAGCTAAAAGCTCTTCGACACCATATCTAGGGTTTACAAAATGTAAAAGATTGATATTTATATAGTTTCTAAAATAAGAAACTTTTTATTTCTTCAATCTCTATCCTTCAGCAACTAAATCTAAGATTCAATACCTGCTCATCCTAATCTTAAAACTTGGCAAAAGACTCCTTGACACAATTTTTAGGGTTTTTTATGTCCAAAAGATGGTTGTTTTATAATGTTTCTAAAATAAGAAGCTTTCTATTTTTTCAATCTCCATCCTTCATCAGCTAAATCTAAGATTCAATACCCTCGGATTCTCAACCCAAAACGTGGCTAGAAGTTAGTTGACATCATCTCTAGGGTTTCAATACCATAAAAGGTGGTCCTTCATCAACTAAATCTAAGTTTCAATACCATCTCATCCTCACCTCAAAACAAGTCTAAAAGCTCATTGACCCCATCTCTAGGGTCTCCTATGGCTAAAAATTGATGTTTTGAAAAGTTTCTAAAATAAGAAACTTTCTATTTTTTCAATCTTCTTACTTTATCAACTAAATCTAAGATTCAATACCATCTCGTCCTGATCTCAAAACTTGGCAAAAGCTTATTAACACTATCTCGAGGATTTCCCAGGTCTAAAAGATGGATGTTTTATAAAGTTTCTAAAATAATAAACTTTCAATTTCTTCCATCTCCATTCTTCATCACCTAAATCTAAGATTCAATACCATCTAATCCTCATATCAAAATGTTGCTAAAAGCTCTTTCACCCCATCTCTAGGGTTTACTAAGTATAAAAGTTTGACGTTTTATAAAGTTTCTATAAGAGGAAACTTTTTTTTCCTTCAATCTCCATCATTCAGCAACTAAATCAAAGATTCAGTACCCTCTCATTCTCATCTCAAAACTTTGCTAAAAGCTCCTTGACATCATCTCTCGAGTTTCCAATGTCTCAAAGATAGATGTTTTGTAAACTTTCTAAAATAAGAAACTTTCAATTTTTTCAAACTCCATCCTTCATCAGCTAAATCAAAGATTCAACACCATCTCATCATCAATCCAAAACTTGGCTAAAAGCTCATTGACACCATCTCTAGGTTCAGCTATGTCCAAACGATGGATGTTTTATAAACTTCTATTTTTTAAATCTCCATACTTTATCAACAAAATCTCTAGGGTTTCTTATGTCTAAAAGATGGATATTTTATAAAGTTTCTAAAACAAGAAACTTTCTACTTTTTCAATCAACATCTTCCATCAACTAAATCTAAGATTTAAAACCATCTCATCATCATCCCAAAACTTGGTTAAAAGCTCTTGGACACCATCTCAAGGGTCTCTTATGTCTAAAAGATGGATGTTTTAGAGTTTCTAAATAAGAAACTTTCTATTTTTTAATTCAATATCCTATATCAACAAAATCAAAGATTCAATACCATCTCATCCTCTTTCTACAAACTTAGCTAAAAGCTTCTTTATTACACCACAACAAGGGTTTTCTATGTTTAAAAGATGGATGTTTTATAAAGTTTCTAAAATAAGAAACTTTGTAATTTTTCAATCTCCATCTTTCATCAACTAAATCTATGATTCAATACCACCTAATCCTCATCTCAAAACTTAGCTAAAAGCACTTCGACACCATATCTAAGGTTTACAAAAAGTAAAAGATTGATATTTATAAAGTTTCTAAAATAAGAAACTTTTTATTTTTTCAATCTCTGTCCTTCAATAACTAAATATAAGACTCAATACCCTCTCCTCCTAATCTTAAAAGTCGACAAAAAACTCCTTGACACCATCTCTAGGGTTACTTATGTCCAAAAGATGGATGTTTTATAAAGTTTCTACAATAAGAAGCTTTCTATTTTTTCAATCTCTATCCTTTAATCAGCTAAATCTAAGATTCAATACCCTCTGATGGCTAAAAGCTGGTCCTTCATCAACTAAATCTAAGTTTCAATACCATCTCATCCTCACCTCAAAACATGGCTAAAAGCTCATTGACTCCATCTCTAGGGTCTCTTATGGCTAAAAATTGATGTTTTGAAAAGTTTCAAAAATAAGAAACTTTCTATTTTTTCAATCTTCTTCCTTTATCAACTAATTCTAAGATTCAATACCATCTCGTCCTGATCTCAAAACTTGGCAAAAAGCTTATTAACAATAGCTCGAGGATTTCCCACGTCTAAAAGATGGATGTTTTATAAAGTTGCTAAAATAATAAACTTTCTATTTCTTCAATCTCCATCCTTTATCATCTAAATCTAAGATTCAATACCATCTAATCCTCAGCTCAAAATGTTGCTAAAAGCACTTTGACACCATCTCTCTAGGGTTTACTAAGTATAAAAGTTTGATGTTTTAGAAAGTTTCTAAAATGAGAAACTTTTTTTTCTTTCAATCGCCATCATCCAGCAACTAAATCTAAGATTCACTACCCTCTCATTCTCATATCAAAACTTTGCTAAAAGCTCATTGACACCATCTCTCGAGTTTCCAATGTCTCAAAGCTGGATGTTTTATAAAGAATCTAAAATAAGAAACTTTCTGTTTTTTCAATCTCCATCCTTCATCAGCTAAATCTAAGATTAAATACCATCTCATCATCAATCCAAAACTTGGCAAAAACTCATTGACACCATCTCTAGGGTCAGCTATGTCTAAACGATGGATATTATATAAACTTTCTATTTTTTCAATCTCCATCCTTTATCAACAAAATTCAAGATCCAATACCATCACATCCTCATCTCAAAACTTGACTGAAAGCTCCTAAACACCTTCTCTAGGATTTCCTATGTCTAAAAGATGGATATTTTATAAAGTTTCTAAAACATTAAACTTTCTACTTTTTCAATCTCCATCTTCCATCAACTAAATCTAAGATTTAAAACCATCTCATCATCATCCCAAAACTTGGCTAAAAGCTCTTTGACACCATCTCCAAGGTCTCTTATGTCTAAAAGATGGATGTTTTAGAGTTTTTAAAATAAAAAACTTTATATATTTTAATTCAATATCCTCTATCAACTAAATCTAAGATTCAATACCATCTCATCCTCTCCTACAAACTTGGCTATAAGCTTCTTTACACCACATCTAGGGTTTTCTATGTAAAAAAATTTGTGTTTGATAAAGTTTCTAATCCTTTGTAATTTTTCAATCTCCATCCTTCATCAAAATCTAAGATTCAATACAACCAAATCTTAATCTCGAAACTTAGCTAAAAGTACTTCGACACCATATCTAGGGTTTACGAAAAGTAAAAGATTGATATTTATAAAGTTTCTAAAATAAGAAACTTTTTATTTCTTCAATCTCTGTCCTTCAGCAACTAAATCTAAGATTCAATACCCTCGCATCCTAATCTTAAACTTGGCAAAAAATTCCTTGACACCGTCTCTAGGGTTTCTTATGTCCAAAAGATGGATGTTTTATAAAGTTTCTAAAATAAGAAGCTTTCTATTTTTTCAATCTCCATCCTTCATCAGCTAAATCTAAGATTCAATACCCTCTGATTCTCAACCCAAAACATGGCTAGAAGTTGGTTGACATCATCTCTAGGGTTTCAATACCATAAAAGGTGGTCCTTCATCAACTAAATCAAAGTTTCAATACCATCTCATCCTCACCTCAAAACATGGCTAAAAGCTCCTTGACCCCATCTGTAGGGTCTCCTATGGCTAAAAATTGATGTTTTGAAAAGTTTCTAAAATAAGAAACTTTCAATTTTTTTAATCTTCTTGCTTTATCAACTAAACTAATATTCAATACCAACTCATCCTGATCTCAAAACTTGGCAAAAAGCATATTAACACAATCTCGAGGATTTCCCACGTCTAAAAGATGGATGTTTTATAAAGTTTCTAAAATAATAAACTTTATATTTCTTCAATCTCCATCCTTCATCAACTAAATCAAAGACTCAATACCATCTAATCCTCTTCTCAAAATGTTGCTAAAAGCTCTTTGACACCATCCCTAGGGTTTACTAAGTATAAAAGTTTGATGTTTTATAAAGTTTCTAAAATAGGAAACTTTTATTTCTTTCATTCTCCGTCATTCAGCAACTAAATCTAAGATTCTGTACCCTCTCATTCTCATCTCAAAACTTTGCTAAAAGCTCCTTGACACCATCTCTCGAGTTTCCAATGTCTCAAAGATGGAGGTTTTATAAAGTTTCTAAAATAAGAAACTTTCTATTTTTTCAATCTCCATCCTTCATCAGCTAAATCTAAGATTCAATTCCATCTCATCATCAATCCAAAACTTGGCTAAAAGCTCATTGACACCATCTCTAGGGTCAGCTATGTCTAAACGATGGATGTTATATAAACTTTCTATTTTTTCAATCTCCATCCTTTATCAACAAAATCAAAGATCCAATACCATCAAATCCTCATCTCAAAACTTGACTGAAAGCTCCTTAACACCATCTCTAAGATTTCCTACGTCTAAAACATGGATATTTTATAAAGTTTCTAAAACAAGAAACTTTCTACTTCTTCAATCTCCATCTTCCATCAACTAAATCTAAGATTTAAAACCATCTCATCATCATCCCAAAACTTGGCTAAAAGCTCTTCGACACCATCTCAAGGGTCTCTTATGTCTAAAAGATGGATGTTTTAGAGTTTCTAAAATAAGAAACTTTCTATTTTTTAATTCAATATCCTCTATCAACTAAATCTAAGATTCAATACCATATCATCCTCTTCTACGAACTTGGCTAAAAGCTTCTTTACACCACATCTATGGTTTTCCATGTCTAAAAGATGAATGTTTTATAAAGTTTCTAAAATTAGAAACTTTGTAATTTTTCAATCTCCATCCTTCATCAACTAAATATGTGATTCAATACCACCTAATTCTCATCTCAAAACTTAGCCAAAAGTACTTCGACACCATATCCAGGGTTTACAAAAACTAAAAGATTGATATTTATAAAGTTTCTAAAATAAGAAACTTTTTATTTCTTCAATATCTATCCTTCAGCAACTAAATCTAAGATTTAATACCCTCTCATCCAAATCTTAAAACTTGGCAAAAAACTGCTTGACACCCTCTCTAGGGTTTCTTATGTCTTAAAGATTGATGTTTTATAAAGTTTCTAAAGTAAGAAGCTTTCTATTTTTTCAATCTCCATCCTCCATTAGCTAAATCTAAGATTCAATACCCTCTGATTCTCAACCCAAAACGTGGCTAGAAGTTGGTTAACATCATCTCTAGGGTTTGAATACCATAAAAGGTAGTCATTCATTAACTAAATCTAAGTCTCAATAACATCTCATCCTCAAAACTTTGCTAAAAGCTCCTGGACACCATCTGTCGAGTTTCCAATGTCTCAAAGATGGATGTTTTATAAAGTTTCTAAAATCAGAAACTTTCTATTTTTTCAGTCTACATCCTTCATCAGCTAAATCTAAGATTCAATACCATCTCATCATCAATCCAAAACTTCGTTAAAAGCTCATTGACACCATCTCTAGGGTCAGCTATGTCTAAACGATGGATGTTATATAAACTTTCTATTTTTTCAATCTCCATCCTTATCAACAAAATCCAAGATCCAATAACATCACATCCTCATCTCAAAACTTGACTGAAAGCTCCTTAACACCATCTCAAGGATTTTCTATGTCTAAAAGATGGATATTTTATAAAGTTCCTAAAACATTAAACTTTCTACTTTTTCAATCTCCATCTTCCATCAACTAAATCTAAGATTTAAAACCATCTCATAATCATCCCAAAACTTGGCTAAAAGCTCTTTGACACCATCTCCAGGGTCTCTTATGTATAGAAGATGGATGTCTTATAGTTTCTAAAGTAAGAAACTTTCTATTTTTTCAATATCCATCCTTCATCAACTAAATCTATGATTCAATACCACCTAATCCTCATCTCAAAAGTTAGTTAAAAGTACTTCGACCCCATATCTAGGGTTTACAAAAAGTAAAAAAGATTGATATTTATAAAGTTTCTAAAATAAGAAACTTTTTATTTCTTCAATCTCTATCCTTCAGCAACTAAATCTAAGATTCAATACCCTCTCATCCTAATCTTAAAACTTGGCAAAAAACTCCTTCACATCATTTTGAGGGTTTCATATGTCCAAAAGATGGATGTTTTATAAAGTTTCTAAAATCAGAAGCTTTCTATTTTTTCTATCTCCATCCTTCATCAGCTAAATCTAAGATTCAATACCATCTCATCATCAATCCAAAACTTGGCTAAAAGCTCATTGACACCATCTCTAGGGTCAGCTAGGTCTAAACGATGGATGTTATATAAACTTTCTATTTTTTCAATCTCCGTCCTTTATCAACAAAATCCAAGATCCAATACCATCACATCCTCATCTCAAAACTTGACTGAAATCTCCTTAACACCATCTCTAGGATTTCCTATGTCTAAAAGATGGATATTTTATAAAGTTTCTAAAACATGAAACTTTCTCCTTTTTCATTCTCCATCTTCCACCAACTAAATCTAATATTTAAAACCATCTCATCATCATCCCAAAACTTGGCTAAAAGCACTTTGACACCATCTCCAGAGTCTCTTATGTCTAAAAGATGGATGTTTTAGAGTTTCTAAAATAAAAAACTTTCTATTTTTTAATTCAATATCCTCTATCAACTAAATCTAAGATTCAATACCATCTGATCCTCTTCTACAAACTTGGCTAAAATCTTCTTTACACCACATCTAGGTTTTCTATGTCTAAAAGATGGATGTTTTATAAAGTTTCTAATCCTTTGTTATTTTTCAATCTCCATCCTTCATCAACTAAATCTATGATTCAATACCACCTAATCCTCATATCAAAACTTAGCTAAAAATACTTCAACACAATATCTAGGGTTTATAAAAAGTAAAAGATTGATATTTATAAAGTTTCTAAAATAAGAAACTTTTTATTTCATCAAACTCTATCCTTCAGCAACTAAATCTAAGATTCAATACCCTCTCATCCTAATCTTAAAACTTGGCAAAAAACTCCTTGACACCGTCTCTAGGGTTTCTTATGTTAGAAAGATGGATGTTTTATAAAGTTTCTAAAATAAGAAGCTTTCTATTTTTTCAATCTCCATCCTTCATCAGCTAAATCTAAGATTCAAAACCCTCTGATTCTCAACCCAAAACGTGGCTAGAAGTTGGTTGACATCATCTCTAGGGTTTCAATACCATTAAAGGTGGTCCTTCATCAGCTAAAACAAAGTTTCAATACCATCTCATCCTCACCTCAAAACATGGCTAAAAGCTCATTGACCCCATCTCTAGGGTCTCCTATGGCTAAAAATTGATGTTTTGAAAAGTTTCTAAAATAAGAAACCTTCTATTTTTTCAATCTTCTTGCTTTATCAACTTAATCTAAGATTCAATACCATCTCGTCCTGATCTCAAAACTTGGCAAAAAGCTTATTAACACTATCTCGAGGATTTCCCACGTCTAAAAGATGGATGTTTTATAAAGTTTCTAAAATAATAAACTTTCTATTTCTTCAATCTCCATCCTTAATCACCTAAATCTAAGATTTAAATACCATCTAATCCTCATCTCAAAATATTGCTAAAAGCTCTTTGACACCATCTCTAGGGTTTACTAAGTATAAAAGTTTGATGTTTTATAATCTTTCTAAAATGGGAAACTTTTTTTTCTTTCAATCTCCGTCATTTAGCAACTAAATCTAAGATTTAGTACCCTCTCTTTCTCATCTCAAAACTTTGCTAAAAGCTCCTTGACACCATCTCTCGAGTTTCCAATGTCTCAAAGATGGATGTTTTATAAAGTTTCTAAAATAAGAAACTTTTTATTTTTTCAATCTCCATCCTTCATCAGCTAAATCTAAGATTCAATTCCATCTCATCATCAATCCAAAACTTGGCTAAAAGCTCATTGACACCATCTCTAGGGTCAGCTATGTCTAAACGATGTATGTTATATAAACTTTCTATTTTTTCAATCTCCATCGTTTATCAACAAAATCCAAGATCCAATACCATCACATCCTCATCTCAAAACTTGACTGAAAGCTCCTTAACACCATCTCTAGAATTTCCTATGTCTAAAAGATGGATATTTTATAAAGTTTCTAAAACAAGAAACTTTCTACTTTTTCAATCTCCATCTTCCATCAACTAAATCTAAGATTTAAAACCATCTCATCATCATCCCAAAACTTGGCTAAAAGCTCTTTGACACCATCTCTAGGGTCTCTTATTTCTAAAAGATGGATGTTTTAGAGTTTCTAAAATAAGAAACTTTTTATTTTTTAATTCAATATCCTCTATCAACTAAATCTAAGATTCAATACCATCTCATCCTCTTTTACAAACTTGGCTAAAAGCTTCTTTACACCACATCTAGGGTTTTCTATGTCTAAAAGATTGATGTTTTATAAAGTTTGTAAAATAAGAAACTTTGTAATTTTTCAATCTCGATCCTTCATCAACTAAATCTAGGATTCAATACCATCTAATCCTAATCTTAAAACTTGGGAAAAAACTCATTGACACCATCTCTAGGGTTTTTTTTATGTCCAAAAGATGGATGTTTTCTAAAGTTTCTAAAATAAGAAGCTTTCTATTTTTTCAATCTCCATCCTTCATCAGCTAAATCTAAGATTCAATACCGTCTGATTCTCAACCCAAAACGTGGCTAGAAGTTGGTTGACATCATCTCTAGGGTTTCAATACCGTAAAAGGTGGTCCTTCATCAACTAAATCTAAGTTTCAATACCATCTCATCCTCACCTCAAAACTTGGATAAAAGCTCCTTGACACCATCTCTGGGGTCTCCTATGGCTAAAAATTGATGTTTGGAAAAGTTTCTAAAATAAGAAACTTTCTATTTTTTCAATCTTCTTACTTTATTAACTAAATCTAAGTCATTACCATCTCGTCCTGATATCAAAACTTGGCAAAAGCTTATTAACTAAATCTGAGTCATTACCATCTTCAATCTCCACCCTTCATCAATTAAATCTAAGATTCAATCCAATCTAATCCTCATCTCAAAAGGTTGCTAAAAAGCTCTTTGACACCATCTCTAGTGTTTACTAAGTATAAAAGTTTGATGTTTTACAAAGTTTCTAAAATAGGAAACTTTTTTTTCTTTCAATCTCCATCATTCCGCAACTAAATCTAAGATTCAGTACCCTCTCATTCTCATCTCAAAACTTTGCTAAAAGCTCCTTGACAGCATCTCTCGAGTTTCCAACATCTCAAAGATGGATGTTTTATAAAGTTTCTAAAATAAGAAACTTTCTATTTTTTTAAACTCCATCATTCATCAGCTAAATCTAAGATTCAATTCCATCTCATCATTAATCCAAAACTTGGCTAAAAGCTCATTGACACCATCTCTAGGGTCAGCTATGTCTAAACGATAGATGTTATATAAACTTTCTATTTTTTCAATCTCCATCCTTTATCAACAAAATCCAAGATCCAATACCATCACATCCTCATCTCAAAACATGACTGAAAGCTCCTTAACACCATCTCTAGGATTTCCTATGTCTAAAAGATGGATATTTTATAAAGTTTCTAAAACAAGAAACTTTCTTCTTTTTCAATATCCATCTTCCATCATCTAAATCTAAGATTTAAAACCATCTCATAATCATCCCAAAACTTGGCTAAAAGCACTTTGACACCATCTCCAGGGTCTCTTATGTCTAAAAGATGGATGTTTTAGGGTTTGTAAAATAAGAAACTTTCTATTTTTTAATTCAATATCCCCTATCAACTAAATCTAAGATCCAATACCATCTCATCCTCTTCGACAAACTTGGCTAAAAGCTTCTTTACACCACATATAGGGTTTTCTATGTCTAAAAGATGGATGTTTTATAAAGTTTCTAAAATAAGAAATTTTGTAATTTTTCAATCTCCATCCTTCAACAACTAAATCTATGATTCAATACCACATAATCCTCATCTCAAAACATAGCTGAAAGCACTTCGACACCATATCTAGGGTTTACAAAAAGTAAAAGATTGATATTTATAAAGTTTCTAAAATAAGAAACTTTTTATTTCTTCAAGCTCTATCCTTCAGCAATTAAATCTAAGATTCAATACCCTCTCATCCTAATCTTAAAACTTGGCAAAAAACTCCTTTACACCATCTCTAGGGTTTCTTATGTCCAAAAGATGGATGTTTTATAAAGTTTCTAAAGTAAGAAGCTTTCTATTTTTTCAATCTCCATCCTTCATCAGCTAAATCTAAGAATCAATACCCTCTGATTCTCAACCGAAAACGTGGCTTGAAGTTGGTTGACATCATCTCTAGGGTTTCAATACCGTAAAAGGTGGTCCTTCATCAACTAAATCTAAGCTTCAATACCATCTCATCCTCACCTCAAAACATGGCTAAAAGCTTCTTGACCCCATCTGTAGGGTCTCTTATGGCTAAAAATTGATGTTTTGAAACGTTTGTAAAATAAGAAACTTTCTATTTTTTCAATCTTCTTACTTTATCAACTAAATCTAAGTTTCAATACCATCTCGTCCTGATCTTAAAACTTGGCAAAAAGCTTATTAACATTAACTTGAGGATTTCCCACGTCTAAAAGATGGATGTTTTATAAAGTTTCTAAAATAATAATCTTGTTTTAGAGTTTCTAAAATAAGAAACTTTCTATTTTTTAATTCAATACCCTATATCAACAAAATCTAAGATTCAATACCATCTCATCCTCTTCTACAAACTTGGCAAAAAGCTTCTTTACACCACATCTAGGGTTTTCTATGTTTAAAAGATTGATGTTTTATAAAGTTTCTAAATTTAGAAACTTTGTAATTCTTCAATCTCCATCCTTCATCAACTAAATCTATGATTCAATACCACCTAATTCTCATCTCAAAACTTAGCTAAAAGCACTTCGACACCATATCTAGGGTTTACAAAAAGTAAAAGATTGATATTTATAAAGTTTCTAAAATAAGAAACTTTTTTTTCTTCAATCTCTGTCCTTCAATAACTAAATCTAAGATTCAATACCCTCTCCTCCTAATCTTAAAACTCGGCAAAAAACTCCTTGACACCATCTCTAGGGTTTCTTATGTCCAAAAGATGGATGTTTTATAAAGTTTTTAAAATAAGAAACTTTCTATTTTTTCAATCTCCATCCTTTATCTGCTAAATCTAAGATTCAATACCCTCTGATTCTCAACCCAAAACGTGGCTAGAAGTTGGTTGACATCATCTCTAGGGTTTCAATACCATAAAAGGTGGTCCTTAATCAACTAAATCTAAGTTCAATACCATCTCATCCTCACCTCAAAACATGCCTAAAACCTCCTTTACCCCATCTCTAGGGTCTCCTATGGCTAAAAATTGATGTTTTGAAAAGTTTCTAAACTAAGAAACTTTCTATTTTTTCAACCTTCTTACTTTATCAACTAAATCTAAGATTCAATACCATCTCGTCCTGATCTCAAAACTTGGCAAAAAGCTTATTAACACTATCTCGAGGATTTCCCACATCTAAAAGATGGATGTTTTATAAAGTTTCTAAAATAATAAACTTTTTATTTCTTCAATCCCCATCCTTCATCAACTAAATCAAAGATTCAATACCATCTAATTCTCATCTAAAAATGTTGCTAAAAGCTCTTTGCCACCATCTCAAGGGTTTACTAAGTATAAAAGTTTGATGTTTCATAAAGTTTGTAAAATAGGAAACTTTTTTTTCTTTCAATCTCCACCATTCACCAACTAAATCTAAGATTCTGTACCCTCTCACTCTCATCTCAAAACTTTGCTAAAAGCTCCTGGACACCATATCTCGAGTTTCCAATGTCTCAAAGATGGATGTTTTATAAACTTTCTAACATAAGAAACTTTCTATTTTTTCAATCTCCATCCTTCATCAGCTAAATCTAAGATTCAATACCACCTCATCACCAATCCAAAACTTGGCTAAAAGTTCATTGACACCATCTCTATGTTCAGCTATGTCTAAACGATGGATGTTATATAAACTTTCTATTTTTTCAATCTCCATCCTTTATCAACAAAATCCAAGATCCAATACCATCACATTCTCATCTCAACACTTGACTAAAAGCTCCTTAACACCATCTCTTGGATTTCTTATGTCTAAAAGATGGATATTTTATAAAGTTTCTAAAACAAGAAACTTTCTACTTTTTCAATCTCCATCTTCCATCAACTAAATCTAAGATTTAAAACAATCTCATCATCATCCCAAAACTTGGCTAAAAGCTCTTTGACACCATCTTTAGGGTCTCTTATGTCTAAAAGATGGATGTTTTAGAGTTTCTAAAATAAGAAACTTTCTATTTTTTAATTCAATATCTTCTATCAACTAAATCTAAGATCCAATACCATCTCAATATTTTCTACAAACTTGGCTAAAAGCTTCTTTACACCACATCTAGGCTTTTCTATGTCTAAAAGATGGATGTTTTATAAACTTTCTAAAATAAGTAACTTTGTAATTTTTCAATCTCCATCCTACATCAACTAAATCTATGATTCAATACCACCTAATCCTCATCTCAAAACTTAGCTAAAAGCACTTCGACACCATATCTAGGGTTTACAAAAAGTAAAAGATTTATATTTATAAAGTTTCTAAAATAAGAAACTTTTTATTTCTTCAATCGATCCTTCAGCAACTAAGTCTAAGATCCAATACCCTCTCATCCTAATCTTAAAACTTCGTAAAAACTCCTTTACACCTTCTCTAGGGTCTCCTATGGCTAAAAATTGATGTTTTGAAAAGTTTCAAAAATAAGAAACTTTCTATTTTTTCAATCTTCTTCCTTTATCAACTAATTCTAAGATTCAATTCCATCTCTTCCTGATCTCAAAACTTGGCAAAAAGCTTATTAACACTATCTCGAGGATATCTCACGTCTAAAAGATGGATGTTTTATAAAGTTGCTAAAATAATAAACTTTCTAATTCTACAATCTCCATCCTTTATCAACTAAATCTAAGATTCAATACCACCTAATCTTCAGCTCAAAATGTTGCTAAAAGCTCTTTGATACCATCTCTAGGGTTTACTAAGTATAAAAGTTTGATGTTTTAGAAAGTTTCTAAAATGGGAAACTTTTTTTTCTTTCAATCGCCATCATTCAGCAACTAAATCTAAGATTCAGTACCCCCTCATTCTCATCTCAAAACTTTACTAAAAGCTACTTGACACCATCTCTCGAGTTTCCAATGTCTCAAAGATGGATGTTTTATAAAGTTTCTAAAATAAGAAACTTTCTGTTTTCTCAATCTCCATCCTTCATCAGCTAAATCTAAGATTAAATACCATCTCATCATCAATCCAAAACTTGGCAAAAACTCATTGACACCATCTCTAGGGTCAGCTATGTCTAAACGATGGATGTTATATAAACTTTCTATTTTTCCAATCTCCATCCTTTATCAACAAAATCCAAGATCCAATAACATCACATCCTCATCTCAAAACTTGACTAAAAGTTCCTTAACACCATCTCTAGGATTTCCGATGTCTAAAAGATGGATATTTTATAACGTTTCTAAAACATGAAACTTTCTACTTTTTCAATCTCCATCTTCCATAAACTAAATCTAAGATTTAAAACCATCTCATCATCATCCCAAAACTTGGCTAAAAGCACATTGACACCATCTCCAGGGTCTCTTATGTCTAAAAGATGGATGTTTTAGAGTTTCTAAAATAAGAAACTTTATATTTTTTAATTCAATATCCTCTATCAACTAAATCTAAGATTCAATACCATCTCATCCTCTTCTACAAACTTGGCTAAAAGCTTCTTTACACCACATCTAAGGTTTTCTATGTCTAAAAGATGGTTGTTTTATAAAGTTTCTAATCCTTTGTAATTTTTCAATCTCCATCCTTCATCGAAATCTATGATTCAATACCACCTAATCCTCATCTCGAAACTTAGCTAAAAGTACTTCGATACAATATCTAGGGTTTACAAAAAGTAAAAGATTGATATTTATAAAGTTTCTAAAATAAGAAACTTTTTATTTCTTCAATCTCTATCCTTCAGCAACTAAATCTAAGATTCAAAACCCGCTCCTCCTAATCTTAAAACTTGGCAAAAAATTCCTTGACACCGTCTCTAGGGTTTCTTATTTCCAAAAGATGGATGTTTTATAAAGTTTCTAAAATAAGAAGCTTTCTATTTTTTCAATATTCATCCTTCATCAGCTAAATCTAAGATTCAATACCCTCTGATTCTCAACCCAAAATTTGGCTAGAAGTTGGTTGACATCATCTCAGGGTTTCAATACCATAAAAGGTGGTCCTTCATCAACTAAATCAAAGTTTCAATACCATCTCATCCTCACCTCAAAACATGGCTAAAAGCTCCTTGACCCCATCTCTAGGGTCTCCTATGGCTAAAAATTGATGTTTTGAAAAGTTTCTAAAATAAGAAACTTTCTATTTTTTCAATCTTCTTGCTTTATCAACTAAATCTAAGATTCAAAACCATCTCATCATCAATCTAAAACTTGGCTAAAAGCTCATTGACACCATCTCTAAGATCAGCTATGTCTAAACGATGGGTGTTATATAAACTTTCTATTTTTTCAATCTCCATCCTTTATCAACAAAATCCAAGATCCAATACCATTAAATTCTCATCTCAAAACTTGACTGAAAGAGCTTAACACCATCTCTAGGATTTTCTATGTCTAAAAGATGGATATTTTATAAAGTTTCTAAAACAAGAAACTTTCTACTTTTTCAATCTCCATCTTCCATCAACTAAATCTAAGATTTAAAATCATCTCATCATCATCCCAAAACTTGGTTAAAAGCTCTTGGACACCATCTCAAGGGTCTCTTATGTCTAAAAGAAGGATGTTTTAGAGTTTCTAAAATAAGAAACTTTCTATTTTTTAATTCAATATCCTATATCAACAAAATCAAAGATTCAATACCATCTGATCCTCTTCTACAAACTTGGCTAAAAGCTTCTTTATACCACAACAAGGGTTTTCTATGTTTAAAAGATGGATGTTTTATAAAGTTTTTAAAATAAGAAACTTTATAATTTTTCAATCTCCATCCTTCGTCAACCAAATATATGATTCAATACCACCTAATCATCATCTCAAAACTTAGCTAAAAGCACTTCGACACCATATCTAGGGTTTACGAAAAGTAAAAGATTGATATTTATAAAGTTTCTAAAATAAGAAACTTTTTATTTTTTCAATCTCTGTCCTTCAATAACTAAATATAAGATTCAATACCCTCTCCTCCTAATCTTAAAACTCGGCAAAAAACTCCTTCACACCATCTCTAGGGTTTCTTATGTCCAAAAGATTGATGTTTTATAAAGTTTCTAAGATAAGAAGCTTTCTATTTTTTCAATCTCCATCCTTCATCAGCTAAATCTAAGATTCAATACCCTCTGATTCTCAACCCAAAATGTGGCTAGAAGTTGGTTGACATCATCTCTAGGGTTTCAATACCATAAAAGGTGGTCCTTCATCAACTAAATCTAAGTTTCAATATCATCTCATCCTCACCTCAAAACATGGCTAAAAGCTCCTTGTCCCCATCTCTAGGGTCTCCTATGGCTAAAAGTTGATGTTTTGAAAAGTTTCTAAAATAAGAAACTTTCTATTTTTTAAACATTCTTACTTTATCAACTAAATCTAAGATTCAATACCATCTCGTCCTGATCTCAAAACTTGGCAAAAAGCTTATAAACACTATCTCGAGGATTTCCCACATCTAAAAGATGGATGTTTTATAAAGTTTCTAAAATAATAAACTTTCTTTTTCTTCAATCGCCATCCTTCATCAACTAAATCAAAGATTCAATACCAACTAATCCTCATCTCTAAATGTTTCTAAAAGCTCTTTGACACTATCTCAAGGGTTTACTAAGAATAAAAAGTTTGATGTTTAATAAAGTTTGTAAAATAGGAAACTTTTTTTTCTTTCAATCTCCACCATTCACCAACTAAATCTAAGATTCAGTACCCTCTCATTCTCATCTCAAAACTTTGTTAAAAGCTCCTGGAGACCATCTCTCGAGTTTCCAATGTCTCAAAGATGTTTGTTTTATAAACTTTCTAAAATAAGAAACTTTCTATTTTTTCAATATCCATCATTCATCAGCTAAATCTAAGATTCAATACCACTTCATCACCAATCCAAAACTTGGCTAAAAGTTCATTGACACCATCTCTAGGTTCAGCTATGTCCAAACGATGGATGTTATATAAACTTTTTATTTTTTCAATCTCCATCCTTTATCAACAAAATCCGATATCCAATACCGTCACATTCTCATCTCAAAACTTGACTGAAAGCTCCTTAACACCATCTCTTGGATATCCTATGTCTAAAAGATGGATATTTTATAAAGTTTCTAAAACAAGAAACTTTCTACTTTTTCAATCTCCATCTTCCATCAACTAAATCTAAGATTTATAACCATCTCATCATCATCCCAAAACTTGGCTAAAAGCTCTTTGACACCATCTCTAGGGTCTCTTATGTCTAAAAGATGGATGTTTTAGAGTTTCTAAAATAAGAAACTTTCTATTTTTTAATTCAGTATCCTCTATCAACTAAATCTAAGATTCAATACCATCTCATCCTCTTCTACAAACTTGGCTAAAAGCTTCTTTACACCACATCTAAGGTTTTACAAAAAGTAAAAGATTGATATTTATCTATCAATCTCTAGGGTTTCAATACCATAAAAGGTGGTCCTTCATCAACTAAATCTAAGTTTTAATATCATCTCATCCTCACCTCAAAACATGGCTAAAAGCTCCTTGTCCCCATCTCTAGGGTCTCCTATGGCTAAAAATTGATGTTTTGAAAAGTTTCTAAAATAAGAAACTTAGTATTTTTTAAACCTTCTTACTTTATCAACTAATTCTAAGATTCAATACCATCTCGTCCTGATCTCAAAACTTGGCAAAAAGCTTATTAACACTATCTAGAGGATTTCCCACGTCTAAAAGATGGATGTTTTATAAAGTTTCTAAAATAATAAACTTTCTATTTCTTCAATCTTCATCCTTAATCAACTAATTCTAAGATTCAATACCATCTCGTCCTGATCTCAAAACTTGGCAAAAAGCTTATTAACACTATCTAGAGGATTTCCCACGTCTAAAAGATGGATGTTTTATAAAGTTTCTAAAATAATAAACTTTCTATTTCTTCAATCTTCATCCTTAATCAACTAAATCTAAGATTCAATACTATCTAATCCTCATCTCAAAATGTTCCTAAAAAGCTCTTTGACACCATCTCTAGGGTTTACTAAGTATAAAAGTTTGATGTTTTATAAAGTTTCTAAAATGGAAAACTTTTTTTTCTTTCAATCTCCGTCATTCAGCAACTAAATCTAAGATTCAGTACCCTCTCATTCTCATCTCAAAACTTTTCTAAAAGCTCCTTGACATCATCTCTCGAGTTTCCAATATCTCAAAGATGGATGTTTTATAAAGTTTCTAAAATAAGAAACTTTCTATTTTTCAATCTTCATCCTTCATCAGCTAAATCTAAGATTCAATTCCATCTCATTATCAATCTAAAACTTGGCTAAAAGCTCATTGACACCATCTCTAGGGTCAGCTATGTCTAAACGATTGATGTTATATAAACTTTCTATTTTTTCAATCTTCATCCTTTATCAACAAAATCCAAGATCCAATACGATCACATCCTCATCTCAAAACTAGACTGAAAGCTCCTTAACACCATCTCTAGGATTTCCTATTTCTAAAAGATGGATATTTTATAAAGTTTCTAAAACAAGAAACTTTCTACTTTTTCAATCTCCATCTTCCATCAACTAAATCTATGATTTAAAACCATCTCATCATCTTCCCAAAACTTGGCTAAAAGCACTTTGACACCATCTCCAGGGTCTCTTATGTCTAAAAGATGGATGTTTTAGAGTTTCTAAAATAAGAAACTTTCTATTTTTTAATTCAATATCCTCTATTAACTAAATCTAAGATTCAATACCATCTCATCCTCTTCTACAAACTTGGCTAAAAGCTTCTTTACACCACATCTAAGGTTTTCTATGTCTAAAAGATGGATGTTTTATAAACTTTCTAAAATAAGTAACTTTGTAATTTTTCAATCTCCATCCTTCATCAACTAAATCTATGATTCAATACCATCTAATCCTCATCTCAAAACTTAGCTAAAAGCACTTCGACGCCTTATCTAGGGTTTACAAAAATGTAAAAGATTGATATTTATAAAGTTTCTAAAATAGGAAACCTTTTATTTCTTCAATCTCTATCATTCAGCAACTAAATCTAAGATTCAATACCCTCTCATCCTAATCTTAAAACTTGGCAAAAAACTCCTTGACACCATCTCTAGGGTTTCTTATGTCCAAAAGATGGATGTTTTATAAAGTTTCTAAAATAAGAAGCTTTCTATTTTTTCAATGTCCATCATTAATCAGCTAATTCTAAGATTCAATATCATCTCATCCTCACCTGAAAACATGGCTAAAAGCTCATTGACCCCATCTCTAGGGTCTCGTATGGCTAGAAATTGATGTTTTGAAAAGTTTCTAAAATAAGAAACTTTACCATCTCGTCCTGATCTCAAAACTTGGCAAAAAGCTTATTAACACTATCTCGAGGATTTCCCACGTCTAAAAGATGGATGTTTTATAAAGTTTCTAAAATAATAAACTTTCTAGTTCTTCAATCTCCATCCTTCATCAACTAAATCTAAGATTCAATACCATCTAATCCTCATCTCAAAATGTTGCTAAAAAGCTCCTTGACACCTTCTCTAGTGTTTAGTAAGTATAAAAGTTTGATGTTTTCTAAAGTTTCTAAAATAGGAAACCTTTTTTTCTTTCAATCTCCATCATTCCGCAACTAAATATAAGATTCAGTACCCTCTCATTCTCATCTCAAAACTTTGTTAAAAGCTCCTTGACAGCATCTCTCGAGTTTCCAATGTCTCAAAGATGGATGTTTTATAAAGTTTCTAAAATAAGAAACTTTCTATTTTTTCAATCTCAATCCTTCATCAGCTAAATCTAAGATTCAATTCCATCTCATCATCAATCCAAAACTTGGCTAAAAGCTCATTGACACCATCTCTAGGGTCAGCTATGTCTAAACGATGGATGTTATATAAACTTTCTATTTTTTCAATCTCCCTCCTTTATCAACAAAATCCAAGATCCAATACCATCACATCCTCATCTCAAAACATGACTGAAAGCTCCTTAACACCATCTCTAGGATTTCCTATGTCTAAAAGATGGATATTTTATAAAGTTTCTAAAACAAGAAACTTTCTACTTTTTCAATCTCCTTCTTCCATCATCTAAATCTAAGATTTAAAACCATCTCATCATCATCCCAAAACTTGGCTAAAAGCTCTTTGACACCATCTCCAGGGTCTCTTATGTCTAAAAGATGGATGTTATAGAGTTTCTAAAATAAGAAACTTTCTATTTTTTAATTCAATATCCTCTATCAACTAAATCTAAGATTCAATACCATCTCATCGTATTCGACAAACTTGGCTAAAAGCTTCTTTACACCACATCTAGGGTTTTCTATGTCTAAAAGATGGATGTTTTATAAAGTTTCTAAAATAAGAAACTTTGTCATTTTTCAATCTCCATCCTACAACAACTAAATCTATAATTCAATAACACCTAATCCTCTTCTCAAAACATAGCTGAAAGCACTTCGACACCATATCTAGGGTTTACAAAAAGTAAAAGATTGATATTTATAAAGGTTCTAAAATAAGAAACTTTTTATTTCTTCAATCTCTATCCTTCAGCAATTAAATCTAAAATTCAATACCCTCTCATCCTAATCTTAAAACTTGGCAAAAAACTCCTTGACACCATCTCTAGGGTTTCTTATGTCCAAAAGATGGATGTTTTATAAAGTTTCTAAAATAAGAAGCTTTCTGTTTTTTCAATCTCCATCCTTCATCAGCTAAATCTAAGAATCAATACCCTCTGATTCTCAACCGAAAACGTGGCTAGAAGTTGGTTGACATCATCTCTAGGGTTTCAATATCGTAAAAGGTGGTCCTTCATCAACTAAATCTAAGTTTAAATACCATCTCATCCTCACCTCAAAACATTGCTAAAAGCTTCTTGACCCCATCTCTAGGGTCTCTTATGGCTAAAAATTGATGTTTTGAAACGTTTATAAAATAAGAAACTTTCTATTTTTTCAATCTTCTTACTTTATCAACTAAATCTAAGATTCAATACCATCTCGTCCTGATCTCAAAACTTGGCAAAAAGCTTATCAACACTATCTCGAGGATTTTCCACGCCTAAAAGATGGATGTTTTATAAAGTTTCTAAAAGAATAAACTTTATATTTCTTCAATCTCCATCCTTCATCAACTAAATCAAAGATTCAATACCATCTAATCCTCATCTCAAAATGTTGCTAAAAAGCTCTTTGACACCATCTCTAGGGTTTACTAAGTATAAAAGTTTGATGTTTTATAAAGTTTCTAAAATAGGAAATTTTTTTTTCTTTCAATCTCCATCATTCAGCAACTAAATCTAAGATTCAGTACCCTCTCATTCTCATCCCAAAACTTTGCTAAAAGCTCATTGACAGCATCTCTCGAGTTTCCAATGTCTAAAAGATGGATGTTTTATAAAGTTTCTAAAATAAGAAACTTTCTATTTTTTCAATCTCCATCCTTCATCAGCTATATCTAAGATGTAATACCATCTCATCATCAATCATAAACTTGGCTAAACGCTCATTGACACCATCTCTAGGGTCAGCTATGTCTAAACGCTGCATGTTATATAAACTTTCTATTTTTTTAATCTCCATCCTTTATCAAAAAAATCCAAGGTCCAATACCATCACATCCTCATCTCAAAACTTAACTGAAAGCTCCTTAACACAATCTCTAGGATTTCCTTTATAAAGTTTCTAAAACAAGAAACTCTCTACTTTTTCAATCTCCATCTTCCATCAACTAAATCTAAGATTTAAAACCATCTCATCATCATCCCAAAACTTGGCTAAAAGCACTTGGACACCATCTCCAGGGTCTCTTATGTCTAAAGATCGATGTTTTAGAGTTTCTAAAATAAGAAACTTTCTATTTTTAATTCAATATCCTCTATCAACTAAATCTAAGATTTAATACCATCTCATCCTCTTCTACAAACTTGGCTAGAAACTTCTTTACACCACATCTAGGGTGTTCTATGTCTAAAACATGGATGTTTCATAAAGTCTCTAAAATAAGAAACTTTGTAATTTTTCAATCTCCATCCTTTAAACAACTAAATCTAAGATTCAATACCCTCTCATCCTAATCTTAAAACTTGGCAAAAAACTCCTTGACACCATCTCTAGGGTTTCTTATGTCCAAAAGATGGATGTTTTCTAAAGTTTCTAAAATAAGAAGCTTTCTATTTTTTCAATCTCCATCCTTTATCAGCTAAATCTAAGAATCAATACCCTCTGATTCTCAACTCAAAACGTGGCTAGAAGTTGGTTGACATCATCTCTAGGGTTTCAATACCGTAAAAGGTGGACCTTCATCAACTAAATCTAAGTTTCAATACCATCTCATCCTCACCTCAAAACATGGCTAAAAGCTCATTGACACCATCTCTAGGGTCTCTTATGGCTAAAAATTGATGTTTTGAAAAGTTTCTAAAATAAGAAACTTTCTATTTTTTCAATCTTCTTACTTTATCAACTAATTCTAAGATTCAATACAATCTCGTCCTGATATCAAAACTTGGCAAAAAGCTTAATAACACTATCTCGAGGATTTCCCACGTCTAAAAGATTGATGTTTTATAAAGTTTCTAAAATAATAAACTTTCTATTTCTTCAATCTCCAACCTTCATCAACTAAATCTAAGATTCAATACCATCTAATCCTCATCTCAAAATGTTGCTAAAAAGCTCTTTGACACCATCTCTAGGGTTTACTAAGTATAAAAGTTTGATGTTTTATAAGGTTTCTAAAATGGGAAACTTTTTTTCTTTTAATCTCCGTCATTTAGCAACTAAATCTAAGATTCAGTACCCTGTCATTCTCATATCAAAACTTTGCTAAAAGCTCCTTGACACCATCTCTCGTGTTTCCAATGTCTCAAAGATGGATGTTTTATCAAGTTTCTAAAATAAGAAACTTTCTATTTTTTCAATATCCCTCCTTCATCAGCTAAATCTAAGATTCAATTCCATCTCATTATCAATCCAAAACTTGGCTAAAAGCTCATTGACACCATCTCTAGGGTCAGCTATGTCTAAACGATAGATGTTATATAAACTTTCTATTTTTTCAATCTCCATCCTTTATCAACAAAATCCAAGATCCAATACCATCACATCCTCATCTCAAAACTTGACTGAAAGCTCCTTAACACCATCTCTAGGATTCCCTATGTCTAAAAGATGGATATTTTATAAAGTTTCTAAAACGAGAAACTTTCTACTTTTTCAATCTCCATCTTCCATCAACTAAATCTAAGATTTAAAACCATCTCATCATCATCCCAAAACTTTGCTAAAAGCTCTTTGATACCATCTCCAGGGTCTCTTATGTCTAAAAGATGGATGTTTTAGAGTTTCTAAAATAAGAAACTTTTATTTTTAAATTCAATATCCTCTATCACCTAAGTCTAAGATTCAATACCATCTCATCTGCTTCTACAAACTTGGCTAAAAGCTTCTTTACACCACATCTAGGGTTTTCTATGTCTAAAAGATGGATATTTTATAAAGTTTCTAAAATAAGAAACTTTGTAATTTTTCAATCTCCATCCTTCATCAACTAAATCTACGATTCAATACCACTTAATCCTCATCTCAAAACTTAGCTAAAAGCACTTCGACAGCATATCTCGGGTTTTCAAAAAGTAAAAGATTGATATTTATAAAGTTTCTAAAATAAGAAACTTTTTATTTCTTCAATCTCTATCCTTCAGCAACTAAATCTAAGATTCAATACGCCCTCATCCTAATCTTTAAACTTGGCAAAAAACTCCTTGACACCATCTCTAGGGTTTCTTATGTCCAAACGATGGATGTTTTCTAAATTTTCTAAAATAAGAAGCTTTCTATTTTTTCAATCTCCATTCTTCATCAGCTAAATCTCAGATTCAATACCCTCTGATTCTCAACCCAAAACGTGGCTAGAAGTTGGTTGGCATCATCTCTAGGGTTTCAATACCATAAAAGGTGGTCCTTCATCAACTAAATCTAAGTTTCAATACCATCTCATCCTCACCTCAAAACATGGCTAAAAGCTCCTTGACACCATCTCTAGGGTCTCTTATGGCTAAAAATTGATGTTTTGAAAAGTTTCTAAAATAAGAAACTTTCTATTTTTTCAATCTTCTTACTTTATCAACTAAATCTAAGATTCAATACCATCTCGTCCTGATATCAAAATTTGGCAAAAAGCTTAATAACACTATCTCGAGGATTTCTCACGTCTAAAAGATGGATGTTTTATAAAGTTTCTAAAAGAATAAACTTTCTATTTCTTCAATCTCCATCCTTCATCAACTAAATCTAAGATTCAATACCATCTAATCCTCATCTCAAAATGTTGCTAAAAAGCTCTTTGACACCATCTCTAGGGTTTACTAAGTATAAAAGTTTGATGTTTTATAAAGTTTCTAAAATTGGAAACTTTTTTTCTTTCAATCTCCATCATTCAGCAACTAAATCTAAGATTCAGTACCCTCTCATTCTCTTCTCAAAACTTTGCTAAAAGCTCCTTGACAGCATCTCTCGAGTTTCCAATGTCTGAAAGATGGACGTTTTATAAAGTTTCTAAAATAAGAAACTTTCTATTTTTTCAATCTCCATCCTTCATCAGCTAAATCTAAGATTCAATATACCATCTCATCATCAATCCAAAACTTGGCTAAAAGCTCATTGACACCATCTTTAGGGTCAGCTATGTCTAAACGATGGAAGTTATATAAACTCTCTATTTTTTTCAATCTCCATCCTTTTTGAACAAAATCCAAGATCCAATACCATCTCATCCTCGTCTCAAAACTTGACTGAAAGCTCCTTAACACCATCTCTAGGATTTCCTATGTCTAAAAGATGGATATTTTATACAGTTTCTAAAACAAGAAACTTTCTACTTTTTCAATCTCCATTTTCCATCAACTAAATTTAAGATTTAAAACCATCTCATCATCATCCCAAAACTTGGCTCAAAGCTCTTTGACACCATCTCCAGGGTCTCTTATGTCTAAAAGATGGATGTTTTAGAGTTTCTAAAATAAGAACTTTCTATTTTTTAATTCAATATCCTCTATCAACTAAATCTAAGATCCAATACCATCTCATCCTCTTCTACAAACTTGGCTAAAAGCTTCTTTACACCACAAAAAGGGTTTTCTATGTCTAAAAGATGGAAGTTCTATAAAGTTTCTAAAATAAGTTCTATAAAGTTCTATAAAGTTTATAAAGTTTTATAACCCTTATGATGATAGGATTCTGTCCTCTTGAGTCAAAACATCAAAAACATCCGAAAAATTAAAAATCTCGAGTCATTAGAGTGTAGTTAGGAAAATCTGGTCCGAACTACGGATGGCTTGATCCCTAGCTGAGGGGTACGTAGGCAGCTCAGGCGTACTGCTGGCATCCTGAGTCCAGTCACCATTTTTGCACCCTTTCACCTTTTTTTTAAATCACCATTTTACAAATATTTCTCACCTTTTCGTCCACCCAAGTTCAGTCAAACCTTTTTAATAAATATTTTCAAACATTTCAAAACAAAAGCAAAAATGGGCAAGGATGGTGATTGCCAGGTCACTCGGAGCCCTCTTTTCATTCCATTTCCGGTTTTCATCGTGATTTTCCGGTTTTCTGACGTTTTATCGGGTTTTGGGACGGGCAATGACGTAGCGTGGCCCCTTTACAGGGATTGCCCTCCCTGAGCCCAACAATAGGTCATGACGATCGCGAGACTTTTCCGATCTTCAGCAGATTAGGATCGCCGGGCTTGATTCATTTTGAATCGCCCTCTGAGCCTATCGTGTGTTCCATCTTCTTTCCCCTGGCATTTTTTTTGGTTGTCACATGCCGTTGATTTTCCGATTTCTTTCTTTTCTTACACCTTTTATTACACCTTTTAGCTTGCTGTGTGCTTATCTTTGATTTCTCATGCATTCTAGTTTGTTTGTTCTTCTAGCGTGCGATCGATTGCCATTTTCTTAGTCTTATCTCTTGCATAGGCTTGCATGCTAGTGTGTTTACTTTACTGCTTTGATTGCTTAGCTATAGCGTTTATTCATTCGTCTTAGCTTGATTATCTGTCTAAACTTAGATATTTGCTTTCCTTATCTCATTATATCTGTCATTATCTGCTTAGCTGTAGCTATGCATGCGATTGTTTATTGCTTTCTTAGATGTGATGAGTTAGGATTAGATGCGATGAGTTAGGATTTGGATGTTCACTTTCTTTGCCCATCCTCGGGTCATGCATGCTTAGATAGACGTTTTCTAGGGGATGATTGTTCCCATTTCACATGATTTTTGCCCAAAACTCTTCAAGTTAAAAAAAAATGGCATAAGAGACCAGGTGCTTGCACTTGGGCGAATTGGGGGCGCCTAACCCCCTTCCCCATTCGTCATCAGGCACGGACCTTTTGTATCTCTGGTTATCTGTTGCGACAGAGCACAGCATGGGATCCATGGCCTACTTCCTTGGATGGCGACTCTTTCTTTGTTCAAGGTGCGTCTCGAATCCGGGCTGGTCCCCGAATCGAGAGGTATCTCACTTTACATCGCCGCTCATGCTGTGAGGTGCTCTTTCGAGAGTTCCTTGGCGGAGCTCTCCTTCACGTGGATGATCCTGAGACTCGCGTGGGGGCACGTCCCCCCGCCTCTCTCGGATCGGGGTCCACAAAAGGTCGCGGTAGATCCGAGGAACAGTTGCCTCAGAGATGAGGAAAAAGCCATTCGGGAGAAGTTCATCCGGATAGCCAAGCAGGAGGAGAGCTTGTTTCATCAAAAATCCCACGTCAACTGGTTAAATCTTGGTGACTCAAATACCGAGTTTTTTCACTCTACCATGTCCATGCGAAGAAATCACAATCAGATTCAGGCGATTGAAGACCAGAACGGAGAGCTCTGTACTGAACCCCAAGGAATTGCTGACATTCTGGTAAATCATTTTTCTTGCCTGCTTAACCACAATATCTCTATGATTGGAGATCTTCCCGAACCACAGTACAAGCTGTCCTCTGATGAGGCCCATGATCTTTTTTTTTTTTTTTGATCGGTAGGCCCATGATCTCATTAAGCCTTTCGGGGCTGAGGAGATAAAAGAGGTGGTGTTCAACTGTGATGGGAATCGAGCCCCCGGACCTGATGGTTTTAATGGGGCTTTCTTTAAGCAGTTCTGGTATTTAATTGGGGGAGAGGTTACTAAAGCTATCCAGTATTTCTTTCGATCTGGCAATCTTCTTCTGGCTTTCAATACCACCTTTATAGCTCTGATCCCCAAATGTAGTGGAGCCTCCTCCCCAAACCAATTCAGGCCCATCTCCTTGTGAATCTTAGATTTAGTTGCTGAATGATGGAGATTGAAAGAAAAAATAGTTTCTTATTTTAGAAACTTTATAAAACAACAAACTTTTATACTTAGTAAACCCTAGACATGGTGTCAAAGAGCTTTTAGCAATATTTTGAGATGAGGATTAGATGGTATTGAATCTTAGATTTAGTTGATGAAGGATGGAGATTGAAGAAATAGAAAGTTTATTATTTTAGAAACTTTATAAAACATCCATCTTTTAGACGTGGGAAATCCTCGAGATAGTGTTAATAAGCTTTTTGCCAAGTTTAGATATCAGGACGAGATGGTATTGAATCTTAGATTTAGTTGATAAAGTAAGAAGATTGAAAAAAATAGAAAGTTTCTTATTTTAGAAACTTTCAAAACATCAATTTTTAGCCATAGGACACCCTAGAGATGGGGTCAAGGAGCTTTTAGCCATGTTTTGAGGTGAGGATGAGATGGTATTGAAACTTAGATTTAGTTGATGAATGACCACCTTTTATGGTATTTTGAAACCCTAGAGATGATGTCAACCAACTTCTAGCCACGTTTTGGGTTGAGAATTAGAGGGTATTGAATCTTAGATTTAGCTGAAGAAGGATGGAGATAGAAAAAATAGAAAGCTTCTTATTTTAGAAACTTTATAAAAGATCCATCTTTTGGACATAAGAAACCCTAGAGATGGTGCCAAGGAGTTTTTTGCCAAGTTTTAAGATTAGGATGAGAGGGTATTGAATCTTAGATTTAGTTGCTGAAGGATAGAGATTTAAGAAAAAAAAAGTTTCTTATTTTAGAAACTTTATTAATATCAATCTTTTACTTTTTGTAAACCCTAGATATGTGTCGAAGTGCTTTTAGCTAAGTTTTGAGATGCGGATTAGGTGGTATTGAATCATAGATTTAGTTGATAAAAGACGGAGATTGAAAAATTACAAAGTTTCTTATTTTAGAAACATTATAAAACATTCATCTTTTAGACATAGAAAACCCTAGATGTGGTGTAAAGTAGCTTTTAGCCAAGTTTGTAGAAGAGGATGAGATGGTATTGAATCTTGGATTTAGTTGATAGAGGATATTGAATTAAAAAATAGAAAGTTTCTTATTTTAGAAACTCTAAAACATCCATCTTTTAGACATAAGAGACCCTGGAGATGGTGTCAAAGAGCTTTTAGCCAAGTTTTAAACGATGATGAGATGGTTTTAAATATTAGATTTAGTTGATGGAAGATGGAGATTTAAAAAGTAGAATGTTTCTTGTTTTAGAAACTTTATAAAATATCCATCTTTTAGACATAGGAAATCCTAGAGATGGTGTTAAGGAGCTTTCTGTAAAGTTTTGAGATGAAGATCTGATGGTATTGGATCTTAGATTTTGTTGATAAAGGATGGAGATTGAAAAAAATAGAAAGTTTATATAACATCCATCGTTTGTAGCTGACCCTAGAGATGGTGCCAATGAGCTTTTAGCCAAGTTTTGGATTGATGATGAGATGGTATTGAATCTTAGATTTAGCTGATGAAGGAAGGAGATTGAAAAAATAGAAACTTTCTTATTTTAGAAACTTTATAAAACATCAATCTTTTAGGCATTGGAAACTCGAGAGATGGTATCAAGGAGCTTTTAGCAAAGTTTTGAGATGAGAATGAGAGGGTATTGAATCTTAGATTTAGTTGCTGAATGCTGGAGATTGAAAGAAAAAAAAGTTTCCTATTTTAGAAACTTTATAAAACATCAAACTTTTATACTTAGTAAACCCTAGAGATGGTATCAAAGAGCTTTTAGCAACATTTTGAGATGAGGATTAGATGGTATTGAATCTTAGATTTAGTTGATGAAGGATGGAGATTGAAGAAATAGAAAGTTTATTATTTTAGAAACTTTATAAAACATACATCTTTTAGACGTGGGAAATCCTCGAGATAGTGTTAATAAGCTTTTTGCCAAGTTTTGAGATCAGGACGAGATGGTATTGAATCTTAGATTTAGTTGATGGAAGATGGAGATTGAAAAAGTAGAAAGTTTTTTGTTTTAGAAACTTTATAAAATATCCATCTTTTAGACATAGGAAATCCTAGAGATGGTGTTAAGGAGCTTTCAGTCAAGTTTTGAGATGAGGATGTAGTGGTATTGGATCTTGGATTTTGTTTATAACGGATGGAGATTGAAAAAATAGAAAGTTTATATAACATCCATCGTTTAGACGTAGCTGACCCTCGAGATGGTGTCAATGAGCTTTTAGCCAAGTTTTGGATTGATGATGAGGTGGTATTGAATCTTAGATTTAGCTAATGAAGGATGGAGATTGAAAAAAAAGAACGTTTCTTATTTTAGAAACTTTATAAAACATCCATCTTTGAGACATTGGAAACTCGAGAGATGGTGTCAATGAGCTTTTAGCAAACTTTTGAGATGAGAATGATAGGGTACTGAATCTTAGATTTAGTTGCTGAATGATGGAGATTGAAAGAAAAAAAAGTTTCTTATTTTAGAAACTTTATAAAACAACAAACTTTTATACTTAGTAAACCCTAGACATGGTGTCAAAGAGCTTTTAGCAATATTTTGAGACGAGGATTAGATGGTATTGAATCTTAGATTTAGTTGATGAAGGATGGAGATTGAAGAAATAGAATGTTTATTATTTTAGAAACTTTATAAAACATCCATCTTTTAGACGTGGGAAATCCTCGAGATAGTGTTAATAAGCTTTTTGCCAAGTTTAGAGATCAGGACGAGATGGTATTGAATCTTAGATTTAGTTGATAAAGTATGAAGATTGAAAAAATAGAAAGTTTCTTATTTTAGAAACTTTCAAAACATCAATTTTTAGCCATAGGAGACCCTAGAGATGGGGTCAAGGAGCTTTTAGCCATGTTTTGAGGTGAGGATGAGATGGTATTGAAACTTAGATTTAGTTGATGAATGACCACCTTTTATGGTATTCAAACCCTAGAGATGATGTCAACCAACTTCTAGGCACGTTTTGGGTTGAGAATCAGAGGGTATTGAATCTTAGATTTAGCTGATGAAGGATGGAGTTTGAAAAAATAGAAAGCTTCTTATTTTAGAAACTTTATAAAACATACATCTTTTGGACATAAGAAACCCTGGAGATGGTGTCAAAGAGTTTTTTGCCATGTTTTAAGATTAGGATGAGAGGGTATTGAATCTTAGATTTAGTGGCTGAAGGATATAGACTGAAGAAATAAAAAGTTTCTTATTTTAGAAACTTTATATATATCAATCTTTTACTTTTTCTAAACCCTAGATATGGTATCGAAGTGCTTTTAGCTAAGTTTTGAGATGAGGATTAGGTGGTATTGAATCATAAATTTAGTTGATGAAGGATCGAGATTGAAAAATTACAAAGTTTCTTATTTTAAAAACTTTATAAAACATCCATCTTTTAGACTTAGAAAACCCTAGATGTGGTGAAAAGAAACTTTTAGCCAAGTTTGTAGAAGAGGGTAAGATGGTATTGAATCTTAGATTTAGTTGATAGAGGATATTTAATTAAAAAATAGAAAGTTTCTTATTTTAGAAACTGTAAAACATCCATCTTTTAGACATAAGAGACCTTAGATATGGTGTCAAAGAGCTTTTAGCCAAGTTTTGGGATGATGATGAGTTGGTTTTCAATCTTAGATTTCGTTGATGGAAGATGGAGATTGAAAAAGTAGAAAGTTTCTTGTTTTAGAAACCTTATAAAATATCCATCTTTTAGACATAGGAAATCCTAGAGATGGTGTTAAGGAGCTTTCAGTCAAGTTTTGAGATGAGGATGTGATGGTATTGGATCTTGGATTTTGTTGATAAAGGATGGAGATTGAAAAAATAGAAAGTTTATATAACATCCATCGTTTAGACATAGCTGACCTTAGAGATGGCGTCAATGAGCTTTTAGCCAAGTTTTGGATTGATGATGAGATGGTATTGAATCGTAGATTTAGCTGATGAAGGATGGAGATTGAAAAAATAGAAAGTTTCTTATTTTAGAAACTTTATAAAACATCCATCTTTTAGACATTGGAAACTCGAGAGATGGTGTCAAGGAGCTTTTAGCAAAGTTTTGAGATGAGAATAAGAGGGTACTGAATCTTAGATTTAGTTGCTGAATGATGGAGATTGAAAGAAAAAAAAGTTTCCTATTTTAGAAACTTTATAAAATATCAAACTTTTATACTTTGTAAACCATAGAGATGGTGTCAAAGAGCTTTTAGCAACATTTTGAGATGAGGATTAGATGGTATTGAATCTTAGATTTAGTGGATGAAGGATAGAGATTGAAGAAATAGAAAGTTTATTATTTTAGAAACTTTAGAAAACATCCATCTTTTAGACGTGGGAAATCCTCGAGATAGAGTTAATAAGCTTTTTGCCAAGTTTAGAGATCAGGACGAGATGGTATTTAATCTTAGATTTAGTTGATAAAGTAAGAAGATTGAAAAAATAGAACGTTTCTTATTTTAGAAACTTTTCAAAACATCAATTTTTAGCAATAAGAGACCCTAGAGATGGGGTCAATGAGCTTTTAGCCATGTTTTGAGGTGAGGATGAGACGGTATAGAAACTTATTTTAGAAACTTTTCAAAACATCATTCAACAACTAAATCTAAGATTCAGTACCCTCTCATTCTCATCTCAAAACTTTGCTAAGAGCTTCTTGACACCATCTCTCGAGTTTCCAATGTCTCAAAGATGGATATTTAATAAAGTTTCTAAAACAAGAAACTTTCTACTTTTTCAATCTCTATCTTCCATCAACTAAATCTAAGATTTAAAGCCATCTAATCATCATCCCAAAACTTGGCTAAAAGCTCTTTGACACCATCTACATGGTCTCTTATGTCTAAAAGAGTGATGTTTTAGAGTTTCTAAAATAAAAACTTTCTATTTTTTAATTCAATATCCTCTATCAACTAAATCTAAGATTCAATACCATCTCATCATCTTCTACAAACTTGGCTAAAAGCTTCTTGACACCACGTCTAGGGTTTTCTATGTCTAAAAGATGGATGTTTTATAAAGTTTCTAAAATAAGAAACTTTATAATTTTTCAATCTCCATCCTCCATCAACTAAATCTACGATTCAATACCACCTAATCCTCATCTCAAAACTTAGCTAAAAGCACTTCGACACCATATCTAGGGTTTACAAAAAGTAAAAGATTGATATTTATAAAGTTTCTAAAATTGGAAACCTTTTATTTCTTCAATCTCTATCCTTCAGCCACTAAATCTAAGATTCCTAATCTTAAAACTTGGCAAGAAACTCCTTCACACCATCTCTAGGGTTTCTTATGTCCAAAAGATGGATGTTTTATAAAGTTTCTAAAATAAGAAGCTTTCTATTTTTTCAAACTCCATCCTTCATCAGCTAAATCTAAGATTCAATACTCTCTGATCCTCAACCCAAAACGTGGCTAGAAGTTGGTTGACATCATCTCTAGGGTTTCAATACCATAAAAGGTGGTCCTTCATCAACAAAATCTAAGTTTCAATACCATCTCATCCTCACCTCAAAACATTGCTAAAAGCTCCTTGACCCCATCTCTAGGGTATCCTATGGCTAAAAATTGATGTTTTGAAAAGTTTCTAAAATAAGAAACTTCCTATTTTTTCAATATTCTTACTTTATCAACTAAATCTAAGATTCAATACCATCTCGTCCTGATCTCAAAACTTGGAAAAAGCTTATTAACACTATCTCGAGGATTTCCCACGTCTAAAAGATGTATGTTTTATAAAGTTTCTAAAATAATAAACTTTCTATTTCTTCAATCTCCATCCATCATCAACTAAATCTAAGATTCAATACCATCTAATCCTCATCTCAAAATGTTGCTAAAAGCTCTTTGACACCATCTCTAGGTTTACTAAGTATAAAAGTTTGATGTTTTATAAAGTTTCTAAAATAGGAAACTTTTCTTTCTTTCAATCTCCATCATTCAGGAACAAAATCTAAGATTCAGTACCCTCTTATTCTCATCTCAAAACTTTGCTAAAAGCCCTTTGACACACCATCTCTCGAGTTTCCAATGTATAAAAGATGGAAGTTTTATAAAGTTTCTAAAATAATAAACTTTCTATTTTTTCAATCTCCATCCTTCATCAGCTAAATCTAAGATTCAATACCATCTCATCATCAATCCAAAACTTAGCTAAAATCTCATTGACGCCATCTCTAGGGTCAGCTATGTATAAACGATGGGTGTTATATAAACTTTCTATATTTTCAATCTCCATCCTTTTTCAACAAAATCCAAGATCCAATACCATCACATCCTCATCTCAAAACTTTACGGAAAGCTCCTTAACACCATCTCTAGGATTTCCTATGTCTAAAAGATGGATATTTTATAAAGTTTCTAAAACAAGAAACTTTCTACTTTTTCAATCTCCATCTTCAATCAACGAAATCTAAGATTGAAAACCAACTCATCATCATCCCAAAACTTGGCTAAAAGCTCTTTGACACCATCTCTAGGGTCTCTTATGTCTAAAAGATGGATGTTTTAAAGTTTTCAAAATAAGAAACTTTCTATTTTTTAATTCAATATCCTCTATCAACTAAATCTAAGATTCAATACAATCTTACCCTCTTCTACAAACTTGGCTAAAAGTTTCTTTTCACCACATCTAGGGTTTTCTATGTCTAAAAGATGGATGTTGTATAAAGTTTCTAAAATAAGAAACTTTATAATTTTTCAATCTCCATCCTTCATCAACTAAATCTATGATTAAATACCACCTAATCCTCATCTCAAAACTTACCTAAAAGCACTTCGACACCATATCTAGGGTTTACAAAAAGTAAAAGATTGATAGATATAAAGTTTCTAAAATAAGAAACTTTTTAATTCTTCAGTCTATATCCTTCAGCCACTAAATCTAAGATTCAATACCCTCTCATCCTAATCTTAAAACTTGGCAAAAAACTCCTTGACACCATCTCTAGGGTTTCTTATGTCCAAAAGATGGATGTTTTATAAAGTTTTTAAAATAAGAAGCTTTCTATTTTTTCAAACTCCATCCTTCATCAGCTAAATCTAAGATTCAATACCCTCTGATTCTCAACCCAAAACGTGGCAAGAAGTTGGTTGCCATCATCTCTAGGGTTTCAATACCATAAAAGGTGGTTTTTCATCAACTAAATGTAAGTTTCAATACCATCTCATCCTCACCTCAAAACATGGCTAAAAGCTCCTTGACCCCATGTCTAGGGTCTCCTATGGCTAAAAATTGATGTTTTGAAAGTTTCTAAAATAAGAAACTTTCTATTTTTTCAATCTTCTTACTTTATCAACTAAATCTAAGATTCAATACCATCTCGTCCTGATCTCTAAACTTGGCGAAAAGCTTATTAACACTATCTCGAGGATTTCCCACGTTTAAAAGATGGATGTTTTATAAAGTTTCTAAAATAATAAACGTTCTATTTCTTCAATCTCCATCCTTCATCAACTAAATCTAAGATTCAATACCATCTAATCCTCATCTCAAAATATTGCTAAAAGCTCTTTGACACCATGTCTAGGGTTTACTAAGTATAAAAGTTTGTTTTTTATAAAGTCTCTAAAATAAGAAACTTTTTTTTCTTTCAATCTCCATCATTCAGCAACTAAATCTAAGATTCAGTACCCTCTCATTCTCATCTCAAAACTTTGTTAAAAGCTCCTTGACACCATCTCTCGAGTTTTCAATGTCTCAAAGATGGATGTTTTATAAAGTTTCTAAAATAAGAAACTTTCTTTTTTCTCAATCTCCATCCTTCATCAGCTAAATCTAAGATTCAATACCATCTCATCATCAACCCAAAACTTGGCTAAAAGCTCATTTACACCATCTCTACTGTCAGCTATGTCTAAACGATGGAATTTATATAAACTTTCTATTTTTTCAATCTCCATCCTTTATAAACAAAATCCAAGATCCAATACCATTACATCCTCATCTCAAAACTTGACTGAAAGCTCCTTAACACTATCTCTAGGATTTCCTATGTCTAAAAGATGGATATTTTATAAAGTTTCTAAAACAAGAAACTTTCTACTTTTTCAATCTCCATCATCCATCAACTAAATCTAAGATTCAGTTCCCTCTCATTCTCATCTCAAAACTTTGCTAAAAGTTCTTTGACACCATTTCTCGAGTTTCCAATGTCTCAAAGATGGATGTTTTTTAAAGTTTCTAAAATAATAAACTTTCTATTTTTTCAGTCTCAATCCTTCATCAGCTAAATCTAAGATTCAATACCATCTCATCATCAATCCAAAACTTGGCTAAAAGCTCATTGACACCATCTCTACGGTCAGCTATGTCTAAACGATGGATGTTATATAAACTTTCTATTTTTTCAATCTCCATTCTTTATCAACAAAATCCAAGATCCAATACCATCACATCCTCATCTCAAAACTTGACCGAAAGCACCTTAACACCATCTCTAGGATTTCCTATGTCTAAAAGATGGATATTTTATAAACATTCTAAAACAAGAAACTTTCTACTTTTTCAGTCTCCATCTTCCGTCAACTAAATCTTAGTTTTAAAACCATCTCATGATCATCCCAAAACTTGGCTAAAAGCTCTTTGACACCATCACCAGGGTCTCTTATGTCTAAAAGATTGATGTTTTAGTGTTTTTAAAATAAGAAACTTTCTATTTTTTAATTTAATATCACCCTCTATCAACTAAATCTAAGATTCAATACCATCTCATCCTCTTCTACAAACTTGGCTAAAAGCCTCTTTACACCACATTTAGGGTTTTCTTTGTCTAAAAGATGGATGTTTTATAAAGTTTCTAAAATAAGAAACTTTGTAATTTTTCAATCTCCATCCTTCATCAACTAAATCTATGATTCAATACCATTAAATCCTCATCTCAAAACTCAGCTAAAAGCACTTCACGCCATATCTAGGGTTTACAAAAAGTAAAAGATTGATATTTTATATAGTTTCTAAAATGAGAAACTTTTTATTTCTTAAATCTCTATCCTTCAGCAACTAAATCTAAGATTCAATACCCTCTAATCCTAATCTTAAAACTTGGCAAAAAACTCCTTCACACCATCTCTAGGGTTTCTTATGTCCAAAAGATGGATGTTTTACAAAGTTTCTAGAATAAGAAGCTTTCTATTTTTTCAATCTCCATCCTTCATCAGCTAAATCTAAGATTCAATACCCTCTGATTCTCAACCCAAAACGTGGCTAGAAGTTGGTTGACATCATCTCTAGGGTTTCAATACCATAAAAGGTGGTCCTTCATCTACTAAATCTGAGTATTAATACCATCTCATCCTCACCTCAAAACATGGCTAAAAGTTGCTTGACCCCATCTCTAAGGTCTCTTATGGCTAAAAATTGATGTTTTGAAAAGTTTTTAAAATATGAAACTTTCTATTTTTTCAATCTTCTTACTTTATCAACTAAATCGAAGATTCAATACCATCACATCCTCATCTCAAAACTTGACTGAAAGCTCCTTAACACCGTCTCTAGGATTTCCTATGTCTAAAAGATTGATATTTTATAAAGTTTTTAAAACAAGAAACCTTCTACTTTTTCAATCTTCATCTTCCATCAACTAAATCTAAGATTTAAAGCCATCTCATCATCATCCCAAAACTTGGCTAAAAGCCCTTTGACACCATCTCCAGGGTCTCTTAGGTCTAAAAGATGGATGTTTTAGTGTTTCTAAAATAAGAAACTTTCTATTTTTTAATTCAATATCCTCTATCAACTAAATCTAAGATTCAATACCATCTCATCCTCTTCTACAAACTTGGCTAAAATCTTGTTTACACCACATCTAGGGTTTTCTATGCCTAAAAGATGGATCTTTTATAAAGTTTCTAAAATAAGAAACTTTGTAATTTTTCAATCTCCATCCTTCATCAACTAAATCTATGATTCAATACCATCTAATCCTCATCTCAAAACTTAGATAAAAGCACTTCGACGCCATATCTAGGGTTTACAAAAAGTAAAAGATTGATATTTGATAAAGTTTCTAAAATAAGAAACTTTTTATTTCTTCAATCTCTATCATTCAGCAACTAAATCTAAGATTCAATACCCTCTCATCCTAATCTTAAAACTTGGCAAAAAACTCCTTCACACCATCTCTAGGGTTTCTTATGTCCAAAAGATGGATGTTTTATAAAGTTTCTAGAATAAGAAGCTTTCTATTTGTTCAATCTCCATCCTTCATCAGCTAAATCTAAGATTCAATACCTTCTGATTCTCAACCCAAAACGTGGCTAGAAATTGGTTGACATCATCTCTAGGGTTTCAATACCATCAAAGGTGGTCCTTCATCAACTCAATCTAAGTTTCAATACCATCTCATCCTCACCTCAAAACATGGTTAAAACTCCTTCACACCATCTCTAAGGTCTCCTATGGCTAAAAATTGATGTTTTGAAAAGTTTCTTAAATGAGAAACTTTCTATTTTTTCAATATTCTTACTTTATCAACTAAATCTAAGATTCAATACCATCTCGTCCTGATCTCAAAACTTGACAAAAAGCTTCTTAACACTATCTCGAGGATTTCGCACGTGTAAAAGATAGATATTTTATAAAGTTTCTAAAATAATAAATGTTATATTTCTTCAATCTCCATCCTTCAACAACTAAATCTAAGATTCAATACCATCTAATCCCCACCTCAAAATGTTGCTGAAAGCTCTTTGACACCATCTCTAAGGTCTACTAAGTATAAAAGTTTCATGTTTTATAAAGTTTCTTAAGTAGGAAACTTTTTTTTTCTTTCAATCTCCATCATTCAGCAACTAAATCTAAGATTCAGTACCCTCTCATTCTCATCTCAAAACTTTGCTAGAAGCTCCTTGACACCATCTCTCGAGTTTATAATGTCTAAAAGATGGATGTTTTATAAAATTTCTAAAATAAGAAACTTTCTATTTTTTCAATATCCAACCTTCATCAGCTAAATCTAAGATTCAATACCATCTCATCATCAATCCAAAACTTGGCTAAAAGCTCATTGACACCATCTCTAGGGTCAGCTATGTCTAAACGATGGATGTTATATAAACTTTCTATTTTTTCAATCTCCATCCTTTATCAACAAAATCCAAGATCCAATACCAACACATCCTAATCTCAAAACTTGACTGAAAGCTCCTTAACACCATCTCTAGGATTTCCTATGTCTAAAAGATGGATATTTTATAAAGTTTTTAAAACAAGAAACTTTCTACTTTTTCAATCTCCATCTTCCATCAACTAAATCTAAGATTTAAAGCCATCTCATCATCATCCCAAAACTTGGGTAAAAGCTCTTTGACACCATCTCCAGGGTCTCTTATGTCTAAAAGATGGATGTTTTAGTGTTTCTAAAATAAGAAACTTTCTATTTTTAATTCAATATCCTCTATCAACTAAATCTAAGATTCAATACCATCTCATCATCTTCTACAAACTTGGCTAAAAGCTTCTTTACACCACATCTAGGGTTTTCTTTGTCTAAAAGATGGATTTTTTATAAAGTTTCTAAAATAAGAAACTTTGTAAATTTTCAATCTCCATCCTTCATCAACTAAATCTATGATTCAATACCATCTAATCCTTATCTCAAAACTTAGCTAAAAGCACTTCGACGCCATATCTAGGGTTTACAAAACGTAAAAGATTGATATTTGATAAAGTTTCTAAAATAAGAAACTTTTTATTTCTTCAATCTCATCCTTCAGCAACTAAATCTAAGATTCAATACCCTCTCATCCTAATCTTAAAACTTGGCAAAAAATTCCTTGACACCATCTCTAGGGTTTCTTATGCCCAAAAGATGGATGTTTTATAAAGTTTCTAATATAAGAAGCTTTCTATTTTTTCAATCTCCATCCTTCATCAGCTAAATCTAAGATTCAATACCCTCTGATTCTCAACCCAAAACGTCGCTAGAACTTGGTTGACATCATCTCTAGGGTTTCAATACCATAAAAGGTGGTCCTTCATCAACTAAATCTAAGTTTCAATACCATCTCATCCTCACCTCAAACCATGGCTAAAAGCTCCTTGACACCATCTCTAGGGTCTCGTATGGCTAAAAATTGATGTTTTGAAAAGTTTCTAAAATAAGAAACTTTCTTCTTTTTAATCTTCTTACTTTATCAACTAAATCTAAGATTTAATACCATCTCGTCCTGATCTCAAAACTTGGCGAAAAGCTTATTAACACTATCTAGAGGATTTCCCACGTCTAAAAGATGCATGTTTTATAAAGTTTCTAAAATAATAAACTTTATATTTCTTCAATCTCCATCCTTCATCAACTAAATCTAAGATTGAATACCATCTAATCCCCATCACAAAATGTTGCTGAAAGCTCTTTGACGCCATCTCTAAGGTCTACTAAGTATAAAAGTTTCATGGTTTATAAAGTTTCTAAAATAGGAAACTTTTTTTATCTTTCAATCTCCATCATTCAGCAACTAAATCTAAGATTCAGTACCCTCTCATTCTCATCTCAAAACTTTGCTAGAAGCTCCTTGACACCATCTCTCGAGTTTCCAATGTCTAAAAGATGGATGTTTTATAAAGTTTCTAAAATAAGAAACTTTCTGTTTTTTCAATCTCCATCCTCCATCAGCTAGATCTAAGATTTAAAGGCATCTCATCATCATCCCAAAACTTTGCTAAAAGCTCTTTGACTCCATCTCCAGGGTCTCTTATGTCTAAAAGATGGATGTTTTAGAGTTTCTAAAATAAAAACTTTCTATTTTTTAATTCAATATCCTCTATCAACTAAATCTAAGCTTTAATATCATCTCATCCTCTTCTACAAACTTGGCTAAAAGCTTCTTGACACCACGTCTAGGGTTTTCTATGTCTAAAAGATGGATGTTTTATATAGTTTCTAAAATAAGAAACTTTGTAATTTTTCAATCTCCATCCTTCATCAGCTAAATCTATGATTCAATAACATCTAATCCTTATCTCAAAACTTAGCTAAAAGCACTTCGACGCCATATCTAGGGTTTACAAAAAGTAAAAGATTGATATTTTATAAAGTTTCTAAAATAAGAAACTTTTTATTTCTTAAATCTCTATCCTTCAGCAACTAAATCTAAGATTCAATACCCTCTCATCCTAATCTTAAAACCTTGCAAAAAACTCCTTGACACCACCTCTAGGGTTTCTTACGTCCAAAAGATGGATGTTTTACAAAGTTTCTAGAATAAGAAGCTTTCTACTTTTTTCATCTCCATCCTTCATCAGCTAAATCTAAGATTCAATACCTTCTGATTCTCAACCCAAAACCTGGCTAGAAGTTGGTTGACATCATCTCTAGGGTTTCAATACCATATAAGGTGGTCCTTAATCAACTAAATCTAAATTTCAATACCATCTCACCCTCACCTCAAAACATGGCTTAAAGTCATTGACACCATCTCTAGGCTCTCTTAAGGCTAAAAATTGATGTTTTGAAAAGTTTCTAAAATAACAAACTTTCTATTTTTTCAATCTTCTTACTTTATCAACTAAATCTAAGATTCAATACCATCACATCCTCATCTCAAAACTTGACTGAAAGCTCCTTAACACCATCTCTAGGATTTCCTACGTCTAAAAGATGGATATTTTATAAAGTTTCTAAAACATGAAACTTTCTACTTTTTCAATCTCCATCTTCGATCAACTAAATCTAAGATTTAAAGCCATCAAATCATCATCCAAAACTTGGCTAAAATCTCTTTGACATCATCTCCAGGGTCTCTTATGTCTAAAAGATGGATGTTTTAGAGTTTCTAAAATAAAAACTTTCTATTTTTTAAATCAATATCCCCTATCAACTAAATCTACGATTCAATACCATCTCATCCTCTTCTACAAACTTGGCTAAAAGCTTCTTGACACCACGTCTAGGGTTTTCTATGTCTAAAAGATGGATGTTTTATATAGTTTCTAAAATAAGAAACTTTGTAATTTTTCAATCTCCATCTTTCATCGACTAAATCTATTATTCAATACTATCTAATCCACATCTCAAAACTTAGCTAAAAGCACTTCGACGCCATATCTAGGGTTTACAAAAAGTAAAAGAGTGATATTTTATAAAGTTTCTAAAATAAGAAACTTTTTATTTCTTAAATCTCTATCCTTCAGCAACTAAATCTAACATTCAATACCCTCACATCCTAATCTTAAAACTTGGCAAAAAATTCCTTGACACCATCTCTAGGGTTTCTTATGTCCAAAAGATGGATGTTTTACAAAGTTTCTACAATAAGAAGCTTTCTATTTTTTCAATCTCCATCCTTCATCAGCTAACTCTAAGATTCAATACCCTCTGATTCTCAACCCAAAACGTGGGTAGAAGTTGGTTGACATCATCTCTAGGGTTTCAATACCATATAAGGTGGTCCTTTATCAACTAAATCTAAGTTTCAATACCATCTCATCGTCACCTCAAAACATGGCAAAAAGCTCATTGACACCATCTCTAGGGTCTCCTATGGCTAAAAATTGAGGTTTTGAAAAGTTTCTAAGATAAGAAACTTTCTATTTTTTCAATCTTCTTACTTTATCAACTAAATCTAAGATTCAATACCATCTCGCCCTGATCTCAAAACTTGGCAAAAAGCTTATTAACACTATCTCGAGGATTTCCCACGTCTAAAAGATAGATGTTTTATAAAGATTCTAAAATAATAAACTTTCTATTTCTTCAATCTCCATCCTTCATCAACTAAATCTAAGATTCAATTCCATATATTCCCCATCTCAAAATGTTGCTGAAAGCTCTTTGACACCATCTCTAGGGTCTACTAAGTATAAAAGTTTGATGTTTTATAAAGTTTCTAAAATAGGAAACTTTTTTTTCTTTCAATCTCCATTATTCAGCAACTAAATCTAAGATTCAGTACCCTCTCATTCTCATCTCAAAACTTTGCTAGAAGCTCTTTCACACAATCTCTCGAGTTTCTAATGTCTAAAAGATGGATGTTTTATAAAGTTTCTAAAATAAGAAACTTTCTATTTTTTCAATATCCAACCTTCATCAGCTAAATCTAAGATTCAATACCATCACATCATCAATCCAAAACTTGGCTAAAAGCTCATTGACACCATCTCTTGGGTCAGCTATGTCTAAACGATGGATGTTATATAAACTTTCTATTTTTTCAATCTCCATCCTTTATCAACAAAATCCAAGATCCAATACCATCACATCCTAATCTCAAAACTTGACTGAAAGCTCCTTAACACCATCTCTAGGATTTCCTATGTCAAAAAGATTGATATTTTATAAAGTTTCTAAAACAAGAAACTTTCTACTTTTTCAATCTCCATCTTCCATCAACTAAATCTAAGATTTAAAGCCATCTCATCATCATCCTAAAACTTGGGTAAAAGCTCTTTGACACCATCTCCATTGTCTCTTATGTCTAAAAGATGGATGTTTTAGAGTTTCTAAAATAAGAAACTTTCTATTTTTTAATTCAATATCCTCTATCAACTAAATCTAAGATTCAATACCATCTAATCCTCATCTCAAAACTTAGCTAAAAGCACTTCGACACCATATCTAGGGTTTACAAAAAGTAAAAGATTGATATTTGATAAAGTTTCTAAAATAAGAAACTTTTTATTTCTTCAATCTCTATCCTTCAGCAACTAAATCTAAGATTCAATACCCTCTCATCCTAATCTTAAAACTTGAAAAAAAACTCCTTGACACCATGTCTAGGGTTTCTTATGTCCAAAAGATGGATGTTTTATATATTTTCTAGAATAAGAAGCTTTCTATTTTTTCAATCTCCATCCTTCATCAGCTAAATCTAAGATTCAATACCCTCTGATTCTCAAACCCAAACGTGGCTAGAAGTTGGTTGACATCATCTCTAGGGTTTCAATACCATAAAAGGTGGTCCTTCATTAACTAAATCTAAGTTTCAATACCATCTCATCCTCACCTCAAAACATGGCTAAAATCTCCCTGACCCCATCTCTAGGGTCTCCTATGGCTAAAAATTGATGTTTTGAAAAGTTTCTAAAATAAGAAACTTTCTATTTTTTCAATCTTCTTACTTTATCAACTAAATCTAAGATTCAATACCATCTCGTCCAGATCTCAAAACCTAGCAAAAGCTTATTAACACTATCTCGAGGATTTCCCACATCTAAAAGATGGATGTTTAATAAAGTTTCTAAAATAATAAACTTTCTATTTCTTCAATCTCCATCCTTCATCAACTAAATCTAAGATTCAATACCATCTAATAATCCCCATCACAAAATGTTGCTGAAAGCTCTTTGACACCATCTCTTGGGTCTACTAACTATAAAAGTTTGATGTTTTATAAAGTTTGTAAAATAGGAAACTTTTTTTTCTTTCAATATCCATCATTCAGCAACTAAATCTAAGATTTTGTATCCTCTCATTCTCATCTCAAAACTTTGCTAGAAGCTCCTTGACACCATCTCTCGAGTTTCCAATGTCTAAAAGATTGATGTTTTATAAAGTTTCTAAAATAAGAAACTTTCTATTCTTTCAATCTCCATCCTCCATCAGCTAAATCTAAGATTTAAAGCCATCTCATCATCATCCCAAAACTTGGCTAAAAGCTCTTTGACACCATCTCCAAGGTCTCTTATGTCTAAAAGATTGATGTTTTAGAGTTTCTAAAATAAGAAACTTTCTATTTTTTAATTCAATATCCTCTATCAACTAAATCTAAGATTCAATACCATCTCATCATCTTCTACAAACTTGGCTAAAAGCTTCTTTACACCACATCTAGGGTTTTCTATGTCTAAAAGATAGATGTTTTCTAAAGTTTCTAAAATAAGAAACTTTGTAATTTTTCAATCTCCATCCTTCATCAGCTAAATCTATGATTCAATAACATCTAATCCTTATCTCAAAACTTAGCTAAAAGCACTTCGACGCCATATCTAGGGTTTACAAAAAGTAAAAGATTGATATTTTATAAAGTTTCTAAAATAAGAAACTTTTTATTTCTTAAATCTCTATCCTTCAGCAACTAAATCTAAGATTCAATACCTTCTCATCCTAATCTTAAAACCTTGCAAAAAACTCCTTGACACCACCTCTAGGGTTTCTTACGTCCAAAAGATTGATGTTTTACAAAGTTTCTAGAATAAGAAGCTTTCTACTTTTTTCATCTCCATCCTTCATCAGCTAAATCTAAGATTCAATACCTTCTGATTCTCAACCCAAAACCTGACTTGAAGTTGGTTGACATCATCTCTAGGGTTTCAATACCATATAAGGTGGTCCTTAATCAACTAAATCTAAATTTCAATACCATCTCACCCTCACCTCAAAACATGGCTTAAAGTCATTGACACCATCTCTAGGGTCTCCTAAGGCTAAAAATTGATGTTTTGAAAGGTTTCTTATGTCCAAAAGATGGATGTTTTATAAATTTTCTAGAATAAGAAGCTTTCTATTTTTTCAATCTCCATCCTTCATCAGCTAAATCTAAGATTCAATACCCTCTGATTCTCAACCCCAAACGTGGCTAGAAGTTGGTTGACATCATCTATAGGGTTTCAATACCATAAAAGGTGGTCCTTCATCAACTAAATCTTAGTTTCAATACCATCTCATCCTCACCTCAAAACATGGCTAAAATCTCCCTGACCCCATCTCTAGGGTCTCCTATGGCTAAAAATTGATATTTTGAAAAGTTTCTAAAATAAGAAACTTTCTATTTTTTCAATCTTCTTACTTTATCAACTAAATCTAAGATTCAATACCATCTCGTCCAGATCTCAAAACCTAGCAAAAGCTTATTAACACTATCTCGAGGATTTCCCACGTCTAAAAGATGGATGTTTAATACAGTTTCTAAAATAATAAACTTTCTATTTCTTCAATCTCCATCCTTCATCAACTAAATCTAAGATTCAATACCATCTAATAATCCCCATCACAAAATGTTGCTGAAAGCTCTTTGACACCATCTCTTGGGTCTACTAACTATAAAAGTTTGATGTTTTATAAAGTTTGTAAAATAGGAAACTTTTTTTTCTTTCAATATCCATCATTCAGCAACTAAATCTAAGATTCAGTACCCTCTCATTCTCATCTCAAAACTTTGCTAGAAGCTCCTTGACACCATCTCTCGAGTTTCCAATGTCTAAAAGATTGATGTTTTATAAAGTTTCTAAAATAAGAAACTTTCTATTCTTTCAATCTCCATCCTCCATCAGCTAAGTCTAAGATTTAAAGCCATCTCATCATCATCCCAAAACTTGGCTAAAAGCTCTTTGACACCATCTCCAGGGTCTCTTATATCTAAAAGATTGATGTTTTAGAGTTTTTAAAATAAGAAACTTTCTATTTTTTAATTCAATATCCTCTATCAACTAAATCTAAGATTTAATACCATCTCATCCTCTTCTACAAACTTGGCTAAAAGCTTCTTGACACCACGTCTAGGGTTTTCTATGTCTAAAAGATGGATGTTTTATATAGTTTCTAAAATAAGAAACTTTGTAATTTTTCAATCTCCATCCTTCATCAGCTAAATCTATGATTCAATAACATCTAATCCTTATCTCAAAACTTAGCTAAAAGCACTTCGACGCCATATCTAGGGTTTACAAAAAGTAAAAGATTGATATTTTATAAAGTTTCTAAAATAAGAAACTTTTTATTTCTTAAATCTCTATCCTTCAGCAACTAAATCTAAGATTCAATACCTTCTCATCCTAATCTTAAAACCTTGCAAAAAACTCCTTGACACCACCTCTAGGGTTTCTTACGTCCAAAAGATGGATGTTTTACAAAGTTTCTAGAATAAGAAGCTTTCTACTTTTTTCATCTCCATCCTTCATCAGCTAAATCTAAGATTCAATACCTTCTGATTCTCAACCCAAAACCTGACTTGAAGTTGGTTGACATCATCTCTAGGGTTTCAATACCATATAAGGTGGTCCTTAATCAACTAAATCTAAATTTCAATACCATCTCACCCTCACGTCAAAACATGGCTTAAAGTCATTGACACCATCTCTAGGGTCTCCTAAGGCTAAAAATTGATGTTTTGAAAGGTTTCTTATGTCCAAAAGATGGATGTTTTATAAATTTTCTAGAATAAGAAGCTTTCTATTTTTTCAATCTCCATCCTTCATCAGCTAAATCTAAGATTCAATACACTCTGATTCTCAACCCCAAACGTGGCTAGAAGTTGGTTGACATCATCTATAGGGTTTCAATACCATAAAAGGTGGTCCTTCATCAACTAAATCTTAGTTTCAATACCATCTCATCCTCACCTCAAAACATGGCTAAAATCTCCCTGACCCCATCTCTAGGGTCTCCTATTGCAAAAATTTGATGTTTTGAAAAGTTTCTAAAATAAGAAATTTTCTAATTTTTCAATCTTCTTACTTTATCAACTAAATCTAAGATTCAATATCATCTCGTCCAGATCTCAAAACCTAGCAAAAGCTTATTAACACTATCTCGAGGATTTCCCACGTCTAAAAGATGGATGTTTAATAAAGTTTCTAAAATAATAAACTTTCTATTTCTTCAATCTCCATCCTTCATCAACTAAATCTACGATTCAATACCATCTAATAATCCCCATCACAAAATGTTACTGAAAGCTCTTTGACACCATCTCTTGGGTCTACTAACTATAAAAGTTTGATGTTTTATAAAGTTTGTAAAATATGAAACTTTTTTTTCTTTCAATCTCCATCATTCATCAACTAAATCTAAGATTCAGTACCCTCTCATTCTCATCTCAAAACTTTGCTAGAAGCTCATTGACACCATCTCTCGAGTTTCCAATGTCTAAAAGATTGATGTTTTATAAAGTTTCTAAAATAAGAAACTTTCTATTCTTTCAATCTCCATCCTCCATCAGCTAAATCGAAGATTTAAACCCATCTCATCATCATCCCAAAACTTGGCTAAAAGCTCTTTGACACCATCTCCAGGGTCTCTTATGTCTAAAAGATTGATGTTTTAGAGTTTCTAAAATAAGAAACTTTCTATTTTTTAATTCAATATCCTCTATCAACTAAATCTAAGATTCAATACCATCTCATCATCTTCTACAAACTTGGCTAAAAGCTTCTTTACACCACATCTAGGGTTTTCTATGTCTAAAAGATAGATGTTTTCTAAAGTTTCTAAAATAAGAAACTTTGTAATTTTTCAATCTCTATCCTTCATCAACTAAATCTATGATTCAATTCCACCTAATCCTCATCTCAAAACTTATCTAAAAGCACTTCGACACCATATCTAGGGTTTACAAAAAGTAAAAGATTGATATTTATAAAGTTTCTAAAATAAGAAACTTTTTATTTCTTCAATCTCTATCATTCAGCAAGTAAATCTAAGATTCAATACCCTCTCATCCTAATTTTAAAACTTGGCAAAACACTCATTGACACCATCTCTAGGGTTTCTTATGTCCAAAAGATGGATGTTTAATAAAGTTTCTAAAATAATAAACTTTCTATTTCTTTAATCTCCATCCTTCATCAACTAAATCTAAGATTCAATACCATCTAATAATCCCCATCTCAAAATGTTGCTGAAAGCTCTTTGACACCCTCTCTAGGGTCTACTAAGTATAAAAGTTTGATGTTTCATAAGGTTTCGAAAATAGGAAACTTTTTTTTCTTTTAATCTCCATCATTCAGCAACTAAATCTAAGATTCAGTACCCTTTCATTCTCATCTCAAAACTTTGCTAGAAGCTCTTTCACACCATCTCTCGAGTTTCTAATGTCTAAAAGATGGATGTTTTATAAAGTTTCTAAAATAAGAAACTTTCTATTTTTTCAATATCCAACCATCATCAGCTAAATCTAAGATTCAATACCATCCCATCATCAATCCAAAACTTGGCTAAAAGCTCATTGACACCATCTCTTGGGTCAGCTATGTCTAAACGATGGATGTTATATAAACTTTCTATTTTTTTAACCTCCATCCTTTATCAACAAAATCCAAGATCCAATACCATCACATCCTAATCTCAAAACTTAACTGAAAGCTCCTTAACACCATCTTTAGGATTTCCTATGTCAAAAAGATTGATATTTTATAAAGTTTCTAAAACAAGAAACTTTCTACTTTTTCAATCTCCATCTTCCATCGACTAAATCTAAGATTTAAAGCCATCTCATCATCATCCTAAAACTTGGGTAAAAGCTCTTTGACACCATCTCCATTGTCTCTTATGTCTAAAAGATGGATGTTTTAGAATTTCTAAAATAAGAAACTTTCTATTTTTTAATTCAATATCCTCTATCAACTAAATCTAAGATTCAATACCATCTAATCCTCATCTCAAAACTTAGCTAAAAGCACTTCGACACCATATCTAGGGTTTAAAAAAGTAAAAGATTGATATTTGATAAAGTTTCTAAAATAAGAAACTTTTTATTTCTTCAATCTCTATCCTTCAGCAACTAAATCTAAGATTCAATACCCTCTCATCCTAATCTTAAAACTTGAAAAAAAACTCCTTGACACCATCTCTAGGGTTTCTTATGTCCAAAAGATGGATGTTTTATAAATTTTCTAGAATAAGAAGCTTTCTATTTTTTCAATCTCCATCCTTCATCAGCTAAATCTAAGATTCAATACCCTCTGATTCTCAAACCCAAACGTGGCTAGAAGTTGGTTGACATCATCTCTAGGGTTTCAATACCATAAAAGGTGGTCCTTCATTAACTAAATCTAAGTTTCAATACCATCTCATCCTCACCTCAAAACATGGCTAAAATCTCCCTGACCCCATCTCTAGGGTCTCATATGGCTAAAAATTGATGTTTTGAAAAGTTTCTAAAATAAGAAACTTTCTATTTTTTCAATCTTCTTACTTTATCAACTAAATCTAAGATTCAATACCATCTCGTCCTAATCTCAAAACTTGGCAAAAAGCTTATTAACACTATCTCGAGGATTTCCCACGTCTAAAAGATGGATGTTTTATAAAGTTTCTAAAATAATAGACTTTCTATTTCTTCAATCTCCATCCTTCATCAACTAAATCTAAGATTCAATACCATCTAATCCTCATCTCAAAATGTTGCTAAAAGCTCTTTGACACCATCTCTAGGGTTTACTAAGTATAAAAGTTTGATGTTTTATAAAGTTTCTAAAATGGGAAACTTTTTTTTCTTTCAATCTCTATCATTCAGCAACTAAATCTAAGATTCAGTACCCTCTCATTCTCATCTCAAAACTTTGCTAGAAGCTCCTTGACACAATCTCTCGAGTTTCTAATCTCTCAAAGATGGATGTTTTAAAAAGTTTCTAAAATAAGAAACTTTCTATTTTTTCAATCTCCATCCTTCATCAGCTAAATCTAAGATTAAATATCATCTCATCATCAATCCAAAACTTGGCTAAAAGCTCATTGACACCATCTCTAGGGTCAGCTATGTCTAAACGATGGATGTTATATAAACTTTCTATTTTTTCAATCGACATCCTTTATCAACAAAATCCAAGATCCAATACCATAACATCCTCATCTCAAAACTTGACTGAAAGGTCCTTAACACCATCTCTAGGATTTCCTATGTCTAAAAGATGGATATTTTATAAAGTTTTTAAAACAAGAAATTTTTAACTTTTTCAATCTCCATCTTCCATCAACTAAATCTAAGATTTACAACCAATCTCATCATCATCCCAAAACTTGGCTAAAAGCTCTTTGACACCATCTCCAGGGTCTCTTATCTCTCAAAGATGGATGTTTTAGAGTTTCTAAAATAAGAAACTTTCTATTTTTTATTTCAATATCCTCAATCAACTAAATCTAAGATTCAATACCATCTTATCCTCTTCTACAAACTTGGCTAAAAGCTTCTTTACACCGCATCTAGGGTTTTCTATGTCTAAAAGTTGGATGCTTTATAAAGTTTCTAAAATAAGAAACTTTGTAATTTTTCAATCTTCATCCTTCATCAATTAAATCTATGATTCAATACCACCTAATCATCATCTCAAAACTTAGCTAAAAGCACTTCGACACCATATCTAGGGTTTACAAAAAGTAAAAGATTGATATTTATAAAGTTTCTAAAATAAGAAACTTTTTATTTCTTCAATCTTTATCCTTCAGCAACTAAATCTAAGATTCAATACCCTCTCATCCTAATCTTAAAACTTGGCAAAAAACTCCTTGACACCATCTCTAGGGTTTCTTATGTCCAAAATATGGATGTTTTATAAAGTTTCTAAAATAAGAGGCTTTCTATTTTTTCAATCTCCATCATTCATCCGCTAAATCTAAGATTCAATACCCTCTGATTCTCAACCGAAAACGGGGCTAGAAGTTGGTTGTCATCATCTCTAAGGTTTCAATACGATAAAAGGTGGTCCTTCATCAACTAAATCTAAGTTTCAATACCATCTCATCCACACCTCAAAACATGGCTAAAAGCTCCTTGACACCATCTCTAGGGTCTCCTATGGCTAAAAATTGATGTTTTGAAAAGTTTCTAAAATAAGAAACTTTCTATTTTTTCAATCTTCTTACTTTATCAACTAAATCTAAGATTCAATACCATCTCATCCTGATCTCAAAACTTGGCAAAAAGCTTATTAACACTATCTCGAGGATTTCCCATGTCTAAAAGATGGATGTTTTATAAAGTTTCGAAAATAATAAACTTTCTATTTCTTCAATCTCCATCCTTCATCAACTAAATCTAAGATTCATCCTTATCAATGCAGCTAAACCCCCTCCTCTAGCTAGTCCTAGTTTGAATCCTTTGACAGCTCGCCCTCCCATTAATGGAGAAGATACCCCTGCAATTACTTTGTCCAGTTCCGGTACAGCTTCAGCTCCCCTTGGTCCCATAGCAGCTGTACCCAGCACTAGTTCTGTCCTTCCCAAATCTGACGCATTAATTGGAGGAGTCTGCTGCAGCTCTTCTTTAGTCAAAATCCTGGAATCCCATGATCTGTCTACTCCTTGGGAACCTAATTCCCCTGCTGATTCTTCATTTAAAATTAATATCTCAAATCAATTTCCCACCCTTGGCTCCCTCTCAAAGCCTCTTGGAGAAAAAGCAGTAGATAATGAAGAAATTCATGCAGCTTTTCCCTCTTCACCTCAGCTCCTAGATTGTAATGCTGCAAATCCGCATGGATGCATAAAGGTCAGCCCTTGTTTAGCTTCAAAAGCTTTGAATGTCCACCGTTCTGCTTTTGAATCTTCCCCTCGTGAGCCTCCTTTGTGGAATTCTGGGGTGCTTCCTGCAGCAGCCAGAGTGAATGATTCAGTGCTAAACCTTCCCATCAGTTCCCGCCCAGGCTTTTTTGGAGATAAAGTTGAAAATGCTGGAAATGCTTCTGGAAAGTCTGAAACCAGCACTAGAGCAGATACCAACTACCCCCAAATTTCCCTCAAACTTTGCTTTGAATAAGGCAACCCTCTCCTTCCCTGCTTCCATAGATTGCCCAGGAAATTCTCATCCCTCGGATGGGTCCATTGAAGCTCGCCCGGTTCGTGTTCATGTTCCTCTTCTTCCCTCAGCTCCCTGTTCCTCGATCCCCCAAGAAAATCAGATTCAGTCCAGTTTGGGCCGTTCAGGAGGTAGCAAGGATTCTTCTCTTTTGGCTCCTCTTAACCCTTGGAAAAAACTCCTCACCCCTCAATCTGAGCCAACCCAAACCAAGCTTGATCATATCTCCCCAAAAGAAGATGAAAAAGAGCACATGGAGCTCCTGTTCCAGGATGAGGAAATCCAAAAATCTGAAACTAGATGGGAAAACAGTCTAGTTGGTTATTTTCTAGGAAGAAGGCCCTACATCATTTCTCTGAGAGATAGCCTTATGCATAAATGGAAACTCCATGGTGACCTTCAGATATTATCCTTAGATAATGGCTTCTTCCTTTTTAAATTTTATGACCCGGAGGATTGTTTGAGGGTCCTCGAAGGTGATTCACATTCTGTTGGAGGTAGACCCCTTATTCTTCATCGTTGGGACCCTGATTCCTCTCTTGAGAAGAAGAAGCTTACTGACGTTCCAGTTTGGATCCGTCTTCCGGTCTTCACCTCAAGTTTTGGAGTCACCATTGTCTCAGTAGAATTGGTAGTATGTTGGGGAAACCTTTGTACATGGACTCCCACACTGCGGATGCCACCAAACTCAAGTATGCTCGCTTTTGCGTTCAAGTAAATGTTGATCAATCCCTTCCTGACTCTTATGTCAAAAAGATGGATGTTTTAGAGTTTCTAAAATAAGAAACTTTCTATTTTTAATTCAATATCCTCTATCAACTAAATCTAAGATTCAATACCATCTAATCCTCATCTCAAAACTTAGCTAAAAGCACTTCGACACCATATCTAGGGTTTAAAAAAGTAAAAGATTGATATTTGATAAAGTTTCTAAAATAAGAAACTTTTTATTTCTTCAATCTCTATCCTTCAGCAACTAAATCTAAGATTCAATACCCTCTCATCCTAATCTTAAAACTTGAAAAAAAACTCCTTGACACCATCTCTAGGGTTTCTTATGTCCAAAAGATGGATGTTTTATAAATTTTCTAGAATAAGAAGCTTTCTATTTTTTCAATCTCCATCCTTCATCAGCTAAATCTAAGATTCAATACCCTCTGATTCTCAAACCCAAACGTGGCTAGAAGTTGGTTGACATCATCTCTAGGGTTTCAATACCATAAAAGGTGGTCCTTCATTAACTAAATCTAAGTTTCAATACCATCTCATCCTCACCTCAAAACATGGCTAAAATCTCCCTGACCCCATCTCTAGGGTCTCATATGGCTAAAAATTGATGTTTTGAAAAGTTTTTAAAATATTAAACTTTCTATTTTTTCAATCTTCTTACTTTATCAACTAAATCTAAGATTCAATACCATCTCGTCCTGATCTCAAAACTTGGCAAAAAGCTTATTAACACTATCTCGAGGATTTCCCACGTCTAAAAGATGGATGTTTTATAAAGTTTCTAAAATAATAGACTTTCTATTTCTTCAATCTCCATCCTTCATCAACTAAATCTAAGATTCAATACCATCTAATCCTCATCTCAAAATGTTGCTAAAAGCTCTTTGACACCATCTCTAGGGTTTACTAAGTATAAAAGTTTGATGTTTTATAAAGTTTCTAAAATGGGAAACTTTTTTTTCTTTCAATCTCTATCATTCAGCAACTAAATCTAAGATTCAGTACCCTCTCATTCTCATCTCAAAACTTTGCTAGAAGCTCCTTGACACAATCTCTCGAGTTTCTAATCTCTCAAAGATGGATGTTTTAAAAAGTTTCTAAAATAAGAAACTTTCTAATTTTTCAATCTCCATCCTTCATCAGCTAAATCTAAGATTAAATATCATCTCATCATCAATCCAAAACTTGGCTAAAAGCTCATTGACACCATCTCTAGGGTCAGCTATGTCTAAACGATGGATGTTATATAAACTTTCTATTTTTTCAATCGACATCCTTTATCAACAAAATCCAAGATCCAATACCATAACATCCTCATCTCAAAACTTGACTGAAAGGTCCTTAACACCATCTCTAGGATTTCCTATGTCTAAAAGATGGATATTTTATAAAGTTTTTAAAACAAGAAATTTTTAACTTTTTCAATCTCCATCTTCCATCAACTAAATCTAAGATTTACAACCAATCTCATCATCATCCCAAAACTTGGCTAAAAGCTCTTTGACACCATCTCCAGGGTCTCTTATCTCTCAAAGATTGATGTTTTAGAGTTTCTAAAATAAGAAACTTTCTATTTTTTATTTCAATATCCTCTATCAACTAAATCTAAGATTCAATACCATCTTATCCTCTTCTACAAACTTGGCTAAAAGCTTCTTTACACCGCATCTAGGGTTTTCTATGTCTAAAAGTTGGATGCTTTATAAAGTTTCTAAAATAAGAAACTTTGTAATTTTTCAATCTTCATCCTTCATCAATTAAATCTATGATTCAATACCACCTAATCATCATCTCAAAACTTAGCTAAAAGCACTTCGACACCATATCTAGGGTTTACAAAAAGTAAAAGATTGATATTTATAAAGTTTCTAAAATAAGAAACTTTTTATTTCTTCAATCTTTATCCTTCAGCAACTAAATCTAAGATTCAATACCCTCTCATCCTAATCTTAAAACTTGGCAAAAAACTCCTTGACACCATCTCTAGGGTTTCTTATGTCCAAAATATGGATGTTTTATAAAGTTTCTAAAATAAGAGGCTTTCTATTTTTTCAATCTCCATCATTCATCCGCTAAATCTAAGATTCAATACCCTCTGATTCTCAACCGAAAACGGGGCTAGAAGTTGGTTGTCATCATCTCTAAGGTTTCAATACGATAAAAGGTGGTCCTTCATCAACTAAATCTAAGTTTCAATACCATCTCATCCACACCTCAAAACATGGCTAAAAGCTCCTTGACACCATCTCTAGGGTCTCCTATGGCTAAAAATTGATGTTTTGAAAAGTTTCTAAAATAAGAAACTTTCTATTTTTTCAATCTTCTTACTTTATCAACTAAATCTAAGATTCAATACCATCTCATCCTGATCTCAAAACTTGGCAAAAAGCTTATTAACACTATCTCGAGGATTTCCCATGTCTAAAAGATGGATGTTTTATAAAGTTTCGAAAATAATAAACTTTCTATTTCTTCAATCTCCATCCTTCATCAACTAAATCTAAGATTCATCCTTATCAATGCAGCTAAACCCCCTCCTCTAGCTAGTCCTAGTTTGAATCCTTTGACAGCTCGCCCTCCCATTAATGGAGAAGATACCCCTGCAATTACTTTGTCCAGTTCCGGTACAGCTTCAGCTCCCCTTGGTCCCATAGCAGCTGTACCCAGCACTAGTTCTGTCCTTCCCAAATCTGACGCATTAATTGGAGGAGTCTGCTGCAGCTCTTCTTTAGTCAAAATCCTGGAATCCCATGATCTGTCTACTCCTTGGGAACCTAATTCCCCTGCTGATTCTTCATTTAAAATTAATATCTCAAATCAATTTCCCACCCTTGGCTCCCTCTCAAAGCCTCTTGGAGAAAAAGCAGTAGATAATGAAGAAATTCATGCAGCTTTTCCCTCTTCACCTCAGCTCCTAGATTGTAATGCTGCAAATCCGCATGGATGCATAAAGGTCAGCCCTTGTTTAGCTTCAAAAGCTTTGAATGTCCACCGTTCTGCTTTTGAATCTTCCCCTCGTGAGCCTCCTTTGTGGAATTCTGGGGTGCTTCCTGCAGCAGCCAGAGTGAATGATTCAGTGCTAAACCTTCCCATCAGTTCCCGCCCAGGCTTTTTTGGAGATAAAGTTGAAAATGCTGGAAATGCTTCTGGAAAGTCTGAAACCAGCACTAGAGCAGATACCAACTACCCCCAAATTTCCCTCAAACTTTGCTTTGAATAAGGCAACCCTCTCCTTCCCTGCTTCCATAGATTGCCCAGGAAATTCTCATCCCTCGGATGGGTCCATTGAAGCTCGCCCGGTTCGTGTTCATGTTCCTCTTCTTCCCTCAGCTCCCTGTTCCTCGATCCCCCAAGAAAATCAGATTCAGTCCAGTTTGGGCCGTTCAGGAGGTAGCAAGGATTCTTCTCTTTTGGCTCCTCTTAACCCTTGGAAAAAACTCCTCACCCCTCAATCTGAGCCAACCCAAACCAAGCTTGATCATATCTCCCCAAAAGAAGATGAAAAAGAGCACATGGAGCTCCTGTTCCAGGATGAGGAAATCCAAAAATCTGAAACTAGATGGGAAAACAGTCTAGTTGGTTATTTTCTAGGAAGAAGGCCCTACATCATTTCTCTGAGAGATAGCCTTATGCATAAATGGAAACTCCATGGTGACCTTCAGATATTATCCTTAGATAATGGCTTCTTCCTTTTTAAATTTTATGACCCGGAGGATTGTTTGAGGGTCCTCGAAGGTGATTCACATTCTGTTGGAGGTAGACCCCTTATTCTTCATCGTTGGGACCCTGATTCCTCTCTTGAGAAGAAGAAGCTTACTGACGTTCCAGTTTGGATCCGTCTTCCGGTCTTCACCTCAATTTTTGGAGTCACCATTGTCTCAGTAGAATTGGTAGTATGTTGGGGAAACCTTTGTACATGGACTCCCACACTGCGGATGCCACCAAACTCAAGTATGCTCGCTTTTGCGTTCAAGTAAATGTTGATCAATCCCTTCCTGACTCTTATGTCAAAAAGATGGATGTTTTAGAGTTTCTAAAATAAGAAACTTTCTATTTTTAATTCAATATCCTCTATCAACTAAATCTAAGATTCAATACCATCTCATCCTCTTCTACAAACTTGGCTAAAAGCTTCTTTACAACACTTTTAGGGTTTTCTATGTCTAAAAGATTGATGTTTTATAAAGTTTCTAATCCTTTGTAAATTTTCAATTCCCATCCTTCATCAACTAAATCTATGATTCAATACCACCTAATCCTTATCTCAAAACTTAGCTAAAAGCACTTCGACACCATATCTAGGGTTTACAAAAAGTAAACGATTGATATTTATAAAGTTTCTAAAATAAGAAACTTTTTATTTCTTCAATCTCTATCCTTCAGCAACTAAATCTAAGATTCAATACCCTCTCATCCTAATCTTAAAACTTGGCAAAAAACTTCTTGACACCATCTCTACGGTTTCTTATGTCCAAAAGATGGATGTTTTATAAAGTTTCTAAAATAAGAAGCTTTCTTTTTTTTCAATCTCCATCCTTAATCAGCTAAATCTAAGATTCAATACCCTCTGATTCTCAACCCAAAACGTGGCTAGAAGTTGGTTGCCATCATCTCTAGGGTTTCAATACCATAAAAGGTGGTCCTTCATCAACTATATCTAAGTTTCAATACCATCTCATCCTCACCTCAAAACATGGCTAAAAGCTCCTTGACCCCATCTCTAGGGTTTCCTATGGCTAAAAATTAATGTTTTGAAAAGTTTCTAAAATAAGAAACTTTCTGTTTTTTCAATCTTCTTACTTTATCAACTAAATCTAAGATTCAATACCATCTCGTCCTGATAGCAAAACTTGGCAAAAAGCTTATTTACACTATCTCGAGGATTTCCCACTTCTAAAAGATGGATGTTTTATAAAGTTTCTAAAATAATAAACTTTCTATTTCTTCAATCTCCATCCTTCATCAACTAAATCTAAGATTCAATACCATCTAATCCTCATCTCAAAATGTTGTTAAAAGCTCTTTGACATCATCTCTAGGGTTTACTAAGTATAAAAGTTTGATGTTTTATAAAGTTTCTAAAATAGGAAACTTTTTTTTCTTTCAATCTCCATCATTCAGCAACTAAATCTAAGATTCAGTACCCTCCCATTCTCATCTCAAAACTTTGCTAAAAGCTCCTTGCCACCATCTCTCGAGTTTCCAATGTCTCGAAGATGGATGTTTTATAAAGTTTCTAAAATAAGAAACTTTCTATTTTTTCAATCTCGATCCTTCATCAGCTAAATCTAATATTCAATTCCATCTCATCATCAATCCAAAACTTGGCTAAAAGCTGATTGACACCATCTCTAAGGTCAGCTTTGTCTAAACAATGGATGTTATATAAACTTTCTATTTTTTCAATCTACATCCTTTATCAACAAAATCCAGGATCCAATATAATCACATCCTCATCTCAAAACTTGACTGAAAGCTCCTTAACACCATCTCTAGGATTTCCTATGTCTAAAAGATGGATATTTTATAAAGTTTCTAAAACAAGAAACTTTCTACTTTTTCAATCTTCATCTTCCATCAACTAAATCTAAGTTTTAAAACCATCTCATCATCATCCCAAAACTTGGCTAAAAGCTCTTTGACACCATCTCTAGGGTCTCTTATGTCTAAAAGATGGATGTTTTAGAGTTTCTAAAATAAGAAACTTTCTATTTTTTAATTCAATATCCTCTATCAACTAAATCTAAGATTTAATACCATTTCATCTTCTTCTACAAACTTGGCTAAAAGCTTCTTTACACTACATCTAGGGTTTCCTATGTCTAAAAGATGGATGTGTTATAAAGTTTCTAAAATAAGAAACTTTGTAATTTTTCAATCTCCATCCTTCATCAACTAAATCTATGATTCAATACCACCTAATCCTCATCTCAAAACTTAGCTAAAAGCACTTCGACACCATATCTAGGGTTTACAAAAAGTAAAAGATTGATATTTATAAAGTTTCTAAAATAAGAAACTTTTTATTTCTTCAATCTCTATCCTTCAGCAACTAAATCTAAGATTCAATACCCTCTCATCCTAATCTTAAAACAGGGCAAAAAACTCCTTGACACCATCTCTAGGGTTTCTTATGTCCAAAAGATGGATGTTTTATAAAGTTTCTAAAATAAGAAGCTTTCTATTTTTTCAATCTCCATCTTTCATCAACTAAATCTAAGATTCAGTACCCTCTGATTTTCAACCCAAAACGTGGCAAGAAGTTGGTTGACATCATCTCTTGGGTTTCAATACTGTAAAAGATGTTCCTTCATCAACTAAATCTAAGTTTCAATACCATCTCATCCTCACCTCAAAACATGGCTAAAAGCTCCTTGACCCCATCTCTAGGGTCTCCTATGGCTAAAAATTGATGTTATGAAAAGTTTATAAAATAAGAAACTTTCTATTTTTTCAATCTTCTTACTTTATCAACTAAATCTAAGATTCAATACCATCTCGTCGTAATCTCAAAACTTGGCAAAAAGCTTATTAACACTATCTCGTGGATTTCACAACTCTAAAAGAAGGATGTTTTATAAATTTCTAAAATAATAAAATTTCTATTTCTTCAATCTCCATCGTTCATCAACTAAATCTATGTTTCAATACCATCTAATCCTCATCTCAAAATGTTGCTAAGTGCTCTTTGACACCATCTCTAGGGTTTACTAAGTATAAAAGTGTGATGTTTAATAAAGTTTCTAAAATAGGAAACTTTTCTTTCTTTCAATCTCCATTATTCAGCAACTAAATCTAAGATTCAGTACCCTCTCATTCTCATCTCAAAACTTTGCTAAAAGCTCCTTGACACCATCTCTCGAGTTCCAATGTCTCAAAGATGGATGTTTTTTAAAGTTTCTAAAATAAGAAACTTTCTATTTTTACAATCTCCATCCCTCATTAGCTAAATCTAAGATTTATTACCATCTCATCATCAATCCAAAACTTGGCTAAAAGGTCATCAACACTATCTCTAGGGTCAGCTATGTCTAAACGATGGATGTTATATAAACTTTCAATTTTTTAATCTCCATCCTTTGTCAAGAAAATCCAAGATCAAATACCATCACATCCTCATCTCAAAACTTGACTGAAAACTCCTTAACACCATCTCTAGGATTTCCTATGTCTAAAAGATGGATATTTTATAAAGTTTCTAAAACAAGAAACTTTCTACTTTTTCAATCTCCATCTTCCATCAACTAAACCTAAGATTTAAAACCTTCACGTCATCAATCCAAAACTTGGCTAAAAGCTCTTTGACACCATCTCCAGGCTCTCTTATGTCTAAAAGATGGATGTTTTAGAATTTCTAAAATAAGAAACTTTCTATTTTTTAATTCAATAACCTCTATCAACTAAATCTAAGATTCAATACCATCTCATCCTCTTCTACAAACATGGCTAGAAGTTTCTTTACACCACATCTAGGGTTTTCTATGTCTAAAAGATTGATGTTTTATAAAGTTTCTAAAATCTCCATCAATCATCAACTAAATCTATGATTCAATAACACCTAATCCTCATCTCAAAACATAGCTAAAAGGACTTCGACACCATATCTAGGGTTTACAAAAAGTAAAAGATTGATATTTATAAATTTCTAAAATAAGAAACTTTTTTTTCCTTCAATCTCTATTCCATCAACTAAATCTATGATTCAGTACCCTCTCATTCTCATCTCAAAACTTTGCTAGAAGCTCCTTGACACAATCTCTCGAGTTTCTAATCTCTCAAAGATGGATGTTTTATAAAGTTTCTAAAATAAGAAACTTTCTATTTTTTCAATCTCCATCCTTCATCAGCTAAATCTAAGATTCAATACCATCTCATCATCAATCCAAAACTTGGCTAAAAGCTCATTTACACCATCTCTAGGGTCAGCTATGTCTAAACGATGGATGTTATATAAACTTTCTATTTTTTCAATCTACATCCTTTATCAACAAAATCCAAGATCCAATACCATAACATCCCCATCTCAAAACTTGACTGAAAGGTCCTTAACACCATCTCTAGGATTTCCTATGTCTAAAAGATGGATATTTTATAAAGTTTTTAAAACAAAAAATTTTTAACTTTTTCAATCTCCATCTTCCATCAACTAAATCTAAGATTTATCATCCCAAAACTTGGCTAAAAGCTCTTTGGCACCATCTCCAGGGTCTCTTATCTCTCAAAGATGGATGTTTTAGAGTTTCTAAAATAAGAAACTTTCTATTTTTTATTTGAATATCCTCTATCAACTAAATCTAAGATTCAATACCATCTCATCGTCTTCTACAAACTTGGCTAAAAGCTTCTTTACACCACATCTAGGGTTTTCTATGTCTAACAGATGGGTGTTTTACAAAGTTTCTAAAATAAGAAACTTTGTAATTTTTCAATCTCCATCCTTCATCAACTAAATCTATGATTCAATACCACCTAATCTTAATCTCAACACTTAGCTAAAACCACTTCGACAACATATCTAGGGTTTACAAAAAGTAAAAGATTGATATTTATAAAGTTTCTAAAATAAAAACTTTTTATTTCTTCAATCTCTATCCTTCAACAACTAAATCTAAGATTCAATACCCTCTCATCCTAATCTTAAAACTTGGCAAAAGACTCTTTCACACCATCTCTAGGGTTTCTTATGTCCAAAAGATGGATGTTTTATAAAGTTTCTAAAATAAGAAGCTTTCTATTTTTCAATCTCCATCCTTCATCAGCTAAATCTAAGATTCAATACCATCGGATTCTCAACCGAAAACGTTGCTAGAAGTTGGTTGACATCATCTCTAAGGTTTCAACACCATAAAAGTCCTTCTTAAACTAAATCTAAGTTTCAATACCATCTCATCCTCACCTCAAAACATGGCTAAAAGCTCCTTCACCCCATCTCTACGGTCTCCTATGGCTAAAAATTAATGTTTTGAAAAGTTTCTAAAATAAGAAACTTTCTATTTTTTCAATCTTCTTGCTTTATCAACTAAATCTAAGATTCAATTCCATCTCGTCCTGATCTCAAAACTTGGCAAAATGCTTATTAACACTATCTCGAGGATTTCCCACGTCTAAAAGATGGATGTTTTATAAAGTTTCTAAAATAATAAACTTTTTATTTCTTCAATCTCCATCCTTCATCAACTTAAATCTAAGATTCAATACCATCTAATCCTCAACTCAAAATGTTGCTAAAAGCTCTTTGACACCATCTCTAGGGTTTACTAAGTATAAAAGTTTGATGTTTTATAAAGTTTCTAAAATAGCAAACTTTTTTTTCTTTCAATCTCCATCATTCAGCAACTAAATCTAAGATTCAGTACCCTCTCATTCTCATCTCAAAACTTTCCTAAAAGCTCCTTGACACCACCATCTCTCGAGTTTCCAATGTCTCAAAGATGGATGTTTTTTAAAGTTTCTAAAATAAGAAACTTTCTATTTTTTCAATCTCCATCCTTCATCAGCTAAATCTAAGATTCAATACCATGTCATCATCAATCCAAAACTTGGCTAAAAGCTCATTGACACCATCTCTAGGGTCAGCTATGTCTAAACAATGGATGTTATATAAACTTTCTATTTTTTCAATCTCAACAAAATCCAAGATCCATACCATCACATCCTCATTTCAAAACTTGACGGAAAGCTCCTTAAGACCTTCTCTAGGATTTTCTATGTCTAAAAGATGGATATTTTATAAAGTTTCTAAAACAAGAAACATTCTACTTTTTCAATCTCCATCTTCGATCAACTAAATCTAAGATTTAAAACCATCTCATCATCATCCCAAAACTTGGCTAAAAGCTCTTTGACACCAACTCCTGGGTCTCTTATGTCTAAAAGATGGATGTTTTAGAGTTTGTAAAATAAGAAACTTTCTATTTTTTAATTCAATATCCTCTATCAACTAAATCTAAGATTCAATACCATCTCATCCTCTTATACAAACTTGGCTAAAAGCTTCTTTACACCACATCTACGGTTTTCTATGTCTAAAAGATGGATGTTTTATAAAGTTTCGAAAATAAGAAACTTTGTAAATTTTCAATCTCCATCTTTCATCAACTAAATCTATGATTCAATAACACCTAATCCTCATCTCAAAACTTAGCTAAAAGCACGTCAACACCATATCTAGGGTTTACAAAAAGTAAAAGACTGATATTTATAAAGTTTCTAAAATAAGAAACTTTTTATTTCTTCAATCTCTATCCTTCAGCAACTAAATCTAAGATTCAATGCCCTCTCATCCTAATCTTTAAACTTGGCAAAAAACTCCTTTACACCATCTCTAGGGTTTCTTTTGTCCAAAAGATGGATGTTTTAAAAAGTTTCTAAAATAAGAAGCTTTCTATTTTTTCAATCTCCATCCTTAATCAGCTAAATCTAAGATTCAATACCCTCTGATTCTCAACCCAAAACGTGGCTAGAAGTTGGTTGACATCATCTCTAGGGTTTCAATACTATAAAAGGTGGTCCTTCATCAACTAAATCTAAGTTTCAATACCATCTCATCCTCACCTCAAAACATGGCTAAAAGCTCCTTCACCCCATCTCTAGGGTCTCCGATGGCTAAAAAATGATGTTTTGAAAAGTTTCTAAAATAAGAAACTTTCGATTTTTTCAATCTTCTTACTTTATCAACTAAATCTAAGATTCAAAACTCGGGAGGGTGTGGCTCTTTGGCGTAAAGTCATGGGTATTGTCCCCAGTGACGAGCGTTCGAATCCCCCCTTGTTCAACCGATGCGCGTGGTCTACCGAGTGCCTGCGTGCATCCCTAGGGACTAGTCCCGCCCCACGAAGTAGGGTGGGGATACCCTATGGCATCAAAAAAAAAATCTAAGATTCAATATCATCTCGTCCGGATCTCAAAACTTGGGAAAAAGCTTATTAACACTATCTCCAGGATTTCCCACGTCTAAAAGATGGATGTTTTCTAAAGTTTCTAAAATAATAAAATTTTTATTTCTTCAATCTCCATCCTTCATTAACTAAATCTAAAATTCAATATAATCTAATCCACATCTCAAAATGTTGCTAAAAGCTCTTTGACACCATATCTATGGTTTACTAAGTATAAAAGTTTGATGTTTTATAAAGTTTCTAAAATAGGTAACTTTTTTTTCTTTCAATCTCTATCATTCAGCAACTAAATCTAAGATTCAGTACCCTCTAATTCTCATCTCAAAACTTTACTAAAACCTCTTTGACACCATCTCTCGAGTTTCGAATGTCTCAAAGATGGATGTTTTATAAAGTTTCAAAATAAGAAACTTTGTATTTTTTCAATCTCCATCCTTCATCAGCTAAATCTAAGATTCAATACCATCTCCTCATCAATCCAAAACTTGGCTAAAAGCTCATTAACACCATCTCTAGGGTCAGCTATGTCTAAACGATGGATGTTATATAAACTTTCTATTTTTTTAATCTCTATCCTTTATCAACAAAATCCAAGATCCAATACCATCACATCCTCATCTCAAACTTGACTGAAAGCTCCTTAACACCATCTCTAGGATTTCCTATGTCTAAAAGATGGATATTTTATAAAGTGTCTAAAACAAGAAACTATCTACTTTTTCAATCTCCATCTTCCATCAACTAAATCTAAGATTTAAAACCATCTCTTCATCATCCCAAAATTTGGCTAATAGCGCTTTGACACCATCTCCAGGGTCTCTTATGTCTAAAAGATGGATGTTTTAGAGTTTCTAAAATAAGAAACTTTCTATTTTTTAATTCAATATCCTCTATCAACTAAATCTAAGATTCAATACCATCTCATCCTCTTCTACAAACTTGGCTAAAAGCTTCTTTACACCACATCTAGGGTTTTCTATGTCTAACAGATGGATGTTTTACAAAGTTTCTAAAATAAGAAACTTTGTAATTTTTCAATCTCCATCCTTCATCAACTAAATCTATGATTCAATACCACCTAATCTTCATCTCAAAACTTAGCTAAAAGCACTTCGACACCATATCTAGGGTTTACAAAAAGTAAAAGATTTATAGTTATAAAGTTTCTAAAATAAAAACTTTTTATTTCTTCAATCTCTATCCTTCAACAACTAAATCTAAGATTCAATACCCTCTCATCCTAATCTTAAAACTTGGCAAAAAACTCCTTGACACCATCTCTAGGGTTTCTTATGTCCAAAAGATGGATGTTTTATAAAGTTTCTAAAATAAGAGGCTTTCTATTTTTCAATCTCTATCGTTCATCAGCTAAATCTAAGATTCAATACCCTCGGATTCTCAACCTAAAACGTGGCCAGAAGTTGGTTGACATCATCTCTAAGGTTTCAATACCATAAAAGTCCTTCCTAAACTAAATCTAAGTTTGAATACCATCTCATCCTCACCTCAAAACATGGCAAAAAGCTCCTTCACCCCATCACTACGGTCTCCTATGGCTAAAAAATTTTGTTTTGAAAAGTTTCTAAAATAAGAAACTTTCTATTTTTTCAATCTTCTTGCTTTATCAACTAAATCTAAGATTCAATACCATCTCGTCCTGATCTCAAAACTTGGCAAAATGCTTATTAACACTATCTCGACGATTTCTCACGTCTAAAAGATGGATGTTTAATAAAGTTTCTAAAATAATAAACTTTCTATTTCTTCAATCTCCATCCTTCATCAACTAAAATCTTAGATTCATACCATCTAATCCTCATCTCAAAATGTTGCTAAAAGCTCTTCGACACCATCTCTAGGGTTTACTAAGTATAAATGTTTGATGTTTTATAAAGTTTCTAAAATAGCAATCTTTTTTTTCTTTCAATCTCCATCATTCAGCAACTAAATCTAAGATTCAGTACCCTCTCATTCTCATCTCAAAACTTTACTAAAAGCTCCTTCACACCATCTCTCGAGTTTCCAATGTCTCAAAGATGGATGTTTTTTAAAGTTTCTAAAATAAGAAACTTTCTATTTTTTCAATCTCCATCCTTCATCAGCTAAATCTAAGATTCAATACCATGTCATCATCAATCCAAAACTTGGCTAAAAGCTCATTGACACAATCTCTAGGGTCAGCTATGTCTAAACAATGGATGTTATATAAACTTTCTATTTTTTCAATCTCAACAAAATCCAAGATCCAATACCATCACATCCTCATTTCAAAACTTGACGGAAAGCTCCTTAAGACCATCTCTAGGATTTTGTATGTCTAAAAGATGGATATTTTATAAAGTTTCTAAAACAAGAAACTTTCTACTTTTTCAATCTCCATCTTCGATCAACTAAATCTAAGATTTAAAACCATCTCATCATCATCCCAAAACTTGGCTAAAAGCTCTTTGACACCAACTCCTGGGTCTCTTATGTCTAAAAGATGGATGTTTTAGAGTTTGTAAAATAAGAAACTTTCTATTTTTTAATTCAATATCTTCTATCAACTAAATCTAAGATTCAATACCATCTCATCCTCTTCTACAAACTTGGCTAAAAGCTTCTTTATACCACATCTACGGTTTTCTATGTCTAAAAGATAGATGTTTTATAAAGTTTCAAAAATAAGAAACTTTGTAATTTTTCAATCTCCATCTTTCATCAACTAAATCTATGATTCAATAACACCTAATCCTCATCTCAAAACTTAGCTAAAAGCACGTCAACACCATATCTAGGGTTTACAAAAAGTAAAAGACTGATATTTATAAAGTTTCTAAAATAAGAAACTTTTTATTTCTTCAATCTCTATCCTTCAGCAACTAAATCTAAGATTCAATGCCCTCTCATCCTAATCTTTAAACTTGGCAAAAAACTCCTTGACACCATCTCTAGGGTTTCTTTTGTCCAAAAGATGGATGTTTTAAAAAGTTTCTAAAATAAGAAGCTTTCTATTTTTTCAATCTCCATCCTTAATCAGCTAAATCTAAGATTCAATACCCTCTGATTCTCAACCCAAAACGTGGCTAGAAGTTGGTTGACATCATCTCTAGGGTTTCAATACTATAAAAGGTGGTCCTTCGTCAACTAAATCTAAGTTTCAATACCATCTCATCCTCACCTCAAAATATGGCTAAAAGCTCCTTCCCCCCCATCTCTAGGGTCTCCGATGGCTAAAAAATGATGTTTTGAAAAGTTTCTAAAATAAGAAACTTTCTATTTTTTCAATCTTCTTACTTTATCAACTAAATCTAAGATTCAAAACTCGGGAGGGTGTGGCTCTTTGGCGTAAAGTCATGGGTATTGTCCCCAGTGACGAGCGTTCGAATCCCCCCTTGTTCAACCGATGCGCGTGGTCTACCGGGTGCCTGCGTGCATCCCTAGGGACTAGTCCCGCCCCACGAAGTAGGGTGGGGATACCCTATGGCATCAAAAAAAATCTAAGATTCAATATCATCTCGTCCTGATCTCAAAACTTGAGAAAAAGCTTATTAACACTATCTCGAGGATTTCCCACGTCTAAAAGATGGATGTTTTCTAAAGTTTCTAAAATAATAAATTTTTTATTTCTTCAATCTCCATCCTTCATCAACTAAATCTAAAATTCAATACCATCTAATCCACATCTCAAAATGTTGCTAAAAGCTTTTTGACACCATATCTAGGGTTTACTAAGTATAAAAGTTTGTTGTTTTATAAAGTTTCTAAAATAGGTAATTTTTTTTTCTTTCAATCTCTATCATTCAGCAACTAAATCTAAGATTCAGTACCCTCTAATTCTCATCTCAAAACTTTACTAAAACCACTTTGACACCATCTCTCGAGTTTCGAATGTCTCAAAGATGGATATTTTATAAAGTTTCTAAAATAAGAAACTTTGTATTTTTTCAATCTCCATCCTTCATCAGCTAAATCTAAGATTCAATACCATCTCCTCATCAATCCAAAACTTGGCTAAAAGCTCATTAACACCATCTCTAGGGTCAGCTATGTCTAAACGATGGATGTTATATAAACTTTCTATTTTTTCAATCTCCATCCTTTATCAACAAAATCCAAGATCCAATACCATCACATCCTCATCTCAAAACTTGACTGAAAGCTCCTTAACACCATCTCTAGGATTTCTTATGTCTAAAAGATGGATATTTTATAAAGTTTCTAAAACAAGAAACTTTCAACTTTTTCAATCTCCATCTTCCATCAACTAAAACTAAGATTTAAAACCATCTCATCATCATCACAGAAGCTCTTTGACACCATCTCCAGGGTCTCTTATGTCTAAAACATGGATGTTTTAGAGTTTCTAAAATAAGAAACTTTCTATTTTTTAATTCAATATCCTCTATCAACTAAATCTAAGATCCAATACCATCTCATCCTCTTCTACAAACTTGGCTAAAAGCTTCTTTACACCACATCTAGGGTTTTCTATGTCTAAAAGCTGGATGCTTTATAAAGTTTCTAAAATAAGAAACTTTGGAATTTTTCAATCTCCATCCTTCATCAACTAAATCTATGATTCAATACCACCAAATCCTCATCTCAAAACTTAGCTAAAAGCACTTCGACACCATATCTAGGGTTTACAAAAAGTAAAAGATTGATATTTATAAAGTTTCTAAAATAAGAAACTTTTTATTTCTTCAATCTCTATCCTTCAGCAACTAAATCTAAGATTCAATACCCTCTCATCCTAATCTTAAAACTTGGCAAAAAACTCCTTCACATCATCTCTAGGGTTTATTATGTCCAAAATATGGATGTTTTATAAAGTTTCTAAAATAAGAGGCTTTCTATTTTTTCAATCTCCATCCTTCATCAGCTAAATCTAAGATTCAATACCCTCTGATTCTCAACCGAAAACGGGGCTAGAAGTTGGTTGACATCATCTCTAGGGTTTCAATACCATAAAAGGTGGTCCTTCATCAACTAAATCTAAGTTTCAATACCATCTCATCCGCACCTCAAAACATGGCTAAAAGCTCTTTGGCACCATCTCTAGGGTCTCCTATGGCTAAAAATTGATGGGTTGAAAAGTTTCTAAAATAAGAAACTTTCTATTTTTTCAATCTTCTTACTTTATCAACTAAATCTAAGATTCAATACCATCTCGTCCTGATCTCAAAACTTGGCAAAAAGCTTATTAACACTATCTCGAGGATTTCCCATGTCTAAAAGATGGATGTTTTATAAAGTTTCGAAAATAATAAACTTTCTATTTCTTCAATCTCCATCCTTCATCAACTAAATCTAAGATTCATCCTTATCAATGCAGCTAAAGCCCCTCCTCTAGCTACTCCTAGTTTGAATCCTTTGACAGCTCGCCCTCCCATTACTGGAGAAGATACCCCTGCAATGACTTTGTCCAGTTCCGGTACAGCTTCAGCTCCCCTTGGTCCCATAGCAGCTGTACCCAGCACTAGTTCTGTCCTTCCCAAGTCTGACGCATTAATTGGAGGAGTCTGCCGCAGCTCTTCTTTAGTCAAAATCCTGGAATCCCATGATCTGTCTACTCTTTGGGAACCCAATTCCCCTGCTGATTCTTCATTTAAAATTAATATCTCAAATCAATTTCCCACCCTTGGCTCCCTCTCAAAGCCTCTTGGAGAAAAAGCAGTAGATAATGAAGAAATTCATGCAGCTTTTCCCTCAGCTCCTAGAGTGTAATGCTGCAAATCCCCATGGATGCATAAAGGGCAGCCCTTGTTTAGCTTCAAAAGCTTTGAATGTCCACCGTTCTGCTTTTGAATCTTCCCCTCGTGAGCCTCCTTTGTGGAATTCTGGGGTGCTTCCTGCACCAGCCAGAGTGAATGATTCAGTGGTAAACCTTCCCATCAGTTCCCGCCCAGGCTTTTTTGGAGATAAAGTGGAAAATGCTGGAAATGCTTCTGGAAAGTCTGAAACCAGCACTAGAGCAGATACCAACTACCCCCAAATTTCCCTCAAACTTTGCTTTGAATAAGGCAACCCTCTCCTTCCCTGGTTCCATAGATTGCCCAAGAAATTCTCATCCCTCGTATGGGTCCATTGAAGCTCGCCCGGTTCGTGTTCATGTTCCTCTTCTTCCCTCAGCTCCCTGTTCCTCGATCCCCCAAGAAAATCAGATTCAGTCCAGTTTGGGCCGTTCAGGAGGTAGCAAGGATTCTTCTCTTTTGGCTCCTCTTAACCCTTGGAAAAACTCCTCACCCCTCAATCTGAGCCAACCCAAACCAAGCTTGATCATATCTCCCCAAAAGAAGATGAAAAAGAGCACATGGAGCTCCTGTTCCAGGATGAGGAAATCCAAAAATCTGAAACTAGATGGGAAAACAGTCTAGTTGGTTATTTTCTAGGAAGAAGGCCCTACATCATTTCTCTGAGAGATAGCCTTATGCATAAATGGAAACTCCATGGTGACCTTCAGATATTATCCTTAGATAATGGCTTCTTCCTTTTTAAATTTTATGACCCGGAGGATTGTTTGAGGGTCCTCGAAGGTGATTCACATTCTGTTGGAGGTAGACCCCTTATTCTTCATCGTTGGACCCTGATTCCCCTCTTGAGAAGAAGAAGCTTACTGACGTTCCAGTTTGGATCCGTCTTCCCGGTCTTCACCTCAAGTTTTGGAGTCACCATTGTCTCACTAGAATTGCTAGTATGTTGGGGAAACCTTTGTACATGGACTCCCACACTGCGGATGCCACCAAACTCAAGTATGCTCGCTTTTGCGTTCAAGTAAATGTTGATCAATCCCTTCCTGACTCCGTCAAGTTGAAGACCTCCAAGGGAGAGAACAACCAACCGATCACTTATGAATGGAAACCGTGAGCTTGCACAAATTGTAGGGACTTTAGTCACATCTCAGAAAACTGTGATCTTATCACAAGGCAGCCTCAAGCTCCGATCCGTAAAGAATGGAGGGAAATTCAAAAGCAAAGTGATGCCACACTTCCCTATCCCCATCCATCTGATTCTTCTCTTATAAAGAATATTCCCAAGGGAAGGGAGGTTCTCCATCAAATTGCCATCAACAATCCAAATAGATATGCCGCCCTTGCAGCCAAGGAACCTGATCCATCTATCGACAGCACCACCCGGCGTATTGCAATTCAAATGGAGAAATTGAAATCAGTCTCATCCCCCTCTGCTGCGGAAGATGAGGTTTGGCACCTTGTCCAAAAAAAGAGGAACAAAGCCCCTCTATCTTTCCTTTTCTCCCACATCCAGCGGCCTCCACTTCCTCAACCTCGGGAAAAGGTAGTGGTGGTTTTTTGCTGGCTTCGGGTGGTTCTAAGGGCTGCTTGAATCCCCTGGTTGTGTTTTTCTTTTGTTGTTTTTCTTTGTGGGATTTGGCTCTCTTGAGCTTTTTTGTGTTTGGGTTGCCCCCCTTCTGACTTGTTTGGGGTTGTCTCGTTGGTTTGTTTTCTGCTCTAGTTTGTTAGAGCTTGTTCTCCCCCTCGTCTCTGTGAGGGGTTGTCTTGATCTTATTGCATACCTTTTCTCTTATAAATATATCTGGTAGGGGTCCGCCTATCCCCAGCTTACCCATCCAAAAAAAAAAATCTAAGATTCAATACCATCTAATCCTCATCTCAAAATGTTTCTAAAAGCTCTTTGACACCATCTCTAGGGTTTACAAAGTATAAAAGTTTGATGTTTTATAAAGTTTCTAAAATGGAAAACTTTTTTTTTCTTTCAATCTCCATCATTCAGCAACTAAATCTAAGATTCAGTATCCTCTCATTCTCATCTCAAAACTTTGCTAAAAGCTCCTTGACACCAACTCTCGAGTTTCCAATGTCTCAAAGATGGATGTTTTATAAAGTTTCTAAAATAAGAAACTTTCTATTTTTTCAATCTCCATCCTTCATCAGCTAAAATTTAAGATTCAATACCATCTCATCATCAATCCAAAACTTGGCAAAAAGCACATAGACACCATCTCTAGGGTCAGCTATGTCTAAACGATGGATGTTTTAAAAACTTTCTATTTTTTCAATCTCCATCCTTTATCAACAAAATCCAAGACCCAATACCATCACATCCTCATCTCAAAACTTGACTGAAAGCTCCTTAACACCATCTCTAGGATTTCCTATGTCTAAAAAATGGATATTTTATAACGATTCTAAAACAAGAAACTTTCTACTTTTTCAATCTCCATCTTCCATCAACTAAATCTAAGATTTAAAATCATCTCATCATCATCCCAAAACTTGGCTAAAAGCTCTTTGACACCATCTCGAGGGTCTCTTATGTCAAAAAGATGGATGTTTTAGAGTTTCTAAAATAAGAAACTTTCTATTTTTAATTCAATATCCTCTATCAACTAAATCTAAGATTCAATACCATCTCATCCTCTTCTACAAACTTGGCTAAAAGCTTCTTTACAACACCTCTAGGGTTTTCTATGTCTAAAAGATGGATGTTTTATAAAGTTTCTAATCCTTTGTAATTTTTCAATCTCCATCCTTCATCAACTAAATCTATGATTCAATACCACCTAATCCTCATCTCAAAACTTAGCTAAAAGCACTTCGACACCATATCTAGCGTTTACAAAAAGTAAAAGATTGATATTTATAAAGTTTCTAAAATAAAAACTTTTTATTTCTTCAATCTCTATCCTTCAACAACTAAATCTAAGATTCAATACCATCTCGTCCTGATATCAAAACTTGGCAAAAAGCTTATTAACACTATCTCGAGGATTTCCCACGTCTAAAAGATGGATGTTTTATAAAGTTTCTAAAATAATAAACTTTCTATTTCTTCAATCTCCATCCTTCATCAACTAAATCTAAGATTCAATACCATCTAATCCTCATCTCAAAATGTTGTTAAAAGCTCTTTGACTCCTTCTCTAAGGTTTACTAAGTATAAAAGTTTTATGTTTTTATAAAGTTTCTAAAATAGGAAACTTTTTTTTCTTTCAATCTCCATCATTCAGCAACGAAATCTAAGATTCAGTACCCTCCCATTCTAATCTCGAAACTTTGCCAAAAGCTCCTTGCCACCATCTCTCGAGTTTCCAATGTCTCAGAGATGGATGTTTTATAAAGTTTCTAAAATAAGAAACTTTATATTTTATCAATCTCGATCCTTCATCAGCTAAATCTAATATTCAATTCCATCTCATCATCAATCCAAAACTTGGCTAAAAGCTCATTGACACCATCTCTAAGGTCAGCTTTGTCTAAACAATGGATGTTATATAAACTTTCTATTTTTTCAATCTACATCATTTATCAACAAAATCCAGGATCCAATACAATCACATCCTCCCAAGGATTTCATATGTCTAAAAGATGGATATTTTATAAAGTTTCTAAAACAAGAAACTTTCTACTTTTTCAATCTTCATCTTCCATCAACTAAATCTAAGATTTAAAACCATCTCATCATCATCCCAAAACTTGGCTAAAAGCTCTTTGACACCATCTCCAGGGTCTCTTATGTCTAAAACATGAATGTTTTAGAGTTTCTAAAATAAGAAACTTTCTATTTTTTAATTCAATATCCTCTATCAACTAAATCTAAGATTCAATACCATTTCATCTTCTTCTACAAACTTGGCTAAAAGCTTCTTTACACAACATCTAGGGTTTTCTATGTCTAAAAGATGGATGTTTTATAAAGTTTCTAAAATAAGAAACTTTGTAATTTTTCAATCTCCATCCTTCATCAACTAAATCTATGATTCAATACCACCTAATCCTCATCTCAAAACTTAGCTAAAAGCACTTCGACACCATATCTATGGTTTACAAAAAGTAAAAGATTAATATTTATAAAGTTTCTAAAATAAAAACTTTTTATTTCTTCAATCTCTATCCTTCAGCAACTAAATCTAAAATTCAATACCCTCTCATCCTAATCTTAAAACTTGACAAAAAACTCCTTGACACCACCATCTCTAGGGTTTCTTATGTCCAAAAGATGGATGTTTTATCAAGTTTCTAAAAATAAGAAGCTTTCTATTTTTTCAATCTCCATCTTTCATCAGCTAAATCTAACATTCAATACCTTCTGAATTTCAACCCAAAACATGGCAAGAAGTTGGTTGACATCATCTCTAGAATTTCAATACTATAAAAGATGTTCCTTCATCAACTAAATCTAAGTTTCAATACCATCTGATCCTCACCTCAAAACATGGCTAAAAGCTCCTTGACCCCATCTCTAGGTTCTCCTATGGCTAAAAATTGAAGTTATGAAAAGTTTCTAAAATAAGAAACTTTCTATTTTTTCAATCTTCTTACTTTATCAACTAAATCTAAGATTCAATACCATCTCGTCCTAATCTCAAAACTTGGCAAAAAGCTTATTAACACTATCTCGAGGATTTCCCACGTCTAAAAGATAGATGTTTTATAAAGTTTCTAAAATAATAAACTTTTTATTTCTTCAATCTCCATCCTTCATCAACTAAATCTAAGTTTCAATATCATCTAATCCTCATCTCAAAATGTTGCTAAATGCTCCTTGACACCATTTCTAGGGTGTACTAAGATTCAGTACCCTCTCATTCTCATCTCAAAACTTTGCTAAAAGCTCCTTGACACCATCTCTCGAGTTTCCAATGTCTCAAAGACGGATGTTTTATAAAGTTTCTAAAATAAGAAACTTTCTATTTTTTCAATCTCCATCCCTCATTAGCTAAATCTAAGATTTATTACCATCTCATCATCAATCCAAAACTTGGTTAAAAGCTCATTGACACCATCTCTAGGGTCAGCTATGTCTAAACGATGGATGTTATATAAACTTTCTATTTTTTCAATCTCCATCCTTTGTCAACAAAATCCAAGATCCAATACCATCACATCCTCATCTCAAAACTTGACTGAAAGCTCCTTTAACACCATCTCTAGGATTTCCTATGTCTAAACGATGGATATTTTATAAAGTTTCTAAAACAAGAAACTTTCACTTTTTCAATCTCCATCTTCCATCAACTAAATCTAAGATTTAAAACCATCACATCATCATCCCAAAACTTGGCTAAAAGCTCTTTGACACCATCTCCAGGGTCTCTTATGTCTAAAAGATGGATGTTTTATAGTTTCTAAAATAAGAAACTTTCTATTTTTTAACTCAATATCCTCTATCAACTAAATCTAAGATTCAATACCATCTCATCATCTTCTACAAACTTGGCTAGAAGCTTCTTTACACCACATCTAGGATTTTCTATGTCTAAAAGATTGATGTTTTATAAAGTTTCTAAAATCTCCATCTATCATCAACTAAATCTATGATTCAATACCACCTAATCATCATCTCAAAACAAAGCTAAAAGCACTTCGACACCATATCTAGGGTTTACTAAAATAAGAAACTTTTTTTTTCTTCAATCTCTATCCTTCAACAACTAAATCTAAGATTCAATACCCTCTCATCCTAATATTAAAACTTGGCAAAAAACTCCTTTACACCATCTCTAGGGTTTTTTATGTCCAAAAGAATTATGTTTTATAAAGTTTCCAAAATAAGAAGCTTTCTATTTTTTCAATCTCCATCCTTCAGCAGCTAAATCTAAGATTCAATACCCTCCGATTCTCAACCCAAAACGTGGCTAGAAGTTGGTTGACATCATCTCTAGGGTTTCAATACTATAAAAGATGTTTTTTCATCAACTAAATCTAAGTTTCAATACCATCTCATCCTCACGTCAAAACATGGCTAAAAGCTCCTTGACCCCATCTCTAGGGACTCCTATGGCTAAAAATTGATGTTATGAAAAGTTTCTAAAATAAGAAACTTTCTATTTTTGCAATCTTCTTCCTTTATCAACTAAATCTAAGATTCAATACCATCTCGTCCTAATCTCAAAACTTGGCAAAAAGCTTATTAACACTATCTCGAGGATTTCCCACGTCTAAAAGATGGATGTTTTATAAAGTTTCTAAAATAATAAAGTTTCTATTTCTTTAATCTCCATCCTTCATCAACTAAATCTAAGATTCAATACCATCAAATCCTCATCTCAAAATGTTGCTAAAAGCTCTTTGACACCATCTCTAGGGTTTACTAAGTATAAAAGTTTGATGTTTTATAAAGTTTCTAAAATAGGAAACTTTTTTTTCTTTCAATCTCCATCATTCAGCAACTAAATCTAAGATTCAGTACCCGCGCATTCTCATCTCAAAACTTTGCTAAAAGCTCCTTAACACCATCTCTCCAGTTTCTAATGTCTCAAAGATGGATGTCTTATAAAGTTTCTAAGATAAGAAACTTTTTATTTTTTCAATCTCCATCCTTCATCAACTAAATCTAAGATTCAATACCATCTCATCATCAATCCAAAACTTAGTTAAAAGCTCATTGACACCATCTCTAGGGTCAGCTATGTCTAAACCATGGATGTTATTTAAACTTTCTATTTTTTCAATCTCCATCCTTTATCAACAAACTCCAAGATCCAATACCATCACATCCTCATTTGAAAACTTGACTGAAAGCTCCTTTACACCATCTGTAGGATTTCCTATGTCTAAAAGATGGATATTTTATAAAGTGTCTAAAACAAGAAACTATCTACTTTTTCAATCTCCATCTTCCATCAACTAAATCTAAGATTTAAAACCATCTCTTCATCATCCCAAAACTTGGCTAAAAGCTCTTTGACACCATCTCTATGGTCTCTTATGTCTACAAGATGGATGTTTTAGAGTTTCTAAAATAAGAAACTTTCTATTTTTTAATTCAATATCCTCTATCAACTAAATCTAAGATTCAATACCATCTCATCCTCTTCTACAAACTTGGCTAAAAGCTTCTTTACACCACATCTAGGATTTTCTATGTCTAACAGATGGATGTTTTACAAAGTTTCTAAAATAAGAAACTTTGTAATTTTTCAATCTCCATCCTTCATCAACTAAATCTATGATTCAATACCACCTAATCCTCATCTCAAAACTTAGCTAAAAGCACTTCGACACAATATCTAGGGTTTACAAAAAGTAAAAGATTGATATTTATAAAGTTTCTAAAATAAGAAACTTTTTATTTCTTCAATCTCTGTCCTTCAGCAACTAAATCTAAGATTCAATGCCCTATCATCCTAATCTTAAAACTTGGCAAAACACTCCTTGACACCATCTCTAGGGTTTCTTTTGTCCCAAAGATTGATGTTTTATAAAGTTTTTAAAATAAGAAGCTTTTTATTTTTTCAATCGCCATCCTTCATCAGCTAAATCTAAGATTCAATACCCTCTGATTCTCAACCTAAAACGTGGCTAGAAGTTGGTTGAAATCATCTCTAAGGTTTCAATACCATAAAATGTGGTCCTTCATCAACTAAATCTAAGTTTCAATACCATCTCCTCCTCACCTCAAAACATGGCTAAAAGCTCCTTGACCCCATCTCTAGGGTCAGCTATGTCTAAATAATGGATGTTATATAAACTTTCTATTTTTTCAATCCCCATCCTTTATCAACAAAATCCAACATCCAATACCATCACATCCTCATCTCAAAACTTGACGAAAAGCTCCTTAAGACCATCTCTAGGATTTTCTATGTCTAAAAGATGGATATTTTATAAAGTTTCTAAAACAAGAAACTTTCAACTTTTTCAATCTCCATCTTCCATCAACTAAATCTATGATTTAAAACCACCTCATCATCATCCCAAAACTTGGCTAAAAGCTCTTTGACACCAACGCTAGGGTCTCTAATGTCTAAAAGATGGATGTTTTAGAGTTTCTAAAATAAGAAACTTTCTATTTTTTAATTCAATATCCTCTATCATTTAAATCTAAGATTCAATACCATCTCATCCTCTTCTACAAACTTGGCTAAAAGCTTCTTCACACCACATCTAGGGTTTTCTATGTCTAAAAGATGGATGTTTTATAAAGTTTCTAAAATAAGAAACTTTGTAATTTTTCAATCTCCATCATTCATCAACTAAATCTATGATTCAATACCACCTAATCCTCATCTCAAAACTTAGCTAAAAGTACTTCGACACCATATCTAGGGTTTACAAAAAGTAAAAGATTGATATTTATAAAGTTTCTAAAATAAGAAACTTTTTATTTCTTCAAAGTCTATCCTTCAGCAACAAAATCTAAGATTCAATGCCCTTTCATCCTAATCTTAAAACTTGGAAAAAAAATCGGTGACACAGTCTCTAGGGTTTCTTTTGTCCAAAAGATTGATGTTTTATAAAGTTTCTAAAATAAGAAGCTCTCTATTTTTTCAATCGCCATCCTTTATCAGCTAAATCTAAGATTCAATACCCTCTGATTCTCAACCCAAAACGTGGCTAGAAGTTGGTTGACATCATCTCTAGGGTTTCAATTCCATAAAAGGTGGTCCTTCATCAACTAAATCTAAGTTTCAATACCATCTCATCCTCACCTCAAAACATGGCTAAAAGCTCTTTAACCCCATCTCTAGGGTCTCCTATGGCTAAAAATTGAGTTTCTAAGATAAGAAACTTTCTATTTTTTGAATCTTCTTGGTTTATCAACTAAATCTAAGATTCAATACCATCTCGTCCTGATATCAAAAGTTGGCAAAGAGCTTATTTACACTATCTCGAGGATTTCCCACGTCTAAAAGATGGATGTTTTATAAAGTTTCTAAAACAATAAACTTTCTATTTTTTCAATCACCATCCATCATCAGCTAAATCTAAGATTCAATACCATCTCATCATCAATCCAAAACTTAGCTAAAAGCTCATTGACACCATCTCTAGGGTCAGCTATGTCTAAACGATGGATGTTATATAAACTTTCTATTTTTTCAATCTCCATCCTTTATCAACAAAATCCAAGATCCAATACCATCACATCCTCATCTCAAAACTTGACTGAAAGCTCCTTAACACAATCTCTAGGATTTCCTATGTATAAAAGATGGATATTTTATAAAGTTTTTAAAACAAGAAACTTTCTACTTTTTCAATCTCCATCTTCCATCAACTAAATCTAAGATTTAAAACCATCTCATCATCTTCCCAAAACTTAGCTAAAAGCTCTTTGACACCATCTCTAGGGTCTCTTATGTCTAAAAGATGTATGTTTTAGAGTTTCTAAAATAAGAAACTTTCTATTTTTTAATTCAATATCCTCTATCAACTAAATCTAAGATTCAATACCATCTCATCCTCTTCTACAAACTTGGCTAAAAGCTTCTTTACACCACATCGAGGGTTTTTTGTGTCTAAAAGATTGATGTTTTATAAAGTTTCTAAAATAAGAAACTTTGTAATTTTTCAATCTCCATCCTTCATCAACTAAATCTATGATTCAATACCAACTAATCCTCATCTCAAACCTTAGCTAAAAGCACTTCGACACCATATCTAGGGTTTACAAAAAGTAAAAGATTGATATTTATAAAGTTTCTAAAATAAGAAACATTTTATTTCTTCAATCTCTATCCTTCAGCACCTAAATCTAAGATTCAATACCCTCTCATCCTAATCTTAAAACTTGGCAAAAAACTCCTTGACACCATCTCTAGGGTTTCTTATGTCCAAAAGATGGATGTTTTATAAAGTTTCTAAAATAAGAAGCTTTCTATTTTTTCAATCTCCATCCTTCATCAGCTAAATCTAAGATTCAATACCCTCTGATTCTCAACCCAAAACGTGGCTAGAAGTTGGTTGACATCATCTCTAGGGTTTCAAAGACATAAGAGACCCTGGAGTTGGTGTCAAAGAGCTTTTAGCTAAGTTTTGGGATGATGATGAGATGGTTTTAAATCTTAGATTTAGTTGATCGAAGATTGAGATTGAAAAAGTAGAAAGTTTCTTGTTTTAGAAACTTTATAAAATATCCATCTTTTAGACATAGAAAATCCTAGAGATGGTCTTAAGGAGCTTTCCGTCAAGTTTTGAAATGAGGATGTGATGGTATTGGATCTTGGATTTTGTTGATAAAGGATGGAGATTGAAAAAATAGAAAGTTTATATAACATCCATTGTTTAGACATAGCTGACCCTAGAGATGGTGTCAATGAGCTTTTAGCCAAGTTTTGGATTGATGATGACATGGTATTGAATCTTAGATTTAGCTGATGAAGGATGGAGATTGAAAAAATAGAAAGTTTCTTATTTTAGAAACTTTAAAAAACATCCATCTTTGAGACATTAGAAACTCGAGAGATGGTGTCAAGGAGCTTTTAGGAAAGTTTTGAGATGAGAATGAGAGGGTACTGAATCTTAGATTTAGTTGCTGAATGATGGAGATTGAAAGAAAAAAAAAGTTTGCTATTTTAGAAACTTTATAAAACATCAAACTTTTATACTTAGTAAACCCTAGAGATGGTGTCAAAGAGCTTTTAGCAACATTTTGGGATGAGGATTAGATGGTATTGAATCTTAGATTTTAGTTGATGAAGGATGGAGATTGAAGAAATATAAAGTTTATTATTTTAGAAACTTTATAAAACATCCATCTTTTAGACGTGGGAAATCCTCGAGATAGTGTTAATAAGCATTTTGCCAAGTTTTGAAATCAGGACGAGATGGTATAGAATCTTAGATTTAGTTGATAAAGCAAGAAGATTGAAAAAATAGAAAGTTTCTTATTTTAGAAACTTTTCAAAACATTAATTTTTAGCCATAGGAGACCGTAGAGATGGGGTGAAGGAGTTTTTAGCCTTGGTTTGAGGTAAGGATGAGATGGTATTGAAACTTAGACTTAGTTGATGAAGGACCACCTTTTATAGTATTGAAACCCTAGAGATGATGTCAACCAACTTCTAGCCACGTTTTGGGTTGTGAATCAGAGGGTATTGAATCTTAGATTTAGCTGACGAAGGATGGAGATTGAAAAATAGAAAGCTTCTTATTTTAGAAACTTTATAAAACATCCATCTTTTGGACATAAGAAACCCTAGAGATGGTGTCAAGGAGTTTTTTGCCAAGTTTTAAGATTAGGATGAGAGGGTATTGAATCTTAGATTTAGTTGTTGAAGGATAGAGATTGAAGAAATAAAAAGTTTTTATTTTAGAAACTGTATAAATATCAATCTTTTACTTTTTGTAAACCCTAGATATGGTGTCGAAGTGCTTTTAGCTAAGTTTTGAGATGAAGATTAGGTGGTATTGAATCATAGATTTAGTTGATGAAGGATGGAGATTGAAAAATTACAAAGTTTCTTATTTTAGAAACTTTATAAAGTATCCAGCTTTTCGACATAGAAAACCCTAGATGTGGTGTAAAGAAGCTTTTAGCCAAGTCTGTAGAAGAGGATGAGATGGTATTGAATCTTAGATTTAGTTGATAGAGGATATTGAATTAAAAAATAGAAAGTTTCTTATTTTAGAAACTCTAAAACATCTATCTTTTAGACATAAGAGACCCTGGAGATGGTGTGAAAGAGCTTTTAGGAAAGTTTTGGGATGATGATGAGATGGTTTTAAATCGTAGTTTTAGTTGATGGAAGATGGAGATTGAAAAAGTAGAAAGTTTCTTGTTTTAGAAACTTTATAAAATATCCATCTTTTAGACATAGGAAATCCTAGAGATGGTGTTAATGAGCTTTCAGTCAAGTTTTGAGATGAGGATGTGATGGTATTGGATCTTGGATTTTTTTGATAAAGGATGGAGATTGAAAAAATAGAAAGTTTATATAACATCCATCGTTTAGACATAGCTCTGACCCTAGAGATGGTGTTAATGAGCTTTTAGCCAAGTTTTGGAATGATGAGGAGATGGTATTGAATCTTAGATTTAGCTGATGAAGGATGGAGATTGAAAAAATACAAAGTTTCTTATTTTAGAAACTTTATAAAACATCCATCTTTGAGACATTGGAAACTCGAGAGATGGTGTCAAAGAGGTTTTAGAAAATTTTAAGATGAGAATTAGAGGGTACTGAATCTTAGATTTAGTTGCTGAATGATAGAGATTGAAAGAAAAAAAAGTTACCTATTTTAGAAACTTTATAAAACATCAAACTTTTATACTTAGTAAACCCTAGATATGGTGTCAAAGAGCTTTTAGCAACATTTTGAGATGAGGATTAGATGGTATTGAATTTTAGATTTAGTTGATGAAGGATGGAGATTGAAGAAATAAAAAGTTTATTATTTTAGAAACTTTAGAAAACATCCATCTTTTAGACGTGAGAAATCCTCGAGATAGTGTTAATAAGCTTTTTCCCAAGTTTTGAGATCAGGACGAGATGATATTGAATCTTAGATTTTTTTTTTTGATGCCATAGGATATCCCCACCCTACTTCGTGGGGCGGGACTAGTCCCTAGGGATGCACGCAGGCACCCGGTAGACCACGCGCATCGGTTGAACAAGGGGGATTCGAACGCTCGTCACTGGGGACAATACCCATGACTTTACGCCAAAGAGCCACACCCTCCCGAGTTTTGAATCTTAGATTTAGTTGATAAAGTAAGAAAATTGAAAAAATAGAAAGTTTCTTATTTTAGAAACTTTTCAAAACATCATTTTTTAGCAATCGGAGACCCTAGAGATGGGGTCCAAGGAGCTTTTAGCCATGTTTTGAGGTGAGGATGAGATAGTATTGAAACTTAGATTTAGTTGATGAAGGACCACCTTTTATAGTATTGAAACCCTAGAGATGATGTCAACCAACTTCTAGCCACGTTTTGGGATGAGAATCAGAGGGTATTGAATCTTAGATTTAGCTGATTAAGGATGGAGTTGAAAAAATAGAAAGCTTCTTATTTTAGAAACTTTTTAAAACATTCATCTTTTGGACAAAAGACACCCTAGAGATGGTGTAAAGGAGTTTTTTGCCAAGTTTAAAGATTAGGATGAGAGGGCATTGAATCTTAGATTTAGTTGCTGAAGGATAGAGATTGAAGAAATAAAAAGTTTCTTATTTTAGAAACTTTATAAATATCAATCTTTTACTTTTTGTAAACCCTAGATATGGTGTCAAAGAGCTTTTAGCCAAGTTTTGGGATGATGATGAGATGGTTTTAAATCATAGATTTAGTTGATCAAAGATGGAGATTGAAAAAGTAGAAAGTTTCTTGTTTTAGAAACATTATAAAATATCCATCTTTTAGACATAGAAAATCCTAGAGATGGTCTTAAGGAGCTTTCCGTCAAGTTTTGAAATGAGGATGTGATGGTATTGTATCTTGGATTTTGTTGATAAAGGATGGAGATTGAAAAAATAGAAAGTTTATATAACATCCATTGTTTAGACATAGCTGACCCTAGAGATGGTGTCAATGAGCTTTTAGCCAAGTTTTGGATTGATGATGACATGGTATTGAATCTTAGATTTAGCTGATGAAGGATGGAGATTGAAAAAATAGAAAGTTTCTTATTTTATAAACTTTAAAAAACATCCATCTTTGAGACATTGGAAACTCGAGAGATGGTGTCAAGGAGCTTTAAGGAAAGTTTTGAGATGAGAATGAGAGGGTACTGAATCTTAGATTTAGTTGCTGAATGATGGAGATTGAAAGAAAAAAAAAGTTTGCTATTTTAGAAACTTTATAAAACATCAAACTTTTATACTTAGTAAACCCTAGAGATGGTGTCAAAGAGCTTTTAGCAACATTTTGAGATCAGGATTAGATGGTATTGAATCTTAGATTTTAGTTGATGAAGGATGGAGATTGAAGAAATATAAAGTTTATTATTTTAGAAACTTTATAAAACATCCATCTTTTAGACGTGGGAAATCCTCGAGATAGTGGTAATAAGCATTTTGCCAAGTTTTGAGATCAGGACGAGATGGTATTGAATCTTAGATTTAGTTGATAAAGCAAGAAGATTGAAAAAATAGAAAGTTTCTTATTTTAGAAACTTTTCAAAACATTAATTTTTAGCCATAGGAGACCCTAGAGATGGGGTGAAGGAGCTTTTAGCCTTGTTTTGAGGTGAGGATGAGATGGTATTGAAACTTAGATTTAGTTTAAGAAGGACTTTTATGGTATTGAAACCTTAGAGATGATGTCAACCAACTTCTAGCCACGTTTTAGGTTGAGAATCCGAGGATATTGAATCTTAGATTTAGCTGATGAAGGATGGAGATTGAAAAATAGAAAGCTTCTTATTTTAGAAACTTTATAAAACATCCATCTTTTGGACATAAGAAACCCAAGAGATGGTGTCAAGGAGTTTTTTGCCAAGTTTTAAGATTAGGATGAGAGGGTATTAAATCTTAGATTTAGTTGTTGAAGGATAGAGATTGAAGAAATAAAAAGTTTTTATTTTAGAAACTTTATAAATATCAATCTTTTACTTTTTGTAAACCCTAGATATGGTGTCGAAGTGCTTTTAGCTAAGTTTTGAGATGAAGATTAGGTGGTATTGAATCATAGATTTAGTTGATGAAAGATGGAGATTGAAAAATTACAAAGTTTCTTATTTTAGAAACTTTATAAAGTATCCAGCTTTTAGACATAGAAAACCCTAGATGTGGTGTAAAGAAGCTTTTAGCCAAGTCTGTAGAAGACGATGAGATGATATTGAATCTTAGATTTAGTTGATAGAGGATATTGAATTAAAAAATAGAAAGTTTCTTATTTTAGAAACTCTAAAACATCTATGTTTTAGACATAAGAGACCCTGGAGATGGTGTGAAAGAGCTTTTAGCCAAGTTTTGGGATGATGATGAGATGGTTTTAAATCGTAGTTTTAGTTGATGGAAGATGGAGATTGAAAAAGTTGAAAGTTTCTTGTTTTAGAAACTTTATAAAATATCCATCTTTTAGACATAGGAAATCCTAGAGATGGTGTTAAGGAGCTTTCAGTCAAGTTTTGAGATGAGGATGTGATGGTATTGGATCTTGGATTTTGTTGATAAAGGATGGAGATTGAAAAAATAGAAAGTTTATATAACATCCATCGTTTAAACATAGCTGACCCTAGAGATGGTGTTAATGAGCTTTTAGCCAAGTTTTGGATTGATGAGGAGATGGTATTGAATTTTAGATTTAGCTGAAGAAGGATGGAGATTGAAAAAATACAAAGTTTCTTATTTTAGAAACTTTATAAAACATCCATCTTTGAGACATTGGAAACTCGAGAGATGGTGTCAAAGAGGTTTTAGCAAAGTTTTGAGATGAGAATTAGAGGGTACTGAATCTTAGATTTAGTTGCTGAATGATAGAGATTGAAAGAAAAAAAAGTTACCTATTTTAGAAACTTTATAAAACATCAAACTTTTATACTTAGTAAACCCTAGATATGGTGTCAAAGAGCTTTTAGCAACATTTTGAGATGAGGATTAGATGGTATTGAATTTTAGATTTAGTTGATGAAGGATGGAGATTGAAGAAATAAAAAGTTTATTATTTTAGAAACTTTAGAAAACATCCATCTTTTAGACGTGGGAAATCCTCGAGATAGTGTTAATAAGCTTTTTCCCAACTTTTGAGATCAGGACGAGATGATATTGAATCTTAGAATTTTTTTTTGATGCCATAGGGTATCCCCACCCTACTTCGTGGGGAGGGACTAGTCCCTAGGGATGCACGCAGGCACCCGGTAGACCACACGCATCAGTTGAACAAGGGTGGATTCGAACGCTCGTCACTGGAGACAATACCCATGACTTTACGCCAAAGAGCCACACCCTCCCGAGTTTTGAATCTTAGATTTAGTTGATAAAGTAAGAAGATTGAAAAAATAGAAAGTTTCTTATTTTAGAAACTTTTCAAAACATCATTTTTTAGCCATCGGAGACCCTAGAGATGGGGTCAAGGAGCTTTTAGCCATGTTTTGAGGTGAGGATGAGATGGTATTGAAACTTAGATTTAGTTGATGAAGGACCACCTTTTATAGTATTGAAACCCTAGAGATGATGTCAACCAACTTCTAGCCACGTTTTGGGTTGAGAATCAGAGGGTATTGAATCTTAGATTTAGCTGATTAAGGATGGAGATTGAAAAAATAGAAAGTTTCTTATTTTAGAAACTTTTTAAAACATCCATCTTTTGGACTAAAGAAACCCTAGAGATGGTGTAAAGGAGTTTTTTGCCAAGTTTAAAGATTAGGATGAGAGGGCATTGAATCTTAGATTTAGTTGCTGAAGGATAGAGATTGAAGAAATAAAAAGTTTCTTATTTTAGAAACTTTATAAATATCAATCTTTTACTTTTTGTAAACCCTAGATATGGTGTCGAAGTGCTTTTAGCTAAGTTTTGAGATGAGGATTAGGTGGTATTGAATCATAGATTTAGTTGATGAAGAATGGAGATTGAAAAATTACAAAGTTTCTTATTTTAGAAACTTTATAAAACATCCATCTTTTAGACATAGAAAACCGTAGATGTGGTGTAAAGAAGCTTTTAGCCAAGTTTGTAGAAGAGGATGAGATGGTATTGAATCTTAGATTTAGTTGATAGAGGATATTGAATTAAAAAATAGAAAGTTTCTTATTTTAAAAACTCTAAAACATCCATCTTTTAGACATAAGAGACCCTGGAGTTGGTGTCAAAGAGCTTTTAGCCAAGTTTTGGGATGATGATGAGATGGTTTTAAATCTTAGATTTAGTTGATCGAAGATGGAGATTGAAAAAGTAGAAAGTTTCTTGTTTTAGAAACTTTATAAAATATCCATCTTTTAGACATAGAAAATCCTAGAGATGGTCTTAAGGAGCTTTCCGTCAAGTTTTGAAATGAGGATGTGATGGTATTGGATCTTGGATTTTGTTGATAAAGGATGGAGATTGAAAAAATAGAAAGTTTATATAACATCCATTGTTTAGACATAGCTGACCCTAGAGATGGTGTTAATGAGCTTTTAGCCAAGTTTTGGATTGATGATGACATGGTATTGAATCTTAGATTTAGCTGATGAAGGATGGAGATTGAAAAAATAGAAAGTTTCTTATTTTAGAAACTTTAAAAAACATCCATCTTTGAGACATTGGAAACTCGAGAGATGGTGTCAAGGAGCTTTTAGGAAAGTTTTGAGATGAGAATGAGAGGGTACTGAATCTTAGATTTAGTTGCTGAATGATGGAGATTGAAAGAAAAAAAAAGTTTGCTATTTTAGAAACTTTATAAAACATCAAACTTTTATACTTAGTAAACCCTAGAGATGGTGTCAAAGAGCTTTTAGCAACATTTTGAGATGATGATTAAATGGTATTGAATCTTAGATTTTAGTTGATGAAGGATGGAGATTGAAGAAATATAAAGTTTATTATTTTAGAAACTTTATAAAACATCCATCGTTTAGACGTGGGAAATCCTCGAGATAGTGTTAATAAGCATTTTGCCAAGTTTTGAGATGAGGACGAGATGGTATTGAATCTTAGATTTAGTTGATAAAGCAAGAAGATTGAAAAAATAGAAAGTTTCTTATTTTAGAAACTTTTCAAAACATTAATTTTTAGCCATAGGAGACCGTAGAGATGGGGTGAAGGAGCTTTTAGCCTTGTTTTGAGGTGAGGATGAGATGGTATTGAAACTTAGATTTAGTTTAAGAAGGACTTTTATGGTATTGAAACCTTAGAGATGATGTCAACCAACTTCTAGCCACGTTTTGGGTTGAGAATCCGAGGGTATTGAATCTTAGATTTAGCTGATGAAGGATGTAGATTGAAAAATAGAAAGCTTCTTATTTTAGAAACTTTATAAAACATCCATCTTTTGGACATAAGAAACCCAAGAGATGGTGTCAAGGAGTTTTTTGCCAAGTTTTAAGATTAGGATGAGAGGGTATTGAATCTTAGATTTAGTTGTTGAAGGATAGAGATTGAAGAAATAAAAAGTTTTTATTTTAGAAACTTTATAAATATCAATATTTTACTTTTTGTAAACCCTAGATATGGTGTCGAAGTGCTTTTAGCTAAGTTTTGAGATTAAGATTAGGTGGTATTGAATCATAGATTTAGTTGATGAAAGATGGAGATTGAAAAATTACAAAGTTTCTTATTTTAGAAACTTTATAAAGTATCCAGCATTTAGACATAGAAAACCCTAGATGTGGTGTAAAGAAGCTTTTAGCCAAGTCTGTAGAAGACGATGAGATGGTATTGAATCTTAGATTTAGTTGATAGAGGATATTGAATTAAAAAATAGAAAGTTTCTTATTTTAGAAACTCTAAAACATCTATCTTTTAGACATAAGAGACCCTGGAGATAGTGTGAAAGAGCTTTTAGCCAAGTTTTGGGATGATGATGAGATGGTTTTAAATCGTAGTTTTAGTTGATGGAAGATGGAGATTGAAAAAGTTGAAAGTTTCTTGTTTTAGAAACTTTATAAAATATCCATCTTTTAGACATAGGAAATCCTAGAGATGGTGTTAAGGAGCTTTCAGTCAAGTTTTGAGATGAGGATGTGATGGTATTGGATCTTGGATTTTGTTGATAAAGGATGGAGATTGAAAAAATAGAAAGTTTATATAACATCCATCGTTTAGACATAGCTGACCCTAGAGATGGTGTTAATGATCTTTTAGCCAAGTTTTGGATTGATGAGGAGATGGTATTGAATCTTAGATTTAGCTGAAGAAGGATGGAGATTGAAAAAATACAAAGTTTCTTATTTTAGAAACTTTATAAAACATCCATCTTTGAGATATTGGAAACTCGAGAGATGGTGTCAAAGAGGTTTTAGCAAAGTTTTGAGATGAGAATTAGAGGGTACTGAATCTTAGATTTAGTTGCTGAATGATAGAGATTGAAAGAAAAAAAAGTTATCTATTTTAGAAACTTTATAAAACATCAAACTTTTATACTTAGTAAACCCTAGATATGGTGTCAAAGAGCTTTTAGCAACATTTTGAGATGAGGATTAGATGGTATTGAATTTTAGATTTACTTGATGAAGGATGGAGATTGAAGAAATAAAAAGTTTATTATTTTAGAAACTTTAGAAAACATCCATCTTTTAGACGTGGGAAATCCTCGAGATAGTGTTAATAAGCTTTTTCCCAAGTTTTGAGATCAGGACGAGATGATATTGAATCTTAGATTTTTTTTTTGATACCATAGGGTATCCCCACCCTACTTCGTGGGGCGGGACTAGTCCCTAGGGATGCACGCAGGCACCCGGTAGACCACGCGCATCGGTTGAACAAGGGGGGATTCGAACGCTCGTCACTGGAGACAATACCCATGACTTTACGCCAAAGAGCCACACCCTCCCGAGTTTTGAATCTTAGATTTAGTTGATAAAGTAAGAAGATTGAAAAAATAGAAAGTTTCATATTTTAGAAACTTTTCAAAACATAATTTTTTAGCCATCGGAGACCCTAGAGATGGGGTCAAGGAGCTTTTAGCCATGTTTTGAGGTGAGGATGAGATGGTATTGAAACTTAGATTTAGTTGATGAAGGACTACCTTTTATAGTATTGAAACCCTAGAGATGATGTCAACCAACTTCTAGCCACGTTTTGGGTTGAGAATCAGAGGGTATTGAATCTTAGATTTAGCTGATTAAGGATGGAGATTGAAAAAATAGAAAGTTTCTTATTTGAGAAACTTTTTAAAACATCCATCTTTTGGACAAAAGAAACCCTAGAGATGGTGTAAAGGAGTTTTTTGCCAAGTTTAAAGATTAGGATGAGAGGGCATTGAATCTTAGATTTAGTTGCTGAAGGATTGAGATTGAAGAAATAAAAAGTTTCTTATTTTAGAAACTTTATAAATATCAATCTTTTACTTTTTGTAAACCCTAGATATGGTGTTGAAGTGCTTTTAGCTAAGTTTTGAGATGAGGATTAGGTGGTATTGAATCATAGATTTAGTTGATGAAGGATGGAGATTCAAAAATCACAAAGTTTCTTATTTTAGAAACTTTATAAAACATCCATCTTTTAGACATAGAAAACCGTAGATGTGGTGTAAAGAAGCTTTTAGCCAAGTTTGTAGAAGAGGATGAGATGGTATTGAATCTTAGATTTAGTTGATAGAGGATATTGAATTAAAAAATAGAAAGTTTCTTATTTTAAAAACTCTAAAACATCCATCTTTTAGACATAAGAGACCCTGGAGTTGGTGTTAAAGAGCTTTTAGCCAAGTCTTGGGATGATGATGATATGGTTTTAAATCTTAGATTTAGTTGATCGAAGATGGAGATTGAAAAAGTAGAAAGTTTCCTGTTTTAGAAACTTTATAAAATATCCATCTTTTAGACATAGAAAATCCTAGAGATGGTCTTAAGGAGCTTTTCGTCAAGTTTTGAAATGAGGATGTGATGGTATTGGATCTTGGATTTTGTTGATAAAGGATGGAGATTGAAAAAATAGAAAGTTTATATAACATCCATTGTTTAGACATGGCTGACCCTAGAGATGGTGTCAATGAGCTTTTAGCCAAGTTTTGGATTGATGATGACATGGTATTGAATCTTAGATTTAGCTGATGATGACATGCTATTGAATCTTAGATTTAGCTGATGAAGGATGGAGATTGAAAAAATAGAAAGTTTCTTATTTTAGAAACTTTAAAAAACATCCATCTTTGAGACATTGGAAACTCGAGAGATGGTGTCAAGGAGCTTTTAGGAAAGTTTTGAGATGAGAATGAGAGGGTACCGAATCTTAGATTTAGTTGCTGAATGATGGAGATTGAAAGAAAAAAAAAGTTTGCTATTTTAGAAACTTTATAAAACATCAAACTTTTATACTTAGTAAACCCTAGAGATGGTGTCAAAGAGCTTTTAGCAACATTTTGAGATGATGATTAAATGGTATTGAATCTTAGATTTTAGTTGATGAAGGATGGAGATTGAAGAAATATAAAGTTTATTATTTTAGAAACTTTATAAAACATCCATCTTTTAGACGTGGGAAATCCTCGAGATAGTGTTAATAAGCATTTTGCCAAGTTTTGAGATGAGGACGAGATGGTATTGAATCTTATATTTAGTTGATAAAGCAAGAAGATTGAAAAAATAGAAAGTTTCTTATTTTAGAAACTTTTCAAAACATTAATTTTTAGCCATAGGAGACCGTAGAGATGGGGTGAAGGAGCTTTTAGCCTTGTTTTGAGGTGAGGTTGAGATGGTATTGAAACTTAGATTTAGTTTAAGGACTTTTATGGTATTGAAACCTTAGAGATGATGTCAACCAACTTCTAGCCACGTTTTGGGTTGAGAATCTGAGGGTATTGAATCTTAGATTTAGCTGATGAAGGATGGAGATTGAAAAATAGAAAGCTTCTTATTTTAGAAACTTTATAAAACATCCATCTTTTGGACATAAGAAACCCAAGAGATGGTGTCAAGGAGTTTTTTGCCAAGTTTTAAGATTAGGATGAGAGGGTATTGAATCTTAGATTTAGTTGTTGAAGGATTGAGATTGAAGAAATAACTCTCTCACCCCATCAAATTTTGAAATGAGATTTCGCACTTAATATGAGGGAGTTATTGAGGTTTTAATTTGGGTGACGTTTTAACACACTCTTTATGAAACGGACTATATCTCTCTCACCCCATCAAATTTTGAAACGAGATTTCTTTCCCATGAAAGAGAATTAGAAGACCTCCGATTGGTAGAAATTTCACCACTTTTGGACTTAAAGTGAGAGAGTTATACAGGTTTTAATTTTGGGTGACGTTTCGCATACTCTTTGAAAAACGGACAACAACTCTCTTACCCCAATGATTTTTAAAACAAGATTTCTTTTCCCGGAAAGAGAATTTGAAGATTGGTAAAAATTTTACCACTTTTGAACTTAAAGTCAGAGAGTTACACAGGTTTTAATTTTGGATGACGTGTCGCACACTCTTTATAAAACGGACTACAACTCTCTCATCCCAACAAAATTTGAAATGAGATTTCTTTCCGAAGAAAAAGAATCTTAGGACATCTGATTGGTAGAAATTTCACAACTTTTTGACTTCAAATGAGAGAGTTATGGAAGTTTTAATTTTGGCTGACGTTTCACACACTCTTTATAAAATGGACCAAAACTCTCTCATCCCACCGAATTTTTAAATGAGATTTTTTTTCTTGAAAGAGAATTTGAAGACATCTAATTGATAGAAATTTCTCCAGTTTTCGACTTAAAATAAGTGAGTTATGAAAGTTTTAATTTTGGGTGACGTTTCACAAACTCTTTATAAAATGGTCCAAAACTCTCTCATCCTACCGAATTTTTAAATGAGATTTTTTTCGTTGAAAGAGAATTTGAAGTCCTCTAATTTGTTAGATATTTCACCACATTTCGACTTGAAATGAGAGACTTATGGTAGTTTTAATTTTGGGTGACGTTTCGCACACTCTTTTTAAGACGGACAACAACTCTCTCACCCCATCAAATTTTGAAATGAGATTTCGCACTTAATATGAGGGAGTTATTGAGGTTTTAATTTGGGTGACGTTTTAACACACTCTTTATGAAACGGACTATATCTCTCTCACCCCATCAAATTTTGAAACGAGATTTCTTTCCCATGAAAGAGAATTAGAAGACCTCCGATTGGTAGAAATTTCACCACTTTTGGACTTAAAGTGAGAGAGTTATAGAGGTTTTAATTTTGGGTGACGTTTCGCATACTCTTTGAAAAACGGACAACAACTCTCTCACCCCAATGATTTTTAAAACAAGATTTCTTTTCCCGGAAAGAGAATTTGAAGATTGGTAGAAATTTCACCACTTTTGAACTTAAAGTCAGAGAGTTACACAGGTTTTAATTTTGGATGACGTCTCGCACACTCTTTACAAAACGGACTACAACTCTCTCATCCCAAAAAAATTTGAAATGAGATTTCTTTCCGAAGAAAAAGTATCTTAGGACATCTGATTGGTAGAAATTTCACAACTTTTTGACTTCAAATGAGAGAGTTAGGGAAGTTTTAATTTTGGGTGACGTTTCACACACTCTTTATAAAATGGACCAAAACTCTCTCATCCCACCGAATTTTTAAATGAGATTTTTTTTCTTGAAAGAGAATTTGAAGACATCTAATTGATAGAAATTTCTCCAGTTTTCGACTTAAAATAAGTGAGTTATGAAAGTTTTAATTTTGGGTGACGTTTCACAAACTCTTTATAAAATGGTCCAAAACTCTCTCATCCTACTGAATTTTTAAATGAGATTTTTTTCGTTGAAAGAGAATTTGAAGTCCTCTAATTTGTTAGATATTTCACCACATTTCGACTTGAAATGAGAGACTTATGGTAGTTTTAATTTTGGGTGACGTTTCGCACACTCTTTTTAAGACGGACAACAACTCTCTCACCCCATCAAATTTTGAAACGAGATTTCGCACTTAATATGAGGGAGTTATTGAGGTTTTAATTTGGGTGACGTTTTAACACACTCTTTATGAAACGGACTATATCTCTCTCACCCCATCAAATTTTGAAACGAGATTTCTTTCCCATGAAAGAGAATTAGAAGACCTCCGATTGGTAGAAATTTCACCACTTTTGGACTTAAAGTGAGAGAGTTATAGAGGTTTTAATTTTGGGTGACGTTTCGCATACTCTTTGAAAAACGGACAACAACTCTCTCACCCCAATGATTTTTAAAACAAGATTTCTTTTCCCGGAAAGAGAATTTGAAGATTGGTAGAAATTTCACCACTTTTGAACTTAAAGTCAGAGAGTTACACAGGTTTTAATTTTGGATGACGTCTCGCACACTCTTTACAAGACGGACTACAACTCTCTCATCCCAACAAAATTTGAAATGAGATTTCTTTCCGAAGAAAAAGTATCTTAGGACATCTGATTGGTAGAAATTTCACAACTTTTTGACTTCTAATGAGAGAGTTAGGGAAGTTTTAATTTTGGGTGACGTTTCACACACTTTTTATAAAATGGACCAAAACTCTCTCATCCCACCGAATTTTTAAATGAGATTTTTTTTCTTGAAAGAGAATTTGAAGACATCTAATTGATAGAAATTTCTCCAGTTTTCGACTTAAAATAAGTGAGTTATGAAAGTTTTAATTTTGGGTGACGTTTCACAAACTCTTTATAAAATGGTCCAAAACTCTCTCATCCTACCGAATTTTTAAATGAGATTTTTTTCGTTGAAATTGAATTTGAAGTCCTCTAATTTGTTAGATATTTCACCACATTTCGACTTGAAATGAGAGACTTATGGTAGTTTTAATTTTGGGTGACGTTTCGCACACTCTTTTTAAGACGGACAACAACTCTCTCACCCCATCAAATTTTGAAACGAGATTTCGCACTTAATATGAGGGAGTTATTGAGGTTTTAATTTGGGTGACGTTTTAACACACTCTTTATGAAACGGACTATATCTCTCTCACCCCATCAAATTTTGAAACGAGATTTCTTTCCCATGAAAGAGAATTAGAAGACCTCCGATTGGTAGAAATTTCACCACTTTTGGACTTAAAGTGAGAGAGTTATACAGGTTTTAATTTTGGGTGACGTTTCGCATACTCTTTGAAAAACGGACAACAACTCTCTTACCCCAATGATTTTTAAAACAAGATTTCTTTTCCCGGAAAGAGAATTTGAAGATTGGTAGAAATTTCACCACTTTTGAACTTAAAGTCAGAGAGTTACACAGGTTTTAATTTTGGATGACGTCTCGCACACTCTTTACAAAACGGACTACAACTCTCTCATCCCAAAAAAATTTGAAATGAGATTTCTTTCCGAAGAAAAAGTATCTTAGGACATCTGATTGGTAGAAATTTCACAACTTTTTGACTTCAAATGAGAGAGTTATGGAAGTTTTAATTTTGGGTGACGTTTCACACACTCTTTATAAAATGGACCAAAACTCTCTCATCCCACCGAATTTTTAAATGAGATTTTTTTTCTTGAAAGAGAATTTGAAGACATCTAATTGATAGAAATTTCTCCAGTTTTTGACTTAAAATAAGTGAGTTATGAAAGTTTTAATTTTGGGTGACGTTTCACAAACTCTTTATAAAATGGTCTAAAACTCTCTCATCCAACCGAATTTTTAAATGAGATTTTTTTCGTTGAAAGAGAATTTGAAGTCCTCTAATTTGTTAGATATTTCACCACATTTTGACTTGAAATTAGAGACTTATGGTAGTTTTAATTTTGGGTGACGTTTCGCACACTCTTTTTAAGACGGACAACAACTCTCTCACCCCATCAAATTTTGAAACGAGATTTCGCACTTAATATGAGGGAGTTATTGAGGTTTTAATTTGGGTGACGTTTTAACACACTCTTTATGAAACGGATTATATCTCTCTCACCCCATCAAATTTTGAAACGAGATTTCTTTCCCATGAAAGAGAATTAGAAGACCTCCGATTGGTAGAAATTTCACCAGTTTTGGACTTAAAGTGAGAGAGTTATAGAGGTTTTAATTTTGGGTGACGTTTCGCATACTCTTTGAAAAACGGACAACAACTCTCTCACCCCAATGATTTTTAAAACAAGATTTCTTTTCCCGGAAAGAGAATTTGAAGATTGAAAGAAATTTTACCACTTTTGAACTTAAAGTCAGAGAGTTACACAGGTTTTAATTTTGGATGACGTGTCGCACACTCTTTATAAAACGGACTACAACTCTCTCATCCCAACAAAATTTGAAATGAGATTTCTTTCCGAAGAAAAAGAATCTTAGGACATCTGATTGGTAGAAATTTCACAACTTTTTGACTTCAAATGAGAGAGTTATGGAAGTTTTAATTTTGGGTGACGTTTCACACACTCTTTATAAAATGGACCAAAACTCTCTCATCCCACAGAATTTTTAAATGAGTTTTTTTTTCCTGAAATAGAATTTGAAGACATCTAATTGATAGAAATTTCTCCAGTTTTCGATTTAAAATAAGTGAGTTATGAAAGTTTTAATTTTGGGTGACGTTTCACAAACTCTTTATAAAATGGTCCAAAACTCACTCATCCTACCGTATTTTTAAATGAGATTTTTTTCGTCGGAAGAGAATTTGAAGTCCTCTAATTTGTTAGAAATTTCACCACATTTCGACTTGAAATGAGAGACTTATGGTAGTTTTAATTTTGGGTGACGTTTCGCACACTCTTTTTAAGACGGACAACAACTCTCTCACCCCATCAAATTTTGAAACGAGATTTCGCACTTAATATGAGGGAGTTATTGAGGTTTTAATTTGGGTGACGTTTAACACACTCTTTATGAAACGGACTATATCTCTCTCACCCCATCAAATTTTGAAACGAGATTTCTTTCCCATGAAAGTGAATTAGAAGACCTCTGATTGGTAGAAATTTCACGACTTTTGGACTTAAAGTGAGAGAGTTATAGAGGTTTTAATTTTGGGTGACGTTTCGCATACTCTTTGAAAAACGGACAACAACTCTCTTACCCCAATGATTTTTAAAACAAGATTTCTTTTCCCGGAAAGAGAATTTGAAGATTGGTAGAACTTTTACCACTTTTGAACTTAAAGTCAGAGAGTTACACAGGTTTTAATTTTGGATGACGTGTCGCACACTCTTTATAAAACGGACTACAACTCTCTCATCTCAACAAAATTTGAAATGAGATTTCTTTCCGAAGAAAAAGAATCTTAGGACATCTGATTGGTTGAAATTTCACAACTTTTTGACTTCAAATGAGAGAGTTATGGAAGTTTTAATTTTGGGTGACGTTTCACACACTCTTTATAAAATGGACCAAAACTCTCTCATCCCACCGAATTTTTAAATGAGATTTTTTTTCTTGAAAGAGAATTTGAAGACATCTAATTGATAGAAATTTCTCCAGTTTTCGATTTAAAATAAGTGAGTTATGAAAGTTTTAATTTTGGGTGACGTTTCACAAACTCTTTATAAAATGGTCCAAAACTCACTCATCCTACCGAATTTTTAAATGAGATTTTTTTCGTTGGAAGAGAATTTGAAGTCCTCTAATTTGTTAGAAATTTCACCACATTTCGACTTGAAATGAGAGACTTATGGTAGTTTTAATTTTGGGTGACGTTTCGCACACTCTTTTTAAGACGGACAACAACTCTCTCACCCCATCAAATTTTGAAACGAGATTTCGCACTTAATATGTGGGAGTTATTGAGGTTTTAATTTGGGTGACGTTTAACACACTCTTTATGAAACAGACTATATCTCTCTCACCCAATCAAATTTTGAAACGAGATTTCTTTCCCATGAAAGAGAATTAGAAGACCTCCGATTGGTAGAAATTTCACCACTTTTGGACTTAAAGTGAGAGAGTTATAGAGGTTTTAATTTTGGGTGACGTTTCGCATACTCTTTGAAAAACGGACAACAACTCTCTTACCCCAATGATTTTTAAAACAAGATTTCTTTTCCCGGAAAGAGAATTTGAAGATTGGTAGAAATTTTACCACTTTTGAACTTAAAGTCAGAGAGTTACACAGGTTTTAATTTTGGATGACGTCTCGCACACTCTTTATAAAAGGGACTACAACTCTCTCATCCCAACAAAATTTGAAATGAGATTTCTTTCCGAAGAAAAAGAATCTTAGGACATCTGATTGGTAGAAATTTGACAACTTTTTGACTTCAAATGAGAGAGTTAGGGAAGTTTTAATTTTGGGTGACGTTTCACACACTCTTTATAAAATGGACCAAAACTCTCTCATCCCACCGAATTTTTAAATGAGATTTTTTTTCTTGAAAGAGAATTTGAAGACATCTAATTGATAGAAATTTCTCCAGTTTTCGATTTAAAATAAGTGAGTTATGAAAGTTTTAATTTTGGGTGACGTTTCACAAACTCTTTATAAAATGGTCCAAAACTCACTCATCCTACCGTATTTTTAAATGAGATTTTTTTCGTTGAAAGAGAATTTAAAGTCCTCTAATTTGTTAGAAATTTCACCACATTTCGACTTGAAATGAGAGACTTATGGTAGTTTTAATTTTGGGTGACGTTTCGCACACTCTTTTTAAGACGGACAACAACTCTCTCACCCCATCAAATTTTGAAACGAGATTTCGCACTTAATATGAGGGAGTTATTGAGGTTTTAATTTGGGTGACGTTTTAACACACTCTTTATGAAACGGACTATATCTCTCTCACCCAATCAAATTTTGAAATGAGATTTCTTTCCCATGAAAGAGAATTAGAAGCCCTCCGATTGGTAGAAATTTGACCACTTTTGGACTTAAAGTGAGAGAGTTATAGAGGTTTTAATTTTGGGTGACGTTTCGCATACTCTTTGAAAAACGGACAACAACACTCTCACCCCAATGATTTTTAAAACAAGATTTCTTTTCCCGGAAAGAGAATTTGAAGATTGGTAGAAATTTCACCACTTTTGAACTTAAAGTCAGAGAGTTACACAGGTTTTAATTTTGGATGACGTCTCGCACACTCTTTATAAAACGGACTACAACTCTCTCATCCCTACAAAATTTGAAATTAGATTTCTTTCCGAAGAAAAAGAATCTTAGGACATCTGATTAGTAGAAATTTCACAACTTTTTGACTTCAAATGAGAGAGTTATGGAAGTTTTAATTTTGGGTGACGTTTCACACACTCTTTATAAAATGGACCAAAACTCTCTCATCCCACCGAATTTTTAAATGAGATTTTTTTTCTTGAAAGAGAATTTGAAGACATCTAATTGATAGAAATTTCTCCAGTTTTCGACTTAAAATAAGTGAGTTATGAAAGTTTTAATTTTGGGTGACGTTTCACAAACTCTTTATAAAATGGTCCAAAACTCACTCATCCTACCGTATTTTTAAATGAGATTTTTTTCGTTGAAAGAGAATTTGAAGTCCTCTAATTTGTTAGAAATTTCACCACATTTCGACTTGAAATGAGAGACTTATGGTAGTTTTAATTTTGGGTGACGTTTCGCACACTCTTTTTAAGACCGACAACAACTCTCTCACCCCATCAAATTTTGAAACGAGATTTAGCACTTAATATGAGGGAGTTATTGAGGTTTTAATTTGGGTGACGTTTAACACACTCTTTATGAAACGGACTATATCTCTCTCACCCCATCAAATTTTGAAACGAGATTTCTTTCCCATGAAAGAGAATTAGAAGACCTCCGATTGGTAGAAATTTCACCACTTTTGGACTTAAAGTGAGAGAGTTATAGAGGTTTTAATTTTGGGTGCCGTTTCGCACACTGTTTCTAAAACGGACAACAACTCTCTCACCCCAACGATTTTTAAAACAAGATTTCTTTTCCCGGAAAGAGAATTTGAAGATTGAAAGAAATTTTACCACTTTTGAATTTAAAGTCAGAGAGTTACACAGGTTTTAATTTTGGATGACGTGTCGCACACTCTTTATAAAACGGACTACAACTCTCTCATCCCAACAAAATTTGAAATGAGATTTCTTTCCGAAGAAAAAGAATCTTAGGACATCTGATTGGTAGAAATTTCACAACTTTTTGACTTCAAATGAGAGAGTTATGGAAGTTTTAATTTTGGGTGACGTTTCACACACTTTTTATAAAATGGACCAAAACTCTCTCATCCCACCGAATTTTTAAATGAGATATTTTTTCTTGAAAGAGAATTTGAAGACATCTAATTGATAGAAATTTCTCCAGTTTTTTACTTAAAATAAGTGAGTTATGAAAGTTTTAATTTTGGGTGACGATTCACAAACTCTTTATAAAATGGTCCAAAACTCTCTCATCCTACCGAATTTTTAAATGAGATTTTTTTCGTTGAAAGAGAATTTGAAGTCCTCTAATTTGTTAGATGTTTCACGACATTTCGACTTGAAATGAGAGACTTATGGTAGTTTTAATTTTGGGTGACGTTTCTCACACTCTTTTTAAGACGGACAACAACTCTCTCACCCCATCAAATTTTGAAACGAGATTTCGCACTTAATATGAGGGAGTTATTGAGGTTTTAATTTGGGTGACGTTTTAACACACTCTTTATGAAACGGACTATATCTCTCTCACCCCATCAAATTTTGAAACGAGATTTCTTTCCCATGAAAGTGAATTAGAAGACCTCCGATTGGTAGAAATTTCACCACTTTTGGACTTAAAGTGAGAAAGTTATAGAGGTTTTAATTTTGGGTGACGTTTCGCATACTCTTTGAAAAACGGACAACAACTCTCTCACCCCAATGATTTTTAAAACAAGATTTCTTTTCCCGGAAAGAGAATTTGAAGATTGAAAGAAATTTTACCACTTTTGAACTTAAAGTCCGAGAGTTACACAGGTTTTAATTTTGGATGACGTGTCGCACACTCTTTATAAAACGGACTACAACTCTCTCATCCCAACAAAATTTGAAATGAGATTTCTTTCCGAAGAAAAAGAATCATAGGACATCTGATTGGTAGAAATTTCACAACTTTTTGACTTCAAATGAGAGAGTTATGGAAGTTTTAATTTTGGGTGACGTTTCACACACTCTTTATAAAATGGACCAAAACTCTCTCATCCCACCGAATTTTTAAATGAGATTTTTTTTCTTGAAAGAGAATTTGAAGACATCTAATTGATAGAAATTTCTCCAGTTTTCGACTTAAAATAAGTGAGTTATGAAAGTTTTAATTTTGGGTGACGTTTCACAAACTCTTTATAAAATGGTCCAAAACTCTCTCATCCTACCGAATTTTTAAATGGGATTTTTTTCGTTGAAAGAGAATTTGAAGTCCTCTAATTCGTTAGATATTTCACCACATTTCGACTTGAAATGAGAGACTTATGGTAGTTTTAATTTTGGGTGACGTTTCGCACACTCTTTTTAAGACGGACAACAACTCTCTCACCCCATCAAATTTTGAAACGAGATTTCGCACTTAATATGAGGGAGTTATTGAGATTTTAATTTGGGTGACATTTTAACACACTCTTTATGAAACGGACTATATCTCTCTCACCCCATCAAATCTTGAAACGAGATTTCTTTCCCATGAAAGAGAATTAGAAGACCTCCGATTGGTAGAAATTTCACCACTTTGGGACTTAAAGTGAGAGAGTTATAGAGGTTTTAATTTTGGGTGACGTTTCGCATACTCTTTGAAAAACGGACAACAACTCTCTCACCCCAATGATTTTTAAAACAAGATTTCTTTTCCCGGAAAGAGAATTTGAAGATTGAAAGAAATTTTACCACTTTTGAACTTAAAGTCCGAGAGTTACACAGGTTTTAATTTTGGATGACGTGTCGCACACTCTTTATAAAACGGACTACAACTCTCTCATCCCAACAAAATTTGAAATGAGATTTCTTTCCGAAGAAAAAGAATCTTAGGACATCTGATTGGTAGAAATTTCACAACTTTTTGACTTCAAATGAGAGAGTTATGGAAGTTTTAATTTTGGGTGACGTTTCACACACTCTTTATAAAATGGACCAAAACTCTCTCATCCTACCGAATTTTTAAATGAGATTTTTTTTCTTGAAAGAGAATTTGAAGACATCTAATTGATAGAAATTTCTCCAGTTTTCGACTTAAAATAAGTGAGTTATGAAAGTTTTAATTTTGGGTGACGTTTCACAAACTCTTTATAAAATGGTCCAAAACTCTCTCATCCTACCGAATTTTTAAATGAGATTTTTTTCGTTGAAAGAGAATTTGAAGTCCTCTAATTTGTTAGATATTTCACCACATTTCGACTTGAAATGAGAGACTTATGGTAGTTTTAATTTTGGGTGACGTTTCGCACACTCTTTTTAAGACGGACAACAACTCTCTCACCCCATCAAATTTTGAAACGAGATTTCGCACTTAATATGAGGGAGTTATTGAGGTTTTAATTTGGGTGACGTTTTAACACACTCTTTATGAAACGGACTATATCTCTCTCACCCCATCAAATTTTGAAACGAGATTTCTTTCCCATGAAAGAGAATTAGAAGACCTCCGATTGGTAGAAATTTCACCACTTTTGGACTTAAAGTGAGAGAGTTATAGAGGTTTTAATTTTGGGTGACGTTTCGCATACTCTTTGAAAAACGGACAACAACTCTCTCACCCCAATGATTTTTAAAACAAGATTTCTTTTCCCGGAAAGAGAATTTGAAGATTGGTAGAAATTTCACCACTTTTGAACTTAAAGTCAGAGAGTTACACAGGTTTTAATTTTGGATGACGTCTCGCACACTCTTTACAAAACGGACTACAACTCTCTCATCCCAACAAAATTTGAAATGAGATTTCTTTCCGAAGAAAAAGTATCTTAGGACATCTGATTGGTAGAAATTTCACAACCTTTTGACTTCAAATGAGAGAGTTAGGGAAGTTTTAATTTTGGGTGACGTTTCACACACTCTTTATAAAATGGACCAAAACTCTCTCATCCCACCGAATTTTTAAATGAGATTTTTTTTCTTGAAAGAGAATTTGAAGACATCTAATTGATAGAAATTTCTCCAGTTTTCTACTTAAAATAAATGAGTTATGAAAGTTTTCATTTTGGGTGACGTTTCACAAACTCTTTATAAAATGGTCCAAAACTCTCTCATCCTACCGAATTTTTAAATGAGATTTTTTTCGTTGAAATTGAATTTGAAGTCCTCTAATTTGTTAGATATTTCACCACATTTCGACTTGAAATGAGAGACTTATGGTAGTTTTAATTTTGGGTGACGTTTCGCACACTCTTTTTAAGACGGACAACAACTCTCTCACCCCATCAAATTTTGAAACGAGATTTCGCACTTAATATGAGGGAGTTATTGAGGTTTTAATTTGGGTGACGTTTTAACACACTCTTTATGAAACGGACTATATCTCTCTCACCCCATCAAATTTTGAAACGAGATTTCTTTCCCATGAAAGAGAATTAGAAGACCTCCGATTGGTAGAAATTTCACCACTTTTGGACTTAAAGTGAGAGAGTTATACAGGTTTTAATTTTGGGTGACGTTTCGCATACTCTTTGAAAAACGGACAACAACTCTCTTACCCCAATGATTTTTAAAACAAGATTTCTTTTCCCGGAAAGAGAATTTGAAGATTGGTAGAAATTTTACCACTTTCGAACTTAAAGTCAGAGAGTTACACAGGTTTTAATTTTGGATGACGTGTCGCACACTCTTTATAAAACGGACTACAACTCTCTCATCCCAACAAAATTTGAAATGAGATTTCTTTCCGAAGAAAAAGAATCTTAGGACATCTGATTGGTAGAAATTTCACAACTCTTTGACTTCAAATGAGAGAGTTATGGAAGTTTTAATTTTGGGTGACGTTTCACACACTCTTTATAAAATGGACCAAAACTCTCTCATCCCACCGAATTTTTAAATGAGATTTTTTTTCTTGAAAGAGAATTTGAAGACATCTAATTGATAGAAATTTCTCCAGTTTTCGACTTAAAATAAGTGAGTTATGAAAGTTTTAATTTTGGGTGACGATTCACAAACTCTTTATAAAATGGTCCAAAACTCTCTCATCCTACCGAATTTTTAAATGAGATTTTTTTCGTTGAAATTGAATTTGAAGTCCTCTAATTTGTTAGATATTTCACCACATTTCGACTTGAAATGAGAGACTTTTGGTAGTTTTAATTTTGGGTGACGTTTCGCACACTCTTTTTAAGACGGACAACAACTCTCTCACCCCATGAAATTTTGAAACGAGATTTCGCACTTAATATGAGGGAGTTATTGAGGTTTTAATTTGGGTGACGTTTTAACACACTCTTTATGAAACGGACTATATCTCTCTCACCCCATCAAATTTTGAAACGAGATTTCTTTCCCATGAAAGAGAATTAGAAGACCTCCGATTGGTAGAAATTTCACCACTTTTGGACTTAAAGTGAGAGAGTTTTACAGGTTTTAATTTTGGGTGACGTTTCGCATACTCTTCGAAAAACGGACAACAACTCTCATACCCCAATGATTTTTAAAACAAGATTTCTTTTCCCGGAAAGAGAATTTGAAGATTGGTAGAAATTTTACCACTTTTGAACTTAAAGTCAGAGAGTTACACAGGTTTTAATTTTGGATGACGTGTCGCACACTCTTTATAAAACGGACTACAACTCTCTCATCCCAACAAAATTTGAAATGAGATTTCTTTCCGAAGAAAAAGAATCTTAGGACATCTGATTGGTAGAAATTTCACAACTTTTTGACTTCAAATGAGAGAGTTATGGAAGTTTTAATTTTGGGTGACGTTTCACACACTCTTTATAAAATGGACCAAAACTCTCTCATCCCACCGAATTTTTAAATGAGATTTTTTTTCTTGAAAGAGAATTTGAAGACATCTAATTGATAGAAATTTCTCCAGTTTTTGACTTAAAATAAGTGAGTTATGAAAGTTTTAATTTTGGGTGACGTTTCACAAACTCTTTATAAAATGGTCTAAAACTCTCTCATCCTACCGAATTTTTAAATGAGATTTTTTTCGTTGAAAGAGAATTTGAAGTCCTCTAATTTGTTAGATATTTCACCACATTTCGACTTGAAATTAGAGACTTTTGGTAGTTTTAATTTTGGGTGACGTTTCGCACACTCTTTTTAAGACGGACAACAACTCTCTCACCCCATGAAATTTTGAAACGAGATTTCGCACTTAATATGAGGGAGTTATTGAGGTTTTAATTTGGGTGACGTTTTAACACTCTCTTTATGAAACGGACTATATCACTCTCACCCCATCAAATTTTGAAACGAGATTTCTTTCCCATGAAAGAGAATTAGAAGACCTCCGATTGGTAGAAATTTCACCACTTTTGGACTTAAAGTGAGAGAGTTTTACAGGTTTTAATTTTGGGTGACGTTTCGCATACTCTTTGAAAAACGGACAACAACTCTCTTACCCCAATGATTTTTAAAACAAGATTTCTTTTCCCGGAAAGAGAATTTGGAGATTGGTAGAAATTTTACCACTTTTGAACTTAAAGTCAGAGAGTTACACAGGTTTTAATTTTGGATGACGTCTCGCACACTCTTTATAAAACGGACTACAACTCTCTCATCCCAACAAAATTTGAAATGAGATTTCTTTCCGAAGAAAAAGAATCTTAGGACATCTGATTGGTAGAAATTTCACAACTTTTTGACTTCAAATGAGAGAGTTATGGAAGTTTTAATTTTGGGTGACGTTTCACACACTCTTTATAAAATGGACCAAAACTCTCTCATCCCACCGAATTTTTAAATGAGATTTTTTGTCTTGAAAGAGAATTTGAAGACATCTAATTGATAGAAATTTCTCCAGTTTTGGACTTAAAATAAGTGAGTTATGAAAGTTTTAATTTTGGGTGACGTTTCACAAACTCTTTATAAAATGGTCCAAAACTCTCTCATCCAACCGAATTTTTAACTGAGATTTTTTTCGTTGAAAGAGAATTTGAAGTCCGCTAATTTGTTAGATATTTCACCAAATTTCGACTTGAAATTAGAGACTTATGGTAGTTTTAATTTTGGGTGACGTTTCGCACACTCTTTTTAAGACGGACAACAACTCTCTCACCCCATCAAATTTTGAAACGAGATTTCGCACTTAATATGAGGGAGTTATTGAGGTTTTAATTTGGGTGACGTTTTAACACACTCTTTATGAAACGGATTATATCTCTCTCACCCCATCAAATTTTGAAACGAGATTTCTTTCCCATGAAAGAGAATTAGAAGACCTCCGATTGGTAGAAATTTCACCACTTTTGGACTTAAAGTGAGAGAGTTATAGAGGTTTTAATTTTGGGTGACGTTTCGCATACTCTTTGAAAAACGGACAACAACTCTCTCACCCCAATGATTTTTAAAACAAGATTTCTTTTCCCGGAAAGAGAATTTGAAGATTGAAAGAAATTTTACCACTTTTGAACTTAAAGTCAGAGAGTTACACAGGTTTTAATTTTGGATGACGTGTCGCACACTCTTTATAAAACGGACTACAACTCTCTCATCCCAACAAAATTTGAAATGAGATTTCTTTCCGAAGAAAAAGAATCTTAGGACATCTGATTGGTAGAAATTTCACAACTTTTTGACTTCAAATGAGAGAGTTATGGAAGTTTTAATTTTGGGTGACGTTTCACACACTCTTTATAAAATGGACCAAAACTCTCTCATCCCACCGAATTTTTAAATGAGATTTTTTTTCTTGAAAGAGAATTTGAAGACATCTAATTGATAGAAATTTCTCCAGTTTTGGACTTAAAATAAGTGAGTTATGAAAGTTTTAATTTTGGGTGACGTTTCACAAACTCTTTATAAAATGGTCCAAAACTCTCTCATCCAACCGAATTTTTAAATGAGATTTTTTTCGTTGAAAGAGAATTTGAAGTCCTCTAATTTGTTAGATATTTCACCACATTTCGACTTGAAATTAGAGACTTATGGTAGTTTTAATTTTGGGTGACGTTTCGCACACTCTTTTTAAGACGGACAACAACTCTCTCACCCCATCAAATTTTGAAACAAGATTTCGCACTTAATATGAGGGAGTTATTGAGGTTTTAATTTGGGTGACGTTTTAACACACTCTTTATGAAACGGATTATATCTCTCTCACCCCATCAAATTTTGAAACGAGATTTCTTTCCCATGAAAGAGAATTAGAAGACCTCCGATTGGTAGAAATTTCACCACTTTTGGACTTAAAGTGAGAGAGTTATAGAGGTTTTAATTTTGGGTGACGTTTCGCATACTCTTTGAAAAACGGACAACAACTCTCTCACCCCAATGATTTTTAAAACAAGATTTCTTTTCCCGGAAAGAGAATTTGAAGATTGGTAGAAATTTTACCACTTTTGAACTTAAAGTCAGAGAGTTACACAGGTTTTAATTTTGGATGACGTGTCGCACACTCTTTATAAAACGGACTACAACTCTCTCATCCCAACAAAATTTGAAATGAGATTTCTTTCCGAAGAAAAAGAATCTTAGGACATCTGATTGGTAGAAATTTCACAACTTTTTGACTTCAAATGAGAGAGTTATGGAAGTTTTAATTTTGGGTGACGTTTCACACACTCTTTATAAAATGGACCAAAACTCTCTCATCCCACCGAATTTTTAAATGAGATTTTTTTTCTTGAAAGAGAATTTGAAGACATCTAATTGATAGAAATTTCTCCAGTTTTGGACTTAAAATAAGTGAGTTATGAAAGTTTTAATTTTGGGTGACGTTTCACAAACTCTTTATAAAATGGTCCAAAACTCTCTCATCCAACCGAAATTTTAAATGAGATTTTTTTCGTTGAAAGAGAATTTGAAGTCCTCTAATTTGTTAGATATTTCACCACATTTCGACTTGAAATTAGAGACTTATGGTAGTTTTAATTTTGGGTGACGTTTCGCACACTCTTTTTAAGACGGACAACAACTCTCTCACCCCATCAAATTTTGAAACGAGATTTCGCACTTAATATGAGGGAGTTATTGAGGTTTTAATTTGGGTGACGTTTTAACACACTCTTTATGAAACGGATTATATCTCTCTCACCCCATCAAATTTTGAAACGAGATTTCTTTCCCATGAAAGAGAATTAGAAGACCTCCGATTGGTAGAAATTTCACCACTTTTGGACTTAAAGTGAGAGAGTTATAGAGGTTTTAATTTTGGGTGACGTTTCGCATACTCTTTGAAAAACGGACAACAACTCTCTCACCCCAATGATTTTTAAAACAAGATTTCTTTTCCCGGAAAGAGAATTTGAAGATTGGTAGAAATTTTACCACTTTTGAACTTAAAGTCAGAGAGTTACACAGGTTTTAATTTTGGATGACGTGTCGCACACTCTTTATAAAACGGACTACAACTCTCTCATCCCAACAAAATTTGAAATGAGATTTCTTTCCGAAGAAAAAGAATCTTAGGACATCTGATTGGTAGAAATTTCACAACTTTTTGACTTCAAATGAGAGAGTTATGGAAGTTTTAATTTTGGGTGACGTTTCACACACTCTTTATAAAATGGACCAAAACTCTCTCATCCCACCGAATTTTTAAATGAGATTTTTTTTCTTCAAAGAGAATTTGAAGACATCTAATTGATAGAAATTTCTCCAGTTTTCGATTTAAAATAATTGAGTTATGAAAGTTTTAATTTTGGGTGACGTTTCACAAACTCTTTATAAAATGGTCCAAAACTCACTCATCCTACCGTATTTTTAAATGAGATTTTTTTCGTCGGAAGAGAATTTGAAGTCCTCTAATTTGTTAGAAATTTCACCACATTTCGACTTGAAATGAGAGACTTATGGTAGTTTTAATTTTGGGTGACGTTTCGCACACTCTTTTTAAGACGGACAACAACTCTCTCACCCCATCAAATTTTGAAACGAGATTTCGCACTTAATATGAGGGAGTTATTGAGGTTTTAATTTGGGTGACGTTTAACACACTCTTTATGAAACGGACTATATCTCTCTCACCCCATCAAATTTTGAAACGAGATTTCTTTCCCATGAAAGAGAATTAGAAGACCTCCGATTGGTAGAAATTTCACCACTTTTGGACTTAAAGTGAGAGAGTTATACAGGTTTTAATTTTGGGTGACGTTTCGCATACTCTTTGAAAAACGGACAACAACTCTCTTACCCCAATGATTTTTAAAACAAGATTTCTTTTCCCGGAAAGAGAATTTGAAGATTGGTAGAAATTTTACCACTTTTGAACTTAAAGTCAGAGAGTTACACAGGTTTTAATTTTGGATGACGTGTCGCACACTCTTTATAAAACGGACTACAACTCTCTCATCCCAACAAAATTTGAAATGAGATTTCTTTCCGAAGAAAAAGAATCTTAGGACATTTGATTGGTAGAAATTTCACAACTTTTTGACTTCAAATGAGAGAGTTATGGAAGTTTTAATTTTGGGTGACGTTTCACACACTCTTTATAAAATGGACCAAAACTCTCTCATCCCACCGAATTTTTAAATGAGATTTTTTTTCTTGAAAGAGAATTTGAAGACATCTAATTGATAGAAATTTCTCCAGTTTTTGACTTAAAATAAGTGAGTTATGAAAGTTTTAATTTTGGGTGACGTTTCACAAACTCTTTATAAAATGGTCCAAAACTCTCTCATCCTACCGAATTTTTAAATGAGATTTTTTTCGTTGAAAGAGAATTTGAAGTCCTCTAATTTGTTAGATATTTCACCACATTTCGACTTGAAATGAGAGACTTTTGGTAGTTTTAATTTTGGGTGACGTTTCGCACACTCTTTTTAAGACGGACAACAACTCTCTCACCCCATGAAATTTTGAAACGAGATTTCGCACTTAATATGAGGGAGTTATTGAGGTTTTAATTTGGGTGACGTTTTAACACTCTCTTTATGAAACGGACTATATCTCTCTCACCCCATCAAATTTTGAAACGAGATTTCTTTCCCATGAAAGAGAATTAGTAGACCTCCGATTGGTAGAAATTTCACCACTTTTGGACTTAAAGTGAGAGAGTTTTACAGGTTTTAATTTTGGGTGACGTTTCGCATACTCTTTGAAAAACGGACAACAACTCTCTTACCCCAATGATTTTTAAAACAAGATTTCTTTTCCCGGAAAGAGAATTTGAAGATTGGTAGAAATTTTACCACTTTTGAACTTAAAGTCAGAGAGTTACACAGGTTTTAATTTTGGATGACATGTCGCACACTCTTTATAAAACGGACTACAACTCTCTCATCCCAACAAAATTTGAAATGAGATTTCTTTCCGAAGAAAAAGAATCTTAGGACATCTGATTGGTAGAAATTTCACAACTTTTTGACTTCAAATGAGAGAGTTATGGAAGTTTTAATTTTGGGTGACGTTTCACACACTCTTTATAAAATGGACCAAAACTCTCTCATCCCACCGAATTTTTAAATGAGATTTTTTTTCTTGAAAGAGAATTTGAAGACATCTAATTGATAGAAATTTCTCCAGTTTTGGACTTAAAATAAGTGAGTTATGAAAGTTTTAATTTTGGGTGACGTTTCACAAACTCTTTATAAAATGGTCCAAAACTCTCTCATCCAACCGAATTTTTAAATGAGATTTTTTTCGTTGAAAGAGAATTTGAAGTCCTCTAATTTGTTAGATATTTCACCACATTTCGACTTGAAATTAGAGACTTATGGTAGTTTTAATTTTGGGTGACGTTTCGCACACTCTTTTTAAGACGGACAACAACTCTCTCACCCCATCAAATTTTGAAACGAGATTTCGCACTTAATATGAGGGAGTTATTGAGGTTTTAATTTGGGTGACGTTTTAACACACTCTTTATGAAACGGATTATATCTCTCTCACCCCATCAAATTTTGAAACGAGATTTCTTTCCCATGAAAGAGAATTAGAAGACCTCCGATTGGTAGAAATTTCACCACTTTTGGACTTAAAGTGAGAGAGTTATAGAGGTTTTAATTTTGGGTGACGTTTCGCATACTCTTTGAAAAACGGACAACAACTCTCTCACCCCAATGATTTTTAAAACAAGATTTCTTTTCCCGGAAAGAGAATTTGAAGATTGAAAGAAATTTTACCACTTTTGAACTTAAAGTCAGAGAGTTACACAGGTTTTAATTTTGGATGACGTGTCGCACACTCTTTATAAAACGGACTACAACTCTCTCATCCCAACAAAATTTGAAATGAGATTTCTTTCCGAAGAAAAAGAATCTTAGGACATCTGATTGGTAGAAATTTCACAACTTTTTGACTTCAAATGAGAGAGTTATGGAAGTTTTAATTTTGGGTGACGTTTCACACACTCTTTATAAAATGGACCAAAACTCTCTCATCCCACCGAATTTTTAAATGAGATTTTTTTTCTTGAAAGAGAATTTGAAGACATCTAATTGATAGAAATTTCTCCAGTTTTGGACTTAAAATAAGTGAGTTATGAAAGTTTTAATTTTGGGTGACGTTTCACAAACTCTTTATAAAATGGTCCAAAACTCTCTCATCCAACCGAATTTTTAAATGAGATTTTTTTCGTTGAAAGAGAATTTGAAGTCCTCTAATTTGTTAGATATTTCACCACATTTCGACTTGAAATGAGAGACTTTTGGTAGTTTTAATTTTGGGTGACGTTTCGCACACTCTTTTTAAGACGGACAACAACTCTCTCACCCCATGAAATTTTGAAACGAGATTTCGCACTTAATATGAGGGAGTTATTGAGGTTTTAATTTGGGTGACGTTTTAACACTCTCTTTATGAAACGGACTATATCTCTCTCACCCCATCAAATTTTGAAACGAGATTTCTTTCCCATGAAAGAGAATTAGTAGACCTCCGATTGGTAGAAATTTCACCACTTTTGGACTTAAAGTGAGAGAGTTTTACAGGTTTTAATTTTGGGTGACGTTTCGCATACTCTTTGAAAAACGGACAACAACTCTCTTACCCCAATGATTTTTAAAACAAGATTTCTTTTCCCGGAAAGAGAATTTGAAGATTGGTAGAAATTTTACCACTTTTGAACTTAAAGTCAGAGAGTTACACAGGTTTTAATTTTGGATGACATGTCGCACACTCTTTATAAAACGGACTACAACTCTCTCATCCCAACAAAATTTGAAATGAGATTTCTTTCCGAAGAAAAAGAATCTTAGGACATCTGATTGGTAGAAATTTCACAACTTTTTGACTTCAAATGAGAGAGTTATGGAAGTTTTAATTTTGGGTGACGTTTCACACACTCTTTATAAAATGGACCAAAACTCTCTCATCCCACCGAATTTTTAAATGAGATTTTTTTTCTTGAAAGAGAATTTGAAGACATCTAATTGATAGAAATTTCTCCAGTTTTGGACTTAAAATAAGTGAGTTATGAAAGTTTTAATTTTGGGTGACGTTTCACAAACTCTTTATAAAATGGTCCAAAACTCTCTCATCCAACCGAATTTTTAAATGAGATTTTTTTCGTTGAAAGAGAATTTGAAGTCCTCTAATTTGTTAGATATTTCACCACATTTCGACTTGAAATTAGAGACTTATGGTAGTTTTAATTTTGGGTGACGTTTCGCACACTCTTTTTAAGACGGACAACAACTCTCTCACCCCATCAAATTTTGAAACGAGATTTCGCACTTAATATGAGGGAGTTATTGAGGTTTTAATTTGGGTGACGTTTTAACACACTCTTTATGAAACGGATTATATCTCTCTCACCCCATCAAATTTTGAAACGAGATTTCTTTCCCATGAAAGAGAATTAGAAGACCTCCGATTGGTAGAAATTTCACCACTTTTGGACTTAAAGTGAGAGAGTTATAGAGGTTTTAATTTTGGGTGACGTTTCGCATACTCTTTGAAAAACGGACAACAACTCTCTCACCCCAATGATTTTTAAAACAAGATTTCTTTTCCCGGAAAGAGAATTTGAAGATTGAAAGAAATTTTACCACTTTTGAACTTAAAGTCAGAGAGTTACACAGGTTTTAATTTTGGATGACGTGTCGCACACTCTTTATAAAACGGACTACAACTCTCTCATCCCAACAAAATTTGAAATGAGATTTCTTTCCGAAGAAAAAGAATCTTAGGACATCTGATTGGTAGAAATTTCACAACTTTTTGACTTCAAATGAGAGAGTTATGGAAGTTTTAATTTTGGGTGACGTTTCACACACTCTTTATAAAATGGACCAAAACTCTCTCATCCCACCGAATTTTTAAATGAGATTTTTTTTCTTGAAAGAGAATTTGAAGACATCTAATTGATAGAAATTTCTCCAGTTTTGGACTTAAAATAAGTGAGTTATGAAAGTTTTAATTTTGGGTGACGTTTCACAAACTCTTTATAAAATGGTCCAAAACTCTCTCATCCAACCGAATTTTTAAATGAGATTTTTTTCGTTGAAAGAGAATTTGAAGTCCTCTAATTTGTTAGATATTTCACCACATTTCGACTTGAAATGAGAGACTTTTGGTAGTTTTAATTTTGGGTGACGTTTCGCACACTCTTTTTAAGACGGACAACAACTCTCTCACCCCATGAAATTTTGAAACGAGATTTCGCACTTAATATGAGGGAGTTATTGAGGTTTTAATTTGGGTGACGTTTTAACACTCTCTTTATGAAACGGACTATATCTCTCTCACCCCATCAAATTTTGAAACGAGATTTCTTTCCCATGAAAGAGAATTAGTAGACCTCCGATTGGTAGAAATTTCACCACTTTTGGACTTAAAGTGAGAGAGTTTTACAGGTTTTAATTTTGGGTGACGTTTCGCATACTCTTTGAAAAACGGACAACAACTCTCTTACCCCAATGATTTTTAAAACAAGATTTCTTTTCCCGGAAAGAGAATTTGAAGATTGGTAGAAATTTTACCACTTTTGAACTTAAAGTCAGAGAGTTACACAGGTTTTAATTTTGGATGACATGTCGCACACTCTTTATAAAACGGACTACAACTCTCTCATCCCAACAAAATTTGAAATGAGATTTCTTTCCGAAGAAAAAGAATCTTAGGACATCTGATTGGTAGAAATTTCACAACTTTTTGACTTCAAATGAGAGAGTTATGGAAGTTTTAATTTTGGGTGACGTTTCACACACTCTTTATAAAATGGACCAAAACTCTCTCATCCCACCGAATTTTTAAATGAGATTTTTTTTCTTGAAAGAGAATTTGAAGACATCTAATTGATAGAAATTTCTCCAGTTTTGGACTTAAAATAAGTGAGTTATGAAAGTTTTAATTTTGGGTGACGTTTCACAAACTCTTTATAAAATGGTCCAAAACTCTCTCATCCAACCGAATTTTTAAATGAGATTTTTTTCGTTGAAAGAGAATTTGAAGTCCTCTAATTTGTTAGATATTTCACCACATTTCGACTTGAAATTAGAGACTTATGGTAGTTTTAATTTTGGGTGACGTTTCGCACACTCTTTTTAAGACGGACAACAACTCTCTCACCCCATCAAATTTTGAAACGAGATTTCGCACTTAATATGAGGGAGTTATTGAGGTTTTAATTTGGGTGACGTTTTAACACACTCTTTATGAAACGGATTATATCTCTCTCACCCCATCAAATTTTGAAACGAGATTTCTTTCCCATGAAAGAGAATTAGAAGACCTCCGATTGGTAGAAATTTCACCACTTTTGGACTTAAAGTGAGAGAGTTATAGAGGTTTTAATTTTGGGTGACGTTACGCATACTCTTTGAAAAACGGACAACAACTCTCTCACCCCAATGATTTTTAAAACAAGATTTCTTTTCCCGGAAAGAGAATTTGAAGATTGAAAGAAATTTTACCACTTTTGAACTTAAAGTCAGAGAGTTACACAGGTTTTAATTTTGGATGACGTGTCGCACACTCTTTATAAAACGGACTACAACTCTCTCATCCCAACAAAATTTGAAATGAGATTTCTTTCCGAAGAAAAAGAATCTTAGGACATCTGATTGGTAGAAATTTCACAACTTTTTGACTTCAAATGAGAGAGTTATGGAAGTTTTAATTTTGGGTGACGTTTCACACACTCTTTATAAAATGGACCAAAACTCTCTCATCCCACCGAATTTTTAAATGAGATTTTTTTTCTTGAAAGAGAATTTGAAGACATCTAATTGATAGAAATTTCTCCAGTTTTCGATTTAAAATAAGTGAGTTATGAAAGTTTTAATTTTGGGTGACGTTTCACAAACTCTTTATAAAATGGTCCAAAACTCACTCATCCTACCGTATTTTTAAATGAGATTTTTTTCGTTGGAAGAGAATTTGAAGTCCTCTAATTTGTTAGAAATTTCACCACATTTCGACTTGAAATGAGAGACTTATGGTAGTTTTAATTTTGGGTGACGTTTCGCACACTCTTTTTAAGACGGACAACAACTCTCTCACCCCATCAAATTTTGAAACGAGATTTCGCACTTAATATGAGGGAGTTATTGAGGTTTTAATTTGGGTGACGTTTAACACACTCTTTATGAAACGGACTATATCTCTCTCACCCCATCAAATTTTGAAACGAGATTTCTTTCCCATGAAAGAGAATTAGAAGACCTCCGATTGGTAGAAATTTCACCACTTTTGGACTTAAAGTGAGAGAGTTATAGAGGTTTTAATTTTGGGTGACGTTTCGCATACTCTTTGAAAAACGGACAACAACTCTCTTACCCCAATGATTTTTAAAACAAGATTTCTTTTCCCGGAAAGAGAATTTGAAGATTGGTAGAAATTTTACCACTTTTGAACTTAAAGTCAGAGAGTTACACAGGTTTTAATTTTGGATGGGGGTAGAAATTTCACAACTTTTTGACTTCAAATGAGAGAGTTATGGAAGTTTTAATTTTGGGTGACGTTTCACACACTCTTTATAAAATGGACCAAAACTCTCTCATCCCACCGAATTTTTAAATGAGATTTTTTTTCTTGAAAGAGAATTTGAAGACATCTAATTGATAGAAATTTCTCCAGTTTTCGACTTAAAATAAGTGAGTTATGAAAGTCTTAATTTTGGGTGACGTTTCACAAACTCTTTATAAAATAGTCTAAAACTCATTCATCCTACCGAATTTTTAAATGAGATTTTTTTCGTTGAAAGAGAATTTGAAGTCCTCTAATTTGTTAGATATTTCACCACATTTCGACTTGAAATGAGAGACTTATGGTAGTTTTAATTTTGGGTGACGTTTCGCACACTCTTTTTAAGACGGACAACAACTCTCTCACCCCATCAAATTTTGAAACGAGATTTCGCACTTAATATGAGGGAGTTATTGAGGTTTTAATTTGGGTGACGTTTAACACACTCTTTATGAAACGGACTATATCTCTCTCACCCTATCAAATTTTGAAACGAGATTTCTTTCCCATGAAAGAGAATTAGAAGACCCCCGATTGGTAGAAATTTCACCACTTTTGGACTTAAAGTGAGAGAGTTATAGAGGTTTTAATTTTGGGTGACGTTTCGCATACTCTTTGAAAAACGGACAACAACTCTCTCACCCCAATGATTTTTAAAACAAGATTTCTTTTCCCGGAAAGAGAATTTGAAGATTGGTAGAAATTTCACCACTTTTGAACTTAAAGTCAAAGAGTTACACAGGTTTTAATTTTGGATGACGTGTCGCACACTCTTTATAAAACGGACTACAACTCTCTCATCCCAACAAAATTTGAAATGAGATTTCTTTCCCAAGAAAAAGAATCTTATGACCTCCGATTGGTAGAAATTTCACCACTTTTTGACTTCAAATGAGAGAGTTATGGAAGTTTTAATTTTGGGTGACGTTTCACACACTCTTTTTAAAATGGACCAAAACTCTCTCATCCCACCGAATTTTTAAATGAGATTTTTTTACTTGAAAGAGAATTTGAAGACATCTAATTGATAGAAATTTCTCCACTTTTCAACTTAAAATGAGTGAGTTATGGACGTTTTAATTTTGGGTGACGTTTCACACACTCATTATAAAATGGTCCAAAACTCTCTCATCCTGCCGTATTTTTAATTGAGATTTTTTTCGTTTAAAGAGAATTTGAAGTCCTCTAATTTGTTAGAAATTTCACAACATTTGGACTTGAAATGAGAGACTTATGGTAGTTTTAATTTTGGGTGACGTTTCGCACACTCTTTTTAAGACGGACAACAACTCTCTCACCCCATCAAATTTTGAAACGAGATTTCGCACTTAATATGAGGGAGTTATTGAGGTTTTAATTTGGGTGATGTTTAACACACTCTTTAAGAAACGGACTATATCTCTCTCACCCCATCAAATTTGGAAACGAGATTTCTTTCCCATGAAAGAGAATTAGAAGACCCCCGATTGGTAGAAATTTCACCACTTTTGGACTTAAAGTGAGAGAGTTATAGAGGTTTTAATTTTGGGTGACGTTTCGCACACTGTTTCTAAAACGGACAACAACCCTCTTACCCCAACGATTTTTAAAAGAAGATTTCTTTTCTCCGAAAGAGAATTTGAAGATTGGTAGAAATTTTACCACTTTTGAATTTAAAGTCAGAGAGTTACACAGGTTTTAATTTTGGATGACGTGTCGCACACTCTTTTTAAAACGGAGTACAACTCTCTCATCCCAACAAAATTTGAAATGAGATTTCTTTCCCAAGAAAAAGAATCTTAGGACCTCCGATTGGTAGAAATTTCACCACTTTTTGACTTCAAATGAGAGAGTTACGGAAGTTTTAATTTTGGGTGACGTTTCACACACTCTTTTTAAAATGGACCAAAACTCTCTCATCCTACCGAATTTTTAAATGAGATTTTTTTACTTGAAAGAGAATTTGAAGACATCTAATTGATAGAAATTTCTCCACTTTTCGACTTTAAATGAGTGAGTTATGGACGTTTTAATTTTGGGTGACGTTTCACACACTCATTATAAAATGGTCCAAAACTCTCTCGCCCCACCGAATTTTTGAATGGGATTTTTTTCGTTGAAAGAGAATTTGAAGTCCACTAATTTGTTAGAAATTTCACCACATTTGGACTTGAAAAGAGAGACTTATGGTGGTTTTAATTTTGGGTGACGTTTCGCACACTCTTTTTAAGACGGACAACAACTCTCTCACCCCAACGATTTTGAAAACAAGATTTTTTTCCCCGGAAAGAGAATTTGAAGATTGGTAGAAATTTCACCACTTTTGAACTTAAAGTCAGAGAGTTACACAGGTTTTAATTTTGGATGACGTGTCGCACACTCTTTATAAAACGGACTACAACTTTGTCATCCCAACAAAATTTGAAATGAGATTTCTTTCCCAAGAAAAAGAATCTTAGGACCTCCGATTGGTAGAAATTTCACCACTTTTTGACTTCAAATGAGAGAGTTACAGAAGTTTTAATTTTGGGTGACGTTTCACACACTCTTTTTAAAATGGACCAAAACTCTCTCATCCTACCGAATTTTTAAATGAGATTTTTTTACTTGAAAGAGAATTTGAAGACATCTAATTGATAGAAATTTCTCCACTTTTTGACTTTAAATGAGTGAGTTATGGACGTTTTAATTTTGGGTGACGTTTCACACACTCATTATAAAATGGTCCAAAACTCTCTTGCCCCACCGAATTTTTAAATGGGATTTTTTTCGTTGAAAGAGAATTTGAAGTCCACTAATTTGTTAGAAATTTCACCACATTTGGACTTGAAAAGAGAGACTTATGGTGGTTTTAATTTTGGGTGACGTTTCGCACACTCTTTTTAAGACGGGCAACAACTCTCTCACCCCAACGATTTTTAAAACAAGATTTTTTTCCCCGGAAAGAGAATTTGAAGATTGGTAGAAATTTCACCACTTTTGAACTTAAAGTCAGAGAGTTACACAGGTTTTAATTTTGGATGACGTGTCGCACACTCTTTATAAAACGGACTACAACTCTGTCATCCCAACAAAATTTGAAATGAGATTTCTTTCCCAAGAAAAAGAATCTTAGGACCTCCGATTGGTAGAAATTTCACCACTTTTTGACTTCAAATGAGAGAGTTACGGAAGTTTTAATTTTGGGTGACGTTTCACACACTCTTTTTAAAATGGACCAAAACTCTCTCATCCCACCGAATTTTTAAAGGAGATTTTTTTACTTGAAAGAGAATTTGAAGGCATCTAATTGATAGAAATTTCTCCACTTTTCGACTTAAAATGAGTGAGTTATGGACGTTTTAATTTTGGGTGACGTTTCACACACTCATTATAAAATGGTCCAAAACTCTCTCGCCCCACCGAATTTTTAAATGGGATTTTTTTCGTTGAAAGAGAATTTGAAGTCCACTAATTTGTTAGAAATTTCACCACATTTGGACTTGAAAAGAGAGACTTATGGTGGTTTTAATTTTGGGTGACGTTTCGCACACTCTTTTTAAGACGGACAACAACTCTCTCACCCCAACGATTTTGAAAACAAGATTTTTTTCCCCGGAAAGAGAATTTGAAGATTGGTAGAAATTTCACCACTTTTGAACTTAAAGTCAGAGAGTTACACAGGTTTTAATTTTGGATGACGTGTCGCACACTCTTTATAAAACGGACTACAACTCTGTCATCCCAAAAAAATTTGAAATGAGATTTCTTTCCCAAGAAAAAGAATCTTAGGACCTCCGATTGGTAGAAATTTCACCACTTTTTGACTTCAAATGAGAGAGTTACGGAAGTTTTAATGTTGGGTGACGTTTCACACACTCTTTTTAAAATGGACCAAAACTCTCTCATCCCACCGAATTTTTAAATGAGATTTTTTTACTTGAAAGAGAATTTGAAGGCATCTAATTGATAGAAATTTCTCCACTTTTCGACTTAAAATGAGTGAGTTATGGACGTTTTAATTTTGGGTGACGTTTCACACACTCATTATAAAATGGTCCAAATCTCTCTCGCCCTACCGAATTTTTAAATGGGATTTTTTTCGTTGAAAGAGAATTTGAAGTCCACTAATTTGTTAGAAATTCACCACATTTGGACTTTAAAAGAGAGACTTATGGTGGTTTTAATTTTGGGCGACGTTTCGCACACTCTTTTTAAGACGGACAACAACTCTCTTACTCCAACGATTTTTAAAACAAGATTTTTTTCCCCGGAAAGAGAATTTGAAGATTGGTAGAAATTTCACCACTTTTGAACTTAAAGTAAGAGAGTTACACAGGTTTTAATTTTGGATGACGTGTCGCACACTCTTTATAAAACGGACTACAACTCTGTCATCCCAACAAAATTTGAAATGAGATTTCTTTCCCAAGAAAAAGAATCTTAGGACCTCCGATTGGTAGAAATTTCACCACTTTTTGACTTCAAATGAGAGAGTTACGGAAGTTTTAATTTTGGGTGACGTTTCACACACTCTTTTTAAAATAGACCAAAACTCTCTCATCCCACCGAATTTTTAAATGCGATTTTTTTACTTGAACGAGAATTTGAAGACATCTAATTGATAGAAATTTCTCCACTTTTCGACTTAAAATGAGTGAGTTATGGACGTTTTAATTTTGGGTGACGTTTCACACACTCATTATAAAATGGTCCAAAACTCTCTCGCCCTACCGAATTTTTAAATGTGATTTTTTTCGTTGAAAGAGAATTTGAAGTCCACTAATTTGTTAGAAATTTCACCACATTTGGACTTGAAACGAGAGACTTATGGTGGTTTTAATTTTGGGTGACGTTTCGCACACTCTTTTTAAGACGGACAACAACTCTCTCACCCCAACGATTTTTAAAACAAGATTTTTTTCCCCGGAAAGAGAATTTGAAGATTGGTAGAAATTTCACCACTTTTGAACTTAAAGTCAGAGAGTTACACAGGTTTTAATTTTGGATGACGTGTCGCACACTCTTTATAAAACGGACTACAACTCTCTCATCCCAAGAAAATTTGAAATGAGATTTCTTTCGCAAGAAAAAGAATCTTAGGACCTCCGATTGGTAGAAATTTCACCACTTTTTGACTTCAAATGAGAGAGTTACGGAAGTTTTAATTTTGGGTGACGTTTCACACACTCTTTTTAAAATGGACCAAAACTCTCTCATCCCACCGAATTTTTAAATGAGATTTTTTTACTTGAAAGAGAATTTGAAGACATCTAATTGATAGAAATTTCTCCCCTTTTCGACTTAAAATGAGTGAGTTATGGACGTTTTAATTTTGGGTGACGTTTCACACACTCATTATAAAATGGTCCAAAACTCTCTCGCCCTACCGAATTTTTAAATGGGATTTTTTTCGTTGAAAGAGAATTTGAAGTCCACTAATTTGTTAGAAATTTCACCACTTTTGGACTTGAAAAGAGAGACTTATTGTGGTTTTAATTTTGGATGACGTTTCGCACACTCTTTTTAAGACGGACAACAACTCTCTCACCCCAACGATTTTTAAAACAAGATGTTTTTCCCCGGAAAGAGAATTTGAAGATTGGTAGAAATTTCACCACTTTTGAACTTAACGTCAGAGAGTTACACAGGTTTTAATTTTGGATGACGTGTCGCACACTCTTTATAAAACAGACTACAACTCTGTCATCCCAACAAAATTTGAAATGAGATTTCTTTCCCAAGAAAAAGAATCTTAGGACCTCCGATTGGTAGAAATTTCACCACTTTTTGACTTCAAATGAGAGAGTTACGGAAGTTTTAATTTTGGGTGACGTTTCACACACTCTTTTTAAAATGGACCAAAACTCTCTCATCCCACCGAATTTTTAAATGAGATTTTTTTACTTGAAAGAAAATTTGAAGACATCTAATTGATAGAAATTTCTCCACTTTTCGACTTAAAATGAGTGAGTTATGGACGTTTTAATTTTGGGTGACGTTTCACACACTCATTATAAAATGGTCCAAAACTCTCTCGCCCTACCGAATTTTTAAATGGGATTGTTTTCGTTGAAAGAGAATTTGAAGTCCCCTAATTTGTTAGAAATTCACCACATTTGGACTTGAAAAGAGAGACTTATGGTGGTTTTAATTTTGGGTGACGTTTCGCACACTCTTTTTAAGACGGACAACAACTCTCTCACCCCAACGATTTTTAAAACAAGATTTTTTTCCCCGGAAAGAGAATTTGAAGATTGGTAGAAATTTCACCACTTTTGAACTTAAAGTCAGAGAGTTACACAGGTTTTAATTTTGGATGACGTGTCGCACACTCTTTATAAAACGGACTACAACTCTGTCATCCCAACAAAATTTGAAATGAGATTTCTTTCCCAAGAAAAAGAATCTTAGGACCTCCGATTGGTAGAAATTTCACCACTTTTTGACTTCAAATGAGAGAGTTACGGAAGTTTTAATTTTGGGTGACGTTTCACACACTCTTTTTAAAATGGACCAAAACTCTCTCATCCCACCGAATTTTTAAATGAGATTTTTTTACTTGAAAGAGAATTTGAAGACATCTAATTGATAGAAATTTCTCCACTTTTCGACTTGAAATGAGTGAGTTATGGACGTTTTAATTTTGGGTGACGTTTCACACACTCATTATAAAATGGTCCAAAACTCTCTCGCCCTACCGAATTTTTAAATGGGATTGTTTTCGTTGAAAGAGAATTTGAAATCCACTAATTTGTTAGAAATTCACCACATTTGGACTTGAAAAGAGAGACTTATGGTGGTTTTAATTTTGAGTGACGTTTCGCACACTCTTTTTAAGACGGACAACAACTCTCTCACCCCAACGATTTTGAAAACAAGATTTTTTTCCCCGGAAAGAGAATTTGAAGATTGGTAGAAATTTCACCACTTTTGAACTTAAAGTCAGAGAGTTACACAGGTTTTAATTTTGGATGACGTGTCGCACACTCTTTATAAAACGGACTACAACTCTGTCATCCCAACAAAATTTGAAATGAGATTTCTTTCCCAAGAAAAAGAATCTTAGGACCTCCGATTGGTAGAAACTTCACCACTTTTTGACTTCAAATGAGAGAGTTACGGAAGTTTTAATTTTGGGTGACGTTTCACACACTCTTTTTAAAATGGACCAAAACTCTCTCATCCTACCGAATTTTTAAATGAGATTTTTTTACTTGAAAGAGAATTTGAAGCCATCTAATTGATAGAAATTTCTCCACTTTTCGACTTTAAATGAGTGAGTTATGGACGTTTTAATTTTGGGTGACGTTTCACACACTCATTATAAAATGGTCCAAAACTCTCTCGCCCCACCGAATTTTTAGATGGGATTTTTTTCGTTGAAAGAGAATTTGAAGTCCACTAATTTGTTAGAAATTTCACCACATTTGGACTTGAAAAGAGAGACTTATGGTGGTTTTAATTTTGGGTGACGTTTCGCACACTCTTTTTAAGACGGACAACAACTCTCTCACCCCAACGATTTTTAAAACAAGATTTTTTTCCCCGGAAAGAGAATTTGAAGATTGGTAGAAATTTCACCACTTTTGAACTTAAAGTCAGAGAGTTACACAGGTTTTAATTTTGGATGACGTGTCGCACACTCTTTATAAAACGGACTACAACTCTCTCATCCCAACAAAATTTGAAATGAGATTTCTTTCGCAAGAAAAAGAATCTTAGGACCTCCGATTGGTAGAAATTTCACCACTTTTTGACTTCAAATGAGAGAGTTACGGAAGTTTTAATTTTGGGTGACGTTTCACACACTCTTTTTAAAATGGACCAAAACTCTCTCATCCCACCGAATTTTTAAATGAGATTTTTTTACTTGAAAGAGAATTTGAAGACATCTAATTGATAGAAATTTCTCCCCTTTTCGACTTAAAATGAGTGAGTTATGGACGTTTTAATTTTGGGTGACGTTTCACACACTCATTATAAAATGGTCCAAAACTCTCTCGCCCTACCGAATTTTTAAATGGGATTTTTTTCGTTGAAAGAGAATTTGAAGTCCACTAATTTGTTAGAAATTTCACCACTTTTGGACTTGAAAAGAGAGACTTATTGTGGTTTTAATTTTGGATGACGTTTCGCACACTCTTTTTAAGACGGACAACAACTCTCTCACCCCAACGATTTTTAAAACAAGATGTTTTTCCCCGGAAAGAGAATTTGAAGATTGGTAGAAATTTCACCACTTTTGAACTTAACGTCAGAGAGTTACACAGGTTTTAATTTTGGATGACGTGTCGCACACTCTTTATAAAACAGACTACAACTCTGTCATCCCAACAAAATTTGAAATGAGATTTCTTTCCCAAGAAAAAGAATCTTAGGACCTCCGATTGGTAGAAATTTCACCACTTTTTGACTTCAAATGAGAGAGTTACGGAAGTTTTAATTTTGGGTGACGTTTCACACACTCTTTTTAAAATGGACCAAAACTCTCTCATCCCACCGAATTTTTAAATGAGATTTTTTTACTTGAAAGAGAATTTGAAGACATCTAATTGATAGAAATTTCTCCACTTTTCGACTTAAAATGAGTGAGTTATGGACGTTTTAATTTTGGGTGACGTTTCACACACTCATTATAAAATGGTCCAAAACTCTCTCGCCCTACCGAATTTTTAAATGGGATTGTTTTCGTTGAAAGAGAATTTGAAATCCACTAATTTGTTAGAAATTCACCACATTTGGACTTGAAAAGAGAGACTTATGGTGGTTTTAATTTTGGGTGACGTTTCGCACACTCTTTTTAAGACGGACAACAACTCTCTCACCCCAACGATTTTGAAAACAAGATTTTTTTCCCCGGAAAGAGAATTTGAAGATTGGTAGAAATTTCACCACTTTTGAACTTAAAGTCAGAAAGTTACACAGGTTTTAATTTTGGATGACGTGTCGCACACTCTTTATAAAACGGACTACAACTCTGTCATCCCAACAAAACTTGAAATGAGATTTCTTTCCCAAGAAAAAGAATCTTAGGACCTCCGATTGGTAGAAACTTCACCACTTTTTGACTTCAAATGAGAGAGTTACGGAAGTTTTAATTTTGGGTGACGTTTCACACACTCTTTTTAAAATGGACCAAAACTCTCTCATCCCACCGAATTTTTAAATGAGATTTTTTTACTTGAAAGAGAATTTGAAGGCATCTAATTGATAGAAATTTCTCCACTTTTCGACTTAAAATGAGTGAGTTATGGACGTTTTAATTTTGGGTGACGTTTCTCACACTCATTATAAAATGGTCCAAAACTCTCTCGCCCTACCGAATTTTTAAATGGGATTGTTTTCGTTGAAAGAGAATTTGAAGTCCACTAATTTGTTAGAAATTCACCACATTTGGACTTGGAAAGAGAGACTTATGGTGGTTTTAATTTTGGGTGACGTTTCGCACACTCTTTTTAAGACGGACAACAACTCTCACCCCAACGATTTTTAAAACAAGATTTTTTTCCCCGGAAAGAGAATTTGAAGATTGGTAGAAATTTCACCACTTTTGAACTTAAAGTCAGAGAGTTACACAGGTTTTAATTTTGGATGACGTGTCGCACACTCTTTATAAAACGGACTACAACTCTCTCATCCCAACAAAATTTGAAATGAGATTTCTTTCGCAAGAAAAAGAATCTTAGGACCTCCGATTGGTAGAAATTTCACCACTTTTTGACTTCAAATGAGAGAGTTAGGGAAGTTTTAATTTTGGGTGACGTTTCACACACTCTTTTTAAAATGGACCAAAACTCTCTCATCCCACCGAATTTTTAAATGAGATTTTTTTACTTGAAAGAGAATTTGAAGACATCTAATTGAGAGAAATTTCTCCACTTTTCGACTTTAAATGAGTGAGTTATGGACGTTTTAATTTTGGGTGACGTTTCACACACTCATTATAAAATGGTCCAAAACTCTCTCGCCCTACCGAATTTTTAAATGGGATTTTTTTCGTTGAAAGAGAATTTGAAGTCCACTAATTTGTTAGAAATTTCACCACATTTGGACTTGAAAAGAGAGACTTATGGTGGTTTTAATTTTGGGTGACGTTTCGCACACTCTTTTTAAGACGGACAACAACTCTCTCACCCCAACGATTTTTAAAACAAGATTTTTTTCCCCGGAAAGAGAATTTGAACATTGGTAGAAATTTCACCACTTTTGAACTAAAGTCAGAGAGTTACACAGGTTTTAATTTTGGATGACGTGTCGCACACTCTTTATAAAACGGACTATAACTCTCTCATCCCAACAAAATTTGAAATGAGATTTCTTTCGCAAGAAAAAGAATCTTAGGACCTCCGATTGGTAGAAATTTCACCACTTTTTGACTTCAAATGAGAGAGTTACGGAAGTTTTAATTTTGGGTGACGTTTCACACACTCTTTTTAAAATGGACCAAAACTCTCTCATCCCACCGAATTTTTAAATGAGATTTTTTTACTTGAAAGAGAATTTGAAGACATCTAATTGATAGAAATTTCTCCACTTTTCGACTTAAAATGAGTGAGTTATGGACGTTTTAATTTTGGGTGACGTTTCACACACTCATTATAAAATGGTCCAAAACTCTCTCGCCCTACCGAATTTTTAAATGGGATTGTTTTCGTTGAAAGAGAATTTGAAGTCCACTAATTTGTTAGAAATTTCACCATATTTGGACTTGAAAAGAGAGACTTATGGTGGTTTTAATTTTGGGTGACGTTTCGCACACTCTTTTTAAGACGGACAACAACTCTCTCACCCCAACGATTTTTAAAACAAGATTTTTTTCCCCGGAAAGAGAATTTGAAGATTGGTAGAAATTTCACCACTTTTGAACTTAAAGTCAGAGAGTTACACAGGTTTTAATTTTGGATGACGTGTCGCACACTCTTTATAAAACGGACTACAACTCTCTCATCCCAACAAAATTTGAAATGAGATTTCTTTCGCAAGAAAAAGAATCTTAGGACCTCCGATTGGTAGAAATTTCACCACTTTTTGACTTCAAATGAGAGAGTTACGGAAGTTTTAATTTTGGGTGACGTTTCACACACTCTTTTTAAAATGGACCAAAACTCTCTCATCCCACCGAATTTTTAAATGAGATTTTTTTACTTGAAAGAGAATTTGAAGACATCTAATTGATAGAAATTTCTCCCCTTTTCGACTTAAAATGAGTGAGTTATGGACGTTTTAATTTTGGGTGACGTTTCACACACTCATTATAAAATGGTCCAAAACTCTCTCGCCCTACCGAATTTTTAAATGGGATTTTTTTCGTTGAAAGAGAATTTGAAGTCCACTAATTTGTTAGAAATTTCACCACTTTTGGACTTGAAAAGAGAGACTTATTGTGGTTTTAATTTTGGATGACGTTTCGCACACTCTTTTTAAGACGGACAACAACTCTCTCACCCCAACGATTTTTAAAACAAGATGTTTTTCCCCGGAAAGAGAATTTGAAGATTGGTAGAAATTTCACCACTTTTGAACTTAACGTCAGAGAGTTACACAGGTTTTAATTTTGGATGACGTGTCGCACACTCTTTATAAAACAGACTACAACTCTGTCATCCCAACAAAATTTGAAATGAGATTTCTTTCCCAAGAAAAAGAATCTTAGGACCTCCGATTGGTAGAAATTTCACCACTTTTTGACTTCAAATGAGAGAGTTACGGAAGTTTTAATTTTGGGTGACGTTTCACACACTCTTTTTAAAATGGACCAAAACTCTCTCATCCCACCGAATTTTTAAATGAGATTTTTTTACTTGAAAGAGAATTTGAAGACATCTAATTGATAGAAATTTCTCCACTTTTCGACTTAAAATGAGTGAGTTATGGACGTTTTAATTTTGGGTGACGTTTCACACACTCATTATAAAATGGTCCAAAACTCTCTCGCCCTACCGAATTTTTAAATGGGATTGTTTTCGTTGAAAGAGAATTTGAAATCCACTAATTTGTTAGAAATTCACCACATTTGGACTTGAAAAGAGAGACTTATGGTGGTTTTAATTTTGGGTGACGTTTCGCACACTCTTTTTAAGACGGACAACAACTCTCTCACCCCAACGATTTTGAAAACAAGATTTTTTTCCCCGGAAAGAGAATTTGAAGATTGGTAGAAATTTCACCACTTTTGAACTTAAAGTCAGAAAGTTACACAGGTTTTAATTTTGGATGACGTGTCGCACACTCTTTATAAAACGGACTACAACTCTGTCATCCCAACAAAACTTGAAATGAGATTTCTTTCCCAAGAAAAAGAATCTTAGGACCTCCGATTGGTAGAAACTTCACCACTTTTTGACTTCAAATGAGAGAGTTACGGAAGTTTTAATTTTGGGTGACGTTTCACACACTCTTTTTAAAATGGACCAAAACTCTCTCATCCCACCGAATTTTTAAATGAGATTTTTTTACTTGAAAGAGAATTTGAAGGCATCTAATTGATAGAAATTTCTCCACTTTTCGACTTAAAATGAGTGAGTTATGGACGTTTTAATTTTGGGTGACGTTTCTCACACTCATTATAAAATGGTCCAAAACTCTCTCGCCCTACCGAATTTTTAAATGGGATTGTTTTCGTTGAAAGAGAATTTGAAGTCCACTAATTTGTTAGAAATTCACCACATTTGGACTTGGAAAGAGAGACTTATGGTGGTTTTAATTTTGGGTGACGTTTCGCACACTCTTTTTAAGACGGACAACAACTCTCACCCCAACGATTTTTAAAACAAGATTTTTTTCCCCGGAAAGAGAATTTGAAGATTGGTAGAAATTTCACCACTTTTGAACTTAAAGTCAGAGAGTTACACAGGTTTTAATTTTGGATGACGTGTCGCACACTCTTTATAAAACGGACTACAACTCTCTCATCCCAACAAAATTTGAAATGAGATTTCTTTCGCAAGAAAAAGAATCTTAGGACCTCCGATTGGTAGAAATTTCACCACTTTTTGACTTCAAATGAGAGAGTTAGGGAAGTTTTAATTTTGGGTGACGTTTCACACACTCTTTTTAAAATGGACCAAAACTCTCTCATCCCACCGAATTTTTAAATGAGATTTTTTTACTTGAAAGAGAATTTGAAGACATCTAATTGAGAGAAATTTCTCCACTTTTCGACTTTAAATGAGTGAGTTATGGACGTTTTAATTTTGGGTGACGTTTCACACACTCATTATAAAATGGTCCAAAACTCTCTCGCCCTACCGAATTTTTAAATGGGATTTTTTTCGTTGAAAGAGAATTTGAAGTCCACTAATTTGTTAGAAATTTCACCACATTTGGACTTGAAAAGAGAGACTTATGGTGGTTTTAATTTTGGGTGACGTTTCGCACACTCTTTTTAAGACGGACAACAACTCTCTCACCCCAACGATTTTTAAAACAAGATTTTTTTCCCCGGAAAGAGAATTTGAACATTGGTAGAAATTTCACCACTTTTGAACTAAAGTCAGAGAGTTACACAGGTTTTAATTTTGGATGACGTGTCGCACACTCTTTATAAAACGGACTATAACTCTCTCATCCCAACAAAATTTGAAATGAGATTTCTTTCGCAAGAAAAAGAATCTTAGGACCTCCGATTGGTAGAAATTTCACCACTTTTTGACTTCAAATGAGAGAGTTACGGAAGTTTTAATTTTGGGTGACGTTTCACACACTCTTTTTAAAATGGACCAAAACTCTCTCATCCCACCGAATTTTTAAATGAGATTTTTTTACTTGAAAGAGAATTTGAAGACATCTAATTGATAGAAATTTCTCCACTTTTCGACTTTTAATGAGTGAGTTATGGACGTTTTAATTTTGGGTGACGTTTCACACACTCTTTTTAAGACGGACAACAACTCTCTCACCCCAACGATTTTTAAAACAAGATTTTTTTCCCCGGAAAGAGAATTTGAAGATTGGTAGAAATTTCACCACTTTTGAACTAAAGTCAGAGAGTTACACAGGTTTTAATTTTGGATGACGTGTCGCACACTCTTTATAAAACGGACTACAACTCTCTCATCCCAACAAAATTTGAAATGAGATTTCTTTCGCAAGAAAAAGAATCTTAGGATCTCCGATTGGTAGAAATTTCACCACTTTTTGACTTCAAATGAGAGAGTTAGGGAAGTTTTAATTTTGGGTGACGTTTCACACACTCTTTTTAAAATGGACCAAAACTCTCTCATCCCACCGAATTTTTAAATGAGATTTTTTTACTTGAAAGAGAATTTGAAGGCATCTAATTGATAGAAATTTCTCCACTTTTCGACTTAAAATGAGTGAGTTATGGACGTTTTAATTTTGGGTGACGTTTCTCACACTCATTATAAAATGGTCCAAAACTCTCTCGCCCTACCGAATTTTTAAATGGGATTGTTTTCGTTGAAAGAGAATTTGAAGTCCACTAATTTGTTAGAAATTCACCACATTTGGACTTGAAAAGAGAGACTTATGGTGGTTTTAATTTTGGGTGACGTTTCGCACACACTTTTTAAGACGGACAACAACTCTCTCACCCCAACGATTTTTAAAACAAGATTTTTTTCCCCGGAAAGAGAATTTGAAGATTGGTAGAAATTTCACCACTTTTGAACTTAAAGTCAGAGAGTTACACAGGTTTTAATTTTGGATGACGTGTCGCACACTCTTTATAAAACGGACTACAACTCTCTCATCCCAACAAAATTTGAAATGAGATTTCTTTCGCAAGAAAAAGAATCTTAGGACCTCCGATTGGTAGAAATTTCACCACTTTTTGACTTCAAATGAGAGAGTTAGGGAAGTTTTAATTTTGGGTGACGTTTCACACACTCTTTTTAAAATGGACCAAAACTCTCTCATCCCACCGAATTTTTAAATGAGATTTTTTTACTTGAAAGAGAATTTGAAGACATCTAATTGATAGAAATTTCTCCACTTTTCGACTTAAAATGAGTGAGTTATGGACGTTTTAATTTTGGGTGACGTTTCACACACTCATTATAAAATGGTCCAAAACTCTCTCGCCCTACCGAATTTTTAAATGGGATTTTTTTCGTTGAAAGAGAATTTGAAGTCCACTAATTTGTTAGAAATTTCACCACATTTGGACTTGAAAAGAGAGACTTATGGTGGTTTTAATTTTGGGTGACGTTTCGCACACTCTTTTTAAGACGGACAACAACTCTCTCACCCCAACGATTTTTAAAACAAGATTTTTTTCCCCGGAAAGAGAATTTGAACATTGGTAGAAATTTCACCACTTTTGAACTAAAGTCAGAGAGTTACACAGGTTTTAATTTTGGATGACGTGTCGCACACTCTTTATAAAACGGACTACAACTCTCTCATCCCAACAAAATTTGAAATGAGATTTCTTTCGCAAGAAAAAGAATCTTAGGACCTCCGATTGGTAGAAATTTCACCACTTTTTGACTTCAAATGAGAGAGTTAGGGAAGTTTTAATTTTGGGTGACGTTTCACACACTCTTTTTAAAATGGACCAAAACTCTCTCATCCCACCGAATTTTTAAATGAGATTTTTTTACTTGAAAGAGAATTTGAAGGCATCTAATTGATAGAAATTTCTCCACTTTTCGACTTAAAATGAGTGAGTTATGGACGTTTTAATTTTGGGTGACGTTTCTCACACTCATTATAAAATGGTCCAAAACTCTCTCGCCCTACCGAATTTTTAAATGGGATTGTTTTCGTTGAAAGAGAATTTGAAGTCCACTAATTTGTTAGAAATTCACCACATTTGGACTTGAAAAGAGAGACTTATGGTGGTTTTAATTTTGGGTGACGTTTCGCACACTCTTTTTAAGACGGACAACAACTCTCTCACCCCAACGATTTTTAAAACAAGATTTTTTTCCCCGGAAAGAGAATTTGAAGATTGGTAGAAATTTCACCACTTTTGAACTTAAAGTCAGAGAGTTACACAGGTTTTAATTTTGGATGACGTGTCGCACACTCTTAATAAAACGGACTACAACTCTCTCATCCCAACAAAATTTGAAATGAGATTTCTTTCGCAAGAAAAAGAATCTTAGGACCTCCGATTGGTAGAAATTTCACCACTTTTTGACTTCAAATGAGAGAGTTAGGGAAGTTTTAATTTTGGGTGACGTTTCACACACTCTTTTAAAAATGGACCAAAACTCTCTCATCCCACCGAATTTTTAAATGAGATTTTTTTACTTGAAAGAGAATTTGAAGACATCTAATTGATAGAAATTTCTCCACTTTTCGACTTTAAATGAGTGAGTTATGGACGTTTTAATTTTGGGTGACGTTTCACACACTCATTATAAAATGGTCCAAAACTCTCTCGCCCTACCGAATTTTTAAATGGGATTTTTTTCGTTGAAAGAGAATTTGAAGTCCACTAATTTGTTAGAAATTTCACCACATTTGGACTTGAAAAGAGAGACTTATGGTGGTTTTAATTTTGGGTGACGTTTCGCACACTCTTTTTAAGACGGACAACAACTCTCTCACCCCAACGATTTTTAAAACAAGATTTTTTTCCCCGGAAAGAGAATTTGAACATTGGTAGAAATTTCACCACTTTTGAACTAAAGTCAGAGAGTTACACAGGTTTTAATTTTGGATGACGTGTCGCACACTCTTTATAAAACGGACTACAACTCTCTCATCCCAACAAAATTTGAAATGAGATTTCTTTCGCAAGAAAAAGAATCTTAGGACCTCCGATTGGTAGAAATTTCACCACTTTTTGACTTCAAATGAGAGAGTTAGGGAAGTTTTAATTTTGGGTGACGTTTCACACACTCTTTTTAAAATGGACCAAAACTCTCTCATCCCACCGAATTTTTAAATGAGATTTTTTTACTTGAAAGAGAATTTGAAGGCATCTAATTGATAGAAATTTCTCCACTTTTCGACTTAAAATGAGTGAGTTATGGACGTTTTAATTTGGGTGACGTTTCACACACTCATTATAAAATGGTCCAAAACTCTCTCGCCCTACCGAATTTTTAAATGGGATTGTTTTCGTTGAAAGAGAATTTGAAGTCCACTAATTTGTTAGAAATTCACCACATTTGGACTTGAAAAGAGAGACTTATGGTGGTTTTAATTTTGGGTGACGTTTCGCACACTCTTTTTAAGACGGACAACAACTCTCTCACCCCAACGATTTTTAAAACAAGATTTTTTTCCCCGGAAAGAGAATTTGAAGATTGGTAGAAATTTCACCACTTTTGAACTTAAAGTCAGAGAGTTACACAGGTTTTAATTTTGGATGACGTGTCGCACACTCTTTATAAAACGGACTACAACTCTCTCATCCCAACAAAATTTGAAATGAGATTTCTTTCGCAAGAAAAAGAATCTTAGGACCTCCGATTGGTAGAAATTTCACCACTTTTTGACTTCAAATGAGAGAGTTAGGGAAGTTTTAATTTTGGGTGACGTTTCACACACTCTTTTTAAAATGGACCAAAACTCTCTCATCCCACCGAATTTTTAAATGAGACTTTTTTACTTGAAAGAGAATTTGAAGACATCTAATTGATAGAAATTTCTCCACTTTTCGACTTTAAATGAGTGAGTTATGGACGTTTTAATTTTGGGTGACGTTTCACACAATCATTATAAAATGGTCCAAAACTATCTCGCCCTACCGAATTTTTAAATGGGATTTTTTTCGTTGAAAGAGAATTTGAAGTCCACTAATTTGTTAGAAATTTCACCACATTTGGACTTGAAAAGAGAGACTTATGGTGGTTTTAATTTTGGGTGACGTTTCGCACACTCTTTTTAAGACGGACAACAACTCTCTCACCCCAACGATTTTTAAAACAAGATTTTTTTCCCCGGAAAGAGAATTTGAAGATTGGTAGAAATTTCACCACTTTTGAACTAAAGTCAGAGAGTTACACAGGTTTTAATTTTGGATGACGTGTCGCACACTCTTTATAAAACGGACTACAACTCTCTCATCCCAACAAAATTTGAAATGAGATTTCTTTCGCAAGAAAAAGAATCTTAGGACCTCCGATTGGTAGAAATTTCACCACTTTTTGACTTCAAATGAGAGAGTTAGGGAAGTTTTAATTTTGGGTGACGTTTCACACACTCTTTTTAAAATGGACCAAAACTCTCTCATCCCACCGAATTTTTAAATGAGATTTTTTTACTTGAAAGAGAATTTGAAGGCATCTAAATGATAGAAATTTCTCCACTTTTCGACTTAAAATGAGTGAGTTATGGACGTTTTAATTTTGGGTGACGTTTCACACACTCATTATAAAATGGTCCAAAACACTCTCGCCCTACCGAATTTTTAAATGGGATTTTTTTCGTTGAAAGAGAATTTGAAGTCCACTAATTTGTTAGAAATTTCACCACATTTGGACTTGAAAAGAGAGACTTATGGTGGTTTTAATTTTGGGTGACGTTTCGCACACTCTTTTTAAGACGGACAACAACTCTCTCACCCCAACGATTTTTAAAACAAGATTTTTTTCCCCGGAAAGAGAATTTGAAGATTGGTAGAAATTTCACCACTTTTGAACTAAAGTCAGAGAGTTACACAGGTTTTAATTTTGGATGACGTGTCGCACACTCTTTATAAAACGGACTACAACTCTCTCATCCCAACAAAATTTGAAATGAGATTTCTTTCGCAAGAAAAAGAATCTTAGGACCTCCGATTGGTAGAAATTTCACCACTTTTTGACTTCAAATGAGAGAGTTAGGGAAGTTTTAATTTTGGGTGACGTTTCACACACTCTTTTTAAAATGGACCAAAACTCTCTCATCCCACCGAATTTTTAAATGAGATTTTTTTACTTGAAAGAGAATTTGAAGGCATCTAATTGATAGAAATTTCTCCACTTTTCGACTTAAAATGAGTGAGTTATGGACGTTTTAATTTTGGGTGACGTTTCACACACTCATTATAAAATGGTCCAAAACTCTCTCGCCCTACCGAATTTTTAAATGGGATTGTTTTCGTTGAAAGAGAATTTGAAGTCCACTAATTTGTTAGAAATTCACCACATTTGGACTTGAAAAGAGAGACTTATGGTGGTTTTAATTTTGGGTGACGTTTCGCACACTCTTTTTAAGACGGACAGCAACTCTCTCACCCCAACGATTTTTAAAACAAGATTTTTTTCCCCGGAAAGAGAATTTGAAGATTGGTAGAAATTTCACCACTTTTGAACTTAAAGTCAGAGAGTTACACAGGTTTTAATTTTGGATGACGTGTCGCACACTCTTTATAAAACGGACTACAACTCTCTCATCCCAACAAAATTTGAAATGAGATTTCTTTCGCAAGAAAAAGAATCTTAGGATCTCCGATTGGTAGAAATTTCACCACTTTTTGACTTCAAATGAGAGAGTTAGGGAAGTTTTAATTTTGGGTGACGTTTCACACACTCTTTTTAAAATGGACCAAAACTCTCTCATCCCACCGAATTTTTAAATGAGATTTTTTTACTTGAAAGAGAATTTGAAGGCATCTAATTGATAGAAATTTCTCCACTTTTCGACTTAAAATGAGTGAGTTATGGACGTTTTAATTTTGGGTGACGTTTCTCACACTCATTATAAAATGGTCCAAAACTCTCTCGCCCTACCGAATTTTTAAATGGGATTGTTTTCGTTGAAAGAGAATTTGAAGTCCACTAATTTGTTAGAAATTCACCACATTTGGACTTGAAAAGAGAGACTTATGGTGGTTTTAATTTTGGGTGACGTTTCGCACACACTTTTTAAGACGGACAACAACTCTCTCACCCCAACGATTTTTAAAACAAGATTTTTTTCCCCGGAAAGAGAATTTGAACATTGGTAGAAATTTCACCACTTTTGAACTAAAGTCAGAGAGTTACACAGGTTTTAATTTTGGATGACGTGTCGCACACTCTTTATAAAACGGACTACAACTCTCTCATCCCAACAAAATTTGAAATGAGATTTCTTTCGCAAGAAAAAGAATCTTAGGACCTCCGATTGGTAGAAATTTCACCACTTTTTGACTTCAAATGAGAGAGTTAGGGAAGTTTTAATTTTGGGTGACGTTTCACACACTCTTTTTAAAATGGACCAAAACTCTCTCATCCCACCGAATTTTTAAATGAGATTTTTTTACTTGAAAGAGAATTTGAAGGCATCTAATTGATAGAAATTTCTCCACTTTTCGACTTAAAATGAGTGAGTTATGGACGTTTTAATTTTGGGTGACGTTTCTCACACTCATTATAAAATGGTCCAAAACTCTCTCGCCCTACCGAATTTTTAAATGGGATTGTTTTCGTTGAAAGAGAATTTGAAGTCCACTAATTTGTTAGAAATTCACCACATTTGGACTTGGAAAGAGAGACTTATGGTGGTTTTAATTTTGGGTGACGTTTCGCACACTCTTTTTAAGACGGACAACAACTCTCACCCCAACGATTTTTAAAACAAGATTTTTTTCCCCGGAAAGAGAATTTGAAGATTGGTAGAAATTTCACCACTTTTGAACTTAAAGTCAGAGAGTTACACAGGTTTTAATTTTGGATGACGTGTCGCACACTCTTTATAAAACGGACTACAACTCTCTCATCCCAACAAAATTTGAAATGAGATTTCTTTCGCAAGAAAAAGAATCTTAGGACCTCCGATTGGTAGAAATTTCACCACTTTTTGACTTCCAATGAGAGAGTTAGGGAAGTTTTAATTTTGGGTGACGTTTCACACACTCTTTTTAAAATGGACCAAAACTCTCTCATCCCACCGAATTTTTAAATGAGATTTTTTTACTTGAAAGAGAATTTGAAGACATCTAATTGAGAGAAATTTCTCCACTTTTCGACTTTAAATGAGTGAGTTATGGACGTTTTAATTTTGGGTGACGTTTCACACACTCATTATAAAATGGTCCAAAACTCTCTCGCCCTACCGAATTTTTAAATGGGATTTTTTTCGTTGAAAGAGAATTTGAAGTCCACTAATTTGTTAGAAATTTCACCACATTTGGACTTGAAAAGAGAGACTTATGGTGGTTTTAATTTTGGGTGACGTTTCGCACACTCTTTTTAAGACGGACAACAACTCTCTCACCCCAACGATTTTTAAAACAAGATTTTTTTCCCCGGAAAGAGAATTTGAACATTGGTAGAAATTTCACCACTTTTGAACTAAAGTCAGAGAGTTACACAGGTTTTAATTTTGGATGACGTGTCGCACACTCTTTATAAAACGGACTATAACTCTCTCATCCCAACAAAATTTGAAATGAGATTTCTTTCGCAAGAAAAAGAATCTTAGGACCTCCGATTGGTAGAAATTTCACCACTTTTTGACTTCAAATGAGAGAGTTACGGAAGTTTTAATTTTGGGTGACGTTTCACACACTCTTTTTAAAATGGACCAAAACTCTCTCATCCCACCGAATTTTTAAATGAGATTTTTTTACTTGAAAGAGAATTTGAAGACATCTAATTGATAGAAATTTCTCCACTTTTCGACTTTTAATGAGTGAGTTATGGACGTTTTAATTTTGGGTGACGTTTCACACACTCTTTTTAAGACGGACAACAACTCTCTCACCCCAACGATTTTTAAAACAAGATTTTTTTCCCCGGAAAGAGAATTTGAAGATTGGTAGAAATTTCACCACTTTTGAACTAAAGTCAGAGAGTTACACAGGTTTTAATTTTGGATGACGTGTCGCACACTCTTTATAAAACGGACTACAACTCTCTCATCCCAACAAAATTTGAAATGAGATTTCTTTCGCAAGAAAAAGAATCTTAGGATCTCCGATTGGTAGAAATTTCACCACTTTTTGACTTCAAATGAGAGAGTTAGGGAAGTTTTAATTTTGGGTGACGTTTCACACACTCTTTTTAAAATGGACCAAAACTCTCTCATCCCACCGAATTTTTAAATGAGATTTTTTTACTTGAAAGAGAATTTGAAGGCATCTAATTGATAGAAATTTCTCCACTTTTCGACTTAAAATGAGTGAGTTATGGACGTTTTAATTTTGGGTGACGTTTCTCACACTCATTATAAAATGGTCCAAAACTCTCTCGCCCTACCGAATTTTTAAATGGGATTGTTTTCGTTGAAAGAGAATTTGAAGTCCACTAATTTGTTAGAAATTCACCACATTTGGACTTGAAAAGAGAGACTTATGGTGGTTTTAATTTTGGGTGACGTTTCGCACACACTTTTTAAGACGGACAACAACTCTCTCACCCCAACGATTTTTAAAACAAGATTTTTTTCCCCGGAAAGAGAATTTGAAGATTGGTAGAAATTTCACCACTTTTGAACTTAAAGTCAGAGAGTTACACAGGTTTTAATTTTGGATGACGTGTCGCACACTCTTTATAAAACGGACTACAACTCTCTCATCCCAACAAAATTTGAAATGAGATTTCTTTCGCAAGAAAAAGAATCTTAGGACCTCCGATTGGTAGAAATTTCACCACTTTTTGACTTCAAATGAGAGAGTTAGGGAAGTTTTAATTTTGGGTGACGTTTCACACACTCTTTTTAAAATGGACCAAAACTCTCTCATCCCACCGAATTTTTAAATGAGATTTTTTTACTTGAAAGAGAATTTGAAGACATCTAATTGATAGAAATTTCTCCACTTTTCGACTTAAAATGAGTGAGTTATGGACGTTTTAATTTTGGGTGACGTTTCACACACTCATTATAAAATGGTCCAAAACTCTCTCGCCCTACCGAATTTTTAAATGGGATTTTTTTCGTTGAAAGAGAATTTGAAGTCCACTAATTTGTTAGAAATTTCACCACATTTGGACTTGAAAAGAGAGACTTATGGTGGTTTTAATTTTGGGTGACGTTTCGCACACTCTTTTTAAGACGGACAACAACTCTCTCACCCCAACGATTTTTAAAACAAGATTTTTTTCCCCGGAAAGAGAATTTGAACATTGGTAGAAATTTCACCACTTTTGAACTAAAGTCAGAGAGTTACACAGGTTTTAATTTTGGATGACGTGTCGCACACTCTTTATAAAACGGACTACAACTCTCTCATCCCAACAAAATTTGAAATGAGATTTCTTTCGCAAGAAAAAGAATCTTAGGACCTCCGATTGGTAGAAATTTCACCACTTTTTGACTTCAAATGAGAGAGTTAGGGAAGTTTTAATTTTGGGTGACGTTTCACACACTCTTTTTAAAATGGACCAAAACTCTCTCATCCCACCGAATTTTTAAATGAGATTTTTTTACTTGAAAGAGAATTTGAAGGCATCTAATTGATAGAAATTTCTCCACTTTTCGACTTAAAATGAGTGAGTTATGGACGTTTTAATTTTGGGTGACGTTTCTCACACTCATTATAAAATGGTCCAAAACTCTCTCGCCCTACCGAATTTTTAAATGGGATTGTTTTCGTTGAAAGAGAATTTGAAGTCCACTAATTTGTTAGAAATTCACCACATTTGGACTTGAAAAGAGAGACTTATGGTGGTTTTAATTTTGGGTGACGTTTCGCACACTCTTTTTAAGACGGACAACAACTCTCTCACCCCAACGATTTTTAAAACAAGATTTTTTTCCCCGGAAAGAGAATTTGAAGATTGGTAGAAATTTCACCACTTTTGAACTTAAAGTCAGAGAGTTACACAGGTTTTAATTTTGGATGACGTGTCGCACACTCTTAATAAAACGGACTACAACTCTCTCATCCCAACAAAATTTGAAATGAGATTTCTTTCGCAAGAAAAAGAATCTTAGGACCTCCGATTGGTAGAAATTTCACCACTTTTTGACTTCAAATGAGAGAGTTAGGGAAGTTTTAATTTTGGGTGACGTTTCACACACTCTTTTAAAAATGGACCAAAACTCTCTCATCCCACCGAATTTTTAAATGAGATTTTTTTACTTGAAAGAGAATTTGAAGACATCTAATTGATAGAAATTTCTCCACTTTTCGACTTTAAATGAGTGAGTTATGGACGTTTTAATTTTGGGTGACGTTTCACACACTCATTATAAAATGGTCCAAAACTCTCTCGCCCTACCGAATTTTTAAATGGGATTTTTTTCGTTGAAAGAGAATTTGAAGTCCACTAATTTGTTAGAAATTTCACCACATTTGGACTTGAAAAGAGAGACTTATGGTGGTTTTAATTTTGGGTGACGTTTCGCACACTCTTTTTAAGACGGACAACAACTCTCTCACCCCAACGATTTTTAAAACAAGATTTTTTTCCCCGGAAAGAGAATTTGAACATTGGTAGAAATTTCACCACTTTTGAACTAAAGTCAGAGAGTTACACAGGTTTTAATTTTGGATGACGTGTCGCACACTCTTTATAAAACGGACTACAACTCTCTCATCCCAACAAAATTTGAAATGAGATTTCTTTCGCAAGAAAAAGAATCTTAGGACCTCCGATTGGTAGAAATTTCACCACTTTTTGACTTCAAATGAGAGAGTTAGGGAAGTTTTAATTTTGGGTGACGTTTCACACACTCTTTTTAAAATGGACCAAAACTCTCTCATCCCACCGAATTTTTAAATGAGATTTTTTTACTTGAAAGAGAATTTGAAGGCATCTAATTGATAGAAATTTCTCCACTTTTCGACTTAAAATGAGTGAGTTATGGACGTTTTAATTTTGGGTGACGTTTCACACACTCATTATAAAATGGTCCAAAACTCTCTCGCCCTACCGAATTTTTAAATGGGATTGTTTTCGTTGAAAGAGAATTTGAAGTCCACTAATTTGTTAGAAATTCACCACATTTGGACTTGAAAAGAGAGACTTATGGTGGTTTTAATTTTGGGTGACGTTTCGCACACTCTTTTTAAGACGGACAACAACTCTCTCACCCCAACGATTTTTAAAACAAGATTTTTTTCCCCGGAAAGAGAATTTGAAGATTGGTAGAAATTTCACCACTTTTGAACTTAAAGTCAGAGAGTTACACAGGTTTTAATTTTGGATGACGTGTCGCACACTCTTTATAAAACGGACTACAACTCTCTCATCCCAACAAAATTTGAAATGAGATTTCTTTCGCAAGAAAAAGAATCTTAGGACCTCCGATTGGTAGAAATTTCACCACTTTTTGACTTCAAATGAGAGAGTTAGGGAAGTTTTAATTTTGGGTGACGTTTCACACACTCTTTTTAAAATGGACCAAAACTCTCTCATCCCACCGAATTTTTAAATGAGACTTTTTTACTTGAAAGAGAATTTGAAGACATCTAATTGATAGAAATTTCTCCACTTTTCGACTTTAAATGAGTGAGTTATGGACGTTTTAATTTTGGGTGACGTTTCACACAATCATTATAAAATGGTCCAAAACTATCTCGCCCTACCGAATTTTTAAATGGGATTTTTTTCGTTGAAAGAGAATTTGAAGTCCACTAATTTGTTAGAAATTTCACCACATTTGGACTTGAAAAGAGAGACTTATGGTGGTTTTAATTTTGGGTGACGTTTCGCACACTCTTTTTAAGACGGACAACAACTCTCTCACCCCAACGATTTTTAAAACAAGATTTTTTTCCCCGGAAAGAGAATTTGAAGATTGGTAGAAATTTCACCACTTTTGAACTAAAGTCAGAGAGTTACACAGGTTTTAATTTTGGATGACGTGTCGCACACTCTTTATAAAACGGACTACAACTCTCTCATCCCAACAAAATTTGAAATGAGATTTCTTTCGCAAGAAAAAGAATCTTAGGACCTCCGATTGGTAGAAATTTCACCACTTTTTGACTTCAAATGAGAGAGTTAGGGAAGTTTTAATTTTGGGTGACGTTTCACACACTCTTTTTAAAATGGACCAAAACTCTCTCATCCCACCGAATTTTTAAATGAGATTTTTTGACTTGAAAGAGAATTTGAAGGCATCTAAATGATAGAAATTTCTCCACTTTTCGACTTAAAATGAGTGAGTTATGGACGTTTTAATTTTGGGTGACGTTTCACACACTCATTATAAAATGGTCCAAAACACTCTCGCCCTACCGAATTTTTAAATGGGATTTTTTTCGTTGAAAGAGAATTTGAAGTCCACTAATTTGTTAGAAATTTCACCACATTTGGACTTGAAAAGAGAGACTTATGGTGGTTTTAATTTTGGGTGACGTTTCGCACACTCTTTTTAAGACGGACAACAACTCTCTCACCCCAACGATTTTTAAAACAAGATTTTTTTCCCCGGAAAGAGAATTTGAAGATTGGTAGAAATTTCACCACTTTTGAACTAAAGTCAGAGAGTTACACAGGTTTTAATTTTGGATGACGTGTCGCACACTCTTTATAAAACGGACTACAACTCTCTCATCCCAACAAAATTTGAAATGAGATTTCTTTCGCAAGAAAAAGAATCTTAGGACCTCCGATTGGTAGAAATTTCACCACTTTTTGACTTCAAATGAGAGAGTTAGGGAAGTTTTAATTTTGGGTGACGTTTCACACACTCTTTTTAAAATGGACCAAAACTCTCTCATCCCACCGAATTTTTAAATGAGATTTTTTTACTTGAAAGAGAATTTGAAGGCATCTAATTGATAGAAATTTCTCCACTTTTCGACTTAAAATGAGTGAGTTATGGACGTTTTAATTTTGGGTGACGTTTCACACACTCATTATAAAATGGTCCAAAACTCTCTCGCCCTACCGAATTTTTAAATGGGATTGTTTTCGTTGAAAGAGAATTTGAAGTCCACTAATTTGTTAGAAATTCACCACATTTGGACTTGAAAAGAGAGACTTATGGTGGTTTTAATTTTGGGTGACGTTTCGCACACTCTTTTTAAGACGGACAGCAACTCTCTCACCCCAACGATTTTTAAAACAAGATTTTTTTCCCCGGAAAGAGAATTTGAAGATTGGTAGAAATTTCACCACTTTTGAACTTAAAGTCAGAGAGTTACACAGGTTTTAATTTTGGATGACGTGTCGCACACTCTTTATAAAACGGACTACAACTCTCTCATCCCAACAAAATTTGAAATGAGATTTCTTTCGCAAGAAAAAGAATCTTAGGATCTCCGATTGGTAGAAATTTCACCACTTTTTGACTTCAAATGAGAGAGTTAGGGAAGTTTTAATTTTGGGTGACGTTTCACACACTCTTTTTAAAATGGACCAAAACTCTCTCATCCCACCGAATTTTTAAATGAGATTTTTTTACTTGAAAGAGAATTTGAAGGCATCTAATTGATAGAAATTTCTCCACTTTTCGACTTAAAATGAGTGAGTTATGGACGTTTTAATTTTGGGTGACGTTTCTCACACTCATTATAAAATGGTCCAAAACTCTCTCGCCCTACCGAATTTTTAAATGGGATTGTTTTCGTTGAAAGAGAATTTGAAGTCCACTAATTTGTTAGAAATTCACCACATTTGGACTTGAAAAGAGAGACTTATGGTGGTTTTAATTTTGGGTGACGTTTCGCACACACTTTTTAAGACGGACAACAACTCTCTCACCCCAACGATTTTTAAAACAAGATTTTTTTCCCCGGAAAGAGAATTTGAACATTGGTAGAAATTTCACCACTTTTGAACTAAAGTCAGAGAGTTACACAGGTTTTAATTTTGGATGACGTGTCGCACACTCTTTATAAAACGGACTACAACTCGCTCATCCCAACAAAATTTGAAATGAGATTTCTTTCGCAAGAAAAAGAATCTTAGGACCTCCGATTGGTAGAAATTTCACCACTTTTTGACTTCAAATGAGAGAGTTAGGGAAGTTTTAATTTTGGGTGACGTTTCACACACTCTTTTTAAAATGGACCAAAACTCTCTCATCCCACCGAATTTTTAAATGAGATTTTTTTACTTGAAAGAGAATTTGAAGGCATCTAATTGATAGAAATTTCTCCACTTTTCGACTTAAAATGAGTGAGTTATGGACGTTTTAATTTTGGGTGACGTTTCTCACACTCATTATAAAATGGTCCAAAACTCTCTCGCCCTACCGAATTTTTAAATGGGATTGTTTTCGTTGAAAGAGAATTTGAAGTCCACTAATTTGTTAGAAATTCACCACATTTGGACTTGGAAAGAGAGACTTATGGTGGTTTTAATTTTGGGTGACGTTTCGCACACTCTTTTTAAGACGGACAACAACTCTCACCCCAACGATTTTTAAAACAAGATTTTTTTCCCCGGAAAGAGAATTTGAAGATTGGTAGAAATTTCACCACTTTTGAACTTAAAGTCAGAGAGTTACACAGGTTTTAATTTTGGATGACGTGTCGCACACTCTTTATAAAACGGACTACAACTCTCTCATCCCAACAAAATTTGAAATGAGATTTCTTTCGCAAGAAAAAGAATCTTAGGACCTCCGATTGGTAGAAATTTCACCACTTTTTGACTTCAAATGAGAGAGTTAGGGAAGTTTTAATTTTGGGTGACGTTTCACACACTCTTTTTAAAATGGACCAAAACTCTCTCATCCCACCGAATTTTTAAATGAGATTTTTTTACTTGAAAGAGAATTTGAAGACATCTAATTGAGAGAAATTTCTCCACTTTTCGACTTTAAATGAGTGAGTTATGGACGTTTTAATTTTGGGTGACGTTTCACACACTCATTATAAAATGGTCCAAAACTCTCTCGCCCTACCGAATTTTTAAATGGGATTTTTTTCGTTGAAAGAGAATTTGAAGTCCACTAATTTGTTAGAAATTTCACCACATTTGGACTTGAAAAGAGAGACTTATGGTGGTTTTAATTTTGGGTGACGTTTCGCACACTCTTTTTAAGACGGACAACAACTCTCTCACCCCAACGATTTTTAAAACAAGATTTTTTTCCCCGGAAAGAGAATTTGAACATTGGTAGAAATTTCACCACTTTTGAACTAAAGTCAGAGAGTTACACAGGTTTTAATTTTGGATGACGTGTCGCACACTCTTTATAAAACGGACTATAACTCTCTCATCCCAACAAAATTTGAAATGAGATTTCTTTCGCAAGAAAAAGAATCTTAGGACCTCCGATTGGTAGAAATTTCACCACTTTTTGACTTCAAATGAGAGAGTTACGGAAGTTTTAATTTTGGGTGACGTTTCACACACTCTTTTTAAAATGGACCAAAACTCTCTCATCCCACCGAATTTTTAAATGAGATTTTTTTACTTGAAAGAGAATTTGAAGACATCTAATTGATAGAAATTTCTCCACTTTTCGACTTTTAATGAGTGAGTTATGGACGTTTTAATTTTGGGTGACGTTTCACACACTCTTTTTAAGACGGACAACAACTCTCTCACCCCAACGATTTTTAAAACAAGATTTTTTTCCCCGGAAAGAGAATTTGAAGATTGGTAGAAATTTCACCACTTTTGAACTAAAGTCAGAGAGTTACACAGGTTTTAATTTTGGATGACGTGTCGCACACTCTTTATAAAACGGACTACAACTCTCTCATCCCAACAAAATTTGAAATGAGATTTCTTTCGCAAGAAAAAGAATCTTAGGATCTCCGATTGGTAGAAATTTCACCACTTTTTGACTTCAAATGAGAGAGTTAGGGAAGTTTTAATTTTGGGTGACGTTTCACACACTCTTTTTAAAATGGACCAAAACTCTCTCATCCCACCGAATTTTTAAATGAGATTTTTTTACTTGAAAGAGAATTTGAAGGCATCTAATTGATAGAAATTTCTCCACTTTTCGACTTAAAATGAGTGAGTTATGGACGTTTTAATTTTGGGTGACGTTTCTCACACTCATTATAAAATGGTCCAAAACTCTCTCGCCCTACCGAATTTTTAAATGGGATTGTTTTCGTTGAAAGAGAATTTGAAGTCCACTAATTTGTTAGAAATTCACCACATTTGGACTTGAAAAGAGAGACTTATGGTGGTTTTAATTTTGGGTGACGTTTCGCACACACTTTTTAAGACGGACAACAACTCTCTCACCCCAACGATTTTTAAAACAAGATTTTTTTCCCCGGAAAGAGAATTTGAAGATTGGTAGAAATTTCACCACTTTTGAACTTAAAGTCAGAGAGTTACACAGGTTTTAATTTTGGATGACGTGTCGCACACTCTTTATAAAACGGACTACAACTCTCTCATCCCAACAAAATTTGAAATGAGATTTCTTTCGCAAGAAAAAGAATCTTAGGACCTCCGATTGGTAGAAATTTCACCACTTTTTGACTTCAAATGAGAGAGTTAGGGAAGTTTTAATTTTGGGTGACGTTTCACACACTCTTTTTAAAATGGACCAAAACTCTCTCATCCCACCGAATTTTTAAATGAGATTTTTTTACTTGAAAGAGAATTTGAAGACATCTAATTGATAGAAATTTCTCCACTTTTCGACTTAAAATGAGTGAGTTATGGACGTTTTAATTTTGGGTGACGTTTCACACACTCATTATAAAATGGTCCAAAACTCTCTCGCCCTACCGAATTTTTAAATGGGATTTTTTTCGTTGAAAGAGAATTTGAAGTCCACTAATTTGTTAGAAATTTCACCACATTTGGACTTGAAAAGAGAGACTTATGGTGGTTTTAATTTTGGGTGACGTTTCGCACACTCTTTTTAAGACGGACAACAACTCTCTCACCCCAACGATTTTTAAAACAAGATTTTTTTCCCCGGAAAGAGAATTTGAACATTGGTAGAAATTTCACCACTTTTGAACTAAAGTCAGAGAGTTACACAGGTTTTAATTTTGGATGACGTGTCGCACACTCTTTATAAAACGGACTACAACTCTCTCATCCCAACAAAATTTGAAATGAGATTTCTTTCGCAAGAAAAAGAATCTTAGGACCTCCGATTGGTAGAAATTTCACCACTTTTTGACTTCAAATGAGAGAGTTAGGGAAGTTTTAATTTTGGGTGACGTTTCACACACTCTTTTTAAAATGGACCAAAACTCTCTCATCCCACCGAATTTTTAAATGAGATTTTTTTACTTGAAAGAGAATTTGAAGGCATCTAATTGATAGAAATTTCTCCACTTTTCGACTTAAAATGAGTGAGTTATGGACGTTTTAATTTTGGGTGACGTTTCTCACACTCATTATAAAATGGTCCAAAACTCTCTCGCCCTACCGAATTTTTAAATGGGATTGTTTTCGTTGAAAGAGAATTTGAAGTCCACTAATTTGTTAGAAATTCACCACATTTGGACTTGAAAAGAGAGACTTATGGTGGTTTTAATTTTGGGTGACGTTTCGCACACTCTTTTTAAGACGGACAACAACTCTCTCACCCCAACGATTTTTAAAACAAGATTTTTTTCCCCGGAAAGAGAATTTGAAGATTGGTAGAAATTTCACCACTTTTGAACTTAAAGTCAGAGAGTTACACAGGTTTTAATTTTGGATGACGTGTCGCACACTCTTAATAAAACGGACTACAACTCTCTCATCCCAACAAAATTTGAAATGAGATTTCTTTCGCAAGAAAAAGAATCTTAGGACCTCCGATTGGTAGAAATTTCACCACTTTTTGACTTCAAATGAGAGAGTTAGGGAAGTTTTAATTTTGGGTGACGTTTCACACACTCTTTTAAAAATGGACCAAAACTCTCTCATCCCACCGAATTTTTAAATGAGATTTTTTTACTTGAAAGAGAATTTGAAGACATCTAATTGATAGAAATTTCTCCACTTTTCGACTTTAAATGAGTGAGTTATGGACGTTTTAATTTTGGGTGACGTTTCACACACTCATTATAAAATGGTCCAAAACTCTCTCGCCCTACCGAATTTTTAAATGGGATTTTTTTCGTTGAAAGAGAATTTGAAGTCCACTAATTTGTTAGAAATTTCACCACATTTGGACTTGAAAAGAGAGACTTATGGTGGTTTTAATTTTGGGTGACGTTTCGCACACTCTTTTTAAGACGGACAACAACTCTCTCACCCCAACGATTTTTAAAACAAGATTTTTTTCCCCGGAAAGAGAATTTGAACATTGGTAGAAATTTCACCACTTTTGAACTAAAGTCAGAGAGTTACACAGGTTTTAATTTTGGATGACGTGTCGCACACTCTTTATAAAACGGACTACAACTCTCTCATCCCAACAAAATTTGAAATGAGATTTCTTTCGCAAGAAAAAGAATCTTAGGACCTCCGATTGGTAGAAATTTCACCACTTTTTGACTTCAAATGAGAGAGTTAGGGAAGTTTTAATTTTGGGTGACGTTTCACACACTCTTTTTAAAATGGACCAAAACTCTCTCATCCCACCGAATTTTTAAATGAGATTTTTTTACTTGAAAGAGAATTTGAAGGCATCTAATTGATAGAAATTTCTCCACTTTTCGACTTAAAATGAGTGAGTTATGGACGTTTTAATTTTGGGTGACGTTTCACACACTCATTATAAAATGGTCCAAAACTCTCTCGCCCTACCGAATTTTTAAATGGGATTGTTTTCGTTGAAAGAGAATTTGAAGTCCACTAATTTGTTAGAAATTCACCACATTTGGACTTGAAAAGAGAGACTTATGGTGGTTTTAATTTTGGGTGACGTTTCGCACACTCTTTTTAAGACGGACAACAACTCTCTCACCCCAACGATTTTTAAAACAAGATTTTTTTCCCCGGAAAGAGAATTTGAAGATTGGTAGAAATTTCACCACTTTTGAACTTAAAGTCAGAGAGTTACACAGGTTTTAATTTTGGATGATGTGTCGCACACTCTTTATAAAACGGACTACAACTCTCTCATCCCAACAAAATTTGAAATGAGATTTCTTTCGCAAGAAAAAGAATCTTAGGACCTCCGATTGGTAGAAATTTCACCACTTTTTGACTTCAAATGAGAGAGTTAGGGAAGTTTTAATTTTGGGTGACGTTTCACACACTCTTTTTAAAATGGACCAAAACTCTCTCATCCCACCGAATTTTTAAATGAGACTTTTTTACTTGAAAGAGAATTTGAAGACATCTAATTGATAGAAATTTCTCCACTTTTCGACTTTAAATGAGTGAGTTATGGACGTTTTAATTTTGGGTGACGTTTCACACAATCATTATAAAATGGTCCAAAACTATCTCGCCCTACCGAATTTTTAAATGGGATTTTTTTCGTTGAAAGAGAATTTGAAGTCCACTAATTTGTTAGAAATTTCACCACATTTGGACTTGAAAAGAGAGACTTATGGTGGTTTTAATTTTGGGTGACGTTTCGCACACTCTTTTTAAGACGGACAACAACTCTCTCACCCCAACGATTTTTAAAACAAGATTTTTTTCCCCGGAAAGAGAATTTGAAGATTGGTAGAAATTTCACCACTTTTGAACTAAAGTCAGAGAGTTACACAGGTTTTAATTTTGGATGACGTGTCGCACACTCTTTATAAAACGGACTACAACTCTCTCATCCCAACAAAATTTGAAATGAGATTTCTTTCGCAAGAAAAAGAATCTTAGGACCTCCGATTGGTAGAAATTTCACCACTTTTTGACTTCAAATGAGAGAGTTAGGGAAGTTTTAATTTTGGGTGACGTTTCACACACTCTTTTTAAAATGGACCAAAACTCTCTCATCCCACCGAATTTTTAAATGAGACTTTTTTACTTGAAAGAGAATTTGAAGACATCTAATTGATAGAAATTTCTCCACTTTTCGACTTTAAATGAGTGAGTTATGGACGTTTTAATTTTGGGTGACGTTTCACACAATCATTATAAAATGGTCCAAAACTATCTCGCCCTACCGAATTTTTAAATGGGATTTTTTTCGTTGAAAGAGAATTTGAAGTCCACTAATTTGTTAGAAATTTCACCACATTTGGACTTGAAAAGAGAGACTTATGGTGGTTTTAATTTTGGGTGACGTTTCGCACACTCTTTTTAAGACGGACAACAACTCTCTCACCCCAACGATTTTTAAAACAAGATTTTTTTCCCCGGAAAGAGAATTTGAAGATTGGTAGAAATTTCACCACTTTTGAACTAAAGTCAGAGAGTTACACAGGTTTTAATTTTGGATGACGTGTCGCACACTCTTTATAAAACGGACTACAACTCTCTCATCCCAACAAAATTTGAAATGAGATTTCTTTCGCAAGAAAAAGAATCTTAGGACCTCCGATTGGTAGAAATTTCACCACTTTTTGACTTCAAATGAGAGAGTTAGGGAAGTTTTAATTTTGGGTGACGTTTCACACACTCTTTTTAAAATGGACCAAAACTCTCTCATCCCACCGAATTTTTAAATGAGATTTTTTTACTTGAAAGAGAATTTGAAGGCATCTAAATGATAGAAATTTCTCCACTTTTCGACTTAAAATGAGTGAGTTATGGACGTTTTAATTTTGGGTGACGTTTCACACACTCATTATAAAATGGTCCAAAACACTCTCGCCCTACCGAATTTTTAAATGGGATTTTTTTCGTTGAAAGAGAATTTGAAGTCCACTAATTTGTTAGAAATTTCACCACATTTGGACTTGAAAAGAGAGACTTATGGTGGTTTTAATTTTGGGTGACGTTTCGCACACTCTTTTTAAGACGGACAACAACTCTCTCACCCCAACGATTTTTAAAACAAGATTTTTTTCCCCGGAAAGAGAATTTGAAGATTGGTAGAAATTTCACCACTTTTGAACTAAAGTCAGAGAGTTACACAGGTTTTAATTTTGGATGACGTGTCGCACACTCTTTATAAAACGGACTACAACTCTCTCATCCCAACAAAATTTGAAATGAGATTTCTTTCGCAAGAAAAAGAATCTTAGGACCTCCGATTGGTAGAAATTTCACCACTTTTTGACTTCAAATGAGAGAGTTAGGGAAGTTTTAATTTTGGGTGACGTTTCACACACTCTTTTTAAAATGGACCAAAACTCTCTCATCCCACCGAATTTTTAAATGAGATTTTTTTACTTGAAAGAGAATTTGAAGGCATCTAATTGATAGAAATTTCTCCACTTTTCGACTTAAAATGAGTGAGTTATGGACGTTTTAATTTTGGGTGACGTTTCACACACTCATTATAAAATGGTCCAAAACTCTCTCGCCCTACCGAATTTTTAAATGGGATTGTTTTCGTTGAAAGAGAATTTGAAGTCCACTAATTTGTTAGAAATTCACCACATTTGGACTTGAAAAGAGAGACTTATGGTGGTTTTAATTTTGGGTGACGTTTCGCACACTCTTTTTAAGACGGACAGCAACTCTCTCACCCCAACGATTTTTAAAACAAGATTTTTTTCCCCGGAAAGAGAATTTGAAGATTGGTAGAAATTTCACCACTTTTGAACTTAAAGTCAGAGAGTTACACAGGTTTTAATTTTGGATGACGTGTCGCACACTCTTTATAAAACGGACTACAACTCTCTCATCCCAACAAAATTTGAAATGAGATTTCTTTCGCAAGAAAAAGAATCTTAGGACCTCCGATTGGTAGAAATTTCACCACTTTTTGACTTCAAATGAGAGAGTTAGGGAAGTTTTAATTTTGGGTGACGTTTCACACACTCTTTTTAAAATGGACCAAAACTCTCTCATCCCACCGAATTTTTAAATGAGATTTTTTTACTTGAAAGAGAATTTGAAGACATCTAATTGATAGAAATTTCTCCACTTTTCGACTTTAAATGAGTGAGTTATGGACGTTTTAATTTTGGGTGACGTTTCACACACTCATTATAAAATGGTCCAAAACTCTCTCGCCCTACCGAATTTTTAAATGGGATTTTTTTCGTTGAAAGAGAATTTGAAGTCCACTAATTTGTTAGAAATTTCACCACATTTGGACTTGAAAAGAGAGACTTATGGTGGTTTTAATTTTGGGTGATGTTTCGCACACTCTTTTTAAGACGGACAACAACTCTCTCACCCCAACGATTTTTAAAACAAGATTTTTTTCCCCGGAAAGAGAATTTGAAGATTGGTAGAAATTTCACCACTTTTGAACTAAAGTCAGAGAGTTACACAGGTTTTAATTTTGGATGACGTGTCGCACACTCTTTATAAAACGGACTACAACTCTCTCATCCCAACAAAATTTGAAATGAGATTTCTTTCGCAAGAAAAAGAATCTTAGGACCTCCGATTGGTAGAAATTTCACCACTTTTTGACTTCAAATGAGAGAGTTAGGGAAGTTTTAATTTTGGGTGACGTTTCACACACTCTTTTTAAAATGGACCAAAACTCTCTCATCCCACCGAATTTTTAAATGAGATTTTTTTACTTGAAAGAGAATTTGAAGGCATCTAATTGATAGAAATTTCTCCACTTTTCGACTTAAAATGAGTGAGTTATGGACGTTTTAATTTTGGGTGACGTTTCACACACTCATTATAAAATGGTCCAAAACTCTCTCGCCCTACCGAATTTTTAAATGGGATTGTTTTCGTTGAAAGAGAATTTGAAGTCCACTAATTTGTTAGAAATTCACCACATTTGGACTTGAAAAGAGAGACTTATGGTGGTTTTAATTTTGGGTGACGTTTCGCACACTCTTTTTAAGACGGACAACAACTCTCTCACCCCAACGATTTTTAAAACAAGATTTTTTTCCCCGGAAAGAGAATTTGAAGATTGGTAGAAATTTCACCACTTTTGAACTTAAAGTCAGAGAGTTACACAGGTTTTAATTTTGGATGACGTGTCGCACACTCTTTATAAAACGGACTACAACTCTCTCATCCCAACAAAATTTGAAATGAGATTTCTTTCGCAAGAAAAAGAATCTTAGGACCTCCGATTGGTAGAAATTTCACCACTTTTTGACTTCAAATGAGAGAGTTAGGGAAGTTTTAATTTTGGGTGACGTTTCACACACTCTTTTTAAAATGGACCAAAACTCTCTCATCCCACCGAATTTTTAAATGAGATTTTTTTACTTGAAAGAGAATTTGAAGACATCTAATTGATAGAAATTTCTCCACTTTTCGACTTTAAATGAGTGAGTTATGGACGTTTTAATTTTGGGTGACGTTTCACACACTCATTATAAAATGGTCCAAAACTCTCTCGCCCTACCGAATTTTTAAATGGGATTTTTTTCGTTGAAAGAGAATTTGAAGTCCACTAATTTGTTAGAAATTTCACCACATTTGGACTTGAAAAGAGAGACTTATGGTGGTTTTAATTTTGGGTGACGTTTCGCACACTCTTTTTAAGACGGACAACAACTCTCTCACCCCAACGATTTTTAAAACAAGATTTTTTTCCCCAGAAAGAGAATTTGAAGATTGGTAGAAATTTCACCACTTTTGAACTTAAAGTCAGAGAGTTACACAGGTTTTAATTTTGGATGACGTGTCGCACACTCTTTATAAAACGGACTACAACTCTGTCATCCCACCAAAATTTGAAATGAGATTTCTTTCCCAAGAAAAAGAATCTTAGGACCTCCGATTGGTAGAAATTTCACCACTTCTTGACTTCAAATGAGAGAGTTACGGAAGTTTTAATTTTGGGTGACGTTTCACACACTCTTTTTAAAATGGACCAAAACTCTCTCATCCCACCGAATTTTTAAATGAGATGTTTTTACTTGAAAGAGAATTTGAAGGCATCTAATTGATAGAAAGTTCTCCACTTTTCGACTTAAAATGAGTGAGTTATGGACGTTTTAATTTTGGGTGACGTTTCACACACTCATTATAAAATGGTCCAAAACTCTCTCGCCCTGCCGAATTTTTAAATGTGATTTTTTTCGTTGAAAGAGAATTTGAAGTCCACTAATTTGTTAGAAATTTCACCACATTTGGACTTGAAAAGAGAGACTTATGGTGGTTTTAATTTTGGGTGACGTTTCGCACACTCTTTTTAAGACGGACAACAACTCTCTCACCCCAACAATTTTTAAAACAAGATTTTTTTTCCGGAAAGAGAATTTGAAGATTGGTAGAAATTTCACCACTTTTGAACTTAAAGTCAGAGAGTTACACAGGTTTTAATTTTGGATGACGTGTCGCACACTCTTAATAAAACGGACTACAACTCTGTCATCCCAACAAAATTTGAAATGAGATTTCTTTCCCAAGAAAAAGAATCTTAGGACCTCCGATTGGTAGAAATTTCACCACTTTTTGACTTCAAATGAGAGAGTTACGGAAGTTTTAATTTTGGGTGACGTTTCACACACTCTTTTTAAAATGGACCAAAACTCGCTCATCCCACCGAATTTTTAAATGAGATTTTTTTACTTGAAAGAGAATTTGAAGGCATCTAATTGATAGAAATTTCTCCACTTTTCGACTTTAAATGAGTGAGTTATGGACGTTTTAATTTTGGGTGACGTTTCACACACTCATTATAAAATGGTCCAAAACTCTCTCGCCCTACCGAATTTTTAAATGGGATTTTTTTCGTTGAAAGAGAATTTGAAGTCCACTAATTTGTTAGAAATTCACCACATTTGGACTTGAAAAGAGAGACTTATGGTGGTTTTAATTTTGGGTGACGTTTCGCACACTCTTTTTAAGACGGACAACAACTCTCTCACCCCAACGATTTTTAAAACAAGATTTTTTTCCCCAGAAAGAGAATTTGAAGATTGGTAGAAATTTCACCACTTTTGAACTTAAAGTCAGAGAGTTACACAGGTTTTAATTTTAGATGACGTGTCGCACACTCTTTATAAAACGGACTACAACTCTGTCATCCCACCAAAATTTGAAATGAGATTTCTTTCCCAAGAAAAAGAATCTTAGGACCTCCGATTGGTAGAAATTTCACCACTTTTTGACTTCAAATGAGAGAGTTACGGAAGTTTTAATTTTGGGTGACGTTTCACACACTCTTTTTAAAATGGACCAAAACTCTCTCATCCCACCGAATTTTTAAATGAGATGTTTTTACTTGAAAGAGAATTTGAAGGCATCTAATTGATAGAAAGTTCTCCACTTTTCGACTTAAAATGAGTGAGTTATGGACGTTTTAATTTTGGGTGACGTTTCACACACTCATTATAAAATGGTCCAAAACTCTCTCGCCCTACCGAATTTTTAAATGTGATTTTTTTCGTTGAAAGAGAATTTGAAGTCCACTAATTTGTTAGAAATTTCACCACATTTGGACTTGAAAAGAGAGACTTATGGTGGTTTTAATTTTGGGTGACGTTTCGCACACTCTTTTTAAGACGGACAACAACTCTCTCACCCCAACAATTTTTAAAACAAGATTTTTTTTCCGGAAAGAGAATTTGAAGATTGGTAGAAATTTCACCACTATTGAACTTAAAGTCAGAGAGTTACACAGGTTTTAATTTTGGATGACGTGTCGCACACTCTTTATAAAACGGACTACAACTCTGTCATCCCAACAAAATTTGAAATGAGATTTCTTTCCCAAGAAAAAGAATCTTAGGACCTCCGATTGGTAGAAATTTCACCACTTTTTGACTTCAAATGAGAGAGTTACGGAAGTTTTAATTTTGGGTGACGTTTCACACACTCTTTTTAAAATGGACCAAAACTCGCTCATCCCACCGAATTTTTAAATGAGATTTTTTTACTTGAAAGAGAATTTGAAGGCATCTAATTGATAGAAATTTCTCCACTTTTCGACTTTAAATGAGTGAGTTATGGACGTTTTAATTTTGGGTGACGTTTCACACACTCATTATAAAATGGTCCAAAACTCTCTCGCCCTACCGAATTTTTAAATGGGATTTTTTTCGTTGAAAGAGAATTTGAAGTCCACTAATTTGTTAGAAATTCACCACATTTGGACTTGAAAAGAGAGACTTATGGTGGTTTTAATTTTGGGTGACGTTTCGCACACTCTTTTTAAGACGGACAACAACTCTCTCACCCCAACGATTTTTAAAACAAGATTTTTTCCCCGGAAAGAGAATTTGAACATTGGTAGAAATTTCACCACTTTTGAACTTAAAGTCAGAGAGTTACACAGGTTTTAATTTTGGATGACGTGTCGCACACTCTTTATAAAACGGACTACAACTCTGTCATCCCAACAAAATTTGAAATGAGATTTCTTTCCCAAGAAAAAGAATCTTAGGACCTCCGATTGGTAGAAATTTCACCACTTTTTGACTTCAAATGAGAGAGTTACGGAAGTTTTAATTTTGGGTGACGTTTCACACACTCTTTTTAAAATGGACCAAAACTCTCTCATCCCACCGAATTTTTAAATGAGATGTTTTTACTTGAAAGAGAATTTGAAGGCATCTAATTGATAGAAAGTTCTCCACTTTTCGACTTAAAATGAGTGAGTTATGGACGTTTTAATTTTGGGTGACGTTTCACACACTCATTATAAAATGGTCCAAAACTCTCTCGCCCTACCGAATTTTTAAATGGGATTTTTTTCGTTGAAAGAGAATTTGAAGTCCACTAATTTGTTAGAAATTTCACCACATTTGGACTTGAAAAGAGAGACTTATGGTGGTTTTAATTTTGGGTGACGTTTCGCACACTCTTTTTAAGACGGACAACAACTCTCTCACCCCAACGATTTTTAAAACAAGTTTTTTTTCCCCGGAAATAGAATTTGAAGATTGGTAGAAATTTCACCACTTTTGAACTTAAAGTCAAAGAGTTACACAGGTTTTAATTTTGGATGACGTGTCGCACACTCTTTATAAAACGGACTACAACTCTGTCATCCCAACAAAATTTGAAATGAGATTTCTTTCCCAAGAAAAAGAATCTTAGGACCTCCGATTGGTAGAAATTTCACCACTTTTTGACTTCAAATGAGAGAGTTACGGAAGTTTTAATTTTGGGTGACGTTTCACACACTCTTTTTAAAATGGACCAAAACTCTCTCATCCCACCGAATTTTTAAATGAGATGTTTTTACTTGAAAGAGAATTTGAAGGCATCTAATTGATAGAAAGTTCTCCACTTTTCGACTTAAAATGAGTGAGTTATGGACGTTTTAATTTTGGGTGACGTTTCACACACTCATTATAAAATGGTCCAAAACTCTCTCGCCCTACCGAATTTTTAAATGGGATTTTTTTCGTTGAAAGAGAATTTGAAGTCCACTAATTTGTTAGAAATTTCACCACATTTGGACTTGAAAAGAGAGACTTATGGTGGTTTTAATTTTGGGTGACGTTTCGCACACTCTTTTTAAGACGGACAACAACTCTCTCACCCCAACGATTTTTAAAACAAGTTTTTTTTCCCCGGAAATAGAATTTGAAGATTGGTAGAAATTTCACCACTTTTGAACTTAAAGTCAAAGAGTTACACAGGTTTTAATTTTGGATGACGTGTCGCACACTCTTTATAAAACGGACTACAACTCTGTCATCCCAACAAAATTTGAAATGAGATTTCTTTCCCAAGAAAAAGAATCTTAGGACCTCCGATTGGTAGAAATTTCACCACTTTTTGACTTCAAATGAGAGAGTTACGGAAGTTTTAATTTTGGGTGACGTTTCACACACTCTTTTTAAAATGGACCAAAACTCGCTCATCCCACCGAATTTTTAAATGAGATTTTTTTACTTGAAAGAGAATTTGAAGGCATCTAATTGATAGAAATTTCTCCACTTTTCGACTTAAAATGAGTGAGTTATGGACGTTTTAATTTTGGGTGACGTTTCACACACTCATTATAAAATGGTCCAAAACTCTCTCGCCCTACCGAATTTTTAAATGGGATTTTTTTCGTTGAAAGAGAATTTGAAGTCCACTAATTTGTTAGAAATTCACCACATTTGGACTTGAAAAGAGAGACTTATGGTGGTTTTAATTTTGGGTGACGTTTCGCACACTCTTTTTAAGACGGACAACAACTCTCTCACCCCAACGATTTTTAAAACAAGATTTTTTTCCCCGGAAAGAGAATTTGAAGATTGGTAGAAATTTCACCACTTTTGAACTTAAAGTCAGAGAGTTACACAGGTTTTAATTTTGGATGACGTGTCGCACACTCTTTATAAAACGGACTACAACTCTGTCATCCCAACAAAATTTGAAATGAGATTTCTTTCCCAAGAAAAAGAATCTTAGGACCTTCGATTGGTAGAAATTTCACCACTTTTTGACTTCAAATGAGAGAGTTACGGAAGTTTTAATTTTGGGTGACGTTTCACACACTCTTTTTAAAATGGACCAAAACTCGCTCATCCCACCGAATTTTTAAATGAGATTTTTTTACTTAAAAGAGAATTTGAAGGCATCTAATTGATAGAAATTTCTCCACTTTTCGACTTAAAATAAGTGAGTTATGGACGTTTTAATTTTGGGTGACGTTTCACACACTCATTATAAAATGGTCCAAAACTCTCTCGCCCTACCGAATTTTTAAATGGAATTTTTTTCGTTGAAAGAGAATTTGAAGTCCACTAATTTGTTAGAAATTCACCACATTTGGACTTGAAAAGAGAGACTTATGGTGGTTTTAATTTTGGGTGACGTTTCGCACACTCTTTTTAAGACGGACAACAACTCTCTCACCCCAACGATTTTTAAAACAAGATTTTTTTCCCCGGACAGAGAATTTGAAGATTGGTAGAAATTTCACCACTTTTGAACTTAAAGTCAGAGAGTTACACAGGTTTTAATTTTGGATGACGTGTCGCACACTCTTTATAAAACGGACTACAACTCTGTCATCCCAACAAAATTTGAAATGAGATTTCTTTCCCAAGAAAAAGAATCTTAGGACCTCCGATTGGTAGAAATTTCACCACTTTTTGACTTCAAATGAGAGAGTTACGGAAGTTTTAATTTTGGGTGACGTTTCACACACTCTTTTTAAAATGGACCAAAACTCTCTCATCCCACCGAATTTTTAAATGAGATTTTTTTACTTGAAAGAGAATTTGAAGGCAACTAATTGATAGAAAGTTCTCCACTTTTCGACTTAAAATGAGTGAGTTATGGATGTTTTAATTTTGGGTGACGTTTCACACACTCATTATAAAATGGTCCAAAACTCTCTTGCCCAACCGAATTTTTAAATGTGATTTTTTTCGTTGAAAGAGAATTTGAAGTCCACTAATTTGTTAGAAATTTCACCACATTTGGACTTGAAAAGAGAGACTTATGGTGGTTTTAATTTTGGGTGACGTTTCGCACACTCTTTTTAAGACGGAGAACAACTCTCTCACCCCAACAATTTTTAAAACAAGATTTTTTTCCCGGAAAGAGAATTTGAAGATTGGTAGAAATTTCACCACTTTTGAACTTAAAGTCAGAGAGTTACACAGGTTTTAATTTTGGATGACGTGTCGCACACTCTTTATAAAACGGACTACAACTCTGTCATCCCAACAAAATTTGAAACGAGATTTCTTTCCCAAGAAAAAGAATCTTAGGACCTCCGATTGGTAGAAATTTCACCACTTTTTGACTTCAAATGAGAGGGTTACGGAAGTTTTAATTTTGGGTGACGTTTCATACACTCTTTTTAAAATGGACCAAAACTCTCTCATCCCACCGAATTTTTAAATGAGATGTTTTTACTTGAAAGAGAATTTGAAGGCATCTAATTGATAGAAAGTTCTCCACTTTTCGACTTAAAATGAGTGAGTTATGGACGTTTTAATTTTGGGTGACGTTTCACACACTCATTATAAAATGGTCCAAAACTCTCTCGCCCTACCGAATTTTTAAATGGGATTTTTTTCGTTGAAAGAGAATTTGAAGTCCACTAATTTGTTAGAAATTTCACCACATTTGGACTTGAAAAGAGAGACTTATGGTGGTTTTAATTTTAGGTGACGTTTCGCACACTCTTTTTAAGACGGACAACAACTCTCTCACCCCAACAATTTTTAAAACAAGATTTTTTTCCCGGAAAGAGAATTTGAAGATTGGTAGAAATTTCACCACTTTTGAACTTAAAGTCAGAGAGTTACACAGGTTTTAATTTTGGATGACGTGTCGCACACTCTTTATAAAACGGACTACAACTCTGTCATCCCAACAAAATTTGAAATGAGATTTCTTTCCCAAGAAAAAGAATCTTAGGACCTCCGATTGGTAGAAATTTCACCACTTTTTGACTTCAACTGACAGAGTTACGGAAGTTTTAATTTTGGGTGACGTTTCACACACTCTTTTTAAAATGGACCAAAACTCGCTCATCCCACCGAATTTTTAAATGAGATTTTTTTACTTGAAAGAGAATTTGAAGGCATCTAATTGATAGAAATTTCTCCACTTTTCGACTTTAAATGAGTGAGTTATGGACGTTTTAATTTTGGGTGACGTTTCACACACTCATTATAAAATGGTCCAAAACTCTCTCGCCCTACCGAATTTTTAAATGGGATTTTTTTCGTTGAAAGAGAATTTGAAGTCCACTAATTTGTTAGAAATTTCACCACATTTGGACTTGAAAAGAGAGACTTATGGTGGTTTTAATTTTGGGTGACGTTTCGCACACTCTTTTTAAGACGGACAACAACTCTCTCACCCCAACAATTTTTAAAATAAGATTTTTTTCCCCGGAAAGAGAATTTGAAGATTGGTAGAAATTTCACCACTTTTGAACTTAAAGTCAGAGAGTTACACAGGTTTTAATTTTGGATGACGTGTCGCACACTCTTTATAAAACGGACTACAACTCTGTCATCCCAACAAAATTTGAAATGAGATTTCTTTCCCAAGAAAAAGAATCTTAGGACCTCCGATTGGTAGAAATTTCACCACTTTTTGACTTCAAATGAGAGAGTTACGGAAGTTTTAATTTTGGGTGACGTTTCACACACTCTTTTTAAAATGGACCAAAACTCGCTCATCCCACCGAATTTTTAAATGAGATTTTTTTACTTGAAAGAGAATTTGAAGGCATCTAATTGATAGAAATTTCTCCACTTTTCGACTTTAAATGAGTGAGTTATGGACGTTTTAATTTTGGGTGACGTTTCACACACTCATTATAAAATGGTCCAAAACTCTCTCGCCCTACCGAATTTTTAAATGGGATTTTTTTCGTTGAAAGAGAATTTGAAGTCCACTAATTTGTTAGAAATTTCACCACATTTGGACTTGAAAAGAGAGACTTATGGTGGTTTTAATTTTGGGTGACGTTTCGCACACTCTTTTTAAGACGGACAACAACTCTCTCACCCCAACGATTTTTAAAACAAGATTTTTTTCCCCGGAAAGAGAATTTGAAGATTGGTAGAAATTTCACCACTTTTGAACTTAAAGTCAGAGAGTTACACAGGTTTTAATTTTGGATGACGTGTCGCACACTCTTTATAAAACGGACTACAACTCTGTCATCCCAACAAAATTTGAAATGAGATTTCTTTCCCAAGAAAAAGAATCTTAGGACCTCCGATTGGTAGAAATTTCACCACTTTTTGACTTCAAATGAGAGAGTTACGGAAGTTTTAATTTTGGGTGACGTTTCACACACTCTTTTTAAAATGGACCAAAACTCGCTCATCCCACCGAATTTTTAAATGAGATTTTTTTACTTGAAAGAGAATTTGAAGGCATCTAATTGATAGAAATTTCTCCACTTTTCGACTTTAAATGAGTGAGTTATGGACGTTTTAATTTTGGGTGACGTTTCACACACTCATTATAAAATGGTCCAAAACTCTCTCGCCCTACCGAATTTTTAAATGGGATTTTTTTCGTTGAAAGAGAATTTGAAGTCCACTAATTTGTTAGAAATTTCACCACATTTGGACTTGAAAAGAGAGACTTATGGTGGTTTTAATTTTGGGTGACGTTTCGCACACTCTTTTTAAGACGGACAACAACTCTCTCACCCCAACGATTTTTAAAACAAGTTTTTTTTCCCCGGAAAGAGAATTTGAAGATTGGTAGAAATTTCACCACTTTTGAACTTAAAGTCAGAGAGTTACACAGGTTTTAATTTTGGATGACGTGTCGCACACTCTTTATAAAACGGACTACAACTCTGTCATCCCAACAAAATTTGAAATGAGATTTCTTTCCCAAGAAAAAGAATCTTAGGACCTCCGATTGGTAGAAATTTCACCACTTTTTTACTTCAAATGAGAGAGTTACGGAAGTTTTAATTTTGGGTGACGTTTCACACACTCTTTTTAAAATGGACCAAAACTCGCTCATCCCACCGAATTTTTAAATGAGATTTTTTTACTTGAAAGAGAATTTGAAGGCATCTAATTGATAGAAATTTCTCCACTTTTCGACTTTAAATGAGTGAGTTATGGACGTTTTAATTTTGGGTGACGTTTCACACACTCATTATAAAATGGTCCAAAACTCTCTCGCCCTACCGAATTTTTAAATGGGATTTTTTTCGTTGAAAGAGAATTTGAAGTCCACTAATTTGTTAGAAATTTCACCACATTTGGACTTGAAAAGAGAGACTTATGGTGGTTTTAATTTTGGGTGACGTTTCGCACACTCTTTTTAAGACGGACAACAACTCTCTCACTCCAACGATTTTTAAAACAAGATTTTTTTCCCCGGAAAGAGAATTTGAAGATTGGTAGAAATTTCACCACTTTTGAACTTAAAGTCAGAGAGTTACACAGGTTTTAATTTTGGATGACGTGTCGCACACTCTTTATAAAACGGACTACAACTCTGTCATCCCAACAAAATTTGAAATGAGATTTCTTTCCCAAGAAAAAGAATCTTAGGACCTCCGATTGGTAGAAATTTCACCACTTTTTGACTTCAAATGAGAGAGTTACGGAAGTTTTAATTTTGGGTGACGTTTCACACACTCTTTTTAAAATGGACCAAAACTCGCTCATCCCACCGAATTTTTAAATGAGATTTTTTTACTTGAAAGAGAATTTGAAGGCATCTAATTGATAGAAATTTCTCCACTTTTCGACTTTAAATGAGTGAGTTATGGACGTTTTAATTTTGGGTGACGTTTCACACACTCATTATAAAATGGTCCAAAACTCTCTCGCCCTACCGAATTTTTAAATGGGATTTTTTTCGTTGAAAGAGAATTTGAAGTCCACTAATTTGTTAGAAATTTCACCACATTTGGACTTGAAAAGAGAGACTTATGGTGGTTTTAATTTTGGGTGACGTTTCGCACACTCTTTTTAAGACGGACAACAACTCTCTCACCCCAACGATTTTTAAAACAAGTTTTTTTTCCCCGGAAAGAGAATTTGAAGATTGGTAGAAATTTCACCACTTTTGAACTTAAAGTCAGAGAGTTACACAGGTTTTAATTTTGGATGACGTGTCGCACACTCTTTATAAAACGGACTACAACTCTGTCATCCCAACAAAATTTGAAATGAGATTTCTTTCCCAAGAAAAAGAATCTTAGGACCTCCGATTGGTAGAAATTTCACCACTTTTTGACTTCAAATGAGAGAGTTACGGAAGTTTTAATTTTGGGTGACGTTTCACACACTCTTTTTAAAATGGACCAAAACTCGCTCATCCCACCGAATTTTTAAATGAGATTTTTTTACTTGAAAGAGAATTTGAAGGCATCTAATTGATAGAAATTTCTCCACTTTTCGACTTTAAATGAGTGAGTTATGGACGTTTTAATTTTGGGTGACGTTTCACACACTCATTATAAAATGGTCCAAAACTCTCTCGCCCTACCGAATTTTTAAATGGGATTTTTTTCGTTGAAAGAGAATTTGAAGTCCACTAATTTGTTAGAAATTTCACCACATTTGGACTTGAAAAGAGAGACTTATGGTGGTTTTAATTTTGGGTGACGTTTCGCACACTCTTTTTAAGACGGACAACAACTCTCTCACCCCAACGATTTTTAAAACAAGATTTTTTTCCCCGGAAAGAGAATTTGAAGATTGGTAGAAATTTCACCACTTTTGAACTTAAAGTCAGAGAGTTACACAGGTTTTAATTTTGGATGACGTGTCGCACACTCTTTATAAAACGGACTACAACTCTGTCATCCCAACAAAATTTGAAATGAGATTTCTTTCCCAAGAAAAAGAATCTTAGGACCTCCGATTGGTAGAAATTTCACCACTTTTTGACTTCAAATGAGAGAGTTACAGAAGTTTTAATTTTGGGTGACGTTTCACACACTCTTTTTAAAATGGACCAAAACTCGCTCATCCCACCGAATTTTTAAATGAGATTTTTTTACTTGAAAGAGAATTTGAAGGCATCTAATTGATAGAAATTTCTCCACTTTTCGACTTAAAATGAGTGAGTTATGGACGTTTTAATTTTGGGTGACGTTTCACACACTCATTATAAAATGGTCCAAAACTCTCTCGCCCTACCGAATTTTTAAATGGGATTTTTTTCGTTGAAAGAGAATTTGAAGTCCACTAATTTGTTAGAAATTCACCACATTTGGACTTGAAAAGAGAGACTTATGGTGGTTTTAATTTTGGGTGACGTTTCGCACACTCTTTTTAAGACGGACAACAACTCTCTCACCCCAACGATTTTTAAAACAAGATTTTTTTCCCCGGAAAGAGAATTTGAAGATTGGTAGAAATTTCACCACTTTTGAACTTAAAATCAGAGAGTTACACAGGTTTTAATTTTGGATGACGTGTCGCACACTCTTTATAAAACGGACTACAACTCTGTCATCCCAACAAAATTTGAAATGAGATTTCTTTCCCAAGAAAAAGAATCTTAGGACCTCCGATTGGTAGAAATTTCACCACTTTTTGACTTCAAATGAGAGAGTTACGGAAGTTTTAATTTTGGGTGACGTTTCACACACTCTTTTTAAAATGGACCAAAACTCGCTCATCCCACCGAATTTTTAAATGAGATTTTTTTACTTGAAAGAGAATTTGAAGGCATCTAATTGATAGAAATTTCTCCACTTTTCGACTTAAAATGAGTGAGTTATGGACGTTTTAATTTTGGGTGACGTTTCACACACTCATTATAAAATGGTCCAAAACTCTCTCGCCCTACCGAATTTTTAAATGGGATTTTTTTCGTTGAAAGAGAATTTGAAGTCCACTAATTTGTTAGAAATTCACCACATTTGGACTTGAAAAGAGAGACTTATGGTGGTTTTAATTTTGGGTGACGTTTCGCACACTCTTTTTAAGACGGACAACAACTCTCTCACCCCAACGATTTTTAAAACAAGATTTTTTTCCCCGGAAAGAGAATTTGAAGATTGGTAGAAATTTCACCACTTTTGAACTTAAAGTCAGAGAGTTACACAGGTTTTAATTTTGGATGACGTGTCGCACACTCTTTATAAAACGGACTACAACTCTGTCATCCCAACAAAATTTGAAATGAGATTTCTTTCCCAAGAAAAAGAATCTTAGGACCTCCGATTGGTAGAAATTTCACCACTTTTTGACTTCAAATGAGAGAGTTACGGAAGTTTTAATTTTGGGTGACGTTTCACACACTCTTTTTAAAATGGACCAAAACTCGCTCATCCCACCGAATTTTTAAATGAGATTTTTTTACTTGAAAGAGAATTTGAAGGCATCTAATTGATAGAAATTTCTCCACTTTTCGACTTAAAATGAGTGAGTTATGGACGTTTTAATTTTGGGTGACGTTTCACACACTCATTATAAAATGGTCCAAAACTCTCTCGCCCTACCGAATTTTTAAATGGGATTTTTTTCGTTGAAAGAGAATTTGAAGTCCACTAATTTGTTAGAAATTCACCACATTTGGACTTGAAAAGAGAGACTTATGGTGGTTTTAATTTTGGGTGACGTTTCGCACACTCTTTTTAAGACGGACAACAACTCTCTCACCCCAACGATTTTTAAAACAAGATTTTTTTCCCCGGAAAGAGAATTTGAAGATTGGTAGAAATTTCACCACTTTTGAACTTAAAGTCAGAGAGTTACACAGGTTTTAATTTTGGATGACGTGTCGCACACTCTTTATAAAACGGACTACAACTCTGTCATCCCAACAAAATTTGAAATGAGATTTCTTTCCCAAGAAAAAGAATCTTAGGACCTCCGATTGGTAGAAATTTCACCACTTTTTGACTTCAAATGAGAGAGTTACGGAAGTTTTAATTTTGGGTGACGTTTCACACACTCTTTTTAAAATGGACCAAAACTCGCTCATCCCACCGAATTTTTAAATGAGATTTTTTTACTTGAAAGAGAATTTGAAGGCATCTAATTGATAGAAATTTCTCCACTTTTCGACTTAAAATGAGTGAGTTATGGACGTTTTAATTTTGGGTGACGTTTCACACACTCATTATAAAATGGTCCAAAACTCTCTCGCCCTACCGAATTTTTAAATGGGATTTTTTTCGTTGAAAGAGAATTTGAAGTCCACTAATTTGTTAGAAATTCACCACATTTGGACTTGAAAAGAGAGACTTATGGTGGTTTTAATTTTGGGTGACGTTTCGCACACTCTTTTTAAGACGGACAACAACTCTCTCACCCCAACGATTTTTAAAACAAGATTTTTTTCCCCGGAAAGAGAATTTGAAGATTGGTAGAAATTTCACCACTTTTGAACTTAAAGTCAGAGAGTTACACAGGTTTTAATTTTGGATGACGTGTCGCACACTCTTTATAAAACGGACTACAACTCTGTCATCCCAACAAAATTTGAAATGAGATTTCTTTCCCAAGAAAAAGAATCTTAGGACCTCCGATTGGTAGAAATTTCACCACTTTTTGACTTCAAATGAGAGAGTTACGGAAGTTTTAATTTTGGGTGACGTTTCACACACTCTTTTTAAAATGGACCAAAACTCGCTCATCCCACCGAATTTTTAAATGAGATTTTTTTACTTGAAAGAGAATTTGAAGGCATCTAATTGATAGAAATTTCTCCACTTTTCGACTTAAAATGAGTGAGTTATGGACGTTTTAATTTTGGGTGACGTTTCACACACTCATTATAAAATGGTCCAAAACTCTCTCGCCCTACCGAATTTTTAAATGGGATTTTTTTCGTTGAAAGAGAATTTGAAGTCCACTAATTTGTTAGAAATTCACCACATTTGGACTTGAAAAGAGAGACTTATGGTGGTTTTAATTTTGGGTGACGTTTCGCACACTCTTTTTAAGACGGACAACAACTCTCTCACCCCAACGATTTTTAAAACAAGATTTTTTCCCCGGAAAGAGAATTTGAAGATTGGTAGAAATTTCACCACTTTTGAACTTAAAGTCAGAGAGTTACACATGTTTTAATTTTGGATGACGTGTCGCACACTCTTTATAAAACGGACTACAACTCTGTCATCCCAACAAAATTTGAAATGAGATTTCTTTCCCAAGAAAAAGAATCTTAGGACCTCCGATTGGTAGAAATTTCACCACTTTTTGACTTCAAATGAGAGAGTTACGGAAGTTTTAATTTTGGGTGACGTTTCACACACTCTTTTTAAAATGGACCAAAACTCGCTCATCCCATCGAATTTTTAAATGAGATTTTTTTACTTGAAAGAGAATTTGAAGGCATCTAATTGATAGAAATTTCTCCACTTTTCGACTTAAAATGAGTGAGTTATGGACGTTTTAATTTTGGGTGACGTTTCACACACTCATTATAAAATGGTCCAAAACTCTCTCGCCCTACCGAATTTTTAAATGGGATTTTTTTCGTTGAAAGAGAATTTGAAGTCCACTAATTTGTTAGAAATTCACCACATTTGGACTTGAAAAGAGAGACTTATGGTGGTTTTAATTTTGGGTGACGTTTCGCACACTCTTTTTAAGACGGACAACAACTCTCTCACCCCAACGATTTTTAAAACAAGATTTTTTTCCCCGGAAAGAGAATTTGAAGATTGGTAGAAATTTCACCACTTTTGAACTTAAAGTCAGAGAGTTACACAGGTTTTAATTTTGGATGACGTGTCGCACACTCTTTATAAAACGGACTACAACTCTGTCATCCCAACAAAATTTGAAATGAGATTTCTTTCCCAAGAAAAAGAATCTTAGGACCTCCGATTGGTAGAAATTTCACCACTTTTTGACTTCAAATGAGAGAGTTACGGAAGTTTTAATTTTGGGTGACGTTTCACACACTCTTTTTAAAATGGACCAAAACTCGCTCATCCCACCGAATTTTTAAATGAGATTTTTTTACTTGAAAGAGAATTTGAAGGCATCTAATTGATAGAAATTTCTCCACTTTTCGACTTAAAATGAGTGAGTTATGGACGTTTTAATTTTGGGTGACGTTTCACACACTCATTATAAAATGGTCCAAAACTCTCTCGCCCTACCGAATTTTTAAATGGGATTTTTTTCGTTGAAAGAGAATTTGAAGTCCACTAATTTGTTAGAAATTCACCACATTTGGACTTGAAAAGAGAGACTTATGGTGGTTTTAATTTTGGGTGACGTTTCGCACACTCTTTTTAAGACGGACAACAACTCTCTCACCCCAACGATTTTTAAAACAAGATTTTTTCCCCGGAAAGAGAATTTGAAGATTGGTAGAAATTTCACCACTTTTGAACTTAAAGTCAGAGAGTTACACATGTTTTAATTTTGGATGACGTGTCGCACACTCTTTATAAAACGGACTACAACTCTGTCATCCCAACAAAGTTTGAAATGAGATTTCTTTCCCAAGAAAAAGAATCTTAGGACCTCCGATTGGTAGAAATTTCACCACTTTTTGACTTCAAATGAGAGAGTTACGGAAGTTTTAATTTTGGGTGACGTTTCACACACTCTTTTTAAAATGGACCAAAACTCGCTCATCCCATCGAATTTTTAAATGAGATTTTTTTACTTGAAAGAGAATTTGAAGGCATCTAATTGATAGAAATTTCTCCACTTTTCGACTTAAAATGAGTGAGTTATGGACGTTTTAATTTTGGGTGACGTTTCACACACTCATTATAAAATGGTCCAAAACTCTCTCGCCCTACCGAATTTTTAAATGGGATTTTTTTCGTTGAAAGAGAATTTGAAGTCCACTAATTTGTTAGAAATTCACCGCATTTGGACTTGAAAAGAGAGACTTATGGTGGTTTTAATTTTGGGTGACGTTTCGCACACTCTTTTTAAGACGGACAACAACTCTCTCACCCCAACGATTTTTAAAACAAGATTTTTTTCCCCGGAAAGAGAATTTGAAGATTGGTAGAAATTTCACCACTTTTGAACTTAAAGTCAGAGAGTTACACAGGTTTTAATTTTGGATGACGTGTCGCACACTCTTTATAAAACGGACTACAACTCTCTCATCCCAACAAAATTTGAAATGAGATTTCTTTCCCAAGAAAAAGAATCTTAGGACCTCCGATTGGTAGAAATTTCACCACTTTTTGACTTCAAATGAGAGAGTTAGGCAAGTTTTAATTTTGGGTGACGTTTCACACTCTTTTTAAAATGGACCAAAACTCTCTCATCCCACCGAATTTTTAAATGAGATTTTTTTACTCAAAAGAGAATTTGAAGGCATCTAATTGATAGAAATTTCTCCACTTTTCGACTTAAAATGAGTGAGTTATGGACGTTTTAATTTTGGGTGACGTTTCACACACTCATTATAAAATGGTCCAAAACTCTCTCGCCCTACCGAATTTTTAAATGGGATTTTTTTCGTTGAAAGAGAATTTGAAGTCCACTAATTTGTTAGAAATTTCACCATATTTGGACTTGAAAAGAGAGACTTATGGTGGTTTTAATTTTGGGTGACGTTTCGCACACTCTTTTTAAGACGGACAACAACTCTCTCACCCCAACGATTTTTAAAACAAGATTTTTTTCCCCGGAAGAGAATTTGAAGATTGGTAGAAATTTCACCACTTTTGAACTTAAAGTCAGAGAGTTACACAGGTTTTAATTTTGGATGACGTGTCGCACACTCTTTATAAAACGGACTACAACTCTCTCATCCCAACAAAATTTGAAATGAGATTTCTTTCCCAAGGAAAAGAATCTTAGGACCTCCGATTGGTAGAAATTTCACCACTTTTTGACTTCAAATGAGAGAGTTACGGAAGTTTTAATTTTGGGTGACGTTTCACACACTCTTTTTAAAATGGACCAAAACTCTCTCATCCCACCGAATTTTTAAATGAGATTTTTTTACTCAAAAGAGAATTTGAAGGCATCTAATTGATAGAAATTTCTCCACTTTTCGACTTAAAATGAGTGAGTTATGGACGTTTTAATTTTGGGTGACGTTTCACACACTCATTATAAAATGGTCCAAAACTCTCTCGCCCTACCGAATTTTTAAATGGGATTTTTTTCGTTGAAAGAGAATTTGAAGTCCACTAATTTGTTAGAAATTTCACCATATTTGGACTTGAAAAGAGAGACTTATGGTGGTTTTAATTTTGGGTGACGTTTCGCACACTCTTTTTAAGACGGACAACAACTCTCTCACCCCAACGATTTTTAAAACATGATTTTTTTCCCCGGAAAGAGAATTTGAAGATTGGTAGAAATTTCACCACTTTTGAACTTAAAGTCAGAGAGTTACACATGTTTTAATTTTGGATGACGTGTCGCACACTCTTTATAAAACGGACTACAACTCTCTCATCCCAACAAAATTTGAAATGAGATTTCTTTCCCAAGAAAAAGAATCTTAGGACCTCCGATTGGTAGAAATTTCACCACTTTTTGACTTCAAATGAGAGAGTTAGGCAAGTTTTAATTTTGGGTGACGTTTCACACACTCTTTTTAAAATGGACCAAAACTCTCTCATCCCACCGAATTTTTAAATGAGATTTTTTTACTCAAAAGAGAATTTGAAGGCATCTAATTGATAGAAATTTCTCCACTTTTCGACTTAAAATGAGTGAGTTATGGACGTTTTAATTTTGGGTGACGTTTCACACACTCATTATAAAATGGTCCAAAACTCTCTCGCCCTACCGAATTTTTAAATGGGATTTTTTTCGTTGAAAGAGAATTTGAAGTCCACTAATTTGTTAGAAATTTCACCATATTTGGACTTGAAAAGAGAGACTTATGGTGGTTTTAATTTTGGGTGACGTTTCGCACACTCTTTTTAAGACGGACAACAACTCTCTCACCCCAACGATTTTTAAAACAAGATTTTTTTCCCCGGAAGAGAATTTGAAGATTGGTAGAAATTTCACCACTTTTGAACTTAAAGTCAGAGAGTTACACAGGTTTTAATTTTGGATGACGTGTCGCACACTTTTTATAAAACGGACTACAACTCTCTCATCCCAACAAAATTTGAAATGAGATTTCTTTCCCAAGGAAAAGAATCTTAGGACCTCCGATTGGTCGAAATTTCACCACTTTTTGACTTCAAATGAGAGAGTTACGGAAGTTTTAATTTTGGGTGACGTTTCACACACTCTTTTTAAAATGGACCAAAACTCTCTCATCCCACCGAATTTTTAAATGAGATTTTTTTACTCAAAAGAGAATTTGAAGGCATCTAATTGATAGAAATTTCTCCACTTTTCGACTTAAAATGAGTGAGTTATGGACGTTTTAATTTTGGGTGACGTTTCACACACTCATTATAAAATGGTCCAAAACTCTCTCGCCCTACCGAATTTTTAAATGGGATTTTTTTCGTTGAAAGAGAATTTGAAGTCCACTAATTTGTTAGAAATTTCACCATATTTGGACTTGAAAAGAGAGACTTATGGTGGTTTTAATTTTGGGTGACGTTTCGCACACTCTTTTTAAGACGGACAACAACTCTCACACCCCAACGATTTTTAAAACATGATTTTTTTCCCCGGAAAGAGAATTTGAAGATTGGTAGAAATTTCACCACTTTTGAACTTAAAGTCAGAGAGTTACACATGTTTTAATTTTGGATGACGTGTCGCACACTCTTTATAAAACGGACTACAACTCTCTCATCCCAACAAAATTTGAAATGAGATTTCTTTCCCAAGAAAAAGAATCTTAGGACCTCCGATTGGTAGAAATTTCACCACTTTTTGACTTCAAATGAGAGAGTTAGGCAAGTTTTAATTTTGGGTGACGTTTCACACACTCTTTTTAAAATGGACCAAAACTCTCTCATCCCACCGAATTTTTAAAAGAGATTTTTTTACTCAAAAGAGAATTTGAAGGCATCTAATTGATAGAAATTTCTCCACTTTTCGACTTAAAATGAGTGAGTTATGGACGTTTTAATTTTGGGTGACGTTTCACACACTCATTATAAAATGGTCCAAAACTCTCTCGCCCTACCGAATTTTTAAATGGGATTTTTTTCGTTGAAAGAGAATTTGAAGTCCACTAATTTGTTAGAAATTTCACCATATTTGGACTTGAAAAGAGAGACTTATGGTGGTTTTAATTTTGGGTGACCTTTCGCACACTCTTTTTAAGACGGACAACAACTCTCTCACCCCAACGATTTTTAAAACAAGATTTTTTTCCCCGGAAGAGAATTTGAAGATTGGTTGAAATTTCACCACTTTTGAACTTAAAGTCAGAGAGTTACACAGGTTTTAATTTTGGATGACGTGTCGCACACTCTTTATAAAACGGACTACAACTCTCTCATCCCAACAAAATTTGAAATGAGATTTCTTTCCCAAGAAAAAGAATCTTAGGACCTCCGATTGGTAGAAATTTCACCACTTTTTGACTTCAAATGAGAGAGTTAGGGAAGTTTTAATTTTGGGTGACGTTTCACACACTCTTTTTAAAATGGACCAAAACTCTCTCATCCCACCGAATTTTTAAATGAGATTTTTTTACTCAAAAGAGAATTTGAAGGCATCTAATTGATAGAAATTTCTCCACTTTTCGACTTAAAATGAGTGAGTTATAGACGTTTTAATTTTAGGTGACGTTTCACACACTCATTATAAAATGGTCCAAAACTCTCTCGCCCAACCGAATTTTTAAATGGGATTTTTTTCGTTGAAAGAGAATTTGAAGTCCACTAATTTGTTAGAAATTTCACCATATTTGGACTTGAAAAGAGAGACTTATGGTGGTTTTAATTTTGGGTGACGTTTCGCACACTCTTTTTAAGACGGACAACAACTCTCTCACCCCAACGATTTTTAAAACAAGATTTTTTTCCCCGGAAAGAGAATTTGAAGATTGGTAGAAATTTCACCACTTTTGAACTTAAAGTCAGAGAGTTACACAGGTTTTAATTTTGGATGACGTGTCGCACACTCTTTATAAAACGGACTACAACTCTCTCATCCCAACAAAATTTGAAATGAGATTTCTTTCCCAAGAAAAAGAATCTTAGGACCTCCGATTGGTAGAAATTTCACCACTTTTTGACTTCAAATGAGAGAGTTAGGGAAGTTTTAATTTTGGGTGACGTTTCACACACTCTTTTTAAAATGGACCAAAACTCTCTCATCCCACCGAATTTTTAAATGAGATTTTTTTACTCAAAAGAGAATTTGAAGGCATCTAATTGATAGAAATTTCTCCACTTTTCGACTTAAAATGAGTGAGTTATGGACGTTTTAATTTTGGGTGACGTTTCACACACTCATTATAAAATGGTCCAAAACTCTCTCGCCCTACCGAATTTTTAAATGGGATTTTTTTCGTTGAAAGAGAATTTGAAGTCCACTAATTTGTTAGAAATTTCACCATATTTGGACTTGAAAAGAGAGACTTATGGTGGTTTTAATTTTGGGTGACGTTTCGCACACTCTTTTTAAGACGGACAACAACTCTCTCACCCCAACGATTTTTAAAACATGATTTTTTTCCCCGGAAAGAGAATTTGAAGATTGGTAGAAATTTCACCACTTTTGAACTTAAAGTCAGAGAGTTACACATGTTTTAATTTTGGATGACGTGTCGCACACTCTTTATAAAACGGACTACAACTCTCTCATCCCAACAAAATTTGAAATGAGATTTCTTTCCCAAGAAAAAGAATCTTAGGACCTCCGATTGGTAGAAATTTCACCACTTTTTGACTTCAAATGAGAGAGTTAGGCAAGTTTTAATTTTGGGTGACGTTTCACACACTCTTTTTAAAATGGACCAAAACTCTCTCATCCCACCGAATTTTTAAATGAGATTTTTTTACTCAAAAGAGAATTTGAAGGCATCTAATTGATAGAAATTTCTCCACTTTTCGACTTAAAATGAGTGAGTTATGGACGTTTTAATTTTGGGTGACGTTTCACACACTCATTATAAAATGGTCCAAAACTCTCTCGCCCTACCGAATTTTTAAATGGGATTTTTTTCGTTGAAAGAGAATTTGAAGTCCACTAATTTGTTAGAAATTTCACCATATTTGGACTTGAAAAGAGAGACTTATGGTGGTTTTAATTTTGGGTGACGTTTCGCACACTCTTTTTAAGACGGACAACAACTCTCTCACCCCAACGATTTTTAAAACAAGATTTTTTTCCCCGGAAGAGAATTTGAAGATTGGTAGAAATTTCACCACTTTTGAACTTAAAGTCAGAGAGTTACACAGGTTTTAATTTTGGATGACGTGTCGCACACTTTTTATAAAACGGACTACAACTCTCTCATCCCAACAAAATTTGAAATGAGATTTCTTTCCCAAGGAAAAGAATCTTAGGACCTCCGATTGGTCGAAATTTCACCACTTTTTGACTTCAAATGAGAGAGTTACGGAAGTTTTAATTTTGGGTGACGTTTCACACACTCTTTTTAAAATGGACCAAAACTCTCTCATCCCACCGAATTTTTAAATGAGATTTTTTTACTCAAAAGAGAATTTGAAGGCATCTAATTGATAGAAATTTCTCCACTTTTCGACTTAAAATGAGTGAGTTATGGACGTTTTAATTTTGGGTGACGTTTCACACACTCATTATAAAATGGTCCAAAACTCTCTCGCCCTACCGAATTTTTAAATGGGATTTTTTTCGTTGAAAGAGAATTTGAAGTCCACTAATTTGTTAGAAATTTCACCATATTTGGACTTGAAAAGAGAGACTTATGGTGGTTTTAATTTTGGGTGACGTTTCGCACACTCTTTTTAAGACGGACAACAACTCTCACACCCCAACGATTTTTAAAACATGATTTTTTTCCCCGGAAAGAGAATTTGAAGATTGGTAGAAATTTCACCACTTTTGAACTTAAAGTCAGAGAGTTACACATGTTTTAATTTTGGATGACGTGTCGCACACTCTTTATAAAACGGACTACAACTCTCTCATCCCAACAAAATTTGAAATGAGATTTCTTTCCCAAGAAAAAGAATCTTAGGACCTCCGATTGGTAGAAATTTCACCACTTTTTGACTTCAAATGAGAGAGTTAGGCAAGTTTTAATTTTGGGTGACGTTTCACACACTCTTTTTAAAATGGACCAAAACTCTCTCATCCCACCGAATTTTTAAAAGAGATTTTTTTACTCAAAAGAGAATTTGAAGGCATCTAATTGATAGAAATTTCTCCACTTTTCGACTTAAAATGAGTGAGTTATGGACGTTTTAATTTTGGGTGACGTTTCACACACTCATTATAAAATGGTCCAAAACTCTCTCGCCCTACCGAATTTTTAAATGGGATTTTTTTCGTTGAAAGAGAATTTGAAGTCCACTAATTTGTTAGAAATTTCACCATATTTGGACTTGAAAAGAGAGACTTATGGTGGTTTTAATTTTGGGTGACCTTTCGCACACTCTTTTTAAGACGGACAACAACTCTCTCACCCCAACGATTTTTAAAACAAGATTTTTTTCCCCGGAAGAGAATTTGAAGATTGGTTGAAATTTCACCACTTTTGAACTTAAAGTCAGAGAGTTACACAGGTTTTAATTTTGGATGACGTGTCGCACACTCTTTATAAAACGGACTACAACTCTCTCATCCCAACAAAATTTGAAATGAGATTTCTTTCCCAAGAAAAAGAATCTTAGGACCTCCGATTGGTAGAAATTTCACCACTTTTTGACTTCAAATGAGAGAGTTAGGGAAGTTTTAATTTTGGGTGACGTTTCACACACTCTTTTTAAAATGGACCAAAACTCTCTCATCCCACCGAATTTTTAAATGAGATTTTTTTACTCAAAAGAGAATTTGAAGGCATCTAATTGATAGAAATTTCTCCACTTTTCGACTTAAAATGAGTGAGTTATAGACGTTTTAATTTTAGGTGACGTTTCACACACTCATTATAAAATGGTCCAAAACTCTCTCGCCCAACCGAATTTTTAAATGGGATTTTTTTCGTTGAAAGAGAATTTGAAGTCCACTAATTTGTTAGAAATTTCACCATATTTGGACTTGAAAAGAGAGACTTATGGTGGTTTTAATTTTGGGTGACGTTTCGCACACTCTTTTTAAGACGGACAACAACTCTCTCACCCCAACGATTTTTAAAACAAGATTTTTTTCCCCGGAAAGAGAATTTGAAGATTGGTAGAAATTTCACCACTTTTGAACTTAAAGTCAGAGAGTTACACAGGTTTTAATTTTGGATGACGTGTCGCACACTCTTTATAAAACGGACTACAACTCTCTCATCCCAACAAAATTTGAAATGAGATTTCTTTCCCAAGAAAAAGAATCTTAGGACCTCCGATTGGTAGAAATTTCACCACTTTTTGACTTCAAATGAGAGAGTTAGGCAAGTTTTAATTTTGGGTGACGTTTCACACACTCTTTTTAAAATGGACCAAAACTCTCTCATCCCACCGAATTTTTCAATGAGATTTTTTTACTCAAAAGAGAATTTGAAGGCATCTAATTGATAGAAATTTCTCCACTTTTCGACTTAAAATGAGTGAGTTATGGACGTTTTAATTTTGGGTGACGTTTCACACACTCATTATAAAATGGTCCAAAACTCTCTCGCCCTACCGAATTTTTAAATGGGATTTTTTTCGTTGAAAGAGAATTTGAAGTCCACTAATTTGTTAGAAATTTCACCATATTTGGACTTGAAAAGAGAGACTTATGGTGGTTTTAATTTTGGGTGACGTTTCGCACACTCTTTTTAAGACGGACAACAACTCTCTCACCCCAACGATTTTTAAAACAAGATTTTTTTCCCCGGAAAGAAAATTTGAAGATTGGTAGAAATTTCACCACTTTTGAACTTAAAGTCAGAGAGTTACACAGGTTTTAATTTTGGATGACGTGTCGCACACTCTTTATAAAACGGACTACAACTCTCTCATCCCAACAAAATTTGAAATGAGATTTCTTTCCCAAGAAAAAGAATCTTAGGACCTCCGATTGGTAGAAATTTCACCACTTTTTGACTTCAAATGAGAGAGTTACGGAAGTTTTAATTTTGGGTGACGTTTCACACACTCTTTTTAAAATGGACCAAAACTCTCTCATCCCACCGAATTTTTAAATGAGATTTTTTACTCAAAAGAGAATTTGAAGGCATCTAATTGATAGAAATTTCTCCACTTTTCGACTTAAAATGAGTGAGTTATGGACGTTTTTATTTTGGGTGACGTTTCACACACTCATTATAAAATGGTCCAAAACTCTCTCGCCCTACCGAATTTTTAAATGGGATTTTTTTCGTTGAAAGAGAATTTGAAGTCCACTAATTTGTTAGAAATTTCACCATATTTGGACCTGAAAAGAGAGACTTATGGTGGTTTTAATTTTGGGTGACGTTTCGCACACTCTTTTTAAGACGGACAACAACTCTCTCACCCCAACGATTTTTAAAACAAGATTTTTTTCCCCGGAAGAGAATTTGAAGATTGGTAGAAATTTCACCACTTTTGAACTTAAAGTCAGAGAGTTACACAGGTTTTAATTTTGGATGACGTGTCGCACACTCTTTATAAAACGGACTACAACTCTCTCATCCCAACAAAATTTGAAATGAGATTTCTTTCCCAAGGAAAAGAATCTTAGGACCTCCGATTGGTAGAAATTTCACCACTTTTTGACTTCAAATGAGAGAGTTACGGAAGTTTTAATTTTGGGTGACGTTTCACACACTCTTTTTAAAATGGACCAAAACTCTCTCATCCCACCGAATTTTTAAATGAGATTTTTTTACTCAAAAGAGAATTTGAAGGCATCTAATTGATAGAAATTTCTCCACTTTTCGACTTAAAATGAGTGAGTTATGGACGTTTTAATTTTGGGTGACGTTTCACACACTCATTATAAAATGGTCCAAAACTCTCTCGCCCTACCGAATTTTTAAATGGGATTTTTTTCGTTGAAAGAGAATTTGAAGTCCACTAATTTGTTAGAAATTTCACCATATTTGGACTTGAAAAGAGAGACTTATGGTGGTTTTAATTTTGGGTGACGTTTCGCACACTCTTTTTAAGACGGACAACAACTCTCTCACCCCAACGATTTTTAAAACAAGATTTTTTTCCCCGGAAAGAGAATTTGAAGATTGGTAGAAATTTCACCACTTTTGAACTTAAAGTCAGAGAGTTACACAGGTTTTAATTTTGGATGACGTGTCGCACACTCTTTATAAAACGGACTACAACTCTCTCATCCCAACAAAATTTGAAATGAGATTTCTTTCCCAAGAAAAAGAATCTTAGGACCTCCGATTGGTAGAAATTTCACCACTTTTTGACTTCAAATGAGAGAGTTAGGCAAGTTTTAATTTTGGGTGACGTTTCACACACTCTTTTTAAAATGGACCAAAACTCTCTCATCCCACCGAATTTTTAAATGAGATTTTTTACTCAAAAGAGAATTTGAAGGCATCTAATTGATAGAAATTTCTCCACTTTTCGACTTAAAATGAGTGAGTTATGGACGTTTTAATTTTGGGTGACGTTTCACACACTCATTATAAAATGGTCCAAAACTCTCTCGCCCTACCGAATTTTTAAATGGGATTTTTTTCGTTGAAAGAGAATTTGAAGTCCACTAATTTGTTAGAAATTTCACCATATTTGGACCTGAAAAGAGAGACTTATGGTGGTTTTAATTTTGGGTGACGTTTCGCACACTCTTTTTAAGACGGACAACAACTCTCTCACCCCAACGATTTTTAAAACAAGATTTTTTTCCCCGGAAGAGAATTTGAAGATTGGTAGAAATTTCACCACTTTTGAACTTAAAGTCAGAGAGTTACACAGGTTTTAATTTTGGATGACGTGTCGCACACTCTTTATAAAACGGACTACAACTCTCTCATCCCAACAAAATTTGAAATGAGATTTCTTTCCCAAGGAAAAGAATCTTAGGACCTCCGATTGGTAGAAATTTCACCACTTTTTGACTTCAAATGAGAGAGTTACGGAAGTTTTAATTTTGGGTGACGTTTCACACACTCTTTTTAAAATGGACCAAAACTCTCTCATCCCACCGAATTTTTAAATGAGATTTTTTTACTCAAAAGAGAATTTGAAGGCATCTAATTGATAGAAATTTCTCCACTTTTCGACTTAAAATGAGTGAGTTATGGACGTTTTAATTTTGGGTGACGTTTCACACACTCATTATAAAATGGTCCAAAACTCTCTCGCCCTACCGAATTTTTAAATGGGATTTTTTTCGTTGAAAGAGAATTTGAAGTCCACTAATTTGTTAGAAATTTCACCATATTTGGACTTGAAAAGAGAGACTTATGGTGGTTTTAATTTTGGGTGACGTTTCGCACACTCTTTTTAAGACGGACAACAACTCTCTCACCCCAACGATTTTTAAAACAAGATTTTTTTCCCCGGAAAGAGAATTTGAAGATTGGTAGAAATTTCACCACTTTTGAACTTAAAGTCAGAGAGTTACACAGGTTTTAATTTTGGATGACGTGTCGCACACTCTTTATAAAACGGACTACAACTCTCTCATCCCAACAAAATTTGAAATGAGATTTCTTTCCCAAGAAAAAGAATCTTAGGACCTCCGATTGGTAGAAATTTCACCACTTTTTGACTTCAAATGAGAGAGTTAGGCAAGTTTTAATTTTGGGTGACGTTTCACACACTCTTTTTAAAATGGACCAAAACTCTCTCATCCCACCGAATTTTTAAATGAGATTTTTTACTCAAAAGAGAATTTGAAGGCATCTAATTGATAGAAATTTCTCCACTTTTTGACTTAAAATGAGTGAGTTATGGACGTTTTAATTTTGGGTGACGTTTCACACACTCATTATAAAATGGTCCAAAACTCTCTCGCCCTACCGAATTTTTAAATGGGATTTTTTTCGTTGAAAGAGAATTTGAAGTCCACTAATTTGTTAGAAATTTCACCATATTTGGACCTGAAAAGAGAGACTTATGGTGGTTTTAATTTTGGGTGACGTTTCGCACACTCTTTTTAAGACGGACAACAACTCTCTCACCCCAACGATTTTTAAAACAAGATTTTTTTCCCCGGAAGAGAATTTGAAGATTGGTAGAAATTTCACCACTTTTGAACTTAAAGTCAGAGAGTTACACAGGTTTTAATTTTGGATGACGTGTCGCACACTCTTTATAAAACGGACTACAACTCTCTCATCCCAACAAAATTTGAAATGAGATTTCTTTCCCAAGGAAAAGAATCTTAGGACCTCCGATTGGTAGAAATTTCACCACTTTTTGACTTCAAATGAGAGAGTTACGGAAGTTTTAATTTTGGGTGACGTTTCACACACTCTTTTTAAAATGGACCAAAACTCTCTCATCCCACCGAATTTTTAAATGAGATTTTTTTACTCAAAAGAGAATTTGAAGGCATCTAATTGATAGAAATTTCTCCACTTTTCGACTTAAAATGAGTGAGTTATGGACGTTTTAATTTTGGGTGACGTTTCACACACTCATTATAAAATGGTCCAAAACTCTCTCGCCCTACCGAATTTTTAAATGGGATTTTTTTCGTTGAAAGAGAATTTGAAGTCCACTAATTTGTTAGAAATTTCACCATATTTGGACTTGAAAAGAGAGACTTATGGTGGTTTTAATTTTGGGTGACGTTTCGCACACTCTTTTTAAGACGGACAACAACTCTCTCACCCCAACGATTTTTAAAACAAGATTTTTTTCCCCGGAAGAGAATTTGAAGATTGGTAGAAATTTCACCACTTTTGAACTTAAAGTCAGAGAGTTACACAGGTTTTAATTTTGGATGACGTGTCGCACACTCTTTATAAAACGGACTACAACTCTCTCATCCCAACAAAATTTGAAATGAGATTTCTTTCCCAAGGAAAAGAATCTTAGGACCTCCGATTGGTAGAAATTTCACCACTTTTTGACTTCAAATGAGAGAGTTACGGAAGTTTTAATTTTGGGTGACGTTTCACACACTCTTTTTAAAATGGACCAAAACTCTCTCATCCCACCGAATTTTTAAATGAGATTTTTTTACTCAAAAGAGAATTTGAAGGCATCTAATTGATAGAAATTTCTCCACTTTTCGACTTAAAATGAGTGAGTTATGGACGTTTTAATTTTGGGTGACGTTTCACACACTCATTATAAAATGGTCCAAAACTCTCTCGCCCTACCGAATTTTTAAATGGGATTTTTTTCGTTGAAAGAGAATTTGAAGTCCACTAATTTGTTAGAAATTTCACCATATTTGGACTTGAAAAGAGAGACTTATGGTGGTTTTAATTTTGGGTGACGTTTCGCACACTCTTTTTAAGACGGACAACAACTCTCTCACCCCAACGATTTTTAAAACAAGATTTTTTTCCCCGGAAAGAGAATTTGAAGATTGGTAGAAATTTCACCACTTTTGAACTTAAAGTCAGAGAGTTACACAGGTTTTAATTTTGGATGACGTGTCGCACACTCTTTATAAAACGGACTACAACTCTCTCATCCCAACAAAATTTGAAATGAGATTTCTTTCCCAAGAAAAAGAATCTTAGGACCTCCGATTGGTAGAAATTTCACCACTTTTTGACTTCAAATGAGAGAGTTAGGCAAGTTTTAATTTTGGGTGACGTTTCACACACTCTTTTTAAAATGGACCAAAACTCTCTCATCCCACCGAATTTTTAAATGAGATTTTTTACTCAAAAGAGAATTTGAAGGCATCTAATTGATAGAAATTTCTCCACTTTTCGACTTAAAATGAGTGAGTTATGGACGTTTTAATTTTGGGTGACGTTTCACACACTCATTATAAAATGGTCCAAAACTCTCTCGCCCTACCGAATTTTTAAATGGGATTTTTTTCGTTGAAAGAGAATTTGAAGTCCACTAATTTGTTAGAAATTTCACCATATTTGGACTTGAAAAGAGAGACTTATGGTGGTTTTAATTTTGGGTGACGTTTCGCACACTCTTTTTAAGACGGACAACAACTCTCTCACCCCAACGATTTTTAAAACAAGATTTTTTTCCCCGGAAAGAGAATTTGAAGATTGGTAGAAATTTCACCACTTTTGAACTTAAAGTCAGAGAGTTACACAGGTTTTAATTTTGGATGACGTGTCGCACACTCTTTATAAAACGGACTACAACTCTCTCATCCCAACAAAATTTGAAATGAGATTTCTTTCCCAAGAAAAAGAATCTTAGGACCTCCGATTGGTAGAAATTTCACCACTTTTTGACTTCAAATGAGAGAGTTAGGCAAGTTTTAATTTTGGGTGACGTTTCACACACTCTTTTTAAAATGGACCAAAACTCTCTCATCCCACCGAATTTTTAAATGAGATTTTTTACTCAAAAGAGAATTTGAAGGCATCTAATTGATAGAAATTTCTCCACTTTTCGACTTAAAATGAGTGAGTTATGGACGTTTTAATTTTGGGTGACGTTTCACACACTCATTATAAAATGGTCCAAAACTCTCTCGCCCTACCGAATTTTTAAATGGGATTTTTTTCGTTGAAAGAGAATTTGAAGTCCACTAATTTGTTAGAAATTTCACCATATTTGGACCTGAAAAGAGAGACTTATGGTGGTTTTAATTTTGGGTGACGTTTCGCACACTCTTTTTAAGACGGACAACAACTCTCTCACCCCAACGATTTTTAAAACAAGATTTTTTTCCCCGGAAGAGAATTTGAAGATTGGTAGAAATTTCACCACTTTTGAACTTAAAGTCAGAGAGTTACACAGGTTTTAATTTTGGATGACGTGTCGCACACTCTTTATAAAACGGACTACAACTCTCTCATCCCAACAAAATTTGAAATGAGATTTCTTTCCCAAGGAAAAGAATCTTAGGACCTCCGATTGGTAGAAATTTCACCACTTTTTGACTTCAAATGAGAGAGTTACGGAAGTTTTAATTTTGGGTGACGTTTCACACACTCTTTTTAAAATGGACCAAAACTCTCTCATCCCACCGAATTTTTAAATGAGATTTTTTTACTCAAAAGAGAATTTGAAGGCATCTAATTGATAGAAATTTCTCCACTTTTCGACTTAAAATGAGTGAGTTATGGACGTTTTAATTTTGGGTGACGTTTCACACACTCATTATAAAATGGTCCAAAACTCTCTCGCCCTACCGAATTTTTAAATGGGATTTTTTTCGTTGAAAGAGAATTTGAAGTCCACTAATTTGTTAGAAATTTCACCATATTTGGACTTGAAAAGAGAGACTTATGGTGGTTTTAATTTTGGGTGACGTTTCGCACACTCTTTTTAAGACGGACAACAACTCTCTCACCCCAACGATTTTTAAAACAAGATTTTTTTCCCCGGAAGAGAATTTGAAGATTGGTAGAAATTTCACCACTTTTGAACTTAAAGTCAGAGAGTTACACAGGTTTTAATTTTGGATGACGTGTCGCACACTCTTTATAAAACGGACTACAACTCTCTCATCCCAACAAAATTTGAAATGAGATTTCTTTCCCAAGGAAAAGAATCTTAGGACCTCCGATTGGTAGAAATTTCACCACTTTTTGACTTCAAATGAGAGAGTTACGGAAGTTTTAATTTTGGGTGACGTTTCACACACTCTTTTTAAAATGGACCAAAACTCTCTCATCCCACCGAATTTTTAAATGAGATTTTTTTACTCAAAAGAGAATTTGAAGGCATCTAATTGATAGAAATTTCTCCACTTTTCGACTTAAAATGAGTGAGTTATGGACGTTTTAATTTTGGGTGACGTTTCACACACTCATTATAAAATGGTCCAAAACTCTCTCGCCCTACCGAATTTTTAAATGGGATTTTTTTCGTTGAAAGAGAATTTGAAGTCCACTAATTTGTTAGAAATTTCACCATATTTGGACTTGAAAAGAGAGACTTATGGTGGTTTTAATTTTGGGTGACGTTTCGCACACTCTTTTTAAGACGGACAACAACTCTCTCACCCCAACGATTTTTAAAACAAGATTTTTTTCCCCGGAAAGAGAATTTGAAGATTGGTAGAAATTTCACCACTTTTGAACTTAAAGTCAGAGAGTTACACAGGTTTTAATTTTGGATGACGTGTCGCACACTCTTTATAAAACGGACTACAACTCTCTCATCCCAACAAAATTTGAAATGAGATTTCTTTCCCAAGAAAAAGAATCTTAGGACCTCCAATTGGTAGAAATTTCACCACTTTTTGACTTCAAATGAGAGAGTTAGGCAAGTTTTAATTTTGGGTGACGTTTCACACACTCTTTTTAAAATGGACCAAAACTCTCTCATCCCACCGAATTTTTAAATGAGATTTTTTACTCAAAAGAGAATTTGAAGGCATCTAATTGATAGAAATTTCTCCACTTTTCGACTTAAAATGAGTGAGTTATGGACGTTTTAATTTTGGGTGACGTTTCACACACTCATTATAAAATGGTCCAAAACTCTCTCGCCCTACCGAATTTTTAAATGGGATTTTTTTCGTTGAAAGAGAATTTGAAGTCCACTAATTTGTTAGAAATTTCACCATATTTGGACTTGAAAAGAGAGACTTATGGTGGTTTTAATTTTGGGTGACGTTTCGCACACTCTTTTTAAGACGGACAACAACTCTCTCACCCCAACGATTTTTAAAACAAGATTTTTTTCCCCGGAAGAGAATTTGAAGATTGGTAGAAATTTCACCACTTTTGAACTTAAAGTCAGAGAGTTACACAGGTTTTAATTTTGGATGACGTGTCGCACACTCTTTATAAAACGGACTACAACTCTCTCATCCCAACAAAATTTGAAATGAGATTTCTTTCCCAAGGAAAAGAATCTTAGGACCTCCGATTGGTAGAAATTTCACCACTTTTTGACTTCAAATGAGAGAGTTACGGAAGTTTTAATTTTGGGTGACGTTTCACACACTCTTTTTAAAATGGACCAAAACTCTCTCATCCCACCGAATTTTTAAATGAGATTTTTTTACTCAAAAGAGAATTTGAAGGCATCTAATTGATAGAAATTTCTCCACTTTTCGACTTAAAATGAGTGAGTTATGGACGTTTTAATTTTGGGTGACGTTTCACACACTCAATATAAAATGGTCCAAAACTCTCTCGCCCTACCGAATTTTTAAATGGGATTTTTTTCGTTGAAAGAGAATTTGAAGTCCACTAATTTGTTAGAAATTTCACCATATTTGGACTTGAAAAGAGAGACTTATGGTGGTTTTAATTTTGGGTGACGTTTCGCACACTCTTTTTAAGACGGACAACAACTCTCTCACCCCAACGATTTTTAAAACAAGATTTTTTTCCCCGGAAAGAGAATTTGAAGATTGGTAGAAATTTCACCACTTTTGAACTTAAAGTCAGAGAGTTACACAGGTTTTAATTTTGGATGACGTGTCGCACACTCTTTATAAAACGGACTACAATTCTCTCATCCCAACAAAATTTGAAATGAGATTTCTTTCCCAAGAAAAAGAATCTTAGGACCTCCGATTGGTAGAAATTTCACCACTTTTTGACTTCAAATGAGAGAGTTAGGCAAGTTTTAATTTTGGGTGACGTTTCACACACTCTTTTTAAAATGGACCAAAACTCTCTCATCCCACCGAATTTTTAAATGAGATTTTTTACTCAAAAGAGAATTTGAAGGCATCTAATTGATAGAAATTTCTCCACTTTTCGACTTAAAATGAGTGAGTTATGGACGTTTTAATTTTGGGTGACGTTTCACACACTCATTATAAAATGGTCCAAAACTCTCTCGCCCTACCGAATTTTTAAATGGGATTTTTTTCGTTGAAAGAGAATTTGAAGTCCACTAATTTGTTAGAAATTTCACCATATTTGGACTTGAAAAGAGAGACTTATGGTGGTTTTAATTTTGGGTGACGTTTCGCACACTCTTTTTAAGACGGACAAGAACTCTCTCACCCCAACGATTTTTAAAACAAGATTTTTTTCCCCGGAAAGAGAATTTGAAGATTGGTAGAAATTTCACCACTTTTGAACTTAAAGTCAGAGAGTTACACAGGTTTTAATTTTGGATGACGTGTCGCACACTCTTTATAAAACGGACTACAACTCTCTCATCCCAACAAAATTTGAAATGAGATTTCTTTCCCAAGAAAAAGAATCTTAGGACCTCCGATTGGTAGAAATTTCACCACTTTTTGACTTCAAATGAGAGAGTTAGGCAAGTTTTAATTTTGGGTGACGTTTCACACACTCTTTTTAAAATGGACCAAAACTCTCTCATCCCACCGAATTTTTAAATGAGATTTTTTACTCAAAAGAGAATTTGAAGGCATCTAATTGATAGAAATTTCTCCACTTTTCGACTTAAAATGAGTGAGTTATGGACGTTTTAATTTTGGGTGACGTTTCACACACTCATTATAAAATGGTCCAAAACTCTCTCGCCCTACCGAATTTTTAAATGGGATTTTTTTCGTTGAAAGAGAATTTGAAGTCCACTAATTTGTTAGAAATTTCACCATATTTGGACCTGAAAAGAGAGACTTATGGTGGTTTTAATTTTGGGTGACGTTTCGCACACTCTTTTTAAGACGGACAACAACTCTCTCACCCCAACGATTTTTAAAACAAGATTTTTTTCCCCGGAAGAGAATTTGAAGATTGGTAGAAATTTCACCACTTTTGAACTTAAAGTCAGAGAGTTACACAGGTTTTAATTTTGGATGACGTGTCGCACACTCTTTATAAAACGGACTACAACTCTCTCATCCCAACAAAATTTGAAATGAGATTTCTTTCCCAAGGAAAAGAATCTTAGGACCTCCGATTGGTAGAAATTTCACCACTTTTTGACTTCAAATGAGAGAGTTACGGAAGTTTTAATTTTGGGTGACGTTTCACACACTCTTTTTAAAATGGACCAAAACTCTCTCATCCCACCGAATTTTTAAATGAGATTTTTTTACTCAAAAGAGAATTTGAAGGCATCTAATTGATAGAAATTTCTCCACTTTTCGACTTAAAATGAGTGAGTTATGGACGTTTTAATTTTGGGTGACGTTTCACACACTCATTATAAAATGGTCCAAAACTCTCTCGCCCTACCGAATTTTTAAATGGGATTTTTTTCGTTGAAAGAGAATTTGAAGTCCACTAATTTGTTAGAAATTTCACCATATTTGGACTTGAAAAGAGAGACTTATGGTGGTTTTAATTTTGGGTGACGTTTCGCACACTCTTTTTAAGACGGACAACAACTCTCTCACCCCAACGATTTTTAAAACAAGATTTTTTTCCCCGGAAAGAGAATTTGAAGATTGGTAGAAATTTCACCACTTTTGAACTTAAAGTCAGAGAGTTACACAGGTTTTAATTTTGGATGACGTGTCGCACACTCTTTATAAAACGGACTACAACTCTCTCATCCCAACAAAATTTGAAATGAGATTTCTTTCCCAAGAAAAAGAATCTTAGGACCTCCGATTGGTAGAAATTTCACCACTTTTTGACTTCAAATGAGAGAGTTAGGCAAGTTTTAATTTTGGGTGACGTTTCACACACTCTTTTTAAAATGGACCAAAACTCTCTCATCCCACCGAATTTTTAAATGAGATTTTTTACTCAAAAGAGAATTTGAAGGCATCTAATTGATAGAAATTTCTCCACTTTTCGACTTAAAATGAGTGAGTTATGGACGTTTTAATTTTGGGTGACGTTTCACACACTCATTATAAAATGGTCCAAAACTCTCTCGCCCTACCGAATTTTTAAATGGGATTTTTTTCGTTGAAAGAGAATTTGAAGTCCACTAATTTGTTAGAAATTTCACCATATTTGGACTTGAAAAGAGAGACTTATGGTGGTTTTAATTTTGGGTGACGTTTCGCACACTCTTTTTAAGACGGACAACAACTCTCTCACCCCAACGATTTTTAAAACAAGATTTTTTTCCCCGGAAAGAGAATTTGAAGATTGGTAGAAATTTCACCACTTTTGAACTTAAAGTCAGAGAGTTACACAGGTTTTAATTTTGGATGACGTGTCGCACACTCTTTATAAAACGGACTACAACTCTCTCATCCCAACAAAATTTGAAATGAGATTTCTTTCCCAAGAAAAAGAATCTTAGGACCTCCGATTGGTAGAAATTTCACCACTTTTTGACTTCAAATGAGAGAGTTAGGCAAGTTTTAATTTTGGGTGACGTTTCACACACTCTTTTTAAAATGGACCAAAACTCTCTCATCCCACCGAATTTTTAAATGAGATTTTTTACTCAAAAGAGAATTTGAAGGCATCTAATTGATAGAAATTTCTCCACTTTTCGACTTAAAATGAGTGAGTTATGGACGTTTTAATTTTGGGTGACGTTTCACACACTCATTATAAAATGGTCCAAAACTCTCTCGCCCTACCGAATTTTTAAATGGGATTTTTTTCGTTGAAAGAGAATTTGAAGTCCACTAATTTGTTAGAAATTTCACCATATTTGGACCTGAAAAGAGAGACTTATGGTGGTTTTAATTTTGGGTGACGTTTCGCACACTCTTTTTAAGACGGACAACAACTCTCTCACCCCAACGATTTTTAAAACAAGATTTTTTTCCCCGGAAGAGAATTTGAAGATTGGTAGAAATTTCACCACTTTTGAACTTAAAGTCAGAGAGTTACACAGGTTTTAATTTTGGATGACGTGTCGCACACTCTTTATAAAACGGACTACAACTCTCTCATCCCAACAAAATTTGAAATGAGATTTCTTTCCCAAGGAAAAGAATCTTAGGACCTCCGATTGGTAGAAATTTCACCACTTTTTGACTTCAAATGAGAGAGTTACGGAAGTTTTAATTTTGGGTGACGTTTCACACACTCTTTTTAAAATGGACCAAAACTCTCTCATCCCACCGAATTTTTAAATGAGATTTTTTTACTCAAAAGAGAATTTGAAGGCATCTAATTGATAGAAATTTCTCCACTTTTCGACTTAAAATGAGTGAGTTATGGACGTTTTAATTTTGGGTGACGTTTCACACACTCATTATAAAATGGTCCAAAACTCTCTCGCCCTACCGAATTTTTAAATGGGATTTTTTTCGTTGAAAGAGAATTTGAAGTCCACTAATTTGTTAGAAATTTCACCATATTTGGACTTGAAAAGAGAGACTTATGGTGGTTTTAATTTTGGGTGACGTTTCGCACACTCTTTTTAAGACGGACAACAACTCTCTCACCCCAACGATTTTTAAAACAAGATTTTTTTCCCCGGAAAGAGAATTTGAAGATTGGTAGAAATTTCACCACTTTTGAACTTAAAGTCAGAGAGTTACACAGGTTTTAATTTTGGATGACGTGTCGCACACTCTTTATAAAACGGACTACAACTCTCTCATCCCAACAAAATTTGAAATGAGATTTCTTTCCCAAGAAAAAGAATCTTAGGACCTCCGATTGGTAGAAATTTCACCACTTTTTGACTTCAAATGAGAGAGTTAGGCAAGTTTTAATTTTGGGTGACGTTTCACACACTCTTTTTAAAATGGACCAAAACTCTCTCATCCCACCGAATTTTTAAATGAGATTTTTTACTCAAAAGAGAATTTGAAGGCATCTAATTGATAGAAATTTCTCCACTTTTCGACTTAAAATGAGTGAGTTATGGACGTTTTAATTTTGGGTGACGTTTCACACACTCATTATAAAATGGTCCAAAACTCTCTCGCCCTACCGAATTTTTAAATGGGATTTTTTTCGTTGAAAGAGAATTTGAAGTCCACTAATTTGTTAGAAATTTCACCATATTTGGACCTGAAAAGAGAGACTTATGGTGGTTTTAATTTTGGGTGACGTTTCGCACACTCTTTTTAAGACGGACAACAACTCTCTCACCCCAACGATTTTTAAAACAAGATTTTTTTCCCCGGAAGAGAATTTGAAGATTGGTAGAAATTTCACCACTTTTGAACTTAAAGTCAGAGAGTTACACAGGTTTTAATTTTGGATGACGTGTCGCACACTCTTTATAAAACGGACTACAACTCTCTCATCCCAACAAAATTTGAAATGAGATTTCTTTCCCAAGGAAAAGAATCTTAGGACCTCCGATTGGTAGAAATTTCACCACTTTTTGACTTCAAATGAGAGAGTTACGGAAGTTTTAATTTTGGGTGACGTTTCACACACTCTTTTTAAAATGGACCAAAACTCTCTCATCCCACCGAATTTTTAAATGAGATTTTTTTACTCAAAAGAGAATTTGAAGGCATCTAATTGATAGAAATTTCTCCACTTTTCGACTTAAAATGAGTGAGTTATGGACGTTTTAATTTTGGGTGACGTTTCACACACTCATTATAAAATGGTCCAAAACTCTCTCGCCCTACCGAATTTTTAAATGGGATTTTTTTCGTTGAAAGAGAATTTGAAGTCCACTAATTTGTAAGAAATTTCACCATATTTGGACTTGAAAAGAGAGACTTATGGTGGTTTTAATTTTGGGTGACGTTTCGCACACTCTTTTTAAGACGGACAACAACTCTCTCACCCCAACGATTTTTAAAACAAGATTTTTTTCCCCGGAAAGAGAATTTGAAGATTGGTAGAAATTTCACCACTTTTGAACTTAAAGTCAGAGAGTTACACAGGTTTTAATTTTGGATGACGTGTCGCACACTCTTTATAAAACGGACTACAACTCTCTCATCCCAACAAAATTTGAAATGAGATTTCTTTCCCAAGAAAAAGAATCTTAGGACCTCCAATTGGTAGAAATTTCACCACTTTTTGACTTCAAATGAGAGAGTTAGGCAAGTTTTAATTTTGGGTGACGTTTCACACACTCTTTTTAAAATGGACCAAAACTCTCTCATCCCACCGAATTTTTAAATGAGATTTTTTACTCAAAAGAGAATTTGAAGGCATCTAATTGATAGAAATTTCTCCACTTTTCGACTTAAAATGAGTGAGTTATGGACGTTTTAATTTTGGGTGACGTTTCACACACTCATTATAAAATGGTCCAAAACTCTCTCGCCCTACCGAATTTTTAAATGGGATTTTTTTCGTTGAAAGAGAATTTGAAGTCCACTAATTTGTTAGAAATTTCACCATATTTGGACTTGAAAAGAGACACTTATGGTGGTTTTAATTTTGGGTGACGTTTCGCACACTCTTTTTAAGACGGACAACAACTCTCTCACCCCAACGATTTTTAAAACAAGATTTTTTCCCCGGAAAGAAAATTTGAAGATTGGTAGAAATTTCACCACTTTTGAACTTAAAGTCAGAGAGTTACACAGGTTTTAATTTTGGATGACGTGTCGCACACTCTTTATAAAACGGACTACAACTCTCTCATCCCAACAAAATTTGAAATGAGATTTCTTTCCCAAGAAAAAGAATCTTAGGACCTCCGATTGGTAGAAATTTCACCACTTTTTGACTTCAAATGAGAGAGTTACGGAAGTTTTAATTTTGGGTGACGTTTCACACACTCTTTTTAAAATGGACCAAAACTCTCTCATCCCACCGAATTTTTAAATGAGATTTTTTACTCAAAAGAGAATTTGAAGGCATCTAATTGATAGAAATTTCTCCACTTTTCGACTTAAAATGAGTGAGTTATGGACGTTTTAATTTTGGGTGACGTTTCACACACTCATTATAAAATGGTCCAAAACTCTCTCGCCCTACCGAATTTTTAAATGGGATTTTTTTCGTTGAAAGAGAATTTGAAGTCCACTAATTTGTTAGAAATTTCACCATATTTGGACCTGAAAAGAGAGACTTATGGTGGTTTTAATTTTGGGTGACGTTTCGCACACTCTTTTTAAGACGGACAACAACTCTCTCACCCCAACGATTTTTAAAACAAGATTTTTTTCCCCGGAAGAGAATTTGAAGATTGGTAGAAATTTCACCACTTTTGAACTTAAAGTCAGAGAGTTACACAGGTTTTAATTTTGGATGACGTGTCGCACACTCTTTATAAAACGGACTACAACTCTCTCATCCCAACAAAATTTGAAATGAGATTTCTTTCCCAAGGAAAAGAATCTTAGGACCTCCGATTGGTAGAAATTTCACCACTTTTTGACTTCAAATGAGAGAGTTACGGAAGTTTTAATTTTGGGTGACGTTTCACACACTCTTTTTAAAATGGACCAAAACTCTCTCATCCCACCGAATTTTTAAATGAGATTTTTTTACTCAAAAGAGAATTTGAAGGCATCTAATTGATAGAAATTTCTCCACTTTTCGACTTAAAATGAGTGAGTTATGGACGTTTTAATTTTGGGTGACGTTTCACACACTCATTATAAAATGGTCCAAAACTCTCTCGCCCTACCGAATTTTTAAATGGGATTTTTTTCGTTGAAAGAGAATTTGAAGTCCACTAATTTGTTAGAAATTTCACCATATTTGGACTTGAAAAGAGAGACTTATGGTGGTTTTAATTTTGGGTGACGTTTCGCACACTCTTTTTAAGACGGACAACAACTCTCTCACCCCAACGATTTTTAAAACAAGATTTTTTTCCCCGGAAAGAGAATTTGAAGATTGGTAGAAATTTCACCACTTTTGAACTTAAAGTCAGAGAGTTACACAGGTTTTAATTTTGGATGACGTGTCGCACACTCTTTATAAAACGGACTACAACTCTCTCATCCCAACAAAATTTGAAATGAGATTTCTTTCCCAAGAAAAAGAATCTTAGGACCTCCGATTGGTAGAAATTTCACCACTTTTTGACTTCAAATGAGAGAGTTAGGCAAGTTTTAATTTTGGGTGACGTTTCACACACTCTTTTTAAAATGGACCAAAACTCTCTCATCCCACCGAATTTTTAAATGAGATTTTTTACTCAAAAGAGAATTTGAAGGCATCTAATTGATAGAAATTTCTCCACTTTTCGACTTAAAATGAGTGAGTTATGGACGTTTTAATTTTGGGTGACGTTTCACACACTCATTATAAAATGGTCCAAAACTCTCTCGCCCTACCGAATTTTTAAATGGGATTTTTTTCGTTGAAAGAGAATTTGAAGTCCACTAATTTGTTAGAAATTTCACCATATTTGGACCTGAAAAGAGAGACTTATGGTGGTTTTAATTTTGGGTGACGTTTCGCACACTCTTTTTAAGACGGACAACAACTCTCTCACCCCAACGATTTTTAAAACAAGATTTTTTTCCCCGGAAGAGAATTTGAAGATTGGTAGAAATTTCACCACTTTTGAACTTAAAGTCAGAGAGTTACACAGGTTTTAATTTTGGGTGACGTGTCGCACACTCTTTATAAAACGGACTACAACTCTCTCATCCCAACAAAATTTGAAATGAGATTTCTTTCCCAAGGAAAAGAATCTTAGGACCTCCGATTGGTAGAAATTTCACCACTTTTTGACTTCAAATGAGAGAGTTACGGAAGTTTTAATTTTGGGTGACGTTTCACACACTCTTTTTAAAATGGACCAAAACTCTCTCATCCCACCGAATTTTTAAATGAGATTTTTTTACTCAAAAGAGAATTTGAAGGCATCTAATTGATAGAAATTTCTCCACTTTTCGACTTAAAATGAGTGAGTTATGGACGTTTTAATTTTGGGTGACGTTTCACACACTCATTATAAAATGGTCCAAAACTCTCTCGCCCTACCGAATTTTTAAATGGGATTTTTTTCGTTGAAAGAGAATTTGAAGTCCACTAATTTGTTAGAAATTTCACCATATTTGGACTTGAAAAGAGAGACTTATGGTGGTTTTAATTTTGGGTGACGTTTCGCACACTCTTTTTAAGACGGACAACAACTCTCTCACCCCAACGATTTTTAAAACAAGATTTTTTTCCCCGGAAAGAGAATTTGAAGATTGGTAGAAATTTCACCACTTTTGAACTTAAAGTCAGAGAGTTACACAGGTTTTAATTTTGGATGACGTGTCGCACACTCTTTATAAAACGGACTACAACTCTCTCATCCCAACAAAATTTGAAATGAGATTTCTTTCCCAAGAAAAAGAATCTTAGGACCTCCGATTGGTAGAAATTTCACCACTTTTTGACTTCAAATGAGAGAGTTAGGCAAGTTTTAATTTTGGGTGACGTTTCACACACTCTTTTTAAAATGGCCCAAAACTCTCTCATCCCACCGAATTTTTAAATGAGATTTTTTACTCAAAAGAGAATTTGAAGGCATCTAATTGATAGAAATTTCTCCACTTTTCGACTTAAAATGAGTGAGTTATGGACGTTTTAATTTTGGGTGACGTTTCACACACTCATTATAAAATGGTCCAAAACTCTCTCGCCCTACCGAATTTTTAAATGGGATTTTTTTCGTTGAAAGAGAATTTGAAGTCCACTAATTTGTTAGAAATTTCACCATATTTGGACCTGAAAAGAGAGACTTATGGTGGTTTTAATTTTGGGTGACGTTTCACACACTCTTTTTAAGACGGACAACAACTCTCTCACCCCAACGATTTTTAAAACAAGATTTTTTTCCCCGGAAGAGAATTTGAAGATTGGTAGAAATTTCACCACTTCTGAACTTAAAGTCAGAGAGTTACACAGGTTTTAATTTTGGATGACGTGTCGCACACTCTTTATAAAACGGACTACAACTCTCTCATCCCAACAAAATTTGAAATGAGATTTCTTTCCCAAGGAAAAGAATCTTAGGACCTCCGATTGGTAGAAATTTCACCACTTTTTGACTTCAAATGAGAGAGTTACGGAAGTTTTAATTTTGGGTGACGTTTCACACACTCTTTTTAAAATGGACCAAAACTCTCTCATCCCACCGAATTTTTAAATGAGATTTTTTTACTCAAAAGAGAATTTGAAGGCATCTAATTGATAGAAATTTCTCCACTTTTCGACTTAAAATGAGTGAGTTATGGACGTTTTAATTTTGGGTGACGTTTCACACACTCATTATAAAATGGTCCAAAACTCTCTCGCCCTACCGAATTTTTAAATGGGATTTTTTTCGTTGAAAGAGAATTTGAAGTCCACTAATTTGTTAGAAATTTCACCATATTTGGACCTGAAAAGAGAGACTTATGGTGGTTTTAATTTTGGGTGACGTTTCACACACTCTTTTTAAGACGGACAACAACTCTCTCACCCCAACGATTTTTAAAACAAGATTTTTTTCCCCGGAAGAGAATTTGAAGATTGGTAGAAATTTCACCACTTCTGAACTTAAAGTCAGAGAGTTACACAGGTTTTAATTTTGGATGACGTGTCGCACACTCTTTATAAAACGGACTACAACTCTCTCATCCCAACAAAATTTGAAATGAGATTTCTTTCCCAAGAAAAAGAATCTTAGGACCTCCAATTGGTAGAAATTTCACCACTTTTTGACTTCAAATGAGAGAGTTAGGCAAGTTTTAATTTTGGGTGACGTTTCACACACTCTTTTTAAAATGGACCAAAACTCTCTCATCCCACCGAATTTTTAAATGAGATTTTTTACTCAAAAGAGAATTTGAAGGCATCTAATTGATAGAAATTTCTCCACTTTTCGACTTAAAATGAGTGAGTTATGGACGTTTTAATTTTGGGTGACGTTTCACACACTCATTATAAAATGGTCCAAAACTCTCTCGCCCTACCGAATTTTTAAATGGGATTTTTTTCGTTGAAAGAGAATTTGAAGTCCACTAATTTGTTAGAAATTTCACCATATTTGGACTTGAAAAGAGACACTTATGGTGGTTTTAATTTTGGGTGACGTTTCGCACACTCTTTTTAAGACGGACAACAACTCTCTCACCCCAACGATTTTTAAAACAAGATTTTTTCCCCGGAAAGAAAATTTGAAGATTGGTAGAAATTTCACCACTTTTGAACTTAAAGTCAGAGAGTTACACAGGTTTTAATTTTGGATGACGTGTCGCACACTCTTTATAAAACGGACTACAACTCTCTCATCCCAACAAAATTTGAAATGAGATTTCTTTCCCAAGAAAAAGAATCTTAGGACCTCCGATTGGTAGAAATTTCACCACTTTTTGACTTCAAATGAGAGAGTTACGGAAGTTTTAATTTTGGGTGACGTTTCACACACTCTTTTTAAAATGGACCAAAACTCTCTCATCCCACCGAATTTTTAAATGAGATTTTTTACTCAAAAGAGAATTTGAAGGCATCTAATTGATAGAAATTTCTCCACTTTTCGACTTAAAATGAGTGAGTTATGGACGTTTTAATTTTGGGTGACGTTTCACACACTCATTATAAAATGGTCCAAAACTCTCTCGCCCTACCGAATTTTTAAATGGGATTTTTTTCGTTGAAAGAGAATTTGAAGTCCACTAATTTGTTAGAAATTTCACCATATTTGGACCTGAAAAGAGAGACTTATGGTGGTTTTAATTTTGGGTGACGTTTCGCACACTCTTTTTAAGACGGACAACAACTCTCTCACCCCAACGATTTTTAAAACAAGATTTTTTTCCCCGGAAGAGAATTTGAAGATTGGTAGAAATTTCACCACTTTTGAACTTAAAGTCAGAGAGTTACACAGGTTTTAATTTTGGATGACGTGTCGCACACTCTTTATAAAACGGACTACAACTCTCTCATCCCAACAAAATTTGAAATGAGATTTCTTTCCCAAGGAAAAGAATCTTAGGACCTCCGATTGGTAGAAATTTCACCACTTTTTGACTTCAAATGAGAGAGTTACGGAAGTTTTAATTTTGGGTGACGTTTCACACACTCTTTTTAAAATGGACCAAAACTCTCTCATCCCACCGAATTTTTAAATGAGATTTTTTTACTCAAAAGAGAATTTGAAGGCATCTAATTGATAGAAATTTCTCCACTTTTCGACTTAAAATGAGTGAGTTATGGACGTTTTAATTTTGGGTGACGTTTCACACACTCATTATAAAATGGTCCAAAACTCTCTCGCCCTACCGAATTTTTAAATGGGATTTTTTTCGTTGAAAGAGAATTTGAAGTCCACTAATTTGTTAGAAATTTCACCATATTTGGACTTGAAAAGAGAGACTTATGGTGGTTTTAATTTTGGGTGACGTTTCGCACACTCTTTTTAAGACGGACAACAACTCTCTCACCCCAACGATTTTTAAAACAAGATTTTTTTCCCCGGAAAGAGAATTTGAAGATTGGTAGAAATTTCACCACTTTTGAACTTAAAGTCAGAGAGTTACACAGGTTTTAATTTTGGATGACGTGTCGCACACTCTTTATAAAACGGACTACAACTCTCTCATCCCAACAAAATTTGAAATGAGATTTCTTTCCCAAGAAAAAGAATCTTAGGACCTCCGATTGGTAGAAATTTCACCACTTTTTGACTTCAAATGAGAGAGTTAGGCAAGTTTTAATTTTGGGTGACGTTTCACACACTCTTTTTAAAATGGACCAAAACTCTCTCATCCCACCGAATTTTTAAATGAGATTTTTTACTCAAAAGAGAATTTGAAGGCATCTAATTGATAGAAATTTCTCCACTTTTCGACTTAAAATGAGTGAGTTATGGACGTTTTAATTTTGGGTGACGTTTCACACACTCATTATAAAATGGTCCAAAACTCTCTCGCCCTACCGAATTTTTAAATGGGATTTTTTTCGTTGAAAGAGAATTTGAAGTCCACTAATTTGTTAGAAATTTCACCATATTTGGACCTGAAAAGAGAGACTTATGGTGGTTTTAATTTTGGGTGACGTTTCGCACACTCTTTTTAAGACGGACAACAACTCTCTCACCCCAACGATTTTTAAAACAAGATTTTTTTCCCCGGAAGAGAATTTGAAGATTGGTAGAAATTTCACCACTTTTGAACTTAAAGTCAGAGAGTTACACAGGTTTTAATTTTGGGTGACGTGTCGCACACTCTTTATAAAACGGACTACAACTCTCTCATCCCAACAAAATTTGAAATGAGATTTCTTTCCCAAGGAAAAGAATCTTAGGACCTCCGATTGGTAGAAATTTCACCACTTTTTGACTTCAAATGAGAGAGTTACGGAAGTTTTAATTTTGGGTGACGTTTCACACACTCTTTTTAAAATGGACCAAAACTCTCTCATCCCACCGAATTTTTAAATGAGATTTTTTTACTCAAAAGAGAATTTGAAGGCATCTAATTGATAGAAATTTCTCCACTTTTCGACTTAAAATGAGTGAGTTATGGACGTTTTAATTTTGGGTGACGTTTCACACACTCATTATAAAATGGTCCAAAACTCTCTCGCCCTACCGAATTTTTAAATGGGATTTTTTTCGTTGAAAGAGAATTTGAAGTCCACTAATTTGTTAGAAATTTCACCATATTTGGACCTGAAAAGAGAGACTTATGGTGGTTTTAATTTTGGGTGACGTTTCGCACACTCTTTTTAAGACGGACAACAACTCTCTCACCCCAACGATTTTTAAAACAAGATTTTTTTCCCCGGAAGAGAATTTGAAGATTGGTAGAAATTTCACCACTTTTGAACTTAAAGTCAGAGAGTTACACAGGTTTTAATTTTGGATGACGTGTCGCACACTCTTTATAAAACGGACTACAACTCTCTCATCCCAACAAAATTTGAAATGAGATTTCTTTCCCAAGAAAAAGAATCTTAGGACCTCCGATTGGTAGAAATTTCACCACTTTTTGACTTCAAATGAGAGAGTTAGGCAAGTTTTAATTTTGGGTGACGTTTCACACACTCTTTTTAAAATGGACCAAAACTCTCTCATCCCACCGAATTTTTAAATGAGATTTTTTACTCAAAAGAGAATTTGAAGGCATCTAATTGATAGAAATTTCTCCACTTTTCGACTTAAAATGAGTGAGTTATGGACGTTTTAATTTTGGGTGACGTTTCACACACTCATTATAAAATGGTCCAAAACTCTCTCGCCCTACCGAATTTTTAAATGGGATTTTTTTCGTTGAAAGAGAATTTGAAGTCCACTAATTTGTTAGAAATTTCACCATATTTGGACCTGAAAAGAGAGACTTATGGTGGTTTTAATTTTGGGTGACGTTTCGCACACTCTTTTTAAGACGGACAACAACTCTCTCACCCCAACGATTTTTAAAACAAGATTTTTTTCCCCGGAAGAGAATTTGAAGATTGGTAGAAATTTCACCACTTTTGAACTTAAAGTCAGAGAGTTACACAGGTTTTAATTTTGGGTGACGTGTCGCACACTCTTTATAAAACGGACTACAACTCTCTCATCCCAACAAAATTTGAAATGAGATTTCTTTCCCAAGGAAAAGAATCTTAGGACCTCCGATTGGTAGAAATTTCACCACTTTTTGACTTCAAATGAGAGAGTTACGGAAGTTTTAATTTTGGGTGACGTTTCACACACTCTTTTTAAAATGGACCAAAACTCTCTCATCCCACCGAATTTTTAAATGAGATTTTTTTACTCAAAAGAGAATTTGAAGGCATCTAATTGATAGAAATTTCTCCACTTTTCGACTTAAAATGAGTGAGTTATGGACGTTTTAATTTTGGGTGACGTTTCACACACTCATTATAAAATGGTCCAAAACTCTCTCGCCCTACCGAATTTTTAAATGGGATTTTTTTCGTTGAAAGAGAATTTGAAGTCCACTAATTTGTTAGAAATTTCACCATATTTGGACCTGAAAAGAGAGACTTATGGTGGTTTTAATTTTGGGTGACGTTTCGCACACTCTTTTTAAGACGGACAACAACTCTCTCACCCCAACGATTTTTAAAACAAGATTTTTTTCCCCGGAAGAGAATTTGAAGATTGGTAGAAATTTCACCACTTTTGAACTTAAAGTCAGAGAGTTACACAGGTTTTAATTTTGGATGACGTGTCGCACACTCTTTATAAAACGGACTACAACTCTCTCATCCCAACAAAATTTGAAATGAGATTTCTTTCCCAAGGAAAAGAATCTTAGGACCTCCGATTGGTAGAAATTTCACCACTTTTTGACTTCAAATGAGAGAGTTACGGAAGTTTTAATTTTGGGTGACGTTTCACACACTCTTTTTAAAATGGACCAAAACTCTCTCATCCCACCGAATTTTTAAATGAGATTTTTTTACTCAAAAGAGAATTTGAAGGCATCTAATTGATAGAAATTTCTCCACTTTTCGACTTAAAATGAGTGAGTTATGGACGTTTTAATTTTGGGTGACGTTTCACACACTCATTATAAAATGGTCCAAAACTCTCTCGCCCTACCGAATTTTTAAATGGGATTTTTTTCGTTGAAAGAGAATTTGAAGTCCACTAATTTGTTAGAAATTTCACCATATTTGGACTTGAAAAGAGAGACTTATGGTGGTTTTAATTTTGGGTGACGTTTCGCACACTCTTTTTAAGACGGACAACAACTCTCTCACCCCAACGATTTTTAAAACAAGATTTTTTTCCCCGGAAGAGAATTTGAAGATTGGTAGAAATTTCACCACTTTTGAACTTAAAGTCAGAGAGTTACACAGGTTTTAATTTTGGATGACGTGTCGCACACTCTTTATAAAACGGACTACAACTCTCTCATCCCAACAAAATTTGAAATGAGATTTCTTTCCCAAGGAAAAGAATCTTAGGACCTCCGATTGGTAGAAATTTCACCACTTTTTGACTTCAAATGAGAGAGTTACGGAAGTTTTAATTTTGGGTGACGTTTCACACACTCTTTTTAAAATGGACCAAAACTCTCTCATCCCACCGAATTTTTAAATGAGATTTTTTTACTCAAAAGAGAATTTGAAGGCATCTAATTGATAGAAATTTCTCCACTTTTCGACTTAAAATGAGTGAGTTATGGACGTTTTAATTTTGGGTGACGTTTCACACACTCATTATAAAATGGTCCAAAACTCTCTCGCCCTACCGAATTTTTAAATGGGATTTTTTTCGTTGAAAGAGAATTTGAAGTCCACTAATTTGTTAGAAATTTCACCATATTTGGACTTGAAAAGAGAGACTTATGGTGGTTTTAATTTTGGGTGACGTTTCGCACACTCTTTTTAAGACGGACAACAACTCTCTCACCCCAACGATTTTTAAAACAAGATTTTTTTCCCCGGAAAGAGAATTTGAAGATTGGTAGAAATTTCACCACTTTTGAACTTAAAGTCAGAGAGTTACACAGGTTTTAATTTTGGATGACGTGTCGCACACTCTTTATAAAACGGACTACAACTCTCTCATCCCAACAAAATTTGAAATGAGATTTCTTTCCCAAGAAAAAGAATCTTAGGACCTCCAATTGGTAGAAATTTCACCACTTTTTGACTTCAAATGAGAGAGTTAGGCAAGTTTTAATTTTGGGTGACGTTTCACACACTCTTTTTAAAATGGACCAAAACTCTCTCATCCCACCGAATTTTTAAATGAGATTTTTTACTCAAAAGAGAATTTGAAGGCATCTAATTGATAGAAATTTCTCCACTTTTCGACTTAAAATGAGTGAGTTATGGACGTTTTAATTTTGGGTGACGTTTCACACACTCATTATAAAATGGTCCAAAACTCTCTCGCCCTACCGAATTTTTAAATGGGATTTTTTTCGTTGAAAGAGAATTTGAAGTCCACTAATTTGTTAGAAATTTCACCATATTTGGACTTGAAAAGAGAGACTTATGGTGGTTTTAATTTTGGGTGACGTTTCGCACACTCTTTTTAAGACGGACAACAACTCTCTCACCCCAACGATTTTTAAAACAAGATTTTTTTCCCCGGAAAGAAAATTTGAAGATTGGTAGAAATTTCACCACTTTTGAACTTAAAGTCAGAGAGTTACACAGGTTTTAATTTTGGATGACGTGTCGCACACTCTTTATAAAACGGACTACAACTCTCTCATCCCAACAAAATTTGAAATGAGATTTCTTTCCCAAGAAAAAGAATCTTAGGACCTCCGATTGGTAGAAATTTCACCACTTTTTGACTTCAAATGAGAGAGTTACGGAAGTTTTAATTTTGGGTGACGTTTCACACACTCTTTTTAAAATGGACCAAAACTCTCTCATCCCACCGAATTTTTAAATGAGATCTTTTACTCAAAAGAGAATTTGAAGGCATCTAATTGATAGAAATTTCTCCACTTTTCGACTTAAAATGAGTGAGTTATGGACGTTTTAATTTTGGGTGACGTTTCACACACTCATTATAAAATGGTCCAAAACTCTCTCGCCCTACCGAATTTTTAAATGGGATTTTTTTCGTTGAAAGAGAATTTGAAGTCCACTAATTTGTTAGAAATTTCACCATATTTGGACCTGAAAAGAGAGACTTATGGTGGTTTTAATTTTGGGTGACGTTTCGCACACTCTTTTTAAGACGGACAACAACTCTCTCACCCCAACGATTTTTAAAACAAGATTTTTTTCCCCGGAAGAGAATTTGAAGATTGGTAGAAATTTCACCACTTTTGAACTTAAAGTCAGAGAGTTACACAGGTTTTAATTTTGGATGACGTGTCGCACACTCTTTATAAAACGGACTACAACTCTCTCATCCCAACAAAATTTGAAATGAGATTTCTTTCCCAAGGAAAAGAATCTTAGGACCTCCGATTGGTAGAAATTTCACCACTTTTTGACTTCAAATGAGAGAGTTACGGAAGTTTTAATTTTGGGTGACGTTTCACACACTCTTTTTAAAATGGACCAAAACTCTCTCATCCCACCGAATTTTTAAATGAGATTTTTTTACTCAAAAGAGAATTTGAAGGCATCTAATTGATAGAAATTTCTCCACTTTTCGACTTAAAATGAGTGAGTTATGGACGTTTTAATTTTGGGTGACGTTTCACACACTCATTATAAAATGGTCCAAAACTCTCTCGCCCTACCGAATTTTTAAATGGGATTTTTTTCGTTGAAAGAGAATTTGAAGTCCACTAATTTGTTAGAAATTTCACCATATTTGGACTTGAAAAGAGAGACTTATGGTGGTTTTAATTTTGGGTGACGTTTCGCACACTCTTTTTAAGACGGACAACAACTCTCTCACCCCAACGATTTTTAAAACAAGATTTTTTTCCCCGGAAAGAGAATTTGAAGATTGGTAGAAATTTCACCACTTTTGAACTTAAAGTCAGAGAGTTACACAGGTTTTAATTTTGGATGACGTGTCGCACACTCTTTATAAAACGGACTACAACTCTCTCATCCCAACAAAATTTGAAATGAGATTTCTTTCCCAAGAAAAAGAATCTTAGGACCTCCGATTGGTAGAAATTTCACCACTTTTTGACTTCAAATGAGAGAGTTAGGCAAGTTTTAATTTTGGGTGACGTTTCACACACTCTTTTTAAAATGGACCAAAACTCTCTCATCCCACCGAATTTTTAAATGAGATTTTTTACTCAAAAGAGAATTTGAAGGCATCTAATTGATAGAAATTTCTCCACTTTTCGACTTAAAATGAGTGAGTTATGGACGTTTTAATTTTGGGTGACGTTTCACACACTCATTATAAAATGGTCCAAAACTCTCTCGCCCTACCGAATTTTTAAATGGGATTTTTTTCGTTGAAAGAGAATTTGAAGTCCACTAATTTGTTAGAAATTTCACCATATTTGGACCTGAAAAGAGAGACTTATGGTGGTTTTAATTTTGGGTGACGTTTCACACACTCTTTTTAAGACGGACAACAACTCTCTCACCCCAACGATTTTTAAAACAAGATTTTTTTCCCCGGAAGAGAATTTGAAGATTGGTAGAAATTTCACCACTTCTGAACTTAAAGTCAGAGAGTTACACAGGTTTTAATTTTGGATGACGTGTCGCACACTCTTTATAAAACGGACTACAACTCTCTCATCCCAACAAAATTTGAAATGAGATTTCTTTCCCAAGGAAAAGAATCTTAGGACCTCCGATTGGTAGAAATTTCACCACTTTTTGACTTCAAATGAGAGAGTTACGGAAGTTTTAATTTTGGGTGACGTTTCACACACTCTTTTTAAAATGGACCAAAACTCTCTCATCCCACCGAATTTTTAAATGAGATTTTTTTACTCAAAAGAGAATTTGAAGGCATCTAATTGATAGAAATTTCTCTACTTTTCGACTTAAAATGAGTGAGTTATGGACGTTTTAATTTTGGGTGACGTTTCACACACTCATTATAAAATGGTCCAAAACTCTCTCGCCCTACCGAATTTTTAAATGGGATTTTTTTCGTTGAAAGAGAATTTGAAGTCCACTAATTTGTTAGAAATTTCACCATATTTGGACCTGAAAAGAGAGACTTATGGTGGTTTTAATTTTGGGTGACGTTTCACACACTCTTTTTAAGACGGACAACAACTCTCTCACCCCAACGATTTTTAAAACAAGATTTTTTTCCCCGGAAGAGAATTTGAAGATTGGTAGAAATTTCACCACTTCTGAACTTAAAGTCAGAGAGTTACACAGGTTTTAATTTTGGATGACGTGTCGCACACTCTTTATAAAACGGACTACAACTCTCTCATCCCAACAAAATTTGAAATGAGATTTCTTTCCCAAGGAAAAGAATCTTAGGACCTCCGATTGGTAGAAATTTCACCACTTTTTGACTTCAAATGAGAGAGTTACGGAAGTTTTAATTTTGGGTGACGTTTCACACACTCTTTTTAAAATGGACCAAAACTCTCTCATCCCACCGAATTTTTAAATGAGATTTTTTTACTCAAAAGAGAATTTGAAGGCATCTAATTGATAGAAATTTCTCCACTTTTCGACTTAAAATGAGTGAGTTATGGACGTTTTAATTTTGGGTGACGTTTCACACACTCATTATAAAATGGTCCAAAACTCTCTCGCCCTACCGAATTTTTAAATGGGATTTTTTTCGTTGAAAGAGAATTTGAAGTCCACTAATTTGTTAGAAATTTCACCATATTTGGACTTGAAAAGAGAGACTTATGGTGGTTTTAATTTTGGGTGACGTTTCGCACACTCTTTTTAAGACGGACAACAACTCTCTCACCCCAACGATTTTTAAAACAAGATTTTTTTCCCCGGAAGAGAATTTGAAGATTGGTAGAAATTTCACCACTTTTGAACTTAAAGTCAGAGAGTTACACAGGTTTTAATTTTGGATGACGTGTCGCACACTCTTTATAAAACGGACTACAACTCTCTCATCCCAACAAAATTTGAAATGAGATTTCTTTCCCAAGGAAAAGAATCTTAGGACCTCCGATTGGTAGAAATTTCACCACTTTTTGACTTCAAATGAGAGAGTTACGGAAGTTTTAATTTTGGGTGACGTTTCACACACTCTTTTTAAAATGGACCAAAACTCTCTCATCCCACCGAATTTTTAAATGAGATTTTTTTACTCAAAAGAGAATTTGAAGGCATCTAATTGATAGAAATTTCTCCACTTTTCGACTTAAAATGAGTGAGTTATGGACGTTTTAATTTTGGGTGACGTTTCACACACTCATTATAAAATGGTCCAAAACTCTCTCGCCCTACCGAATTTTTAAATTGGATTTTTTTCGTTGAAAGAGAATTTGAAGTCCACTAATTTGTTAGAAATTTCACCATATTTGGACTTGAAAAGAGAGACTTATGGTGGTTTTAATTTTGGGTGACGTTTCGCACACTCTTTTTAAGACGGACAACAACTCTCTCACCCCAACGATTTTTAAAACAAGATTTTTTTCCCCGGAAAGAGAATTTGAAGATTGGTAGAAATTTCACCACTTTTGAACTTAAAGTCAGAGAGTTACACAGGTTTTAATTTTGGATGACGTGTCGCACACTCTTTATAAAACGGACTACAACTCTCTCATCCCAACAAAATTTGAAATGAGATTTCTTTCCCAAGGAAAAGAATCTTAGGACCTCCGATTGGTAGAAATTTCACCACTTTTTGACTTCAAATGAGAGAGTTACGGAAGTTTTAATTTTGGGTGACGTTTCACACACTCTTTTTAAAATGGACCAAAACTCTCTCATCCCACCGAATTTTTAAATGAGATTTTTTTACTCAAAAGAGAATTTGAAGGCATCTAATTGATAGAAATTTCTCCACTTTTCGACTTAAAATGAGTGAGTTATGGACGTTTTAATTTTGGGTGACGTTTCACACACTCATTATAAAATGGTCCAAAACTCTCTCGCCCTACCGAATTTTTAAATGGGATTTTTTTCGTTGAAAGAGAATTTGAAGTCCACTAATTTGTTAGAAATTTCACCATATTTGGACCTGAAAAGAGAGACTTATGGTGGTTTTAATTTTGGGTGACGTTTCGCACACTCTTTTTAAGACGGACAACAACTCTCTCACCCCAACGATTTTTAAAACAAGATTTTTTTCCCCGGAAGAGAATTTGAAGATTGGTAGAAATTTCACCACTTTTGAACTTAAAGTCAGAGAGTTACACAGGTTTTAATTTTGGATGACGTGTCGCACACTCTTTATAAAACGGACTACAACTCTCTCATCCCAACAAAATTTGAAATGAGATTTCTTTCCCAAGGAAAAGAATCTTAGGACCTCCGATTGGTAGAAATTTCACCACTTTTTGACTTCAAATGAGAGAGTTACGGAAGTTTTAATTTTGGGTGACGTTTCACACACTCTTTTTAAAATGGACCAAAACTCTCTCATCCCACCGAATTTTTAAATGAGATTTTTTTACTCAAAAGAGAATTTGAAGGCATCTAATTGATAGAAATTTCTCCACTTTTCGACTTAAAATGAGTGAGTTATGGACGTTTTAATTTTGGGTGACGTTTCACACACTCATTATAAAATGGTCCAAAACTCTCTCGCCCTACCGAATTTTTAAATGGGATTTTTTTCGTTGAAAGAGAATTTGAAGTCCACTAATTTGTTAGAAATTTCACCATATTTGGACTTGAAAAGAGAGACTTATGGTGGTTTTAATTTTGGGTGACGTTTCGCACACTCTTTTTAAGACGGACAACAACTCTCTCACCCCAACGATTTTTAAAACAAGATTTTTTTCCCCGGAAAGAGAATTTGAAGATTGGTAGAAATTTCACCACTTTTGAACTTAAAGTCAGAGAGTTACACAGGTTTTAATTTTGGATGACGTGTCGCACACTCTTTATAAAACGGACTACAACTCTCTCATCCCAACAAAATTTGAAATGAGATTTCTTTCCCAAGAAAAAGAATCTTAGGACCTCCGATTGGTAGAAATTTCACCACTTTTTGACTTCAAATGAGAGAGTTAGGCAAGTTTTAATTTTGGGTGACGTTTCACACACTCTTTTTAAAATGGACCAAAACTCTCTCATCCCACCGAATTTTTAAATGAGATTTTTTACTCAAAAGAGAATTTGAAGGCATCTAATTGATAGAAATTTCTCCACTTTTCGACTTAAAATGAGTGAGTTATGGACGTTTTAATTTTGGGTGACGTTTCACACACTCATTATAAAATGGTCAAAAACTCTCTCGCCCTACCGAATTTTTAAATGGGATTTTTTTCGTTGAAAGAGAATTTGAAGTCCACTAATTTGTTAGAAATTTCACCATATTGGGACCTGAAAAGAGAGACTTATGGTGGTTTTAATTTTGGGTGACGTTTCGCACACTCTTTTTAAGACGGACAACAACTCTCTCACCCCAACGATTTTTAAAACAAGATTTTTTTCCCCGGAAGAGAATTTGAAGATTGGTAGAAATTTCACCACTTTTGAACTTAAAGTCAGAGAGTTACACAGGTTTTAATTTTGGATGACGTGTCGCACACTCTTTATAAAACGGACTACAACTCTCTCATCCCAACAAAATTTGAAATGAGATTTCTTTCCCAAGGAAAAGAATCTTAGGACCTCCGATTGGTAGAAATTTCACCACTTTTTGACTTCAAATGAGAGAGTTACGGAAGTTTTAATTTTGGGTGACGTTTCACACACTCTTTTTAAAATGGACCAAAACTCTCTCATCCCACCGAATTTTTAAATGAGATTTTTTTACTCAAAAGAGAATTTGAAGGCATCTAATTGATAGAAATTTCTCCACTTTTCGACTTAAAATGAGTGAGTTATGGACGTTTTAATTTTGGGTGACGTTTCACACACTCATTATAAAATGGTCCAAAAGTCTCTCGCCCTACCGAATTTTTAAATGGGATTTTTTTTGTTGAAAGAGAATTTGAAGTCCACTAATTTGTTAGAAATTTCACCATATTTGGACTTGAAAAGAGAGACTTATGGTGGTTTTAATTTTGGGTGACGTTTCGCACACTCTTTTTAAGACGGACAACAACTCTCTCACCCCAACGATTTTTAAAACAAGATTTTTTTCCCCGGAAAGAGAATTTGAAGATTGGTAGAAATTTCACCACTTTTGAACTTAAAGTCAGAGAGTTACACAGGTTTTAATTTTGGATGACGTGTCGCACACTCTTTATAAAACGGACTACAACTCTCTCATCCCAACAAAATTTGAAATGAGATTTCTTTCCCAAGAAAAAGAATCTTAGGACCTCCGATTGGTAGAAATTTCACCACTTTTTGACTTCAAATGAGAGAGTTAGGCAAGTTTTAATTTTGGGTGACGTTTCACACACTCTTTTTAAAATGGACCAAAACTCTCTCATCCCACCGAATTTTTAAATGAGATTTTTTACTCAAAAGAGAATTTGAAGGCATCTAATTGATAGAAATTTCTCCACTTTTCGACTTAAAATGAGTGAGTTATGGACGTTTTAATTTTGGGTGACGTTTCACACACTCATTATAAAATGGTCCAAAACTCTCTCGCCCTACCGAATTTTTAAATGGGATTTTTTTCGTTGAAAGAGAATTTGAAGTCCACTAATTTGTTAGAAATTTCACCATATTTGGACCTGAAAAGAGAGACTTATGGTGGTTTTAATTTTGGGTGACGTTTCGCACACTCTTTTTAAGACGGACAACAACTCTCTCACCCCAACGATTTTTAAAACAAGATTTTTTTCCCCGGAAGAGAATTTGAAGATTGGTAGAAATTTCACCACTTTTGAACTTAAAGTCAGAGAGTTACACAGGTTTTAATTTTGGATGACGTGTCGCACACTCTTTATAAAACGGACTACAACTCTCTCATCCCAACAAAATTTGAAATGAGATTTCTTTCCCAAGGAAAAGAATCTTAGGACCTCCGATTGGTAGAAATTTCACCACTTTTTGACTTCAAATGAGAGAGTTACGGAAGTTTTAATTTTGGGTGACGTTTCACACACTCTTTTTAAAATGGACCAAAACTCTCTCATCCCACCGAATTTTTAAATGAGATTTTTTTACTCAAAAGAGAATTTGAAGGCATCTAATTGATAGAAATTTCTCCACTTTTCGACTTAAAATGAGTGAGTTATGGACGTTTTAATTTTGGGTGACGTTTCACACACTCATTATAAAATGGTCCAAAACTCTCTCGCCCTACCGAATTTTTAAATGGGATTTTTTTCGTTGAAAGAGAATTTGAAGTCCACTAATTTGTTAGAAATTTCACCATATTTGGACTTGAAAAGAGAGACTTATGGTGGTTTTAATTTTGGGTGACGTTTCGCACACTCTTTTTAAGACGGACAACAACTCTCTCACCCCAACGATTTTTAAAACAAGATTTTTTTCCCCGGAAGAGAATTTGAAGATTGGTAGAAATTTCACCACTTTTGAACTTAAAGTCAGAGAGTTACACAGGTTTTAATTTTGGATGACGTGTCGCACACTCTTTATAAAACGGACTACAACTCTCTCATCCCAACAAAATTTGAAATGAGATTTCTTTCCCAAGAAAAAGAATCTTAGGACCTCCGATTGGTAGAAATTTCACCACTTTTTGACTTCAAATGAGAGAGTTACGGAAGTTTTAATTTTGGGTGACGTTTCACACACTCTTTTTAAAATGGACCAAAACTCTCTCATCCCACCGAATTTTTAAATGAGATTTTTTTACTCAAAAGAGAATTTGAAGGCATCTAATTGATAGAAATTTCTCCACTTTTCGACTTAAAATGAGTGAGTTATGGACGTTTTAATTTTGGGTGACGTTTCACACACTCATTATAAAATGGTCCAAAACTCTCTCGCCCTACCGAATTTTTAAATTGGATTTTTTTCGTTGAAAGAGAATTTGAAGTCCACTAATTTGTTAGAAATTTCACCATATTTGGACTTGAAAAGAGAGACTTATGGTGGTTTTAATTTTGGGTGACGTTTCGCACACTCTTTTTAAGACGGACAACAACTCTCTCACCCCAACGATTTTTAAAACAAGATTTTTTTCCCCGGAAAGAGAATTTGAAGATTGGTAGAAATTTCACCACTTTTGAACTTAAAGTCAGAGAGTTACACAGGTTTTAATTTTGGATGACGTGTCGCACACTCTTTATAAAACGGACTACAACTCTCTCATCCCAACAAAATTTGAAATGAGATTTCTTTCCCAAGGAAAAGAATCTTAGGACCTCCGATTGGTAGAAATTTCACCACTTTTTGACTTCAAATGAGAGAGTTACGGAAGTTTTAATTTTGGGTGACGTTTCACACACTCTTTTTAAAATGGACCAAAACTCTCTCATCCCACCGAATTTTTAAATGAGATTTTTTTACTCAAAAGAGAATTTGAAGGCATCTAATTGATAGAAATTTCTCCACTTTTCGACTTAAAATGAGTGAGTTATGGACGTTTTAATTTTGGGTGACGTTTCACACACTCATTATAAAATGGTCCAAAACTCTCTCGCCCTACCGAATTTTTAAATTGGATTTTTTTCGTTGAAAGAGAATTTGAAGTCCACTAATTTGTTAGAAATTTCACCATATTTGGACTTGAAAAGAGAGACTTATGGTGGTTTTAATTTTGGGTGACGTTTCGCACACTCTTTTTAAGACGGACAACAACTCTCTCACCCCAACGATTTTTAAAACAAGATTTTTTTCCCCGGAAAGAGAATTTGAAGATTGGTAGAAATTTCACCACTTTTGAACTTAAAGTCAGAGAGTTACACAGGTTTTAATTTTGGATGACGTGTCGCACACTCTTTATAAAACGGACTACAACTCTCTCATCCCAACAAAATTTGAAATGAGATTTCTTTCCCAAGGAAAAGAATCTTAGGACCTCCGATTGGTAGAAATTTCACCACTTTTTGACTTCAAATGAGAGAGTTACGGAAGTTTTAATTTTGGGTGACGTTTCACACACTCTTTTTAAAATGGACCAAAACTCTCTCATCCCACCGAATTTTTAAATGAGATTTTTTTACTCAAAAGAGAATTTGAAGGCATCTAATTGATAGAAATTTCTCCACTTTTCGACTTAAAATGAGTGAGTTATGGACGTTTTAATTTTGGGTGACGTTTCACACACTCATTATAAAATGGTCCAAAACTCTCTCGCCCTACCGAATTTTTAAATGGGATTTTTTTCGTTGAAAGAGAATTTGAAGTCCACTAATTTGTTAGAAATTTCACCATATTTGGACCTGAAAAGAGAGACTTATGGTGGTTTTAATTTTGGGTGACGTTTCGCACACTCTTTTTAAGACGGACAACAACTCTCTCACCCCAACGATTTTTAAAACAAGATTTTTTTCCCCGGAAGAGAATTTGAAGATTGGTAGAAATTTCACCACTTTTGAACTTAAAGTCAGAGAGTTACACAGGTTTTAATTTTGGATGACGTGTCGCACACTCTTTATAAAACGGACTACAACTCTCTCATCCCAACAAAATTTGAAATGAGATTTCTTTCCCAAGGAAAAGAATCTTAGGACCTCCGATTGGTAGAAATTTCACCACTTTTTGACTTCAAATGAGAGAGTTACGGAAGTTTTAATTTTGGGTGACGTTTCACACACTCTTTTTAAAATGGACCAAAACTCTCTCATCCCACCGAATTTTTAAATGAGATTTTTTTACTCAAAAGAGAATTTGAAGGCATCTAATTGATAGAAATTTCTCCACTTTTCGACTTAAAATGAGTGAGTTATGGACGTTTTAATTTTGGGTGACGTTTCACACACTCATTATAAAATGGTCCAAAACTCTCTCGCCCTACCGAATTTTTAAATGGGATTTTTTTCGTTGAAAGAGAATTTGAAGTCCACTAATTTGTTAGAAATTTCACCATATTTGGACTTGAAAAGAGAGACTTATGGTGGTTTTAATTTTGGGTGACGTTTCGCACACTCTTTTTAAGACGGACAACAACTCTCTCACCCCAACGATTTTTAAAACAAGATTTTTTTCCCCGGAAAGAGAATTTGAAGATTGGTAGAAATTTCACCACTTTTGAACTTAAAGTCAGAGAGTTACACAGGTTTTAATTTTGGATGACGTGTCGCACACTCTTTATAAAACGGACTACAACTCTCTCATCCCAACAAAATTTGAAATGAGATTTCTTTCCCAAGAAAAAGAATCTTAGGACCTCCGATTGGTAGAAATTTCACCACTTTTTGACTTCAAATGAGAGAGTTAGGCAAGTTTTAATTTTGGGTGACGTTTCACACACTCTTTTTAAAATGGACCAAAACTCTCTCATCCCACCGAATTTTTAAATGAGATTTTTTACTCAAAAGAGAATTTGAAGGCATCTAATTGATAGAAATTTCTCCACTTTTCGACTTAAAATGAGTGAGTTATGGACGTTTTAATTTTGGGTGACGTTTCACACACTCATTATAAAATGGTCAAAAACTCTCTCGCCCTACCGAATTTTTAAATGGGATTTTTTTCGTTGAAAGAGAATTTGAAGTCCACTAATTTGTTAGAAATTTCACCATATTGGGACCTGAAAAGAGAGACTTATGGTGGTTTTAATTTTGGGTGACGTTTCGCACACTCTTTTTAAGACGGACAACAACTCTCTCACCCCAACGATTTTTAAAACAAGATTTTTTTCCCCGGAAGAGAATTTGAAGATTGGTAGAAATTTCACCACTTTTGAACTTAAAGTCAGAGAGTTACACAGGTTTTAATTTTGGATGACGTGTCGCACACTCTTTATAAAACGGACTACAACTCTCTCATCCCAACAAAATTTGAAATGAGATTTCTTTCCCAAGGAAAAGAATCTTAGGACCTCCGATTGGTAGAAATTTCACCACTTTTTGACTTCAAATGAGAGAGTTACGGAAGTTTTAATTTTGGGTGACGTTTCACACACTCTTTTTAAAATGGACCAAAACTCTCTCATCCCACCGAATTTTTAAATGAGATTTTTTTACTCAAAAGAGAATTTGAAGGCATCTAATTGATAGAAATTTCTCCACTTTTCGACTTAAAATGAGTGAGTTATGGACGTTTTAATTTTGGGTGACGTTTCACACACTCATTATAAAATGGTCCAAAAGTCTCTCGCCCTACCGAATTTTTAAATGGGATTTTTTTTGTTGAAAGAGAATTTGAAGTCCACTAATTTGTTAGAAATTTCACCATATTTGGACTTGAAAAGAGAGACTTATGGTGGTTTTAATTTTGGGTGACGTTTCGCACACTCTTTTTAAGACGGACAACAACTCTCTCACCCCAACGATTTTTAAAACAAGATTTTTTTCCCCGGAAAGAGAATTTGAAGATTGGTAGAAATTTCACCACTTTTGAACTTAAAGTCAGAGAGTTACACAGGTTTTAATTTTGGATGACGTGTCGCACACTCTTTATAAAACGGACTACAACTCTCTCATCCCAACAAAATTTGAAATGAGATTTCTTTCCCAAGAAAAAGAATCTTAGGACCTCCGATTGGTAGAAATTTCACCACTTTTTGACTTCAAATGAGAGAGTTAGGCAAGTTTTAATTTTGGGTGACGTTTCACACACTCTTTTTAAAATGGACCAAAACTCTCTCATCCCACCGAATTTTTAAATGAGATTTTTTACTCAAAAGAGAATTTGAAGGCATCTAATTGATAGAAATTTCTCCACTTTTCGACTTAAAATGAGTGAGTTATGGACGTTTTAATTTTGGGTGACGTTTCACACACTCATTATAAAATGGTCCAAAACTCTCTCGCCCTACCGAATTTTTAAATGGGATTTTTTTCGTTGAAAGAGAATTTGTAGTCCACTAATTTGTTAGAAATTTCACCATATTTGGACCTGAAAAGAGAGACTTATGGTGGTTTTAATTTTGGGTGACGTTTCGCACACTCTTTTTAAGACGGACAACAACTCTCTCACCCCAACGATTTTTAAAACAAGATTTTTTTCCCCGGAAGAGAATTTGAAGATTGGTAGAAATTTCACCACTTTTGAACTTAAAGTCAGAGAGTTACACAGGTTTTAATTTTGGATGACGTGTCGCACACTCTTTATAAAACGGACTACAACTCTCTCATCCCAACAAAATTTGAAATGAGATTTCTTTCCCAAGGAAAAGAATCTTAGGACCTCCGATTGGTAGAAATTTCACCACTTTTTGACTTCAAATGAGAGAGTTACGGAAGTTTTAATTTTGGGTGACGTTTCACACACTCTTTTTAAAATGGACCAAAACTCTCTCATCCCACCGAATTTTTAAATGAGATTTTTTTACTCAAAAGAGAATTTGAAGGCATCTAATTGATAGAAATTTCTCCACTTTTCGACTTAAAATGAGTGAGTTATGGACGTTTTAATTTTGGGTGACGTTTCACACACTCATTATAAAATGGTCCAAAAGTCTCTCGCCCTACCGAATTTTTAAATGGGATTTTTTTTGTTGAAAGAGAATTTGAAGTCCACTAATTTGTTAGAAATTTCACCATATTTGGACTTGAAAAGAGAGACTTATGGTGGTTTTAATTTTGGGTGACGTTTCGCACACTCTTTTTAAGACGGACAACAACTCTCTCACCCCAACGATTTTTAAAACAAGATTTTTTTCCCCGGAAAGAGAATTTGAAGATTGGTAGAAATTTCACCACTTTTGAACTTAAAGTCAGAGAGTTACACAGGTTTTAATTTTGGATGACGTGTCGCACACTCTTTATAAAACGGACTACAACTCTCTCATCCCAACAAAATTTGAAATGAGATTTCTTTCCCAAGAAAAAGAATCTTAGGACCTCCGATTGGTAGAAATTTCACCACTTTTTGACTTCAAATGAGAGAGTTAGGCAAGTTTTAATTTTGGGTGACGTTTCACACACTCTTTTTAAAATGGACCAAAACTCTCTCATCCCACCGAATTTTTAAATGAGATTTTTTACTCAAAAGAGAATTTGAAGGCATCTAATTGATAGAAATTTCTCCACTTTTCGACTTAAAATGAGTGAGTTATGGACGTTTTAATTTTGGGTGACGTTTCACACACTCATTATAAAATGGTCCAAAACTCTCTCGCCCTACCGAATTTTTAAATGGGATTTTTTTCGTTGAAAGAGAATTTGTAGTCCACTAATTTGTTAGAAATTTCACCATATTTGGACCTGAAAAGAGAGACTTATGGTGGTTTTAATTTTGGGTGACGTTTCGCACACTCTTTTTAAGACGGACAACAACTCTCTCACCCCAACGATTTTTAAAACAAGATTTTTTTCCCCGGAAGAGAATTTGAAGATTGGTAGAAATTTCACCACTTTTGAACTTAAAGTCAGAGAGTTACACAGGTTTTAATTTTGGATGACGTGTCGCACACTCTTTATAAAACGGACTACAACTCTCTCATCCCAACAAAATTTGAAATGAGATTTCTTTCCCAAGGAAAAGAATCTTAGGACCTCCGATTGGTAGAAATTTCACCACTTTTTGACTTCAAATGAGAGAGTTACGGAAGTTTTAATTTTGGGTGACGTTTCACACACTCTTTTTAAAATGGACCAAAACTCTCTCATCCCACCGAATTTTTAAATGAGATTTTTTTACTCAAAAGAGAATTTGAAGGCATCTAATTGATAGAAATTTCTCCACTTTTCGACTTAAAATGAGTGAGTTATGGACGTTTTAATTTTGGGTGACGTTTCACACACTCATTATAAAATGGTCCAAAACTCTCTCGCCCTACCGAATTTTTAAATGGGATTTTTTTCGTTGAAAGAGAATTTGAAGTCCACTAATTTGTTAGAAATTTCACCATATTTGGACTTGAAAAGAGAGACTTATGGTGGTTTTAATTTTGGGTGACGTTTCGCACACTCTTTTTAAGACGGACAACAACTCTCTCACCCCAACGATTTTTAAAACAAGATTTTTTTCCCCGGAAAGAGAATTTGAAGATTGGTAGAAATTTCACCACTTTTGAACTTAAAGTCAGAGAGTTACACAGGTTTTAATTTTGGATGACGTGTCGCACACTCTTTATAAAACGGACTACAACTCTCTCATCCCAACAAAATTTGAAATGAGATTTCTTTCCCAAGAAAAAGAATCTTAGGACCTCCGATTGGTAGAAATTTCACCACTTTTTGACTTCAAATGAGAGAGTTAGGCAAGTTTTAATTTTGGGTGACGTTTCACACACTCTTTTTAAAATGGACCAAAACTCTCTCATCCCACCGAATTTTTAAATGAGATTTTTTACTCAAAAGAGAATTTGAAGGCATCTAATTGATAGAAATTTCTCCACTTTTCGACTTAAAATGAGTGAGTTATGGACGTTTTAATTTTGGGTGACGTTTCACACACTCATTATAAAATGGTCCAAAACTCTCTCGCCCTACCGAATTTTTAAATGGGATTTTTTTCGTTGAAAGAGAATTTGTAGTCCACTAATTTGTTAGAAATTTCACCATATTTGGACCTGAAAAGAGAGACTTATGGTGGTTTTAATTTTGGGTGACGTTTCGCACACTCTTTTTAAGACGGACAACAACTCTCTCACCCCAACGATTTTTAAAACAAGATTTTTTTCCCCGGAAGAGAATTTGAAGATTGGTAGAAATTTCACCACTTTTGAACTTAAAGTCAGAGAGTTACACAGGTTTTAATTTTGGATGACGTGTCGCACACTCTTTATAAAACGGACTACAACTCTCTCATCCCAACAAAATTTGAAATGAGATTTCTTTCCCAAGGAAAAGAATCTTAGGACCTCCGATTGGTAGAAATTTCACCACTTTTTGACTTCAAATGAGAGAGTTACGGAAGTTTTAATTTTGGGTGACGTTTCACACACTCTTTTTAAAATGGACCAAAACTCTCTCATCCCACCGAATTTTTAAATGAGATTTTTTTACTCAAAAGAGAATTTGAAGGCATCTAATTGATAGAAATTTCTCCACTTTTCGACTTAAAATGAGTGAGTTATGGACGTTTTAATTTTGGGTGACGTTTCACACACTCATTATAAAATGGTCCAAAACTCTCTCGCCCTACCGAATTTTTAAATGGGATTTTTTTTGTTGAAAGAGAATTTGAAGTCCACTAATTTGTTAGAAATTTCACCATATTTGGACTTGAAAAGAGAGACTTATGGTGGTTTTAATTTTGGGTGACGTTTCGCACACTCTTTTTAAGACGGACAACAACTCTCTCACCCCAACGATTTTTAAAACAAGATTTTTTTCCCCGGAAAGAGAATTTGAAGATTGGTAGAAATTTCACCACTTTTGAACTTAAAGTCAGAGAGTTACACAGGTTTTAATTTTGGATGACGTGTCGCACACTCTTTATAAAACGGACTACAACTCTCTCATCCCAACAAAATTTGAAATGAGATTTCTTTCCCAAGAAAAAGAATCTTAGGACCTCCGATTGGTAGAAATTTCACCACTTTTTGACTTCAAATGAGAGAGTTAGGCAAGTTTTAATTTTGGGTGACGTTTCACACACTCTTTTTAAAATTGACCAAAACTCTCTCATCCCACCGAATTTTTAAATGAGATTTTTTACTCAAAAGAGAATTTGAAGGCATCTAATTGATAGAAATTTCTCCACTTTTCGACTTAAAATGAGTGAGTTATGGACGTTTTAATTTTGGGTGACGTTTCACACACTCATTATAAAATGGTCCAAAACTCTCTCGCCCTACCGAATTTTTAAATGGGATTTTTTTCGTTGAAAGAGAATTTGTAGTCCACTAATTTGTTAGAAATTTCACCATATTTGGACCTGAAAAGAGAGACTTATGGTGGTTTTAATTTTGGGTGACGTTTCGCACACTCTTTTTAAGACGGACAACAACTCTCTCACCCCAACGATTTTTAAAACAAGATTTTTTTCCCCGGAAGAGAATTTGAAGATTGGTAGAAATTTCACCACTTTTGAACTTAAAGTCAGAGAGTTACACAGGTTTTAATTTTGGATGACGTGTCGCACACTCTTTATAAAACGGACTACAACTCTCTCATCCCAACAAAATTTGAAATGAGATTTCTTTCCCAAGGAAAAGAATCTTAGGACCTCCGATTGGTAGAAATTTCACCACTTTTTGACTTCAAATGAGAGAGTTACGGAAGTTTTAATTTTGGGTGACGTTTCACACACTCTTTTTAAAATGGACCAAAACTCTCTCATCCCACCGAATTTTTAAATGAGATTTTTTTACTCAAAAGAGAATTTGAAGGCATCTAATTGATAGAAATTTCTCCACTTTTCGACTTAAAATGAGTGAGTTATGGACGTTTTAATTTTGGGTGACGTTTCACACACTCATTATAAAATGGTCCAAAACTCTCTCGCCCTACCGAATTTTTAAATGGGATTTTTTTCGTTGAAAGAGAATTTGAAGTCCACTAATTTGTTAGAAATTTCACCATATTTGGACTTGAAAAGAGAGACTTATGGTGGTTTTAATTTTGGGTGACGTTTCGCACACTCTTTTTAAGACGGACAACAACTCTCTCACCCCAACGATTTTTAAAACAAGATTTTTTTCCCCGGAAAGAGAATTTGAAGATTGGTAGAAATTTCACCACTTTTGAACTTAAAGTCAGAGAGTTACACAGGTTTTAATTTTGGATGACGTGTCGCACACTCTTTATAAAACGGACTACAACTCTCTCATCCCAACAAAATTTGAAATGAGATTTCTTTCCCAAGAAAAAGAATCTTAGGACCTCCGATTGGTAGAAATTTCACCACTTTTTGACTTCAAATGAGAGAGTTAGGCAAGTTTTAATTTTGGGTGACGTTTCACACACTCTTTTTAAAATGGACCAAAACTCTCTCATCCCACCGAATTTTTAAATGAGATTTTTTTACTCAAAAGAGAATTTGAAGGCATCTAATTGATAGAAATTTCTCCACTTTTCGACTTAAAATGAGTGAGTTATGGACGTTTTAATTTTGGGTGACGTTTCACACATTCATTATAAAATGGTACAAAACTCTCTCGCCCTACCGAATTTTTAAATGGGATTTTTTTCGTTGAAAGAGAATTTGAAGTCCACTAATTTGTTAGAAATTTCACCATATTTGGACTTGAAAAGAGAGACTTATGGTGGTTTTAATTTTGGGTGACGTTTCGCACACTCTTTTTAAGACGGACAACAACTCTCTCACCCCAACGATTTTTAAAACAAGATTTTTTTCCCCGGAAAGAGAATTTGAAGATTGGTAGAAATTTCACCACTTTTGAACTTAAAGTCAGAGAGTTACACAGGTTTTAATTTTGGATGACGTGTCGCACACTCTTTATAAAACGGACTACAACTCTCTCATCCCAACAAAATTTGAAATGAGATTTCTTTCCCAAGAAAAAGAATCTTAGGACCTCCGATTGGTAGAAATTTCACCACTTTTTGACTTCAAATGAAAGAGTTACGGAAGTTTTAATTTTGGGTGACGTTTCACACACTCTTTTTAAAATGGACCAAAACTCTCTCATCCCACCGAATTTTTAAATGAGATTTTTTTACTTGAAAGAGAATTTGAAGGAATCTAATTGATAGAAATTTCTCCATTTTTCGACTTAAAATGAGTGAGTTATGGACGTTTTAATTTTAGGTGACGTTTCACACACTCATTATAAAATGGTCCAAAACTCTCTCGCCCTACCGAATTTTTAAATGGGATTTTTTTCGTTGAAAGAGAATTTGAAGTCCACTAATTTGTTAGAAATTCACCACATTTGGACTTGAAAAGAGAGACTTATGGTGGTTTTAATTTTGGGTGATGTTTCGCACACTCTTTTTAAGACGGACAACAACTCTCTCACCCCAACGATTTTTAAAACAAGATTTTTTCCCCGGAAAGAGAATTTGAAGATTGGTAGAAATTTCACCACTTTTGAACTTAAAGTCAGAGAGTTACACAGGTTTTAATTTTGGATGACGTGTCGCACACTCTTTATAAAACGGACTACAACTCTCTCATCCCAACAAAATTTGAAATGAGATTTCTATCCCAAGAAAAAGAATCTTAGGACCTCCGATTGGTAGAAATTTCACCACTTTTTGACTTCAAATGAGAGAGTTAGGGAAGTTTTAATTTTGGGTGACGTTTCACACACTCTTTTTAAAATGGACCAAAACTCTCTCATCCCACCGAATTTTTAAATGAGATTTTTTTACTTGAAAGAGAATTTGAAGGAATCTAATTGATAGAAATTTCTCCACTTTTCGACTTAAAATGAGTGAGTTATAGACGTTTTAATTTTAGGTGACGTTTCACACACTCATTATAAAATGGTCCAAAACTCTCTCGCCCTACCGAATTTTTAAATGGGATTTTTTTCGTTGAAAGAGAATTTGAAGTCCACTAATTTGTTAGAAATTTCACCATATTTGGACTTGAAAAGAGAGACTTATGGTGGTTTTAATTTTGGGTGACGTTTCGCACACTCTTTTTAAGACGGACAACAACTCTCTCACCCCAACGATTTTTAAAACAAGATTTTTTTCCCCGGAAAGAGAATTTGAAGATTGGTAGAAATTTCACCACTTTTGAACTTAAAGTCAGAGAGTTACACAGGTTTTAATTTTGGATGACGTGTCGCACACTCTTTATAAAACGGACTACAACTCTCTCATCCCAACAAAATTTGAAATGAGATTTCTTTCCCAAGAAAAAGAATCTTAGGACCTCCGATTGGTAGAAATTTCACCACTTTTTGACTTCAAATGAGAGAGTTACGGAAGTTTTAATTTTGGGTGACGTTTCACACACTCTTTTTAAAATGGACCAAAACTCTCTCATCCCACCGAATTTTTAAATGAGATTTTTTTACTTGAAAGAGAATTTGAAGGAATCTAATTGATAGAAATTTCTCCATTTTTCGACTTAAAATGAGTGAGTTATGGACGTTTTAATTTTAGGTGACGTTTCACACACTCATTATAAAATGGTCCAAAACTCTCTCATCCCACCGAATTTTTAATTGAGATTTTTTTACTCAAAAGAGAATTTGAAGGCATCTAATTGATAGAAATTTCACCACTTTTGAACTTAAAGTCAGAGAGTTACACAGGTTTTAATTTTGGATGACGTGTCGCACACTCTTTATAAAACGGACTACAACTCTCTCATCCCAACAAAATTTGAAATGAGATTTCTTTCCCAAGGAAAAGAATCTTAGGACCTCCGATTGGTGGAAATTTCACCACTTTTTGACTTCAAATGAGAGAGTTAGGCAAGTTTTAATTTTGGGTGACGTTTCACACACTCTTTTTAAAATGGACCAAAACTCTCTCATCCCACCAAATTTTTAAATGAGATTTTTTTACTCAAAAGAGAATTTGAAGGCATCTAATTGATAGAAATTTCTCCACTTTTCGACTTAAAATGAGTGAGTTATGGACGTTTTAATTTTGGGTGACGTTTCACACACTCATTATAAAATGGTCCAAAACTCTCTCGCCCTACCGAATTTTTAAATGGGATTTTTTTCGTTGAAAGAGAATTTGAAGTCCACTAATTTGTTAGAAATTTCACCATATTTGGACTTGAAAAGAGAGACTTATGGTGGTTTTAATTTTGGGTGACGTTTCGCACACTCTTTTTAAGACGGACAACAACTCTCTCACCCCAACGATTTTTAAAACATGATTTTTTTCCCCGGAAAGAGAATTTGAAGATTGGTAGAAATTTCACCACTTTTGAACTTAAAGTCAGAGAGTTACACATGTTTTAATTTTGGATGACGTGTCGCACACTCTTTATAAAACGGACTACAACTCTCTCATCCCAACAAAATTTGAAATGAGATTTCTTTCCCAAGAAAAAGAATCTTAGGACCTCCGATTGGTAGAAATTTCACCACTTTTTGACTTCAAATGAGAGAGTTAGGCAAGTTTTAATTTTGGGTGACGTTTCACACACTCTTTTTAAAATGGACCAAAACTCTCTCATCCCACCGAATTTTTAAATGAGATTTTTTTACTCAAAAGAGAATTTGAAGGCATCTAATTGATAGAAATTTCTCCACTTTTCGACTTAAAATGAGTGAGTTATGGACGTTTTAATTTTGGGTGACGTTTCACACACTCATTATAAAATGGTCCAAAACTCTCTCGCCCTACCGAATTTTTAAATGGGATTTTTTTCGTTGAAAGAGAATTTGAAGTCCACTAATTTGTTAGAAATTTCACCATATTTGGACTTGAAAAGAGAGACTTATGGTGGTTTTAATTTTGGGTGACGTTTCGCACACTCTTTTTAAGACGGACAACAACTCTCTCACCCCAACGATTTTTAAAACAAGATTTTTTTCCCCGGAAAGTGAATTTGAAGATTGGTAGAAATTTCACCACTTTTGAACTTAAAGTCAGAGAGTTACACAGGTTTTAATTTTGGATGACGTGTCGCACACTCTTTATAAAACGGACTACAACTCTCTCATCCCAACAAAATTTGAAATGAGATTTCTTTCCCAAGAAAAAGAATCTTAGGACCTCCGATTGGTAGAAATTTCACCACTTTTTGACTTCAAATGAGAGAGTTAGGCAAGTTTTAATTTTGGGTGACGTTTCACACACTCTTTTTAAAATGGACCAAAACTCTCTCATCCCACCGAATTTTTAAATGAGATTTTTTACTCAAAAGAGAATTTGAAGGCATCTAATTGATAGAAATTTCTCCACTTTTCGACTTAAAATGAGTGAGTTATGGACGTTTTAATTTTGGGTGACGTTTCACACACTCATTATAAAATGGTCCAAAAGTCTCTCGCCCTACCGAATTTTTAAATGGGATTTTTTTCGTTGAAAGAGAATTTGAAGTTCACTAATTTGTTAGAAATTTCACCATATTTGGACCTGAAAAGAGAGACTTCTGGTGGTTTTAATTTTGGGTGACGTTTCGCACACTCTTTTTAAGACGGACAACAACTCTCTCACCCCAACGATTTTTAAAACAAGATTTTTTTCCCCGGAAGAGAATTTGAAGATTGGTAGAAATTTCACCACTTTTGAACTTAAAGTCAGAGAGTTACACAGGTTTTAATTTTGGATGACGTGTCGCACACTCTTTATAAAACGGACTACAACTCTCTCATCCCAACAAAATTTGAAATGAGATTTCTATCCCAAGAAAAAGAATCTTAGGACCTCCGATTGGTAGAAATTTCACCACTTTTTGACTTCAAATGAGAGAGTTAGGGAAGTTTTAATTTTGGGTGACGTTTCACACACTCTTTTTAAAATGGACCAAAACTCTCTCATCCCACCGAATTTTTAAATGAGATTTTTTTACTTGAAAGAGAATTTGAAGGAATCTAATTGATAGAAATTTCTCCACTTTTCGACTTAAAATGAGTGAGTTATAGACGTTTTAATTTTAGGTGACGTTTCACACACTCATTATAAAATGGTCCAAAACTCTCTCGCCCTACCGAATTTTTAAATGGGATTTTTTTCGTTGAAAGAGAATTTGAAGTCCACTAATTTGTTAGAAATTTCACCATATTTGGACTTGAAAAGAGAGACTTATGGTGGTTTTAATTTTGGGTGACGTTTCGCACACTCTTTTTAAGACGGACAACAACTCTCTCACCCCAACGATTTTTAAAACAAGATTTTTTTCCCCGGAAAGAGAATTTGAAGATTGGTAGAAATTTCACCACTTTTGAACTTAAAGTCAGAGAGTTACACAGGTTTTAATTTTGGATGACGTGTCGCACACTCTTTATAAAACGGACTACAACTCTCTCATCCCAACAAAATTTGAAATGAGATTTCTTTCCCAAGAAAAAGAATCTTAGGACCTCCGATTGGTAGAAATTTCACCACTTTTTGACTTCAAATGAGAGAGTTACGGAAGTTTTAATTTTGGGTGACGTTTCACACACTCTTTTTAAAATGGACCAAAACTCTCTCATCCCACAGAATTTTTAAATGAGATTTTTTTACTTGAAAGAGAATTTGAAGGAATCTAATTGATAGAAATTTCTCCATTTTTCGACTTAAAATGAGTGAGTTATGGACGTTTTAATTTTAGGTGACGTTTCACACACTCATTATAAAATGGTCCAAAACTCTCTCATCCCACCGAATTTTTAATTGAGATTTTTTTACTCAAAAGAGAATTTGAAGGCATCTAATTGATAGAAATTTCACCACTTTTGAACTTAAAGTCAGAGAGTTACACAGGTTTTAATTTTGGATGACGTGTCGCACACTCTTTATAAAACGGACTACAACTCTCTCATCCCAACAAAATTTGAAATGAGATTTCTTTCCCAAGGAAAAGAATCTTAGGACCTCCGATTGGTGGAAATTTCACCACTTTTTGACTTCAAATGAGAGAGTTAGGCAAGTTTTAATTTTGGGTGACGTTTCACACACTCTTTTTAAAATGGACCAAAACTCTCTCATCCCACCAAATTTTTAAATGAGATTTTTTTACTCAAAAGAGAATTTGAAGGCATCTAATTGATAGAAATTTCTCCACTTTTCGACTTAAAATGAGTGAGTTATGGACGTTTTAATTTTGGGTGACGTTTCACACACTCATTATAAAATGGTCCAAAACTCTCTCGCCCTACCGAATTTTTAAATGGGATTTTTTTCGTTGAAAGAGAATTTGAAGTCCACTAATTTGTTAGAAATTTCACCATATTTGGACTTGAAAAGAGAGACTTATGGTGGTTTTAATTTTGGGTGACGTTTCGCACACTCTTTTTAAGACGGACAACAACTCTCTCACCCCAACGATTTTTAAAACATGATTTTTTTCCCCGGAAAGAGAATTTGAAGATTGGTAGAAATTTCACCACTTTTGAACTTAAAGTCAGAGAGTTACACATGTTTTAATTTTGGATGACGTGTCGCACACTCTTTATAAAACGGACTACAACTCTCTCATCCCAACAAAATTTGAAATGAGATTTCTTTCCCAAGAAAAAGAATCTTAGGACCTCCGATTGGTAGAAATTTCACCACTTTTTGACTTCAAATGAGAGAGTTAGGCAAGTTTTAATTTTGGGTGACGTTTCACACACTCTTTTAAAAATGGACCAAAACTCTCTCATCCCACCGAATTTTTAAATGAGATTTTTTTACTCAAAAGAGAATTTGAAGGCATCTAATTGATAGAAATTTCTCCACTTTTCGACTTAAAATGAGTGAGTTATGGACGTTTTAATTTTGGGTGACGTTTCACACACTCATTATAAAATGGTCCAAAACTCTCTCGCCCTACCGAATTTTTAAATGGGATTTTTTTCGTTGAAAGAGAATTTGAAGTCCACTAATTTGTTAGAAATTTCACCATATTTGGACTTGAAAAGAGAGACTTATGGTGGTTTTAATTTTGGGTGACGTTTCGCACACTCTTTTTAAGACGGACAACAACTCTCTCACCCCAACGATTTTTAAAACAAGATTTTTTTCCCCGGAAAGTGAATTTGAAGATTGGTAGAAATTTCACCACTTTTGAACTTAAAGTCAGAGAGTTACACAGGTTTTAATTTTGGATGACGTGTCGCACACTCTTTATAAAACGGACTACAACTCTCTCATCCCAACAAAATTTGAAATGAGATTTCTTTCCCAAGAAAAAGAATCTTAGGACCTCCGATTGGTAGAAATTTCACCACTTTTTGACTTCAAATGAGAGAGTTAGGCAAGTTTTAATTTTGGGTGACGTTTCACACACTCTTTTTAAAATGGACCAAAACTCTCTCATCCCACCGAATTTTTAAATGAGATTTTTTACTCAAAAGAGAATTTGAAGGCATCTAATTGATAGAAATTTCTCCACTTTTCGACTTAAAATGAGTGAGTTATGGACGTTTTAATTTTGGGTGACGTTTCACACACTCATTATAAAATGGTCCAAAAGTCTCTCGCCCTACCGAATTTATAAATGGGATTTTATTCGTTGAAAGAGAATTTGAAGTTCACTAATTTGTTAGAAATTTCACCATATGTGGACCTGAAAAGAGAGACTTCTGGTGGTTTTAATTTTGGGTGACGTTTCGCACACTCTTTTTAAGACGGACAACAACTCTCTCACCCCAACGATTTTTAAAACAAGATTTTTTTCCCCGGAAGAGAATTTGAAGATTGGTAGAAATTTCACCACTTTTGAACTTAAAGTCAGAGAGTTACACAGGTTTTAATTTTGGATGACGTGTCGCACACTCTTTATAAAACGGACTACAACTCTCTCATCCCAACAAAATTTGAAATGAGATTTCTATCCCAAGAAAAAGAATCTTAGGACCTCCGATTGGTAGAAATTTCACCACTTTTTGACTTCAAATGAGAGAGTTAGGGAAGTTTTAATTTTGGGTGACGTTTCACATACTCTTTTTAAAATGGACCAAAACTCTCTCATCCCACCGAATTTTTAAATGAGATTTTTTTACTTGAAAGAGAATTTGAAGGAATCTAATTGATAGAAATTTCTCCACTTTTCGACTTAAAATGAGTGAGTTATAGACGTTTTAATTTTAGGTGACGTTTCACACACTCATTATAAAATGGTCCAAAACTCTCTCGCCCTACCGAATTTTTAAATGGGATTTTTTTCGTTGAAAGAGAATTTGAAGTCCACTAATTTGTTAGAAATTTCACCATATTTGGACTTGAAAAGAGAGACTTATGGTGGTTTTAATTTTGGGTGACGTTTCGCACACTCTTTTTAAGACGGACAACAACTCTCTCACCCCAACGATTTTTAAAACAAGATTTTTTTCCCCGGAAAGAGAATTTGAAGATTGGTAGAAATTTCACCACTTTTGAACTTAAAGTCTGAGAGTTACACAGGTTTTAATTTTGGATGACGTGTCGCACACTCTTTATAAAACGGACTACAACTCTCTCATCCCAACAAAATTTGAAATGAGATTTCTTTCCCAAGAAAAAGAATCTTAAGACCTCCGATTGGTAGAAATTTCACCACTTTTTGACTTCAAATGAGAGAGTTACGGAAGTTTTAATTTTGGGTGACGTTTCACACACTCTTTTAAAAATGGACCAAAACTCTCTCATCCCACCGAATTTTTAAATGAGATTTTTTTACTCAAAAGAGAATTTGAAGGCATCTAATTGATAGAAATTTCTCCACTTTTCGACTTAAAATGAGTGAGTTATGGACGTTTTAATTTTGGGTGACGTTTCACACACTCATTATAAAATGGTCCAAAACTCTCTCGCCCTACCGAATTTTTAAATGGGATTTTTTTCGTTGAAAGAGAATTTGAAGTCCACTAATTTGTTAGAAATTCACCACATTTGGACTTGAAAAGAGAGACTTATGGTGGTTTTAATTTTGGGTGATGTTTCGCACACTCTTTTTAAGACGGACAACAACTCTCTCACCCCAACGATTTTTAAAACAATATTTTTTCCCCGGAAAGAGAATTTGAAGATTGGTAGAAATTTCACCACTTTTGAACTTAAAGTCTGAGAGTTACACAGGTTTTAATTTTGGATGACGTGTCGCACACTCTTTATAAAACGGACTACAACTCTCTCATCCCAACAAAATTTGAAATGAGATTTCTTTCCCAAGGAAAAGAATCTTAGGACCTCCGATTGGTAGAAATTTCACCACTTTTTGACTTCAAATGAGAGAGTTACGGAAGTTTTAATTTTGGGTGACGTTTCACACACTCTTTTTAAAATGGACCAAAACTCTCTCATCCCACCGAATTTTTAAATGAGATTTTTTTACTCAAAAGAGAATTTGAAGGCATCTAATTGATAGAAATTTCTCCACTTTTCGACTTAAAATGAGTGAGTTATGGACGTTTTAATTTTGGGTGACGTTTCACACACTCATTATAAAATGGTCCAAAACTCTCTCGCCCTACCGAATTTTTAAATGGGATTTTTTTCGTTGAAAGAGAATTTGAAGTCCACTAATTTGTTAGAAATTTCACCATATTTGGACTTGAAAAGAGAGACTTATGGTGGTTTTAATTTTGGGTGACGTTTCGCACACTCTTTTTAAGACGGACAACAACTCTCTCACCCCAACGATTTTTAAAACAAGTTTTTTTTCCCCGGAAGAGAATTTGAAGATTGGTAGAAATTTCACCACTTTTGAACTTAAAGTCAGAGAGTTACACAGGTTTTAATTTTGGATGACGTGTCGCATACTCTTTATAAAACGGACTACAACTCTCTCATCCCAACAAAATTTGAAATGAGATTTCTTTCCCAAGGAAAAGAATCTTAGGACCTCCGATTGGTAGAAATTTCACCACTTTTTGACTTCAAATGAGAGAGTTACGGAAGTTTTAATTTTGGGTGACGTTTCACACACTCTTTTTAAAATGGACCAAAACTCTCTCATCCCACCGAATTTTTAAATGAGATTTTTTTACTCAAAAGAGAATTTGAAGGCATCTAATTGATAGAAATTTCTCCACTTTTCGACTTAAAATGAGTGAGTTATGGACGTTTTAATTTTGGGTGACGTTTCACACACTCATTATAAAATGGTCCAAAACTCTCTCGCCCTACCGAATTTTTAAATGGGATTTTTTTCGTTGAAAGAGAATTTGAAGTCCACTAATTTGTTAGAAATTTCACCATATTTGGACTTGAAAAGAGAGACTTATGGTGGTTTTAATTTTGGGTGACGTTTCGCACACTCTTTTTAAGACGGACAACAACTCTCTCACCCCAACGATTTTTAAAACAAGATTTTTTTCCCCGGAAAGTGAATTTGAAGATTGGTAGAAATTTCACCACTTTTGAACTTAAAGTCAGAGAGTTACACAGGTTTTAATTTTGGATGACGTGTCGCACACTCTTTATAAAACGGACTACAACTCTCTCATCCCAACAAAATTTGAAATGAGATTTCTTTCCCAAGAAAAAGAATCTTAGGACCTCCGATTGGTAGAAATTTCACCACTTTTTGACTTCAAATGAGAGAGTTAGGCAAGTTTTAATTTTGGGTGACGTTTCACACACTCTTTTTAAAATGGACCAAAACTCTCTCATCCCACCGAATTTTTAAATGAGATTTTTTTACTCAAAAGAGAATTTGAAAGCATCTAATTTATAGAAATTTCTCCACTTTTCGACTTAAAATGAGTGAGTTATGGACGTTTTAATTTTGGGTGACGTTTCACACACTCATTATAAAATGGTCCAAAACTCTCTCGCCCTACCGAATTTTTAAATGGGATTTTTTTCGTTGAAAGAGAATTTGAAGTCCACTAATTTGTTAGAAATTTCACCATATTTGGACTTGAAAAGAGAGACTTATGGTGGTTTTAATTTTGGGTGACGTTTCGCACACTCTTTTTAAGACGGACAACAACTCTCTCACCCCAACGATTTTTAAAACAAGATTTTTTTCCCCGGAAAGTGAATTTGAAGATTGGTAGAAATTTCACCACTTTTGAACTTAAAGTCAGAGAGTTACACAGGTTTTAATTTTGGATGACGTGTCGCACACTCTTTATAAAACGGACTACAACTCTCTCATCCCAACAAAATTTGAAATGAGATTTCTTTCCCAAGAAAAAGAATCTTAGGACCTCCGATTGGTAGAAATTTCACCACTTTTTGACTTCAAATGAGAGAGTTAGGCAAGTTTTAATTTTGGGTGACGTTTCACACACTCTTTTTAAAATGGACCAAAACTCTCTCATCCCACCGAATTTTTAAATGAGATTTTTTACTCAAAAGAGAATTTGAAGGCATCTAATTGATAGAAATTTCTCCACTTTTCGACTTAAAATGAGTGAGTTATGGACGTTTTAATTTTGGGTGACGTTTCACACACTCATTATAAAATGGTCCAAAAGTCTCTCGCCCTACCGAATTTATAAATGGGATTTTATTCGTTGAAAGAGAATTTGAAGTTCACTAATTTGTTAGAAATTTCACCATATTTGGACCTGAAAAGAGAGACTTCTGGTGGTTTTAATTTTGGGTGACGTTTCGCACACTCTTTTTAAGACGGACAACAACTCTCTCACCCCAACGATTTTTAAAACAAGATTTTTTTCCCCGGAAGAGAATTTGAAGATTGGTAGAAATTTCACCACTTTTGAACTTAAAGTCAGAGAGTTACACAGGTTTTAATTTTGGATGACGTGTCGCACACTCTTTATAAAACGGACTACAACTCTCTCATCCCAACAAAATTTGAAATGAGATTTCTATCCCAAGAAAAAGAATCTTAGGACCTCCGATTGGTAGAAATTTCACCACTTTTTGACTTCAAATGAGAGAGTTAGGGAAGTTTTAATTTTGGGTGACGTTTCACATACTCTTTTTAAAATGGACCAAAACTCTCTCATCCCACCGAATTTTTAAATGAGATTTTTTTACTTGAAAGAGAATTTGAAGGAATCTAATTGATAGAAATTTCTCCACTTTTCGACTTAAAATGAGTGAGTTATAGACGTTTTAATTTTAGGTGACGTTTCACACACTCATTATAAAATGGTCCAAAACTCTCTCGCCCTACCGAATTTTTAAATGGGATTTTTTTCGTTGAAAGAGAATTTGAAGTCCACTAATTTGTTAGAAATTTCACCATATTTGGACTTGAAAAGAGAGACTTATGGTGGTTTTAATTTTGGGTGACGTTTCGCACACTCTTTTTAAGACGGACAACAACTCTCTCACCCCAACGATTTTTAAAACAAGATTTTTTTCCCCGGAAAGAGAATTTGAAGATTGGTAGAAATTTCACCACTTTTGAACTTAAAGTCTGAGAGTTACACAGGTTTTAATTTTGGATGACGTGTCGCACACTCTTTATAAAACGGACTACAACTCTCTCATCCCAACAAAATTTGAAATGAGATTTCTTTCCCAAGAAAAAGAATCTTAGGACCTCCGATTGGTAGAAATTTCACCACTTTTTGACTTCAAATGAGAGAGTTACGGAAGTTTTAATTTTGGGTGACGTTTCACACACTCTTTTAAAAATGGACCAAAACTCTCTCATCCCACCGAATTTTTAAATGAGATTTTTTTACTCAAAAGAGAATTTGAAGGCATCTAATTGATAGAAATTTCTCCACTTTTCGACTTAAAATGAGTGAGTTATGGACGTTTTAATTTTGGGTGACGTTTCACACACTCATTATAAAATGGTCCAAAACTCTCTCGCCCTACCGAATTTTTAAATGGGATTTTTTTCGTTGAAAGAGAATTTGAAGTCCACTAATTTGTTAGAAATTCACCACATTTGGACTTGAAAAGAGAGACTTATGGTGGTTTTAATTTTGGGTGATGTTTCGCACACTCTTTTTAAGACGGACAACAACTCTCTCACCCCAACGATTTTTAAAACAATATTTTTTCCCCGGAAAGAGAATTTGAAGATTGGTAGAAATTTCACCACTTTTGAACTTAAAGTCTGAGAGTTACACAGGTTTTAATTTTGGATGACGTGTCGCACACTCTTTATAAAACGGACTACAACTCTCTCATCCCAACAAAATTTGAAATGAGATTTCTTTCCCAAGGAAAAGAATCTTAGGACCTCCGATTGGTAGAAATTTCACCACTTTTTGACTTCAAATGAGAGAGTTACGGAAGTTTTAATTTTGGGTGACGTTTCACACACTCTTTTTAAAATGGACCAAAACTCTCTCATCCCACCGAATTTTTAAATGAGATTTTTTTACTCAAAAGAGAATTTGAAGGCATCTAATTGATAGAAATTTCTCCACTTTTCGACTTAAAATGAGTGAGTTATGGACGTTTTAATTTTGGGTGACGTTTCACACACTCATTATAAAATGGTCCAAAACTCTCTCGCCCTACCGAATTTTTAAATGGGATTTTTTTCGTTGAAAGAGAATTTGAAGTCCACTAATTTGTTAGAAATTTCACCATATTTGGACTTGAAAAGAGAGACTTATGGTGGTTTTAATTTTGGGTGACGTTTCGCACACTCTTTTTAAGACGGACAACAACTCTCTCACCCCAACGATTTTTAAAACAAGTTTTTTTTCCCCGGAAGAGAATTTGAAGATTGGTAGAAATTTCACCACTTTTGAACTTAAAGTCAGAGAGTTACACAGGTTTTAATTTTGGATGACGTGTCGCACACTCTTTATAAAACGGACTACAACTCTCTCATCCCAACAAAATTTGAAATGAGATTTCTTTCCCAAGGAAAAGAATCTTAGGACCTCCGATTGGTAGAAATTTCACCACTTTTTGACTTCAAATGAGAGAGTTACGGAAGTTTTAATTTTGGGTGACGTTTCACACACTCTTTTTAAAATGGACCAAAACTCTCTCATCCCACCGAATTTTTAAATGAGATTTTTTTACTCAAAAGAGAATTTGAAGGCATCTAATTGATAGAAATTTCTCCACTTTTCGACTTAAAATGAGTGAGTTATGGACGTTTTAATTTTGGGTGACGTTTCACACACTCATTATAAAATGGTCCAAAACTCTCTCGCCCTACCGAATTTTTAAATGGGATTTTTTTCGTTGAAAGAGAATTTGAAGTCCACTAATTTGTTAGAAATTTCACCATATTTGGACTTGAAAAGAGAGACTTATGGTGGTTTTAATTTTGGGTGACGTTTCGCACACTCTTTTTAAGACGGACAACAACTCTCTCACCCCAACGATTTTTAAAACAAGATTTTTTTCCCCGGAAAGTGAATTTGAAGATTGGTAGAAATTTCACCACTTTTGAACTTAAAGTCAGAGAGTTACACAGGTTTTAATTTTGGATGACGTGTCGCACACTCTTTATAAAACGGACTACAACTCTCTCATCCCAACAAAATTTGAAATGAGATTTCTTTCCCAAGAAAAAGAATCTTAGGACCTCCGATTGGTAGAAATTTCACCACTTTTTGACTTCAAATGAGAGAGTTAGGCAAGTTTTAATTTTGGGTGACGTTTCACACACTCTTTTTAAAATGGACCAAAACTCTCTCATCCCACCGAATTTTTAAATGAGATTTTTTACTCAAAAGAGAATTTGAAGGCATCTAATTGATAGAAATTTCTCCACTTTTCGACTTAAAATGAGTGAGTTATGGACGTTTTAATTTTGGGTGACGTTTCACACACTCATTATAAAATGGTCCAAAAGTCTCTCGCCCTACCGAATTTATAAATGGGATTTTATTCGTTGAAAGAGAATTTGAAGTTCACTAATTTGTTAGAAATTTCACCATATTTGGACCTGAAAAGAGAGACTTCTGGTGGTTTTAATTTTGGGTGACGTTTCGCACACTCTTTTTAAGACGGACAACAACTCTCTCACCCCAACGATTTTTAAAACAAGATTTTTTTCCCCGGAAGAGAATTTGAAGATTGGTAGAAATTTCACCACTTTTGAACTTAAAGTCAGAGAGTTACACAGGTTTTAATTTTGGATGACGTGTCGCACACTCTTTATAAAACGGACTACAACTCTCTCATCCCAACAAAATTTGAAATGAGATTTCTATCCCAAGAAAAAGAATCTTAGGACCTCCGATTGGTAGAAATTTCACCACTTTTTGACTTCAAATGAGAGAGTTAGGGAAGTTTTAATTTTGGGTGACGTTTCACACACTCTTTTTAAAATGGACCAAAACTCTCTCATCCCACCGAATTTTTAAATGAGATTTTTTTACTTGAAAGAGAATTTGAAGGAATCTAATTGATAGAAATTTCTCCACTTTTCGACTTAAAATGAGTGAGTTATAGACGTTTTAATTTTAGGTGACGTTTCACACACTCATTATAAAATGGTCCAAAACTCTCTCGCCCTACCGAATTTTTAAATGGGATTTTTTTCGTTGAAAGAGAATTTGAAGTCCACTAATTTGTTAGAAATTTCACCATATTTGGACTTGAAAAGAGAGACTTATGGTGGTTTTAATTTTGGGTGACGTTTCGCACACTCTTTTTAAGACGGACAACAACTCTCTCACCCCAACGATTTTTAAAACAAGATTTTTTTCCCCGGAAAGAGAATTTGAAGATTGGTAGAAATTTCACCACTTTTGAACTTAAAGTCTGAGAGTTACACAGGTTTTAATTTTGGATGACGTGTCGCACACTCTTTATAAAACGGACTACAACTCTCTCATCCCAACAAAATTTGAAATGAGATTTCTTTCCCAAGAAAAAGAATCTTAGGACCTCCGATTGGTAGAAATTTCACCACTTTTTGACTTCAAATGAGAGAGTTACGGAAGTTTTAATTTTGGGTGACGTTTCACACACTCTTTTAAAAATGGACCAAAACTCTCTCATCCCACCGAATTTTTAAATGAGATTTTTTTACTCAAAAGAGAATTTGAAGGCATCTAATTGATAGAAATTTCTCCACTTTTCGACTTAAAATGAGTGAGTTATGGACGTTTTAATTTTGGGTGACGTTTCACACACTCATTATAAAATGGTCCAAAACTCTCTCGCCCTACCGAATTTTTAAATGGGATTTTTTTCGTTGAAAGAGAATTTGAAGTCCACTAATTTGTTAGAAATTCACCACATTTGGACTTGAAAAGAGAGACTTATGGTGGTTTTAATTTTGGGTGATGTTTCGCACACTCTTTTTAAGACGGACAACAACTCTCTCACCCCAACGATTTTTAAAACAATATTTTTTCCCCGGAAAGAGAATTTGAAGATTGGTAGAAATTTCACCACTTTTGAACTTAAAGTCTGAGAGTTACACAGGTTTTAATTTTGGATGACGTGTCGCACACTCTTTATAAAACGGACTACAACTCTCTCATCCCAACAAAATTTGAAATGAGATTTCTTTCCCAAGGAAAAGAATCTTAGGACCTCCGATTGGTAGAAATTTCACCACTTTTTGACTTCAAATGAGAGAGTTACGGAAGTTTTAATTTTGGGTGACGTTTCACACACTCTTTTTAAAATGGACCAAAACTCTCTCATCCCACCGAATTTTTAAATGAGATTTTTTTACTCAAAAGAGAATTTGAAGGCATCTAATTGATAGAAATTTCTCCACTTTTCGACTTAAAATGAGTGAGTTATGGACGTTTTAATTTTGGGTGACGTTTCACACACTCATTATAAAATGGTCCAAAACTCTCTCGCCCTACCGAATTTTTAAATGGGATTTTTTTCGTTGAAAGAGAATTTGAAGTCCACTAATTTGTTAGAAATTTCACCATATTTGGACTTGAAAAGAGAGACTTATGGTGGTTTTAATTTTGGGTGACGTTTCGCACACTCTTTTTAAGACGGACAACAACTCTCTCACCCCAACGATTTTTAAAACAAGATTTTTTTCCCCGGAAAGTGAATTTGAAGATTGGTAGAAATTTCACCACTTTTGAACTTAAAGTCAGAGAGTTACACAGGTTTTAATTTTGGATGACGTGTCGCACACTCTTTATAAAACGGACTACAACTCTCTCATCCCAACAAAATTTGAAATGAGATTTCTTTCCCAAGAAAAAGAATCTTAGGACCTCCGATTGGTAGAAATTTCACCACTTTTTGACTTCAAATGAGAGAGTTAGGCAAGTTTTAATTTTGGGTGACGTTTCACACACTCTTTTTAAAATGGACCAAAACTCTCTCATCCCACCGAATTTTTAAATGAGATTTTTTACTCAAAAGAGAATTTGAAGGCATCTAATTGATAGAAATTTCTCCACTTTTCGACTTAAAATGAGTGAGTTATGGACGTTTTAATTTTGGGTGACGTTTCACACACTCATTATAAAATGGTCCAAAAGTCTCTCGCCCTACCGAATTTTTAAATGGGATTTTTTTCGTTGAAAGAGAATTTGAAGTTCACTAATTTGTTAGAAATTTCACCATATTTGGACCTGAAAAGAGAGACTTATGGTGGTTTTAATTTTGGGTGACGTTTCGCACACTCTTTTTAAGACGGACAACAACTCTCTCACCCCAACGATTTTTAAAACAAGATTTTTTTCCCCGGAAGAGAATTTGAAGATTGGTAGAAATTTCACCACTTTTGAACTTAAAGTCAGAGAGTTACACAGGTTTTAATTTTGGATGACGTGTCGCACACTCTTTATAAAACGGACTACAACTCTCTCATCCCAACAAATTTTGAAATGAGATTTCTTTCCCAAGGAAAAGAATCTTAGGACCTCCGATTGGTAGAAATTTCACCACTTTTTGACTTCAAATGAGAGAGTTACGGAAGTTTTAATTTTGGGTGACGTTTCACACACTCTTTTTAAAATGGACCAAAACTCTCTCATCCCACCGAATTTTTAAATGAGATTTTTTTACTCAAAAGAGAATTTGAAGGCATCTAATTGATAGAAATTTCTCCACTTTTCGACTTAAAATGAGTGAGTTATGGACGTTTTAATTTTGGGTGACGTTTCACACACTCATTATAAAATGGTCCAAAACTCTCTCGCCCTACCGAATTTTTAAATGGGATTTTTTTCGTTGAAAGAGAATTTGAAGTCCACTAATTTGTTAGAAATTCACCACATTTGGACTTGAAAAGAGAGACTTATGGTGGTTTTAATTTTGGGTGATGTTTCGCACACTCTTTTTAAGACGGACAACAACTCTCTCACCCCAACGATTTTTAAAACAAGATTTTTTCTCCGGAAAGAGAATTTGAAGATTGGTAGAAATTTCACCACTTTTGAACTTAAAGTCAGAGAGTTACACAGGTTTTAATTTTGGATGACGTGTCGCACACTCTTTATAAAACGGACTACAACTCTCTCATCCCAACAAAATTTGAAATGAGATTTCTATCCCAAGAAAAAGAATCTTAGGACCTCCGATTGGTAGAAATTTCACCACTTTTTGACTTCAAATGAGAGAGTTAGGGAAGTTTTAATTTTGGGTGACGTTTCACACACTCTTTTTAAAATGGACCAAAACTCTCTCATCCCACCGAATTTTTAAATGAGATTTTTTTACTTGAAAGAGAATTTGAAGGAATCTAATTGATAGAAATTTCTCCACTTTTCGACTTAAAATGAGTGAGTTATAGACGTTTTAATTTTAGGTGACGTTTCACACACTCATTATAAAATGGTCCAAAAGTCTCTCGCCCTACCGAATTTTTAAATGGGATTTTTTTCGTTGAAAGAGAATTTGAAGTCCACTAATTTGTTAGAAATTTCACCATATTTGGACTTGAAAAGAGAGACTTATGGTGGTTTTAATTTTGGGTGACGTTTCGCACACTCTTTTTAAGACGGACAACAACTCTCTCACCCCAACGATTTTTAAAACAAGATTTTTTTCCCCGGAAAGAGAATTTGAAGATTGGTAGAAATTTCACCACTTTTGAACTTAAAGTCAGAGAGTTACACAGGTTTTAATTTTGGATGACGTGTCGCACACTCTTTATAAAACGGACTACAACTCTCTCATCCCAACAAAATTTGAAATGAGATTTCTTTCCCAAGAAAAAGAATCTTAGGACCTCCGATTGGTAGAAATTTCACCACTTTTTGACTTCAAATGAGAGAGTTACGGAAGTTTTAATTTTGGGTGACGTTTCACACACTCTTTTTAAAATGGACCAAAACTCTCTCATCCCACCGAATTTTTAAATGAGATTTTTTTACTTGAAAGAGAATTTGAAGGAATCTAATTGATAGAAATTTCTCCATTTTTCGACTTAAAATGAGTGAGTTATGGACGTTTTAATTTTAGGTGACGTTTCACACACTCATTATAAAATGGTCCAAAACTCTCTCGCCCTACCGAATTTTTAAATGGGATTTTTTTCGTTGAAAGAGAATTTGAAGTCCACTAATTTGTTAGAAATTCACCACATTTGGACTTGAAAAGAGAGACTTATGGTGGTTTTAATTTTGGGTGATGTTTCGGACACTCTTTTTAAGACGGACAACAACTCTCTCACCCCAACGATTTTTAAAACAAGATTTTTTCCCCGGAAAGAGAATTTGAAGATTGGTAGAAATTTCACCACTTTTGAACTTAAAGTCAGAGAGTTACACAGGTTTTAATTTTGGATGACGTGTCGCACACTCTTTATAAAACGGACTACAACTCTCTCATCCCAACAAAATTTGAAATGAGATTTCTATCCCAAGAAAAAGAATCTTAAGACCTCCGATTGGTAGAAATTTCACCACTTTTTGACTTCAAATGAGAGAGTTAGGGAAGTTTTAATTTTGGGTGACGTTTCACACACTCTTTTTAAAATGGACCAAAACTCTCTCATCCCACCGAATTTTTAAATGAGATTTTTTTACTTGAAAGAGAATTTGAAGGAATCTAATTGATAGAAATTTCTCCACTTTTCGACTTAAAATGAGTGAGTTATAGACGTTTTAATTTTAGGTGACGTTTCACACACTCATTATAAAATGGTCCAAAAGTCTCTCGCCCTACCGAATTTTTAAATGGGATTTTTTTCGTTGAAAGAGAATTTGAAGTCCACTAATTTGTTAGAAATTTCACCATATTTGGACTTGAAAAGAGAGACTTATGGTGGTTTTAATTTTGGGTGACGTTTCGCACACTCTTTTTAAGACGGACAACAACTCTCTCACCCCAACGATTTTTAAAACAAGATTTTTTTCCCCGGAAAGAGAATTTGAAGATTGGTAGAAATTTCACCACTTTTGAACTTAAAGTCAGAGAGTTACACAGGTTTTAATTTTGGATGACGTGTCGCACACTCTTTATAAAACGGACTACAACTCTCTCATCCCAACAAAATTTGAAATGAGATTTCTTTCCCAAGAAAAAGAATCTTAGGACCTCCGATTGGTAGAAATTTCACCACTTTTTGACTTCAAATGAGAGAGTTACGGAAGTTTTAATTTTGGGTGACGTTTCACACACTCTTTTTAAAATGGACCAAAACTCTCTCATCCCACCGAATTTTTAAATGAGATTTTTTTACTTGAAAGAGAATTTGAAGGAATCTAATTGATAGAAATTTCTCCATTTTTCGACTTAAAATGAGTGAGTTATGGACGTTTTAATTTTAGGTGACGTTTCACACACTCATTATAAAATGGTCCAAAACTCTCTCGCCCTACCGAATTTTTAAATGGGATTTTTTTCGTTGAAAGAGAATTTGAAGTCCACTAATTTGTTAGAAATTCACCACATTTGGACTTGAAAAGAGAGACTTATGGTGGTTTTAATTTTGGGTGATGTTTCGCACACTCTTTTTAAGACGGACAACAACTCTCTCACCCCAACGATTTTTAAAACAAGATTTTTTCCCCGGAAAGAGAATTTGAAGATTGGTAGAAATTTCACCACTTTTGAACTTAAAGTCAGAGAGTTACACAGGTTTTAATTTTGGATGACGTGTCGCACACTCTTTATAAAACGGACTACAACTCTCTCATCCCAACAAAATTTGAAATGAGATTTCTATCCCAAGAAAAAGAATCTTAGGACCTCCGATTGGTAGAAATTTCACCACTTTTTGACTTCAAATGAGAGAGTTAGGGAAGTTTTAATTTTGGGTGACGTTTCACACACTCTTTTTAAAATGGACCAAAACTCTCTCATCCCACCGAATTTTTAAATGAGATTTTTTTACTTGAAAGAGAATTTGAAGGAATCTAATTGATAGAAATTTCTCCACTTTTCGACTTAAAATGAGTGAGTTATAGACGTTTTAATTTTAGGTGACGTTTCACACACTCATTATAAAATGGTCCAAAACTCTCTCGCCCTACCGAATTTTTAAATGGGATTTTTTTCGTTGAAAGAGAATTTGAAGTCCACTAATTTGTTAGAAATTTCACCATATTTGGACTTGAAAAGAGAGACTTATGGTGGTTTTAATTTTGGGTGACGTTTCGCACACTCTTTTTAAGACGTACAACAACTCTCTCACCCCAACGATTTTTAAAACAAGATTTTTTTCCCCGGAAGAGAATTTGAAGATTGGTAGAAATTTCACCACTTTTGAACTTAAAGTCAGAGAGTTACACAGGTTTTAATTTTGGATGACGTGTCGCACACTCTTTATAAAACGGACTACAACTCTCTCATCCCAACAAAATTTGAAATGAGATTTCTTTCCCAAGGAAAAGAATCTTAGGACCTCCGATTGGTAGAAATTTCACCACTTTTTGACTTCAAATGAGAGAGTTAGGGAAGTTTTAATTTTGGGTGACGTTTCACACTCTTTTTAAAATGGACCAAAACTCTCTCATCCCACCGAATTTTTAAATGAGATTTTTTTACTCAAAAGAGAATTTGAAGGCATCTAATTGATAGAAATTTCTCCACTTTTCGACTTAAAATGAGTGAGTTATGGACGTTTTAATTTTGGGTGACGTTTCACACACTCATTATAAAATGGTCCAAAACTCTCTCGCCCTACCGAATTTTTAAATGGGATTTTTTTCGTTGAAAGAGAATTTGAAGTCCACTAATTTGTTAGAAATTTCACCATATTTGGACCTGAAAAGAGAGACTTATGGTGGTTTTAATTTTGGGTGACGTTTCGCACACTCTTTTTAAGACGGACAACAACTCTCTCACCCCAACGATTTTTAAAACAAGATTTTTTTCCCCGGAAAGAGAATTTCAAGATTGGTAGAAATTTCACCACTTTTGAACTTAAAGTCAGAGAGTTACACAGGTTTTAATTTTGGATGACGTGTCGCACACTCTTTATAAAACGGACTACAACTCTCTCATCCCAACAAAATTTGAAATGAGATTTCTTTCCTAAGAAAAAGAATCTTAGGACCTCCGATTGGTAGAAATTTCACCACTTTTTGACTTCAAATGAGAGAGTTACGGAAGTTTTAATTTTGGGTGACGTTTCACACACTCTTTTTAAAATGGACCAAAACTCTCTCATCCCACCGAATTTTTAAATGAGATTTTTTTACTTGAAAGAGAATTTGAAGGAATCTAATTGATAGAAATTTCTCCATTTTTCGACTTAAAATGAGTGAGTTATGGACGTTTTAATTTTAGGTGACGTTTCACACACTCATTATAAAATGGTCCAAAACTCTCTCGCCCTACCGAATTTTTAAATGGGATTTTTTTCGTTGAAAGAGAATTTGAAGTCCACTAATTTGTTAGAAATTCACCACATTTGGACCTGAAAAGAGAGACTTATGGTGGTTTTAATTTTGGGTGACGTTTCGCACACTCTTTTTAAGACGGACAACAACTCTCTCACCCCAACGATTTTTAAAACAAGATTTTTTCCCCGGAAAGAGAATTTGAAGATTGGTAGAAATTTCACCACTTTTGAACTTAAAGTTAGAGAGTTACACAGGTTTTAATTTTGGATGACGTGTCGCACACTCTTTATAAAACGGACTACAACTCTCTCATCCCAACAAAATTTGAAATGAGATTTCTTTCCCAAGGAAAAGAATCTTAGGACCTCCGATTGGTAGAAATTTCACCACTTTTTGACTTCAAATGAGAGAGTTACGGAAGTTTTAATTTTGGGTGACGTTTCACACACTCTTTTTAAAATGGACCAAAACTCTCTCATCCCACCGAATATTTAAATGAGATTTTTTTACTCAAAAGAGAATTTGAAGGCATCTAATTGATAGAAATTTCTCCACTTTTCGACTTAAAATGAGTGAGTTATGGACGTTTTAATTTTGGGTGACGTTTCACACACTCATTATAAAATGGTCCAAAACTCTCTCGCCCTACCGAATTTTTAAATGGGATTTTTTTCGTTGAAAGAGAATTTGAAGTCCACTAATTTGTTAGAAATTTCACCATATTTGGACTTGAAAAGAGAGACTTATGGTGGTTTTAATTTTGGGTGACGTTTCGCACACCCTTTTTAAGACGGACAACAACTCTCTCACCCCAACGATTTTTAAAACAAGATTTTTTTCCCCGGAAAGAGAATTTGAAGATTGGTAGAAATTTCACCACTTTTGAACTTAAAGTCAGAGAGTTACACAGGTTTTAATTTTGGATGACGTGTCGCACACTCTTTATAAAACGGACTACAACTCTCTCATCCCAACAAAATTTGAAATGAGATTTCTTTCCCAAGAAAAAGAATCTTAGGACCTCCGATTGGTAGAAATTTCACCACTTTTTGACTTCAAATGAGAGAGTTAGGCAAGTTTTAATTTTGGGTGACGTTTCACACTCTTTTTAAAATGGACCAAAACTCTCTCATCCCACCGAATTTTTAAATGAGATTTTTTTACTCAAAAGAGAATTTGAAGGCATCTAATTGATAGAAATTTCACCACTTTTGAACTTAAAGTCAGAGAGTTACACAGGTTTTAATTTTGGATGACGTGTCGCACACTCTTTATAAAACGGACTACAACTCTCTCATCCCAACAAAATTTGAAATGAGATTTCTTTCCCAAGGAAAAGAATCTTAGGACCTCCGATTGGTGGAAATTTCACCACTTTTTGACTTCAAATGAGAGAGTTACGGAAGTTTTAATTTTGGGTGACGTTTCACACACTCTTTTTAAAATGGACCAAAACTCTCTCATCCCACCAAATTTTTAAATGAGATTTTTTTACTCAAAAGAGAATTTGAAGGCATCTAATTGATAGAAATTTCTCCACTTTTCGACTTAAAATGAGTGAGTTATGGACGTTTTAATTTTGGGTGACGTTTCACACACTCATTATAAAATGGTCCAAAACTCTCTCGCCCTACCGAATTTTTAAATGGGATTTTTTTCGTTGAAAGAGAATTTGAAGTCCACTAATTTGTTAGAAATTTCACCATATTTGGACTTGAAAAGAGAGACTTATGGTGGTTTTAATTTTGGGTGACGTTTCGCACACTCTTTTTAAGACGGACAACAACTCTCTCACCCCAACGATTTTTAAAACATGATTTTTTTCCCCGGAAAGAGAATTTGAAGATTGGTAGAAATTTCACCACTTTTGAACTTAAAGTCAGAGAGTTACACATGTTTTAATTTTGGATGACGTGTCGCACACTCTTTATAAAACGGACTACAACTCTCTCATCCCAACAAAATTTGAAATGAGATTTCTTTCCCAAGAAAAAGAATCTTAGGACCTCCGATTGGTAGAAATTTCACCACTTTTTGACTTCAAATGAGAGAGTTAGGCAAGTTTTAATTTTGGGTGACGTTTCACACACTCTTTTTAAAATGGACCAAAACTCTCTCATCCCACCGAATTTTTAAATGAGATTTTTTACTCAAAAGAGAATTTGAAGGCATCTAATTGATAGAAATTTCTCCACTTTTCGACTTAAAATGAGTGAGTTATGGACGTTTTAATTTTGGGTGACGTTTCACACACTCATTATAAAATGGTCCAAAACTCTCTCGCCCTACCGAATTTTTAAATGGGATTTTTTTCGTTGAAAGAGAATTTGAAGTCCACTAATTTGTTAGAAATTTCACCATATTTGGACCTGAAAAGAGAGACTTATGGTGGTTTTAATTTTGGGTGACGTTTCGCACACTCTTTTTAAGACGGACAACAACTCTCTCACCCCAACAATTTTTAAAACAAGATTTTTTTCCCCGGAAGAGAATTTGAAGATTGGTAGAAATTTCACCACTTTTGAACTTAAAGTCAGAGAGTTACACAGGTTTTAATTTTGGATGACGTGTCGCACACTCTTTATAAAACGGACTACAACTCTCTCATCCCAACAAAATTTGAAATGAGATTTCTTTCCCAAGGAAAAGAATCTTAGGACCTCCGATTGGTAGAAATTTCACCACTTTTTGACTTCAAATGAGAGAGTTAGGGAAGTTTTAATTTTGGGTGACGTTTCACACACTCTTTTTAAAATGGACCAAAACTCTCTCATCCCACCGAATTTTTAAATGAGATTTTTTTACTCAAAAGAGAATTTGAAGGCATCTAATTGATAGAAATTTCTCCACTTTTCGACTTAAAATGAGTGAGTTATGGACGTTTTAATTTTGGGTGACGTTTCACACACTCATTATAAAATGGTCCAAAACTCTCTCGCCCTACCGAATTTTTAAATGGGATTTTTTTCGTTGAAAGAGAATTTGAAGTCCACTAATTTGTTAGAAATTTCACCATATTTGGACCTGAAAAGAGAGACTTATGGTGGTTTTAATTTTGGGTGACGTTTCGCACACTCTTTTTAAGACGGACAACAACTCTCTCACCCCAACGATTTTTAAAACAAGATTTTTTTCCCCGGAAAGAGAATTTCAAGATTGGTAGAAATTTCACCACTTTTGAACTTAAAGTCAGAGAGTTACACAGGTTTTAATTTTGGATGACGTGTCGCACACTCTTTATAAAACGGACTACAACTCTCTCATCCCAACAAAATTTGAAATGAGATTTCTTTCCGAAGAAAAAGAATCTTAGGACCTCCGATTGGTAGAAATTTCACCACTTTTTGACTTCAAATGAGAGAGTTAGGCAAGTTTTAATTTTGGGTGACGTTTCACACACTCTTTTTAAAATGGACCAAAACTCTCTCATCCCACCGAATTTTTAAATGAGATTTTTTACTCAAAAGAGAATTTGAAGGCATCTAATTGATAGAAATTTCTCCACTTTTCGACTTAAAATGAGTGAGTTATGGACGTTTTAATTTTGGGTGACGTTTCACACACTCATTATAAAATGGTCCAAAACTCTCTCGCCCTACCGAATTTTTAAATGGGATTTTTTTCGTTGAAAGAGAATTTGAAGTCCACTAATTTGTTAGAAATTTCACCATATTTGGACCTGAAAAGAGAGACTTATGGTGGTTTTAATTTTGGGTGACGTTTCGCACACTCTTTTTAAGACGGACAACAACTCTCTCACCCCAACGATTTTTAAAACAAGATTTTTTTCCCCGGAAGAGAATTTGAAGATTGGTAGAAATTTCACCACTTTTGAACTTAAAGTCAGAGAGTTACACAGGTTTTAATTTTGGATGACGTGTCGCACACTCTTTATAAAACGGACTACAACTCTCTCATCCCAACAAAATTTGAAATGAGATTTCTTTCCCAAGGAAAAGAATCTTAGGACCTCCGATTGGTAGAAATTTCACCACTTTTTGACTTCAAATGAGAGAGTTACGGAAGTTTTAATTTTGGGTGACGTTTCACACACTCTTTTTAAAATGGACCAAAACTCTCTCATCCCACCGAATTTTTAAATGAGATTTTTTTACTCAAAAGAGAATTTGAAGGCATCTAATTGATAGAAATTTCTCCACTTTTCGACTTAAAATGAGTGAGTTATGGACGTTTTAATTTTGGGTGACGTTTCACAAACTCATTATAAAATGGTCCAAAACTCTCTCGCCCTACCGAATTTTTAAATGGGATTTTTTTCGTTGAAAGAGAATTTGAAGTCCACTAATTTGTTAGAAATTTCACCATATTTGGACTTGAAAAGAGAGACTTATGGTGGTTTTAATTTTGGGTGACGTTTCGCACACTCTTTTTAAGACGGACAACAACTCTCTCACCCCAACGATTTTTAAAACAAGATTTTTTTCCCCGGAAAGAGAATTTGAAGATTGGTAGAAATTTCACCACTTTTGAACTTAAAGTCAGAGAGTTACACAGGTTTTAATTTTGGATGACGTGTCGCACACTCTTTATAAAACGGACTACAACTCTCTCATCCCAACAAAATTTGAAATGAGATTTCTTTCCCAAGAAAAAGAATCTTAGGACCTCCGATTGGTAGAAATTTCACCACTTTTTGACTTCAAATGAGAGAGTTAGGCAAGTTTTAATTTTGGGTGACGTTTCACACACTCTTTTTAAAATGGACCAAAACTCTCTCATCCCACCGAATTTTTAAATGAGATTTTTTACTCAAAAGAGAATTTGAAGGCATCTAATTGATAGAAATTTCTCCACTTTTCGACTTAAAATGAGTGAGTTATGGACGTTTTAATTTTGGGTGACGTTTCACACACTCATTATAAAATGGTCCAAAACTCTCTCGCCCTACCGAATTTTTAAATGGGATTTTTTTTGTTGAAAGAGAATTTGAAGTCCACTAATTTGTTAGAAATTTCACCATATTTGGACTTGAAAAGAGAGACTTATGGTGGTTTTAATTTTGGGTGACGTTTCGCACACTCTTTTTAAGACGGACAACAACTCTCTCACCCCAACGATTTTTAAAACAAGATTTTTTTCCCCGGAAAGAGAATTTGAAGATTGGTAGAAATTTCACCACTTTTGAACTTAAAGTCAGAGAGTTACACAGGTTTTAATTTTGGATGACGTGTCGCACACTCTTTATAAAACGGACTACAACTCTCTCATCCCAACAAAATTTGAAATGAGATTTCTTTCCCAAGAAAAAGAATCTTAGGACCTCCGATTGGTAGAAATTTCACCACTTTTTAACTTGAAATGAGAGAGTTAGGCAAGTTTTAATTTTGGGTGACGTTTCACACACTCTTTTTAAAATGGACCAAAACTCTCTCATCCCACCGAATTTTTAAATGAGATTTTTTACTCAAAAGAGAATTTGAAGGCATCTAATTGATAGAAATTTCTCCACTTTTCGACTTAAAATGAGTGAGTTATGGACGTTTTAATTTTGGGTGACGTTTCACACACTCATTATAAAATGGTCCAAAACTCTCTCGCCCTACCGAATTTTTAAATGGGATTTTTTTCGTTGAAAGAGAATTTGAAGTCCACTAATTTGTTAGAAATTTCACCATATTTGGACCTGAAAAGAGAGACTTATGGTGGTTTTAATTTTGGGTGACGTTTCGCACACTCTTTTTAAGACGGACAACAACTCTCTCACCCCAACGATTTTTAAAACAAGATTTTTTTCCCCGGAAGAGAATTTGAAGATTGGTAGAAATTTCACCACTTTTGAACTTAAAGTCAGAGAGTTACACAGGTTTTAATTTTGGATGACGTGTCGCACACTCTTTATAAAACGGACTACAACTCTCTCATGCCAACAAAATTTGAAATGAGATTTCTTTCCCAAGGAAAAGAATCTTAGGACCTCCGATTGGTAGAAATTTCACGACTTTTTGACTTCAAATGAGAGAGTTACGGAAGTTTTAATTTTGGGTGACGTTTCACACACTCTTTTTAAAATGGACCAAAACTCTCTCATCCCACCGAATTTTTAAATGAGATTTTTTTACTCAAAAGAGAATTTGAAGGCATCTAATTGATAGAAATTTCTCCACTTTTCGACTTAAAATGAGTGAGTTATGGACGTTTTAATTTTGGGTGACGTTTCACAAACTCATTATAAAATGGTCCAAAACTCTCTCGCCCTACCGAATTTTTAAATGGGATTTTTTTCGTTGAAAGAGAATTTGAAGTCCACTAATTTGTTAGAAATTTCACCATATTTGGACTTGAAAAGAGAGACTTATGGTGGTTTTAATTTTGGGTGACGTTTCGCACACTCTTTTTAAGACGGACAACAACTCTCTCACCCCAACGATTTTTAAAACAAGATTTTTTTCCCCGGAAAGAGAATTTGAAGATTGGTAGAAATTTCACCACTTTTGAACTTAAAGTCAGAGAGTTACACAGGTTTTAATTTTGGATGACGTGTCGCACACTCTTTATAAAACGGACTACAACTCTCTCATCCCAACAAAATTTGAAATGAGATTTCTTTCCCAAGAAAAAGAATCTTAGGACCTCCGATTGGTAGAAATTTCACCACTTTTTGACTTCAAATGAGAGAGTTAGGCAAGTTTTAATTTTGGGTGACGTTTCACACACTCTTTTTAAAATGGACCAAAACTCTCTCATCCCACCGAATTTTTAAATGAGATTTTTTACTCAAAAGAGAATTTGAAGGCATCTAATTGATAGAAATTTCTCCACTTTTCGACTTAAAATGAGTGAGTTATGGACGTTTTAATTTTGGGTGACGTTTCACACACTCATTATAAAATGGTCCAAAACTCTCTCGCCCTACCGAATTTTTAAATGGGATTTTTTTCGTTGAAAGAGAATTTGAAGTCCACTAATTTGTTAGAAATTTCACCATATTTGGACCTGAAAAGAGAGACTTATGGTGGTTTTAATTTTGGGTGACGTTTCGCACACTCTTTTTAAGACGGACAACAACTCTCTCACCCCAACGATTTTTAAAACAAGATTTTTTTCCCCGGAAGAGAATTTGAAGATTGGTAGAAATTTCACCACTTTTGAACTTAAAGTCAGAGAGTTACACAGGTTTTAATTTTGGATGACGTGTCGCACACTCTTTATAAAACGGACTACAACTCTCTCATCCCAACAAAATTTGAAATGAGATTTCTTTCCCAAGGAAAAGAATCTTAGGACCTCCGATTGGTAGAAATTTCACCACTTTTTGACTTCAAATGAGAGAGTTACGGAAGTTTTAATTTTGGGTGACGTTTCACACACTCTTTTTAAAATGGACCAAAACTCTCTCATCCCACCGAATTTTTAAATGAGATTTTTTTACTCAAAAGAGAATTTGAAGGCATCTAATTGATAGAAATTTCTCCACTTTTCGACTTAAAATGAGTGAGTTATGGACGTTTTAATTTTGGGTGACGTTTCACACACTCATTATAAAATGGTCCAAAACTCTCTCGCCCTACCGAATTTTTAAATGGGATTTTTTTCGTTGAAAGAGAATTTGAAGTCCACTAATTTGTTAGAAATTTCACCATATTTGGACTTGAAAAGAGAGACTTATGGTGGTTTTAATTTTGGGTGACGTTTCGCACACTCTTTTTAAGACGGACAACAACTCTCTCACCCCAACGATTTTTAAAACATGATTTTTTTCCCCGGAAAGAGAATTTGAAGATTGGTAGAAATTTCACCACTTTTGAACTTAAAGTCAGAGAGTTACACATGTTTTAATTTTGGATGACGTGTCGCACACTCTTTATAAAACGGACTACAACTCTCTCATCCCAACAAAATTTGAAATGAGATTTCTTTCCCAAGAAAAAGAATCTTAGGACCTCCGATTGGTAGAAATTTCACCACTTTTTGACTTCAAATGAGAGAGTTAGGCAAGTTTTAATTTTGGGTGACGTTTCACACACTCTTTTTAAAATGGACCAAAACTCTGAGTCCCACCGAATTTTTAAATGAGATTTTTTACTCAAAAGAGAATTTGAAGGCATCTAATTGATAGAAATTTCTCCACTTTTCGACTTAAAATGAGTGAGTTATGGACGTTTTAATTTTGGGTGACGTTTCACACACTCATTATAAAATGGTCCAAAACTCTCTCGCCCTACCGAATTTTTAAATGGGATTTTTTTCGTTGAAAGAGAATTTGAAGTCCACTAATTTGTTAGAAATTTCACTATATTTGGACCTGAAAAGAGAGACTTATGGTGGTTTTAATTTTGGGTGACGTTTCGCACACTCTTTTTAAGACGGACAACAACTCTCTCACCCCAACGATTTTTAAAACAAGATTTTTTTCCCCGGAAGAGAATTTGAAGATTGGTAGAAATTTCACCACTTTTGAACTTAAAGTCAGAGAGTTACACAGGTTTTAATTTTGGATGACGTGTCGCACACTCTTTATAAAACGGACTACAACTCTCTCATCCCAACAAAATTTGAAATGAGATTTCTTTCCCAAGGAAAAGAATCTTAGGACCTCCGATTGGTAGAAATTTCACCACTTTTTGACTTCAAATGAGAGAGTTACGGAAGTTTTAATTTTGGGTGACGTTTCACACACTCTTTTTAAAATGGACCAAAACTCTCTCATCCCACCGAATTTTTAAATGAGATTTTTTTACTCAAAAGAGAATTTGAAGGCATCTAATTGATAGAAATTTCTCCACTTTTCGACTTAAAATGAGTGAGTTATGGACGTTTTAATTTTGGGTGACGTTTCACACACTCATTATAAAATGGTCCAAAACTCTCTCGCCCTACCGAATTTTTAAATGGGATTTTTTTTGTTGAAAGAGAATTTGAAGTCCACTAATTTGTTAGAAATTTCACCATATTTGGACTTGAAAAGAGAGACTTATGGTGGTTTTAATTTTGGGTGACGTTTCACACTCTTTTTAAGACGGACAACAACTCTCTCACCCCAACGATTTTTAAAACAAGATTTTTTTCCCCGGAAAGAGAATTTGAAGATTGGTAGAAATTTCACCACTTTTGAACTTAAAGTCAGAGAGTTACACAGGTTTTAATTTTGGATGACGTGTCGCACACTCTTTATAAAACGGACTACAACTCTCTCATCCCAACAAAATTTGAAATGAGATTTCTTTCCCAAGAAAAAGAATCTTAGGACCTCCGATTGGTAGAAATTTCACCACTTTTTGACTTCAAATGAGAGAGTTAGGCAAGTTTTAATTTTGGGTGACGTTTCACACACTCTTTTTAAAATGGACCAAAACTCTCTCATCCCACCGAATTTTTAAATGAGATTTTTTACTCAAAAGAGAATTTGAAGGCATCTAATTGATAGAAATTTCTCCACTTTTCGACTTAAAATGAGTGAGTTATGGACGTTTTAATTTTGGGTGACGTTTCACACACTCATTATAAAATGGTCCAAAACTCTCTCGCCCTACCGAATTTTTAAATGGGATTTTTTTCGTTGAAAGAGAATTTGAAGTCCACTAATTTGTTAGAAATTTCACCATATTTGGACCTGAAAAGAGAGACTTATGGTGGTTTTAATTTTGGGTGACGTTTCGCACACTCTTTTTAAGACGGACAACAACTCTCTCACCCCAACGATTTTTAAAACAAGATTTTTTTCCCCGGAAGAGAATTTGAAGATTGGTAGAAATTTCACCACTTTTGAACTTAAAGTCAGAGAGTTACACAGGTTTTAATTTTGGATGACGTGTCGCACACTCTTTATAAAACGGACTACAACTCTCTCATCCCAACAAAATTTGAAATGAGATTTCTTTCCCAAGGAAAAGAATCTTAGGACCTCCGATTGGTAGAAATTTCACCACTTTTTGACTTCAAATGAGAGAGTTACGGAAGTTTTAATTTTGGGTGACGTTTCACACACTCTTTTTAAAATGGACCAAAACTCTCTCATCCCACCGAATTTTTAAATGAGATTTTTTTACTCAAAAGAGAATTTGAAGGCATCTAATTGATAGAAATTTCTCCACTTTTCGACTTAAAATGAGTGAGTTATGGACGTTTTAATTTTGGGTGACGTTTCACACACTCATTATAAAATGGTCCAAAACTCTCTCGCCCTACCGAATTTTTAAATGGGATTTTTTTCGTTGAAAGAGAATTTGAAGTCCACTAATTTGTTAGAAATTTCACCATATTTGGACTTGAAAAGAGAGACTTATGGTGGTTTTAATTTTGGGTGACGTTTCGCACACTCTTTTTAAGACGGACAACAACTCTCTCACCCCAACGATTTTTAAAACATGATTTTTTTCCCCGGAAAGAGAATTTGAAGATTGGTAGAAATTTCACCACTTTTGAACTTAAAGTCAGAGAGTTACACATGTTTTAATTTTGGATGACGTGTCGCACACTCTTTATAAAACGGACTACAACTCTCTCATCCCAACAAAATTTGAAATGAGATTTCTTTCCCAAGAAAAAGAATCTTAGGACCTCCGATTGGTAGAAATTTCACCACTTTTTGACTTCAAATGAGAGAGTTAGGCAAGTTTTAATTTTGGGTGACGTTTCACACACTCTTTTTAAAATGGACCAAAACTCTGAGTCCCACCGAATTTTTAAATGAGATTTTTTACTCAAAAGAGAATTTGAAGGCATCTAATTGATAGAAATTTCTCCACTTTTCGACTTAAAATGAGTGAGTTATGGACGTTTTAATTTTGGGTGACGTTTCACACACTCATTATAAAATGGTCCAAAACTCTCTCGCCCTACCGAATTTTTAAATGGGATTTTTTTCGTTGAAAGAGAATTTGAAGTCCACTAATTTGTTAGAAATTTCACTATATTTGGACCTGAAAAGAGAGACTTATGGTGGTTTTAATTTTGGGTGACGTTTCGCACACTCTTTTTAAGACGGACAACAACTCTCTCACCCCAACGATTTTTAAAACAAGATTTTTTTCCCCGGAAGAGAATTTGAAGATTGGTAGAAATTTCACCACTTTTGAACTTAAAGTCAGAGAGTTACACAGGTTTTAATTTTGGATGACGTGTCGCACACTCTTTATAAAACGGACTACAACTCTCTCATCCCAACAAAATTTGAAATGAGATTTCTTTCCCAAGGAAAAGAATCTTAGGACCTCCGATTGGTAGAAATTTCACCACTTTTTGACTTCAAATGAGAGAGTTACGGAAGTTTTAATTTTGGGTGACGTTTCACACACTCTTTTTAAAATGGACCAAAACTCTCTCATCCCACCGAATTTTTAAATGAGATTTTTTTACTCAAAAGAGAATTTGAAGGCATCTAATTGATAGAAATTTCTCCACTTTTCGACTTAAAATGAGTGAGTTATGGACGTTTTAATTTTGGGTGACGTTTCACACACTCATTATAAAATGGTCCAAAACTCTCTCGCCCTACCGAATTTTTAAATGGGATTTTTTTTGTTGAAAGAGAATTTGAAGTCCACTAATTTGTTAGAAATTTCACCATATTTGGACTTGAAAAGAGAGACTTATGGTGGTTTTAATTTTGGGTGACGTTTCACACTCTTTTTAAGACGGACAACAACTCTCTCACCCCAACGATTTTTAAAACAAGATTTTTTTCCCCGGAAAGAGAATTTGAAGATTGGTAGAAATTTCACCACTTTTGAACTTAAAGTCAGAGAGTTACACAGGTTTTAATTTTGGATGACGTGTCGCACACTCTTTATAAAACGGACTACAACTCTCTCATCCCAACAAAATTTGAAATGAGATTTCTTTCCCAAGAAAAAGAATCTTAGGACCTCCGATTGGTAGAAATTTCACCACTTTTTGACTTCAAATGAGAGAGTTAGGCAAGTTTTAATTTTGGGTGACGTTTCACACACTCTTTTTAAAATGGACCAAAACTCTCTCATCCCACCGAATTTTTAAATGAGATTTTTTACTCAAAAGAGAATTTGAAGGCATCTAATTGATAGAAATTTCTCCACTTTTCGACTTAAAATGAGTGAGTTATGGACGTTTTAATTTTGGGTGACGTTTCACACACTCATTATAAAATGGTCCAAAACTCTCTCGCCCTACCGAATTTTTAAATAGGATTTTTTTCGTTGAAAGAGAATTTGAAGTCCACTAATTTGTTAGAAATTTCACCATATTTGGACCTGAAAAGAGAGACTTATGGTGGTTTTAATTTTGGGTGACGTTTCGCACACTCTTTTTAAGACGGACAACAACTCTCTCACCCCAACGATTTTTAAAACAAGATTTTTTTCCCCGGAAGAGAATTTGAAGATTGGTAGAAATTTCACCACTTTTGAACTTAAAGTCAGAGAGTTACACAGGTTTTAATTTTGGATGACGTGTCGCACACTCTTTATAAAACGGACTACAACTCTCTCATCCCAACAAAATTTGAAATGAGATTTCTTTCCCAAGGAAAAGAATCTTAGGACCTCCGATTGGTAGAAATTTCACCACTTTTTGACTTCAAATGAGAGAGTTACGGAAGTTTTAATTTTGGGTGACGTTTCACACACTCTTTTTAAAATGGACCAAAACTCTCTCATCCCACCGAATTTTTAAATGAGATTTTTTTACTCAAAAGAGAATTTGAAGGCATCTAATTGATAGAAATTTCTCCACTTTTCGACTTAAAATGAGTGAGTTATGGACGTTTTAATTTTGGGTGACGTTTCACACACTCATTATAAAATGGTCCAAAACTCTCTCGCCCTACCGAATTTTTAAATGGGATTTTTTTTGTTGAAAGAGAATTTGAAGTCCACTAATTTGTTAGAAATTTCACCATATTTGGACTTGAAAAGAGAGACTTATGGTGGTTTTAATTTTGGGTGACGTTTCGCACACTCTTTTTAAGACGGACAACAACTCTCTCACCCCAACGATTTTTAAAACAAGATTTTTTTCCCCGGAAAGAGAATTTGAAGATTGGTAGAAATTTCACCACTTTTGAACTTAAAGTCAGAGAGTTACACAGGTTTTAATTTTGGATGACGTGTCGCACACTCTTTATAAAACGGACTACAACTCTCTCATCCCAACAAAATTTGAAATGAGATTTCTTTCCCAAGAAAAAGAATCTTAGGACCTCCGATTGGTAGAAATTTCACCACTTTTTGACTTCAAATGAGAGAGTTAGGCAAGTTTTAATTTTGGGTGACGTTTCACACACTCTTTTTAAAATGGACCAAAACTCTCTCATCCCACCGAATTTTTAAATGAGATTTTTTACTCAAAAGAGAATTTGAAGGCATCTAATTGATAGAAATTTCTCCACTTTTCGACTTAAAATGAGTGAGTTATGGACGTTTTAATTTTGGGTGACGTTTCACACACTCATTATAAAATGGTCCAAAACTCTCTCGCCCTACCGAATTTTTAAATGGGATTTTTTTCGTTGAAAGAGAATTTGAAGTCCACTAATTTGTTAGAAATTTCACCATATTTGGACCTGAAAAGAGAGACTTATGGTGGTTTTAATTTTGGGTGACGTTTCGCACACTCTTTTTAAGACGGACAACAACTCTCTCACCCCAACAATTTTTAAAACAAGATTTTTTTCCCCGGAAGAGAATTTGAAGATTGGTAGAAATTTCACCACTTTTGAACTTAAAGTCAGAGAGTTACACAGGTTTTAATTTTGGATGACGTGTCGCACACTCTTTATAAAACGGACTACAACTCTCTCATCCCAACAAAATTTGAAATGAGATTTCTTTCCCAAGAAAAAGAATCTTAGGACCTCCGATTGGTAGAAATTTCACCACTTTTTGACTTCAAATGAGAGAGTTAGGCAAGTTTTAATTTTGGGTGACGTTTCACACACTCTTTTTAAAATGGACCAAAACTCTCTCATCCCACCGAATTTTTAAATGAGATTTTTTACTCAAAAGAGAATTTGAAGGCATCTAATTGATAGAAATTTCTCCACTTTTCGACTTAAAATGAGTGAGTTATGGACGTTTTAATTTTGGGTGACGTTTCACACACTCATTATAAAATGGTCCAAAACTCTCTCGCCCTACCGAATTTTTAAATGGGATTTTTTTCGTTGAAAGAGAATTTGAAGTCCACTAATTTGTTAGAAATTTGACCATATTTGGACCTGAAAAGAGAGACTTATGGTGGTTTTAATTTTGGGTGACGTTTCGCACACTCTTTTTAAGACGGACAACAACTCTCTCACCCCAACAATTTTTAAAACAAGATTTTTTTCCCCGGAAGAGAATTTGAAGATTGGTAGAAATTTCACCACTTTTGAACTTAAAGTCAGAGAGTTACACAGGTTTTAATTTTGGATGACGTGTCGCACACTCTTTATAAAACGGACTACAACTCTCTCATCCCAACAAAATTTGAAATGAGATTTCTTTCCCAAGAAAAAGAATCTTAGGACCTCCGATTGGTAGAAATTTCACCACTTTTTGACTTCAAATGAGAGAGTTAGGCAAGTTTTAATTTTGGGTGACGTTTCACACACTCTTTTTAAAATGGACCAAAACTCTCTCATCCCACCGAATTTTTAAATGAGATTTTTTACTCAAAAGAGAATTTGAAGGCATCTAATTGATAGAAATTTCTCCACTTTTCGACTTAAAATGAGTGAGTTATGGACGTTTTAATTTTGGGTGACGTTTCACACACTCATTATAAAATGGTCCAAAACTCTCTCGCCCTACCGAATTTTTAAATGGGATTTTTTTCGTTGAAAGAGAATTTGAAGTCCACTAATTTGTTAGAAATTTGACCATATTTGGACCTGAAAAGAGAGACTTATGGTGGTTTTAATTTTGGGTGACGTTTCGCACACTCTTTTTAAGACGGACAACAACTCTCTCACCCCAACAATTTTTAAAACAAGATTTTTTTCCCCGGAAGAGAATTTGAAGATTGGTAGAAATTTCACCACTTTTGAACTTAAAGTCAGAGAGTTACACAGGTTTTAATTTTGGATGACGTGTCGCACACTCTTTATAAAACGGACTACAACTCTCTCATCCCAACAAAATTTGAAATGAGATTTCTTTCCCAAGGAAAAGAATCTTAGGACCTCCGATTGGTAGAAATTTCACCACTTTTTGACTTCAAATGAGGGAGTTACGGAAGTTTTAATTTTGGGTGACGTTTCACACACTCTTTTTAAAATGGACCAAAACTCTCTCATCCCACCGAATTTTTAAATGAGATTTTTTTACTCAAAAGAGAATTTGAAGGCATCTAATTGATAGAAATTTCTCCACTTTTCGACTTAAAATGAGTGAGTTATGGACGTTTTAATTTTGGGTGACGTTTCACAAACTCATTATAAAATGGTCCAAAACTCTCTCGCCCTACCGAATTTTTAAATGGGATTTTTTTCGTTGAAAGAGAATTTGAAGTCCACTAATTTGTTAGAAATTCACCACATTTGGACTTGAAAAGAGAGACTTATGGTGGTTTTAATTTTGGGTGATGTTTCGCACACTCTTTTAAAGACGGACAACAACTCTCTCACCCCAACGATTTTTAAAACAAGATTTTTTCCCCGGAAAGAGAATTTGAAGATTGGTAGAAATTTCACCACTTTTGAACTTAAAGTCAGAGAGTTACACAGGTTTAAATTTTGGATGACGTGTCGCACACTCTTTATAAAACGGACTACAACTCTCTCATCCCAACAAAATTTGAAATGAGATTTCTATCCCAAGAAAAAGAATCTTAGGACCTCCGATTGGTAGAAATTTCACCACTTTTTGACTTCAAATGAGAGAGTTAGGGAAGTTTTAATTTTGGGTGACGTTTCACACACTCTTTTTAAAATGGACCAAAGCTCTCTCATCCCACCGAATTTTTAAATGAGATTTTTTTACTCAAAAGAGAATTTGAAGGCATCTAATTGATAGAAATTTCTCCACTTTTCGACTTAAAATGAGTGAGTTATGGACGTTTTAATTTTGGGTGACGTTTCACACACTCATTATAAAATGGTCCAAAACTCTCTCGCCCTACCGAATTTTTAAATGGGATTTTTTTTGTTGAAAGAGAATTTGAAGTCCACTAATTTGTTAGAAATTTCACCATATTTGGACTTGAAAAGAGAGACTTATGGTGGTTTTAATTTTGGGTGACGTTTCGCACACTCTTTTTAAGACGGACAACAACTCTCTCACCCCAACGATTTTTAAAACAAGATTTTTTTCCCCGGAAAGAGAATTTGAAGATTGGTAGAAATTTCACCACTTTTGAACTTAAAGTCAGAGAGTTACACAGGTTTTAATTTTGGATGACGTGTCGCACACTCTTTATAAAACGGACTACAACTCTCTCATTCCAACAAAATTTGAAATGAGATTTCTTTCCCAAGAAAAAGAATCTTAGGACCTCCGATTGGTAGAAATTTCACCACTTTTTGACTTCAAATGAGAGAGTTAGGCAAGTTTTAATTTTGGGTGACGTTTCACACACTCTTTTTAAAATGGACCAAAACTCTCTCATCCCACCGAATTTTTAAATGAGATTTTTTACTCAAAAGAGAATTTGAAGGCATCTAATTGATAGAAATTTCTCCACTTTTCGACTTAAAATGAGTGAGTTATGGACGTTTTAATTTTGGGTGACGTTTCACACACTCATTATAAAATGGTCCAAAACTCTCTCGCCCTACCGAATTTTTAAATGGGATTTTTTTCGTTGAAAGAGAATTTGAAGTCCACTAATTTGTTAGAAATTTGACCATATTTGGACCTGAAAAGAGAGACTTATGGTGGTTTTAATTTTGGGTGACGTTTCGCACACTCTTTTTAAGACGGACAACAACTCTCTCACCCCAACGATTTTTAAAACAAGATTTTTTTCCCCGGAAGAGAATTTGAAGATTGGTAGAAATTTCACCACTTTTGAACTTAAAGTCAGAGAGTTACACAGGTTTTAATTTTGGATGACGTGTCGCACACTCTTTATAAAACGGACTACAACTCTCTCATCCCAACAAAATTTGAAATGAGATTTCTTTCCCAAGGAAAAGAATCTTAGGACCTCCGATTGGTAGAAATTTCACCACTTTTTGACTTCAAATGAGAGAGTTAGGGAAGTTTTAATTTTGGGTGACGTTTCACACACTCTTTTTAAAATGGACCAAAACTCTCTCATCCCACCGAATTTTTAAATGAGATTTTTTTACTTGAAAGAGAATTTGAAGGAATCTAATTGATAGAAATTTCTCCACTTTTCGACTTAAAATGAGTGAGTTATCGACGTTTTAATTTTAGGTGACGTTTCACACACTCATTATAAAATGGTCCAAAACTCTCTCGCCCTACCGAATTTTTAAATGGGATTTTTTTCGTTGAAAGAGAATTTGAAGTCCACTAATTTGTTAGAAATTTCACCATATTTGGACTTGAAAAGAGAGACTTATGGTGGTTTTAATTTTGGGTGACGTTTCGCACACTCTTTTTAAGACGGACAACAACTCTCTCACCCCAACGATTTTTAAAACAAGATTTTTTTCCCCGGAAGAGAATTTGAAGATTGGTAGAAATTTCACCACTTTTGAACTTAAAGTCAGAGAGTTACACAGGTTTTAATTTTGGATGACGTGTCGCACACTCTTTATAAAACGGACTACAACTCTCTCATCCCAACAAAATTTGAAATGAGATTTCTTTCCCAAGGAAAAGAATCTTAGGACCTCCGATTGGTAGAAATTTCACCACTTTTTGACTTCAAATGAGAGAGTTACGAAAGTTTTAATTTTGGGTGACGTTTCACACACTCTTTTTAAAATGGACCAAAACTCTCTCATCCCACCGAATTTTTAAATGAGATTTTTTTACTCAAAAGAAAATTTGAAGGCATCTAATTGATAGAAATTTCTCCACTTTTCGACTTAAAATGAGTGAGTTATGGACGTTTTAATTTTGGGTGACGTTTCACACACTCATTATAAAATGGTCCAAAACTCTCTCGCCCTACCGAATTTTTAAATGGGATTTTTTTCGTTGAAAGAGAATTTGAAGTCCACTAATTTTTTAGAAATTTCACCATATTTGGACTTGAAAAGAGAGACTTATGGTGGTTTTAATTTTGGGTGACGTTTCGCACACTCTTTTTAAGACGGACAACAACTCTCTCACCCCAACGATTTTTAAAACAAGATTTTTTTCCCCGGAAAGAGAATTTGAAGATTGGTAGAAATTTCACCACTTTTGAACTTAAAGTCAGAGAGTTACACAGGTTTTAATTTTGGATGACGTGTCGCACACTCTTTATAAAACGGACTACAACTCTCTCATCCCAACAAAATTTGAAATGAGATTTCTTTCCTAAGAAAAAGAATCTTAGGACCTCCGATTGGTAGAAATTTCACCACTTTTTGACTTCAAATGAGAGAGTTACGGAAGTTTTAATTTTGGGTGACGTTTCACACACTCTTTTTAAAATGGACCAAAACTCTCTCATCCCACCGAATTTTTAAATGAGATTTTTTTACTTGAAAGAGAATTTGAAGGAATCTAATTGATAGAAATTTCTCCATTTTTCGACTTAAAATGAGTGAGTTATGGACGTTTTAATTTTAGGTGACGTTTCACACACTCATTATAAAATGGTCCAAAACTCTCTCGCCCTACCGAATTTTTAAATGGGATTTTTTTCGTTGAAAGAGAATTTGAAGTCCACTAATTTGTTAGAAATTCACCACATTTGGACTTGAAAAGAGAGACTTATGGTGGTTTTAATTTTGGGTGACGTTTCGCACACTCTTTTTAAGACGGACAACAACTCACTCTCCCCAACGATTTTTAAAACAAGATTTTTTCCCCGGAAAGAGAATTTGAAGATTGGTAGAAATTTCACCACTTTTGAACTTAAAGTCAGAGAGTTACACAGGTTTTAATTTTGGATGACGTGTCGCACACTCTTTATAAAACGGACTACAACTCTCTCATCCCAACAAAATTTGAAATGAGATTTCTTTCCCAAGGAAAAGAATCTTAGGACCTCCGATTGGTAGAAATTTCACCACTTTTTGACTTCAAATGAGAGAGTTACGGAAGTTTTAATTTTGGGTGACGTTTCACACACTCTTTTTAAAATGGACCAAAACTCTCTCATCCCACCGAATTTTTAAATGAGATTTTTTTACTCAAAAGAGAATTTGAAGGCATCTAATTGATAGAAATTTCTCCACTTTTCGACTTAAAATGAGTGAGTTATGGACGTTTTAATTTTGGGTGACGTTTCACACACTCATTATAAAATGGTCCAAAACTCTCTCGCCCTACCGAATTTTTAAATGGGATTTTTTTCGTTGAAAGAGAATTTGAAGTCCACTAATTTGTTAGAAATTTCACCATATTTGGACCTGAAAAGAGAGACTTATGGTGGTTTTAATTTTGGGTGACGTTTCGCACACTCTTTTTAAGACGGACAACAACTCTCTCACCCCAACGATTTTTAAAACAAGATTTTTTTCCCCGGAAAGAGAATTTGAAGATTGGTAGAAATTTCACCACTTTTGAACTTAAAGTCAGAGAGTTACACAGGTTTTAATTTTGGATGACGTGTCGCACACTCTTTATAAAACGGACTACAACTCTCTCATCCCAACAAAATTTGAAATGAGATTTCTTTCCCAAGAAAAAGAATCTTAGGACCTCCGATTGGTAGAAATTTCACCACTTTTTGACTTCAAATGAGAGAGTTAGGCAAGTTTTAATTTTGGGTGACGTTTCACACACTCTTTTTAAAATGGACCAAAACTCTCTCATCCCACCGAATTTTTAAATGAGATTTTTTACTCAAAAGAGAATTTGAAGGCATCTAATTGATAGAAATTTCTCCACTTTTCGACTTAAAATGAGTGAGTTATGGACGTTTTAATTTTGGGTGACGTTTCACACACTCATTATAAAATGGTCCAAAACTCTCTCGCCCTACCGAATTTTTAAATGGGATTTTTTTCGTTGAAAGAGAATTTGAAGTCCACTAATTTGTTAGAAATTTGACCATATTTGGACCTGAAAAGAGAGACTTATGGTGGTTTTAATTTTGGGTGACGTTTCGCACACTCTTTTTAAGACGGACAACAACTCTCTCACCCCAACAATTTTTAAAACAAGATTTTTTTCCCCGGAAGAGAATTTGAAGATTGGTAGAAATTTCACCACTTTTGAACTTAAAGTCAGAGAGTTACACAGGTTTTAATTTTGGATGACGTGTCGCACACTCTTTATAAAACGGACTACAACTCTCTCATCCCAACAAAATTTGAAATGAGATTTCTTTCCCAAGAAAAAGAATCTTAGGACCTCCGATTGGTAGAAATTTCACCACTTTTTGACTTCAAATGAGAGAGTTAGGCAAGTTTTAATTTTGGGTGACGTTTCACACACTCTTTTTAAAATGGACCAAAACTCTCTCATCCCACCGAATTTTTAAATGAGATTTTTTACTCAAAAGAGAATTTGAAGGCATCTAATTGATAGAAATTTCTCCACTTTTCGACTTAAAATGAGTGAGTTATGGACGTTTTAATTTTGGGTGACGTTTCACACACTCATTATAAAATGGTCCAAAACTCTCTCGCCCTACCGAATTTTTAAATGGGATTTTTTTCGTTGAAAGAGAATTTGAAGTCCACTAATTTGTTAGAAATTTGACCATATTTGGACCTGAAAAGAGAGACTTATGGTGGTTTTAATTTTGGGTGACGTTTCGCACACTCTTTTTAAGACGGACAACAACTCTCTCACCCCAACAATTTTTAAAACAAGATTTTTTTCCCCGGAAGAGAATTTGAAGATTGGTAGAAATTTCACCACTTTTGAACTTAAAGTCAGAGAGTTACACAGGTTTTAATTTTGGATGACGTGTCGCACACTCTTTATAAAACGGACTACAACTCTCTCATCCCAACAAAATTTGAAATGAGATTTCTTTCCCAAGAAAAAGAATCTTAGGACCTCCGATTGGTAGAAATTTCACCACTTTTTGACTTCAAATGAGAGAGTTAGGCAAGTTTTAATTTTGGGTGACGTTTCACACACTCTTTTTAAAATGGACCAAAACTCTCTCATCCCACCGAATTTTTAAATGAGATTTTTTACTCAAAAGAGAATTTGAAGGCATCTAATTGATAGAAATTTCTCCACTTTTCGACTTAAAATGAGTGAGTTATGGACGTTTTAATTTTGGGTGACGTTTCACACACTCATTATAAAATGGTCCAAAACTCTCTCGCCCTACCGAATTTTTAAATGGGATTTTTTTCGTTGAAAGAGAATTTGAAGTCCACTAATTTGTTAGAAATTTGACCATATTTGGACCTGAAAAGAGAGACTTATGGTGGTTTTAATTTTGGGTGACGTTTCGCACACTCTTTTTAAGACGGACAACAACTCTCTCACCCCAACAATTTTTAAAACAAGATTTTTTTCCCCGGAAGAGAATTTGAAGATTGGTAGAAATTTCACCACTTTTGAACTTAAAGTCAGAGAGTTACACAGGTTTTAATTTTGGATGACGTGTCGCACACTCTTTATAAAACGGACTACAACTCTCTCATCCCAACAAAATTTGAAATGAGATTTCTTTCCCAAGAAAAAGAATCTTAGGACCTCCGATTGGTAGAAATTTCACCACTTTTTGACTTCAAATGAGAGAGTTAGGCAAGTTTTAATTTTGGGTGACGTTTCACACACTCTTTTTAAAATGGACCAAAACTCTCTCATCCCACCGAATTTTTAAATGAGATTTTTTACTCAAAAGAGAATTTGAAGGCATCTAATTGATAGAAATTTCTCCACTTTTCGACTTAAAATGAGTGAGTTATGGACGTTTTAATTTTGGGTGACGTTTCACACACTCATTATAAAATGGTCCAAAACTCTCTCGCCCTACCGAATTTTTAAATGGGATTTTTTTCGTTGAAAGAGAATTTGAAGTCCACTAATTTGTTAGAAATTTGACCATATTTGGACCTGAAAAGAGAGACTTATGGTGGTTTTAATTTTGGGTGACGTTTCGCACACTCTTTTTAAGACGGACAACAACTCTCTCACCCCAACGATTTTTAAAACAAGATTTTTTTCCCCGGAAGAGAATTTGAAGATTGGTAGAAATTTCACCACTTTTGAACTTAAAGTCAGAGAGTTACACAGGTTTTAATTTTGGATGACGTGTCGCACACTCTTTATAAAACGGACTACAACTCTCTCATCCCAACAAAATTTGAAATGAGATTTCTTTCCCAAGGAAAAGAATCTTAGGACCTCCGATTGGTAGAAATTTCACCACTTTTTGACTTCAAATGAGAGAGTTAGGGAAGTTTTAATTTTGGGTGACGTTTCACACACTCTTTTTAAAATGGACCAAAACTCTCTCATCCCACCGAATTTTTAAATGAGATTTTTTTACTTGAAAGAGAATTTGAAGGAATCTAATTGATAGAAATTTCTCCACTTTTCGACTTAAAATGAGTGAGTTATCGACGTTTTAATTTTAGGTGACGTTTCACACACTCATTATAAAATGGTCCAAAACTCTCTCGCCCTACCGAATTTTTAAATGGGATTTTTTTCGTTGAAAGAGAATTTGAAGTCCACTAATTTGTTAGAAATTTCACCATATTTGGACTTGAAAAGAGAGACTTATGGTGGTTTTAATTTTGGGTGACGTTTCGCACACTCTTTTTAAGACGGACAACAACTCTCTCACCCCAACGATTTTTAAAACAAGATTTTTTTCCCCGGAAGAGAATTTGAAGATTGGTAGAAATTTCACCACTTTTGAACTTAAAGTCAGAGAGTTACACAGGTTTTAATTTTGGATGACGTGTCGCACACTCTTTATAAAACGGACTACAACTCTCTCATCCCAACAAAATTTGAAATGAGATTTCTTTCCCAAGGAAAAGAATCTTAGGACCTCCGATTGGTAGAAATTTCACCACTTTTTGACTTCAAATGAGAGAGTTACGAAAGTTTTAATTTTGGGTGACGTTTCACACACTCTTTTTAAAATGGACCAAAACTCTCTCATCCCACCGAATTTTTAAATGAGATTTTTTTACTCAAAAGAAAATTTGAAGGCATCTAATTGATAGAAATTTCTCCACTTTTCGACTTAAAATGAGTGAGTTATGGACGTTTTAATTTTGGGTGACGTTTCACACACTCATTATAAAATGGTCCAAAACTCTCTCGCCCTACCGAATTTTTAAATGGGATTTTTTTCGTTGAAAGAGAATTTGAAGTCCACTAATTTTTTAGAAATTTCACCATATTTGGACTTGAAAAGAGAGACTTATGGTGGTTTTAATTTTGGGTGACGTTTCGCACACTCTTTTTAAGACGGACAACAACTCTCTCACCCCAACGATTTTTAAAACAAGATTTTTTTCCCCGGAAAGAGAATTTGAAGATTGGTAGAAATTTCACCACTTTTGAACTTAAAGTCAGAGAGTTACACAGGTTTTAATTTTGGATGACGTGTCGCACACTCTTTATAAAACGGACTACAACTCTCTCATCCCAACAAAATTTGAAATGAGATTTCTTTCCTAAGAAAAAGAATCTTAGGACCTCCGATTGGTAGAAATTTCACCACTTTTTGACTTCAAATGAGAGAGTTACGGAAGTTTTAATTTTGGGTGACGTTTCACACACTCTTTTTAAAATGGACCAAAACTCTCTCATCCCACCGAATTTTTAAATGAGATTTTTTTACTTGAAAGAGAATTTGAAGGAATCTAATTGATAGAAATTTCTCCATTTTTCGACTTAAAATGAGTGAGTTATGGACGTTTTAATTTTAGGTGACGTTTCACACACTCATTATAAAATGGTCCAAAACTCTCTCGCCCTACCGAATTTTTAAATGGGATTTTTTTCGTTGAAAGAGAATTTGAAGTCCACTAATTTGTTAGAAATTCACCACATTTGGACTTGAAAAGAGAGACTTATGGTGGTTTTAATTTTGGGTGACGTTTCGCACACTCTTTTTAAGACGGACAACAACTCTCTCTCCCCAACGATTTTTAAAACAAGATTTTTTCCCCGGAAAGAGAATTTGAAGATTGGTAGAAATTTCACCACTTTTGAACTTAAAGTCAGAGAGTTACACAGGTTTTAATTTTGGATGACGTGTCGCACACTCTTTATAAAACGGACTACAACTCTCTCATCCCAACAAAATTTGAAATGAGATTTCTTTCCCAAGGAAAAGAATCTTAGGACCTCCGATTGGTAGAAATTTCACCACTTTTTGACTTCAAATGAGAGAGTTACGGAAGTTTTAATTTTGGGTGACGTTTCACACACTCTTTTTAAAATGGACCAAAACTCTCTCATCCCACCGAATTTTTAAATGAGATTTTTTTACTCAAAAGAGAATTTGAAGGCATCTAATTGATAGAAATTTCTCCACTTTTCGACTTAAAATGAGTGAGTTATGGACGTTTTAATTTTGGGTGACGTTTCACACACTCATTATAAAATGGTCCAAAACTCTCTCGCCCTACCGAATTTTTAAATGGGATTTTTTTCGTTGAAAGAGAATTTGAAGTCCACTAATTTGTTAGAAATTTCACCATATTTGGACCTGAAAAGAGAGACTTATGGTGGTTTTAATTTTGGGTGACGTTTCGCACACTCTTTTTAAGACGGACAACAACTCTCTCACCCCAACGATTTTTAAAACAAGATTTTTTTCCCCGGAAAGAGAATTTGAAGATTGGTAGAAATTTCACCACTTTTGAACTTAAAGTCAGAGAGTTACACAGGTTTTAATTTTGGATGACGTGTCGCACACTCTTTATAAAACGGACTACAACTCTCTCATCCCAACAAAATTTGAAATGAGATTTCTTTCCCAAGAAAAAGAATCTTAGGACCTCCGATTGGTAGAAATTTCACCACTTTTTGACTTCAAATGAGAGAGTTAGGCAAGTTTTAATTTTGGGTGACGTTTCACACACTCTTTTTAAAATGGACCAAAACTCTCTCATCCCACCGAATTTTTAAATGAGATTTTTTACTCAAAAGAGAATTTGAAGGCATCTAATTGATAGAAATTTCTCCACTTTTCGACTTAAAATGAGTGAGTTATGGACGTTTTAATTTTGGGTGACGTTTCACACACTCATTATAAAATGGTCCAAAACTCTCTCGCCCTACCGAATTTTTAAATGGGATTTTTTTCGTTGAAAGAGAATTTGAAGTCCACTAATTTGTTAGAAATTTGACCATATTTGGACCTGAAAAGAGAGACTTATGGTGGTTTTAATTTTGGGTGACGTTTCGCACACTCTTTTTAAGACGGACAACAACTCTCTCACCCCAACAATTTTTAAAACAAGATTTTTTTCCCCGGAAGAGAATTTGAAGATTGGTAGAAATTTCACCACTTTTGAACTTAAAGTCAGAGAGTTACACAGGTTTTAATTTTGGATGACGTGTCGCACACTCTTTATAAAACGGACTACAACTCTCTCATCCCAACAAAATTTGAAATGAGATTTCTTTCCCAAGAAAAAGAATCTTAGGACCTCCGATTGGTAGAAATTTCACCACTTTTTGACTTCAAATGAGAGAGTTAGGCAAGTTTTAATTTTGGGTGACGTTTCACACACTCTTTTTAAAATGGACCAAAACTCTCTCATCCCACCGAATTTTTAAATGAGATTTTTTACTCAAAAGAGAATTTGAAGGCATCTAATTGATAGAAATTTCTCCACTTTTCGACTTAAAATGAGTGAGTTATGGACGTTTTAATTTTGGGTGACGTTTCACACACTCATTATAAAATGGTCCAAAACTCTCTCGCCCTACCGAATTTTTAAATGGGATTTTTTTCGTTGAAAGAGAATTTGAAGTCCACTAATTTGTTAGAAATTTGACCATATTTGGACCTGAAAAGAGAGACTTATGGTGGTTTTAATTTTGGGTGACGTTTCGCACACTCTTTTTAAGACGGACAACAACTCTCTCACCCCAACAATTTTTAAAACAAGATTTTTTTCCCCGGAAGAGAATTTGAAGATTGGTAGAAATTTCACCACTTTTGAACTTAAAGTCAGAGAGTTACACAGGTTTTAATTTTGGATGACGTGTCGCACACTCTTTATAAAACGGACTACAACTCTCTCATCCCAACAAAATTTGAAATGAGATTTCTTTCCCAAGAAAAAGAATCTTAGGACCTCCGATTGGTAGAAATTTCACCACTTTTTGACTTCAAATGAGAGAGTTAGGCAAGTTTTAATTTTGGGTGACGTTTCACACACTCTTTTTAAAATGGACCAAAACTCTCTCATCCCACCGAATTTTTAAATGAGATTTTTTACTCAAAAGAGAATTTGAAGGCATCTAATTGATAGAAATTTCTCCACTTTTCGACTTAAAATGAGTGAGTTATGGACGTTTTAATTTTGGGTGACGTTTCACACACTCATTATAAAATGGTCCAAAACTCTCTCGCCCTACCGAATTTTTAAATGGGATTTTTTTCGTTGAAAGAGAATTTGAAGTCCACTAATTTGTTAGAAATTTGACCATATTTGGACCTGAAAAGAGAGACTTATGGTGGTTTTAATTTTGGGTGACGTTTCCCACACTCTTTTTAAGACGGACAACAACTCTCTCACCCCAACAATTTTTAAAACAAGATTTTTTTCCCCGGAAGAGAATTTGAAGATTGGTAGAAATTTCACCACTTTTGAACTTAAAGTCAGAGAGTTACACAGGTTTTAATTTTGGATGACGTGTCGCACACTCTTTATAAAACGGACTACAACTCTCTCATCCCAACAAAATTTGAAATGAGATTTCTTTCCCAAGGAAAAGAATCTTAGGACCTCCGATTGGTAGAAATTTCACCACTTTTTGACTTCAAATGAGGGAGTTACGGAAGTTTTAATTTTGGGTGACGTTTCACACACTCTTTTTAAAATGGACCAAAACTCTCTCATCCCACCGAATTTTTAAATGAGATTTTTTTACTCAAAAGAGAATTTGAAGGCATCTAATTGATAGAAATTTCTCCACTTTTCGACTTAAAATGAGTGAGTTATGGACGTTTTAATTTTGGGTGACGTTTCACAAACTCATTATAAAATGGTCCAAAACTCTCTCGCCCTACCGAATTTTTAAATGGGATTTTTTTCGTTGAAAGAGAATTTGAAGTCCACTAATTTGTTAGAAATTCACCACATTTGGACTTGAAAAGAGAGACTTATGGTGGTTTTAATTTTGGGTGATGTTTCGCACACTCTTTTAAAGACGGACAACAACTCTCTCACCCCAACGATTTTTAAAACAAGATTTTTTCCCCGGAAAGAGAATTTGAAGATTGGTAGAAATTTCACCACTTTTGAACTTAAAGTCAGAGAGTTACACAGGTTTAAATTTTGGATGACGTGTCGCACACTCTTTATAAAACGGACTACAACTCTCTCATCCCAACAAAATTTGAAATGAGATTTCTATCCCAAGAAAAAGAATCTTAGGACCTCCGATTGGTAGAAATTTCACCACTTTTTGACTTCAAATGAGAGAGTTAGGGAAGTTTTAATTTTGGGTGACGTTTCACACACTCTTTTTAAAATGGACCAAAACTCTCTCATCCCACCGAATTTTTAAATGAGATTTTTTTACTCAAAAGAGAATTTGAAGGCATCTAATTGATAGAAATTTCTCCACTTTTCGACTTAAAATGAGTGAGTTATGGACGTTTTAATTTTGGGTGACGTTTCACACACTCATTATAAAATGGTCCAAAACTCTCTCGCCCTACCGAATTTTTAAATGGGATTTTTTTTGTTGAAAGAGAATTTGAAGTCCACTAATTTGTTAGAAATTTCACCATATTTGGACTTGAAAAGAGAGACTTATGGTGGTTTTAATTTTGGGTGACGTTTCGCACACTCTTTTTAAGACGGACAACAACTCTCTCACCCCAACGATTTTTAAAACAAGATTTTTTTCCCCGGAAAGAGAATTTGAAGATTGGTAGAAATTTCACCACTTTTGAACTTAAAGTCAGAGAGTTACACAGGTTTTAATTTTGGATGACGTGTCGCACACTCTTTATAAAACGGACTACAACTCTCTCATTCCAACAAAATTTGAAATGAGATTTCTTTCCCAAGAAAAAGAATCTTAGGACCTCCGATTGGTAGAAATTTCACCACTTTTTGACTTCAAATGAGAGAGTTAGGCAAGTTTTAATTTTGGGTGACGTTTCACACACTCTTTTTAAAATGGACCAAAACTCTCTCATCCCACCGAATTTTTAAATGAGATTTTTTACTCAAAAGAGAATTTGAAGGCATCTAATTGATAGAAATTTCTCCACTTTTCGACTTAAAATGAGTGAGTTATGGACGTTTTAATTTTGGGTGACGTTTCACACACTCATTATAAAATGGTCCAAAACTCTCTCGCCCTACCGAATTTTTAAATGGGATTTTTTTCGTTGAAAGAGAATTTGAAGTCCACTAATTTGTTAGAAATTTGACCATATTTTGACCTGAAAAGAGAGACTTATGGTGGTTTTAATTTTGGGTGACGTTTCGCACACTCTTTTTAAGACGGACAACAACTCTCTCACCCCAACGATTTTTAAAACAAGATTTTTTTCCCCGGAAGAGAATTTGAAGATTGGTAGAAATTTCACCACTTTTGAACTTAAAGTCAGAGAGTTACACAGGTTTTAATTTTGGATGACGTGTCGCACACTCTTTATAAAACGGACTACAACTCTCTCATCCCAACAAAATTTGAAATGAGATTTCTTTCCCAAGGAAAAGAATCTTAGGACCTCCGATTGGTAGAAATTTCACCACTTTTTGACTTCAAATGAGAGAGTTAGGGAAGTTTTAATTTTGGGTGACGTTTCACACACTCTTTTTAAAATGGACCAAAACTCTCTCATCCCACCGAATTTTTAAATGAGATTTTTTTACTTGAAAGAGAATTTGAAGGAATCTAATTGATAGAAATTTCTCCACTTTTCGACTTAAAATGAGTGAGTTATCGACGTTTTAATTTTAGGTGACGTTTCACACACTCATTATAAAATGGTCCAAAACTCTCTCGCGCTACCGAATTTTTAAATGGGATTTTTTTCGTTGAAAGAGAATTTGAAGTCCACTAATTTGTTAGAAATTTCACCATATTTGGACTTGAAAAGAGAGACTTATGGTGGTTTTAATTTTGGGTGACGTTTCGCACACTCTTTTTAAGACGGACAACAACTCTCTCACCCCAACGATTTTTAAAACAAGATTTTTTTCCCCGGAAGAGAATTTGAAGATTGGTAGAAATTTCACCACTTTTGAACTTAAAGTCAGAGAGTTACACAGGTTTTAATTTTGGATGACGTGTCGCACACTCTTTATAAAACGGACTACAACTCTCTCATCCCAACAAAATTTGAAATGAGATTTCTTTCCCAAGGAAAAGAATCTTAGGACCTCCGATTGGTAGAAATTTCACCACTTTTTGACTTCAAATGAGAGAGTTACGAAAGTTTTAATTTTGGGTGACGTTTCACACACTCTTTTTAAAATGGACCAAAACTCTCTCATCCCACCGAATTTTTAAATGAGATTTTTTTACTCAAAAGAAAATTTGAAGGCATCTAATTGATAGAAATTTCTCCACTTTTCGACTTAAAATGAGTGAGTTATGGACGTTTTAATTTTGGGTGACGTTTCACACACTCATTATAAAATGGTCCAAAACTCTCTCGCCCTACCGAATTTTTAAATGGGATTTTTTTCGTTGAAAGAGAATTTGAAGTCCACTAATTTTTTAGAAATTTCACCATATTTGGACTTGAAAAGAGAGACTTATGGTGGTTTTAATTTTGGGTGACGTTTCGCACACTCTTTTTAAGACGGACAACAACTCTCTCACCCCAACGATTTTTAAAACAAGATTTTTTTCCCCGGAAAGAGAATTTGAAGATTGGTAGAAATTTCACCACTTTTGAACTTAAAGTCAGAGAGTTACACAGGTTTTAATTTTGGATGACGTGTCGCACACTCTTTATAAAACGGACTACAACTCTCTCATCCCAACAAAATTTGAAATGAGATTTCTTTCCTAAGAAAAAGAATCTTAGGACCTCCGATTGGTAGAAATTTCACCACTTTTTGACTTCAAATGAGAGAGTTACGGAAGTTTTAATTTTGGGTGACGTTTCACACACTCTTTTTAAAATGGACCAAAACTCTCTCATCCCACCGAATTTTTAAATGAGATTTTTTTACTTGAAAGAGAATTTGAAGGAATCTAATTGATAGAAATTTCTCCATTTTTCGACTTAAAATGAGTGAGTTATGGACGTTTTAATTTTAGGTGACGTTTCACACACTCATTATAAAATGGTCCAAAACTCTCTCGCCCTACCGAATTTTTAAATGGGATTTTTTTCGTTGAAAGAGAATTTGAAGTCCACTAATTTGTTAGAAATTCACCACATTTGGACTTGAAAAGAGAGACTTATGGTGGTTTTAATTTTGGGTGACGTTTCGCACACTCTTTTTAAGACGGACAACAACTCTCTCTCCCCAACGATTTTTAAAACAAGATTTTTTCCCCGGAAAGAGAATTTGAAGATTGGTAGAAATTTCACCACTTTTGAACTTAAAGTCAGAGAGTTACACAGGTTTTAATTTTGGATGACGTGTCGCACACTCTTTATAAAACGGACTACAACTCTCTCATCCCAACAAAATTTGAAATGAGATTTCTTTCCCAAGGAAAAGAATCTTAGGACCTCCGATTGGTAGAAATTTCACCACTTTTTGACTTCAAATGAGAGAGTTACGGAAGTTTTAATTTTGGGTGACGTTTCACACACTCTTTTTAAAATGGACCAAAACTCTCTCATCCCACCGAATTTTTAAATGAGATTTTTTTACTCAAAAGAGAATTTGAAGGCATCTAATTGATAGAAATTTCTCCACTTTTCGACTTAAAATGAGTGAGTTATGGACGTTTTAATTTTGGGTGACGTTTCACACACTCATTATAAAATGGTCCAAAACTCTCTCGCCCTACCGAATTTTTAAATGGGATTTTTTTCGTTGAAAGAGAATTTGAAGTCCACTAATTTGTTAGAAATTTCACCATATTTGGACTTGAAAAGAGAGACTTATGGTGGTTTTAATTTTGGGTGACGTTTCGCACACTCTTTTTAAGACGGACAACAACTCTCTCACCCCAACGATTTTTAAAACATGATTTTGTTCCCCGGAAAGAGAATTTGAAGATTGGTAGAAATTTCACCACTTTTGAACTTAAAGTCAGAGAGTTACACATGTTTTAATTTTGGATGACGTGTCGCACACTCTTTATAAAACGGACTACAACTCTCTCATCCCAACAAAATTTGAAATGAGATTTCTTTCCCAAGAAAAAGAATCTTAGGACCTCCGATTGGTAGAAATTTCACCACTTTTTGACTTCAAATGAGAGAGTTAGGCAAGTTTTAATTTTGGGTGACGTTTCACACACTCTTTTTAAAATGGACCAAAACTCTCTCATCCCACCGAATTTTTAAATGAGATTTTTTTACTCAAAAGAGAATTTGAAGGCATCTAATTGATAGAAATTTCTCCACTTTTCGACTTAAAATGAGTGAGTTATGGACGTTTTAATTTTGGGTGACGTTTCACACACTCATTATAAAATGGTCCAAAACTCTCTCGCCCTACCGAATTTTTAAATGGGATTTTTTTCGTTGAAAAAGAATTTGAAGTCCACTAATTTGTTAGAAATTTCACCATATTTGGACTTGAAAAGAGAGACTTATGGTGGTTTTAATTTTGGGTGACGTTTCGCACACTCTTTTTAAGACGGACAACAACTCTCTCACCCCAACGATTTTTAAAACAAGATTTTTTTCCCCGGAAAGAGAATTTGAAGATTGGTAGAAATTTCACCACTTTTGAACTTAAAGTCAGAGAGTTACACAGGTTTTAATTTTGGATGACGTGTCGCACACTCTTTATAAAACGGACTACAACTCTCTCATCCCAACAAAATTTGAAATGAGATTTCTTTCCCAAGAAAAAGAATCTTAGGACCTCCGATTGGTAGAAATTTCACCACTTTTTGACTTCAAATGAGAGAGTTAGGCAAGTTTTAATTTTGGGTGACGTTTCACACTCTTTTTAAAATGGACCAAAACTCTCTCATCCCACCGAATTTTTAAATGAGATTTTTTACTCAAAAGAGAATTTGAACGCATCTAATTGATAGAAATTTCACCACTTTTGAACTTAAAGTCAGAGAGTTACACAGGTTTTAATTTTGGATGACGTGTCGCACACTCTTTATAAAACGGACTACAACTCTCTCATCCCAACAAAATTTGAAATGAGATTTCTTTCCCAAGGAAAAGAATCTTAGGACCTCCGATTGGTGGAAATTTCACCACTTTTTGACTTCAAATGAGAGAGTTACGGAAGTTTTAATTTTGGGTGACGTTTCACACACTCTTTTTAAAATGGACCAAAACTCTCTCATCCCACCGAATTTTTAAATGAGATTTTTTACTCAAAAGAGAATTTGAAGGCATCTAATTGATAGAAATTTCTCCACTTTTCGACTTAAAATGAGTGAGTTATGGACGTTTTAATTTTGGGTGACGTTTCACACACTCATTATAAAATGGTCCAAAACTCTCTCGCCCTACCGAATTTTTAAATGGGATTTTTTTCGTTGAAAGAGAATTTGAAGTCCACTAATTTGTTAGAAATTTCACCATATTTGGACCTGAAAAGAGAGACTTATGGTGGTTTTAATTTTGGGTGACGTTTCGCACACTCTTTTTAAGACGGACAACAACTCTCTCACCCCAACGATTTTTAAAACAAGATTTTTTTCCCCGGAAGAGAATTTGAAGATTGGTAGAAATTTCACCACTTTTGAACTTAAAGTCAGAGAGTTACACAGGTTTTAATTTTGGATGACGTGTCGCACACTCTTTATAAAACGGACTACAACTCTCTCATCGCAACAAAATTTGAAATGAGATTTCTTTCCCAAGAAAAAGAATCTTAGGACCTCCGATTGGTAGAAATTTCACCACTTTTTGACTTCAAATGAGAGAGTTAGGCAAGTTTTAATTTTGGGTGACGTTTCACACACTATTTTTAAAATGGACCAAAACTCTCTCATCCCACCGAATTTTTAAATGAGATTTTTTTACTCAAAAGAGAATTTGAAGGCATCTAATTGATAGAAATTTCTCCACTTTTCGACTTAAAATGAGTGAGTTATGGACGTTTTAATTTTGGGTGACGTTTCACACACTCATTATAAAATGGTCCAAAACTCTCTCGCCCTACCGAATTTTTAAATGGGATTTTTTTCGTTGAAAGAGAATTTGAAGTCCACTAATTTGTTAGAAATTTCACCATATTTGGACTTGAAAAGAGAGACTTATGGTGGTTTTAATTTTGGGTGACGTTTCGCACACTCTTTTTAAGACGGACAACAACTCTCTCACCCCAACGATTTTTAAAACAAGATTTTTTTCCCCGGAAAGAGAATTTGAAGATTGGTAGAAATTTCACCACTTTTGAACTTAAAGTCAGAGAGTTACACAGGTTTTAATTTTGGATGACGTGTCGCACACTCTTTATAAAACGGACTACAACTCTCTCATCCCAACAAAATTTGAAATGAGATTTCTTTCCCAAGAAAAAGAATCTTAGGACCTCCGATTGGTAGAAATTTCACCACTTTTTGACTTCAAATGAGAGAGTTAGGCAAGTTTTAATTTTGGGTGACGTTTCACACACTCTTTTTAAAATGGACCAAAACTCTCTCATCCCACCGAATTTTTAAATGAGATTTTTTACTCAAAAGAGAATTTGAAGGCATCTAATTGATAGAAATTTCTCCACTTTTCGACTTAAAATGAGTGAGTTATGGACGTTTTAATTTTGGGTGACGTTTCACACACTCATTATAAAATGGTCCAAAACTCTCTCGCCCTACCGAATTTTTAAATGGGATTTTTTTCGTTGAAAGAGAATTTGAAGTCCACTAATTTGTTAGAAATTTCACCATATTTGGACCTGAAAAGAGAGACTTATGGTGGTTTTAATTTTGGGTGACGTTTCGCACACTCTTTTTAAGACGGACAACAACTCTCTCACCCCAACGATTTTTAAAACAAGATTTTTTTCCCCGGAAGAGAATTTGAAGATTGGTAGAAATTTCACCACTTTTGAACTTAAAGTCAGAGAGTTACACAGGTTTTAATTTTGGATGACGTGTCGCACACTCTTTATAAAACGGACTACAACTCTCTCATCCCAACAAAATTTGAAATGAGATTTCTTTCCCAAGAAAAAGAATCTTAGGACCTCCGATTGGTAGAAATTTCACCACTTTTTGACTTCAAATGAGAGAGTTAGGCAAGTTTTAATTTTGGGTGACGTTTCACACACTCTTTTTAAAATGGACCAAAACTCTCTCATCCCACCGAATTTTTAAATGAGATTTTTTTACTCAAAAGAGAATTTGAAGGCATCTAATTGATAGAAATTTCTCCACTTTTCGACTTAAAATGAGTGAGTTATGGACGTTTTAATTTTGGGTGACGTTTCACACACTCATTATAAAATGGTCCAAAACTCTCTCGCCCTACCGAATTTTTAAATGGGATTTTTTTCGTTGAAAGAGAATTTGAAGTCCACTAATTTGTTAGAAATTTCACCATATTTGGACTTGAAAAGAGAGACTTATGGTGGTTTTAATTTTGGGTGACGTTTCGCACACTCTTTTTAAGACGGACAACAACTCTCTCACCCCAACGATTTTTAAAACAAGATTTTTTTCCCCGGAAAGAGAATTTGAAGATTGGTAGAAATTTCACCACTTTTGAACTTAAAGTCAGAGAGTTACACAGGTTTTAATTTTGGATGACGTGTCGCACACTCTTTATAAAACGGACTACAACTCTCTCATCCCAACAAAATTTGAAATGAGATTTCTTTCCCAAGAAAAAGAATCTTAGGACCTCCGATTGGTAGAAATTTCACCACTTTTTGACTTCAAATGAGAGAGTTAGGCAAGTTTTAATTTTGGGTGACGTTTCACACACTCTTTTTAAAATGGACCAAAACTCTCTCATCCCACCGAATTTTTAAATGAGATTTTTTACTCAAAAGAGAATTTGAAGGCATCTAATTGATAGAAATTTCTCCACTTTTCGACTTAAAATGAGTGAGTTATGGACGTTTTAATTTTGGGTGACGTTTCACACACTCATTATAAAATGGTCCAAAACTCTCTCGCCCTACCGAATTTTTAAATGGGATTTTTTTCGTTGAAAGAGAATTTGAAGTCCACTAATTTGTTAGAAATTTCACCATATTTGGACCTGAAAAGAGAGACTTATGGTGGTTTTAATTTTGGGTGACGTTTCGCACACTCTTTTTAAGACGGACAACAACTCTCTCACCCCAACGATTTTTAAAACAAGATTTTTTTCCCCGGAAGAGAATTTGAAGATTGGTAGAAATTTCACCACTTTTGAACTTAAAGTCAGAGAGTTACACAGGTTTTAATTTTGGATGACGTGTCGCACACTCTTTATAAAACGGACTACAACTCTCTCATCCCAACAAAATTTGAAATGAGATTTCTTTCCCAAGAAAAAGAATCTTAGGACCTCCGATTGGTAGAAATTTCACCACTTTTTGACTTCAAATGAGAGAGTTAGGCAAGTTTTAATTTTGGGTGACGTTTCACACACTCTTTTTAAAATGGACCAAAACTCTCTCATCCCACCGAATTTTTAAATGAGATTTTTTTACTCAAAAGAGAATTTGAAGGCATCTAATTGATAGAAATTTCTCCACTTTTCGACTTAAAATGAGTGAGTTATGGACGTTTTAATTTTGGGTGACGTTTCACACACTCATTATAAAATGGTCCAAAACTCTCTCGCCCTACCGAATTTTTAAATGGGATTTTTTTCGTTGAAAGAGAATTTGAAGTCCACTAATTTGTTAGAAATTTCACCATATTTGGACTTGAAAAGAGAGACTTATGGTGGTTTTAATTTTGGGTGACGTTTCGCACACTCTTTTTAAGACGGACAACAACTCTCTCACCCCAACGATTTTTAAAACAAGATTTTTTTCCCCGGAAAGAGAATTTGAAGATTGGTAGAAATTTCACCACTTTTGAACTTAAAGTCAGAGAGTTACACAGGTTTTAATTTTGGATGACGTGTCGCACACTCTTTATAAAACGGACTACAACTCTCTCATCCCAACAAAATTTGAAATGAGATTTCTTTCCCAAGAAAAAGAATCTTAGGACCTCCGATTGGTAGAAATTTCACCACTTTTTGACTTCAAATGAGAGAGTTAGGCAAGTTTTAATTTTGGGTGACGTTTCACACACTCTTTTTAAAATGGACCAAAACTCTCTCATCCCACCGAATTTTTAAATGAGATTTTTTACTCAAAAGAGAATTTGAAGGCATCTAATTGATAGAAATTTCTCCACTTTTCGACTTAAAATGAGTGAGTTATGGACGTTTTAATTTTGGGTGACGTTTCACACACTCATTATAAAATGGTCCAAAACTCTCTCGCCCTACCGAATTTTTAAATGGGATTTTTTTCGTTGAAAGAGAATTTGAAGTCCACTAATTTGTTAGAAATTTCACCATATTTGGACCTAAAAAGAGAGACTTATGGTGGTTTTAATTTTGGGTGACGTTTCGCACACTCTTTTTAAGACGGAAAACAACTCTCTCACCCCAACGATTTTTAAAACAAGATTTTTTTCCCCGGAAGAGAATTTGAAGATTGGTAGAAATTTCACCACTTTTGAACTTAAAGTCAGAGAGTTACACAGGTTTTAATTTTGGATGACGTGTCGCACACTCTTTATAAAACGGACTACAACTCTCTCATCCCAACAAAATTTGAAATGAGATTTCTTTCCCAAGGAAAAGAATCTTAGGACCTCCGATTGGTGGAAATTTCACCACTTTTTGACTTCAAATGAGAGAGTTACGGAAGTTTTAATTTTGGGTGACGTTTCACACACTCTTTTTAAAATGGACCAAAACTCTCTCATCCCACCGAATTTTTAAATGAGATTTTTTTACTCAAAAGAGAATTTGAAGGCATCTAATTGATAGAAATTTCTCCACTTTTCGACTTAAAATGAGTGAGTTATGGACGTTTTAATTTTGGGTGACGTTTCACACACTCTTTATAAAATGGTCCAAAACTCTCTCGCCCTACCGAATTTTTAAATGGGATTTTTTTCGTTGAAAGAGAATTTGAAGTCCACTAATTTGTTAGAAATTTCACCATATTTGGACTTGAAAAGAGAGACTTATGGTGGTTTTAATTTTGGGTGACGTTTCGCACACTCTTTTTAAGACGGACAACAACTCTCTCACCCCAACGATTTTTAAAACATGATTTTTTTCCCCGGAAAGAGAATTTGAAGATTGGTAGAAATTTCACCACTTTTGAACTTAAAGTCAGAGAGTTACACATGTTTTAATTTTGGATGACGTGTCGCACACTCTTTATAAAACGGACTACAACTCTCTCATCCCAACAAAATTTGAAATGAGATTTCTTTCCCAAGAAAAAGAATCTTAGGACCTCCGATTGGTAGAAATTTCACCACTTTTTGACTTCAAATGAGAGAGTTAGGCAAGTTTTAATTTTGGGTGACGTTTCACACACTCTTTTTAAAATGGACCAAAACTCTCTCATCCCACCGAATTTTTAAATGAGATTTTTTTACTCAAAAGAGAATTTGAAGGCATCTAATTGATAGAAATTTCTCCACTTTTCGACTTAAAATGAGTGAGTTATGGACGTTTTAATTTTGGGTGACGTTTCACACACTCATTATAAAATGGTCCAAAACTCTCTCGCCCTACCGAATTTTTAAATGGGATTTTTTTCGTTGAAAGAGAATTTGAAGTCCACTAATTTGTTAGAAATTTCACCATATTTGGACTTGAAAAGAGAGACTTATGGTGGTTTTAATTTTGGGTGACGTTTCGCACACTCTTTTTAAGACGGACAACAACTCTCTCACCCCAACGATTTTTAAAACAAGATTTTTTTCCCCGGAAGAGAATTTGAAGATTGGTAGAAATTTCACCACTTTTGAACTTAAAGTCAGAGAGTTACACAGGTTTTAATTTTGGATGACGTGTCGCACACTCTTTATAAAACGGACTACAACTCTCTCATCCCAACAAAATTTGAAATGAGATTTCTTTCCCAAGAAAAAGAATCTTAGGACCTCCGATTGGTAGAAATTTCACCACTTTTTGACTTCAAATGAGAGAGTTAGGCAAGTTTTAATTTTGGGTGACGTTTCACACACTCTTTTTAAAATGGACCAAAACTCTCTCATCCCACCGAATTTTTAAATGAGATTTTTTTACTCAAAAGAGAATTTGAAGGCATCTAATTGATAGAAATTTCTCCACTTTTCGACTTAAAATGAGTGAGTTATGGACGTTTTAATTTTGGGTGACGTTTCACACACTCATTATAAAATGGTCCAAAACTCTCTCGCCCTACCGAATTTTTAAATGGGATTTTTTTCGTTGAAAGAGAATTTGAAGTCCACTAATTTGTTAGAAATTTCACCATATTTGGACTTGAAAAGAGAGACTTATGGTGGTTTTAATTTTGGGTGACGTTTCGCACACTCTTTTTAAGACGGACAACAACTCTCTCACCCCAACGATTTTTAAAACATGATTTTTTTCCCCGGAAAGAGAATTTGAAGATTGGTAGAAATTTCACCAATTTTGAACTTAAAGTCAGAGAGTTACACATGTTTTAATTTTGGATGACGTGTCGCACACTCTTTATAAAACGGACTACAACTCTCTCATCCCAACAAAATTTGAAATGAGATTTCTTTCCCAAGAAAAAGAATCTTAGGACCTCCGATTGGTAGAAATTTCACCACTTTTTGACTTCAAATGAGAGAGTTAGGCAAGTTTTAATTTTGGGTGACGTTTCACACACTCTTTTTAAAATGGACCAAAACTCTCTCATCCCACCGAATTTTTAAATGAGATTTTTTTACTCAAAAGAGAATTTGAAGGCATCTAATTGATAGAAATTTCTCCACTTTTCGACTTAAAATGAGTGAGTTATGGACGTTTTAATTTTGGGTGACGTTTCACTCACTCATTATAAAATGGTCCAAAACTCTCTCGCCCTACCGAATTTTTAAATGGGATTTTTTTCGTTGAAAGAGAATTTGAAGTCCACTAATTTGTTAGAAATTTCACCATATTTGGACTTGAAAAGAGAGACTTATGGTGGTTTTAATTTTGGGTGACGTTTCGCACACTCTTTTTAAGACGGACAACAACTCTCTCACCCCAACGATTTTTAAAACAAGATTTTTTTCCCCGGAAGAGAATTTGAAGATTGGTAGAAATTTCACCACTTTTGAACTTAAAGTCAGAGAGTTACACAGGTTTTAATTTTGGATGACGTGTCGCACACTCTTTATAAAACGGACTACAACTCTCTCATCCCAACAAAATTTGAAATGAGATTTCTTTCCCAAGAAAAAGAATCTTAGGACCTCCGATTGGTAGAAATTTCACCACTTTTTGACTTCAAATGAGAGAGTTAGGCAAGTTTTAATTTTGGGTGACGTTTCACACACTCTTTTTAAAATGGACCAAAACTCTCTCATCCCACCGAATTTTTAAATGAGATTTTTTACTCAAAAGAGAATTTGAAGGCATCTAATTGATAGAAATTTCTCCACTTTTCGACTTAAAATGAGTGAGTTATGGACGTTTTAATTTTGGGTGACGTTTCACACACTCATTATAAAATGGTCCAAAACTCTCTCGCCCTACCGAATTTTTAAATGGGATTTTTTTCGTTGAAAGAGAATTTGAAGTCCACTAATTTGTTAGAAATTTCACCATATTTGGACTTGAAAAGAGAGACTTATGGTGGTTTTAATTTTGGGTGACGTTTCGCACACTCTTTTTAAGACGGACAACAACTCTCTCACCCCAACGATTTTTAAAACATGATTTTTTTCCCCGGAAAGAGAATTTGAAGATTGGTAGAAATTTCACCACTTTTGAACTTAAAGTCAGAGAGTTACACATGTTTTAATTTTGGATGACGTGTCGCACACTCTTTATAAAACGGACTACAACTCTCTCATCCCAACAAAATTTGAAATGAGATTTCTTTCCCAAGAAAAAGAATCTTAGGACCTCCGATTGGTAGAAATTTCAACACTTTTTGACTTCAAATGAGAGAGTTAGGCAAGTTTTAATTTTGGGTGACGTTTCACACACTCTTTTTAAAATGGACCAAAACTCTCTCATCCCACCGAATTTTTAAATGAGATTTTTTTACTCAAAAGAGAATTTGAAGGCATCTAATTGATAGAAATTTCTCCACTTTTCGACTTAAAATGAGTGAGTTATGGACGTTTTAATTTTGGGTGACGTTTCACACACTCATTATAAAATGGTCCAAAACTCTCTCGCCCTACCGAATTTTTAAATGGGATTTTTTTCGTTGAAAGAGAATTTGAAGTCCACTAATTTGTTAGAAATTTCACCAAATTTGGACTTGAAAAGAGAGACTTATGGTGGTTTTAATTTTGGGTGACGTTTCGTACACTCTTTTTAAGACGGACAACAACTCTCTCACCCCAACGATTTTTAAAACATGATTTTTTTCCCCGGAAAGAGAATTTGAAGATTGGTAGAAATTTCACCACTTTTGAACTTAAAGTCAGAGAGTTACACATGTTTTAATTTTGGATGACGTGTCGCACACTCTTTATAAAACGGACTACAACTCTCTCATCCCAACAAAATTTGAAATGAGATTTCTTTCCCAAGAAAAAGAATCTTAGGACCTCCGATTGGTAGAAATTTCACCACTTTTTGACTTCAAATGAGAGAGTTAGGCAAGTTTTAATTTTGGGTGACGTTTCACACACTCTTTTTAAAATGGACCAAAACTCTCTCATCCCACCGAATTTTTAAATGAGATTTTTTTACTCAAAAGAGAATTTGAAGGCATCTAATTGATAGAAATTTCTCCACTTTTCGACTTAAAATGAGTGAGTTATGGACGTTTTAATTTTGGGTGACGTTTCACACACTCATTATCAAATGGTCCAAAACTCTCTCGCCCTACCGAATTTTTAAATGGGATTTTTTTCGTTGAAAGAGAATTTGAAGTCCACTAATTTGTTAGAAATTTCACCATATTTGGACTTGAAAAGAGAGACTTATGGTGGTTTTAATTTTGGGTGACGTTTCGCACACTCTTTTTAAGACGAACAATAACTCTCTCACCCCAACGATTTTTAACACAAGATTTTTTTCCCCGGAAGAGAATTTGAAGATTGGTAGAAATTTCACCACTTTTGAACTTAAAGTCAGAGAGTTACACAGGTTTTAATTTTGGATGACGTGTCGCACACTCTTTATAAAACGGACTACAACTCTCTCATCCCAACAAAATTTGAAATGAGATTTCTTTCCCAAGAAAAAGAATCTTAGGACCTCCGATTGGTAGAAATTTCACCACTTTTTGACTTCAAATGAGAGAGTTAGGCAAGTTTTAATTTTGGGTGACGTTTCACACACTCTTTTTAAAATGGACCAAAACTCTCTCATCCCACCGAATTTTTAAATGAGATTTTTTTACTCAAAAGAGAATTTGAAGGCATCTAATTGATAGAAATTTCTCCACTTTTCGACTTAAAATGAGTGAGTTATGGACGTTTTAATTTTGGGTGACGTTTCACACACTCATTATAAAATGGTCCAAAACTCTCTCGCCCTACCGAATTTTTAAATGGGATTTTTTTCGTTGAAAGAGAATTTGAAGTCCACTAATTTGTTAGAAATTTCACCATATTTGGACTTGAAAAGAGAGACTTATGGTGGTTTTAATTTTGGGTGACGTTTCGCACACTCTTTTTAAGACGGACAACAACTCTCTCACCCCAACGATTTTTAAAACATGATTTTTTTCCCCGGAAAGAGAATTTGAAGATTGGTAGAAATTTCACCAATTTTGAACTTAAAGTCAGAGAGTTACACATGTTTTAATTTTGGATGACGTGTCGCACACTCTTTATAAAACGGACTACAACTCTCTCATCCCAACAAAATTTGAAATGAGATTTCTTTCCCAAGAAAAAGAATCTTAGGACCTCCGATTGGTAGAAATTTCACCACTTTTTGACTTCAAATGAGAGAGTTAGGCAAGTTTTAATTTTGGGTGACGTTTCACACACTCTTTTTAAAATGGACCAAAACTCTCTCATCCCACCGAATTTTTAAATGAGATTTTTTTACTCAAAAGAGAATTTGAAGGTATCTAATTGATAGAAATTTCTCCACTTTTCGACTTAAAATGAGTGAGTTATGGACGTTTTAATTTTGGGTGACGTTTCACACACTCATTATAAAATGGTCCAAAACTCTCTCGCCCTACCGAATTTTTAAATGGGATTTTTTTCGTTGAAAGAGAATTTGAAGTCCACTAATTTGTTAGAAATTTCACCATATTTGGACTTGAAAAGAGAGACTTATGGTGGTTTTAATTTTGGGTGACGTTTCGCACACTCTTTTTAAGACGGACAACAACTCTCTCACCCCAACGATTTTTAAAACAAGATTTTTTTCCCCGGAAGAGAATTTGAAGATTGGTAGAAATTTCACCACTTTTGAACTTAAAGTCAGAGAGTTACACAGGTTTTAATTTTGGATGACGTGTCGCACACTCTTTATAAAACGGACTACAACTCTCTCATCCCAACAAAATTTGAAATGAGATTTCTTTCCCAAGGAAAAGAATCTTAGGACCTCCGATTGGTGGAAATTTCACCACTTTTTGACTTCAAATGAGAGAGTTACGGAAGTTTTAATTTTGGGTGACGTTTCACACACTCTTTTTAAAATGGACCAAAACTCTCTCATCCCACCGAATTTTTAAATGAGATTTTTTTACTCAAAAGAGAATTTGAAGGCATCTAATTGATAGAAATTTCTTCACTTTTCGACTTAAAATGAGTGAGTTATGGACGTTTTAATTTTGGGTGACGTTTCACACACTCATTATAAAATGGTCCAAAACTCTCTCGCCCTACCGAATTTTTAAATGGGATTTTTTTCGTTGAAAGAGAATTTGAAGTCCACTAATTTGTTAGAAATTTCACCATATTTGGACTTGAAAAGAGAGACTTATGGTGGTTTTAATTTTGGGTGACGTTTCGCACACTCTTTTTAAGACGGACAACAACTCTCTCACCCCAACGATTTTTAAAACATGATTTTTTTCCCCGGAAAGAGAATTTGAAGATTGGTAGAAATTTCACCACTTTTGAACTTAAAGTCAGAGAGTTACACATGTTTTAATTTTGGATGACGTGTCGCACACTCTTTATAAAACGGACTACAACTCTCTCATCCCAACAAAATTTGAAATGAGATTTCTTTCCCAAGAAAAAGAATCTTAGGACCTCCGATTGGTAGAAATTTCACCACTTTTTGACTTCAAATGAGAGAGTTAGGCAAGTTTTAATTTTGGGTGACGTTTCACACACTCTTTTTAAAATGGACCAAAACTCTCTCATCCCACCGAATTTTTAAATGAGATTTTTTTACTCAAAAGAGAATTTGAAGGCATCTAATTGATAGAAATTTCTCCACTTTTCGACTTAAAATGAGTGAGTTATGGACGTTTTAATTTTGGGTGACGTTTCACACACTCATTATAAAATGGTCCAAAACTCTCTCGCCCTACCGAATTTTTAAATGGGATTTTTTTCGTTGAAAGAGAATTTGAAGTCCACTAATTTGTTAGAAATTTCACCATATTTGGACTTGAAAAGAGAGACTTATGGTGGTTTTAATTTTGGGTGACGTTTCGCACACTCTTTTTAAGACGGACAACAACTCTCTCACCCCAACGATTTTTAAAACAAGATTTTTTTCCCCGGAAGAGAATTTGAAGATTGGTAGAAATTTCACCACTTTTGAACTTAAAGTCAGAGAGTTACACAGGTTTTAATTTTGGATGACGTGTCGCACACTCTTTATAAAACGGACTACAACTCTCTCATCCCAACAAAATTTGAAATGAGATTTCTTTCCCAAGGAAAAGAATCTTAGGACCTCCGATTGGTGGAAATTTCACCACTTTTTGACTTCAAATGAGAGAGTTACGGAAGTTTTAATTTTGGGTGACGTTTCACACACTCTTTTTAAAATGGACCAAAACTCTCTCATCCCACCGAATTTTTAAATGAGATTTTTTTACTCAAAAGAGAATTTGAAGGCATCTAATTGATAGAAATTTCTTCACTTTTCGACTTAAAATGAGTGAGTTATGGACGTTTTAATTTTGGGTGACGTTTCACACACTCATTATAAAATGGTCCAAAACTCTCTCGCCCTACCGAATTTTTAAATGGGATTTTTTTCGTTGAAAGAGAATTTGAAGTCCACTAATTTGTTAGAAATTTCACCATATTTGGACTTGAAAAGAGAGACTTATGGTGGTTTTAATTTTGGGTGACGTTTCGCACACTCTTTTTAAGACGGACAACAACTCTCTCACCCCAACGATTTTTAAAACATGATTTTTTTCCCCGGAAAGAGAATTTGAAGATTGGTAGAAATTTCACCACTTTTGAACTTAAAGTCAGAGAGTTACACATGTTTTAATTTTGGATGACGTGTCGCACACTCTTTATAAAACGGACTACAACTCTCTCATCCCAACAAAATTTGAAATGAGATTTCTTTCCCAAGAAAAAGAATCTTAGGACCTCCGATTGGTAGAAATTTCACCACTTTTTGACTTCAAATGAGAGAGTTAGGCAAGTTTTAATTTTGGGTGACGTTTCACACACTCTTTTTAAAATGGACCAAAACTCTCTCATCCCACCAAATTTTTAAATGAGATTTTTTTACTCAAAAGAGAATTTGAAGGCATCTAATTGATAGAAATTTCTCCACTTTTCGACTTAAAATGAGTGAGTTATGGACGTTTTAATTTTGGGTGACGTTTCACACACTCATTATAAAATGGTCCAAAACTCTCTCGCCCTACCGAATTTTTAAATGGGATTTTTTTCGTTGAAAGAGAATTTGAAGTCCACTAATTTGTTAGAAATTTCACCATATTTGGACTTGAAAAGAGAGACTTATGGTGGTTTTAATTTTGGGTGACGTTTCGCACACTCTTTTTAAGACGGACAACAACTCTCTCACCCCAACGATTTTTAAAACAAGATTTTTTTCCCCGGAAGAGAATTTGAAGATTGGTAGAAATTTCACCACTTTTGAACTTAAAGTCAGAGAGTTACACAGGTTTTAATTTTGGATGACGTGTCGCACACTCTTTATAAAACGGACTACAACTCTCTCATCCCAACAAAATTTGAAATGAGATTTCTTTCCCAAGGAAAAGAATCTTAGGACCTCCGATTGGTGGAAATTTCACCACTTTTTGACTTCAAATGAGAGAGTTACGGAAGTTTTAATTTTGGGTGACGTTTCACACACTCTTTTTAAAATGGACCAAAACTCTCTCATCCCACCGAATTTTTAAATGAGATTTTTTTACTCAAAAGAGAATTTGAAGGCATCTAATTGATAGAAATTTCTCCACTTTTCGACTTAAAATGAGTGAGTTATGGACGTTTTAATTTTGGGTGACGTTTCACACACTCATTATAAAATAGTCCAAAACTCTCTCGCCCTACCGAATTTTTAAATGGGATTTTTTTCGTTGAAAGAGAATTTGAAGTCCACTAATTTGTTAGAAATTTCACCATATTTGGACTTGAAAAGAGAGACTTATGGTGGTTTTAATTTTGGGTGACGTTTCGCACACTCTTTTTAAGACGGACAACAACTCTCTCACCCCAACGATTTTTAAAACAAGATTTTTTTCCCCGGAAAGAGAATTTGAAGATTGGTAGAAATTTCACCACTTTTGAACTTAAAGTCAGAGAGTTACACAGGTTTTAATTTTGGATGACGTGTCGCACACTCTTTATAAAACGGACTACAACTCTCTCATCCCAACAAAATTTGAAATGAGATTTCTTTCCCAAGGAAAAGAATCTTAGGACCTCCGATTGGTAGAAATTTCACCACTTTTTGACTTCAAATGAGAGAGTTAGGCAAGTTTTAATTTTGGGTGACGTTTCACACACTCTTTTTAAAATGGACCAAAACTCTCTCATCCCACCGAATTTTTAAATGAGATTTTTTTACTCAAAAGAGAATTTGAAGGCATCTAATTGATAGAAATTTCTCCACTTTTCGACTTAAAATGAGTGAGTTATGGACGTTTTAATTTTGGGTGACGTTTCACACACTCATTATAAAATGGTCCAAAACTCTCTCGCCCTACCGAATTTTTAAATGGGATTTTTTTCGTTGAAAGAGAATTTGAAGTCCACTAATTTGTTAGAAATTTCACCATATTTGGACTTGAAAAGAGAGACTTATGGTGGTTTTAATTTTGGGTGACGTTTCGCACACTCTTTTTAAGACGGACAACAACTCTCTCACCCCAACGATTTTTAAAACAAGATTTTTTTCCCCGGAAAGAGAATTTGAAGATTGGTAGAAATTTCACCACTTTTGAACTTAAAGTCAGAGAGTTACACAGGTTTTAATTTTGGATGACGTGTCGCACACTCTTTATAAAACGGACTACAACTCTCTCATCCCAACAAAATTTGAAATGAGATTTCTTTCCCAAGGAAAAGAATCTTAGGACCTCCGATTGGTAGAAATTTCACCACTTTTTGACTTCAAATGAGAGAGTTAGGCAAGTTTTAATTTTGGGTGACGTTTCACACACTCTTTTTAAAATGGACCAAAACTCTCTCATCCCACCGAATTTTTAAATGAGATTTTTTTACTCAAAAGAGAATTTGAAGGCATCTAACTGATAGAAATTTCTCCACTTTTCGACTTAAAATGAGTGAGTTATGGACGTTTTAATTTTGGGTGACGTTTCACACACTCATTATAAAATGGTCCAAAACTCTCTCGCCCTACCGAATTTTTAAATGGGATTTTTTTCGTTGAAAGAGAATTTGAAGTCCACTAATTTGTTAGAAATTTCACCATATTTGGACTTGAAAAGAGAGACTTATGGTGGTTTTAATTTTGGGTGACGTTTCGCACACTCTTTTTAAGACGGACAACAACTCTCTCACCCCAACGATTTTTAAAACAAGATTTTTTTCCCCGGAAGAGAATTTGAAGATTGGTAGAAATTTCACCACTTTTGAACTTAAAGTCAGAGAGTTACACAGGTTTTAATTTTGGATGACGTGTCGCACACTCTTTATAAAACGGACTACAACTCTCTCATCCCAACAAAATTTGAAATGAGATTTCTTTCCCAAGGAAAAGAATCTTAGGACCTCCGATTGGTGGAAATTTCACCACTTTTTGACTTCAAATGAGAGAGTTACGGAAGTTTTAATTTTGGGTGACGTTTCACACACTCTTTTTAAAATGGACCAAAACTCTCTCATCCCACCGAATTTTTAAATGAGATTTTTTTACTCAAAAGAGAATTTGAAGGCATCTAATTGATAGAAATTTCTTCACTTTTCGACTTAAAATGAGTGAGTTATGGACGTTTTAATTTTGGGTGACGTTTCACACACTCATTATAAAATGGTCCAAAACTCTCTCGCCCTACCGAATTTTTAAATGAGATTTTTTTCGTTGAAAGAGAATTTGAAGTCCACTAATTTGTTAGAAATTTCACCATATTTGGACTTGAAAAGAGAGACTTATGGTGGTTTTAATTTTGGGTGACGTTTCGCACACTCTTTTTAAGACGGACAACAACTCTCTCACCCCAACGATTTTTAAAACATGATTTTTTTCCCCGGAAAGAGAATTTGAAGATTGGTAGAAATTTCACCACTTTTGAACTTAAAGTCAGAGAGTTACACATGTTTTAATTTTGGATGACGTGTCGCACACTCTTTATAAAACGGACTACAACTCTCTCATCCCAACAAAATTTGAAATGAGATTTCTTTCCCAAGAAAAAGAATCTTAGGACCTCCGATTGGTAGAAATTTCACCACTTTTTGACTTCAAATGAGAGAGTTAGGCAAGTTTTAATTTTGGGTGACGTTTCACACACTCTTTTTAAAATGGACCAAAACTCTCTCATCCCACCGAATTTTTAAATGAGATTTTTTTACTCAAAAGAGAATTTGAAGGCATCTAATTGATAGAAATTTCTCCACTTTTCGACTTAAAATGAGTGAGTTATGGACGTTTTAATTTTGGGTGACGTTTCACACACTCATTATAAAATGGTCCAAAACTCTCTCGCCCTACCGAATTTTTAAATGGGATTTTTTTCGTTGAAAGAGAATTTGAAGTCCACTAATTTGTTAGAAATTTCACCATATTTGGACTTGAAAAGAGAGACTTATGGTGGTTTTAATTTTGGGTGACGTTTCGCACACTCTTTTTAAGACGGACAACAACTCTCTCACCCCAACGATTTTTAAAACAAGATTTTTTTCCCCGGAAGAGAATTTGAAGATTGGTAGAAATTTCACCACTTTTGAACTTAAAGTCAGAGAGTTACACAGGTTTTAATTTTGGATGACGTGTCGCACACTCTTTATAAAACGGACTACAACTCTCTCATCCCAACAAAATTTGAAATGAGATTTCTTTCCCAAGGAAAAGAATCTTAGGACCTCCGATTGGTGGAAATTTCACCACTTTTTGACTTCAAATGAGAGAGTTACGGAAGTTTTAATTTTGGGTGACGTTTCACACACTCTTTTTAAAATGGACCAAAACTCTCTCATCCCACCGAATTTTTAAATGAGATTTTTTTACTCAAAAGAGAATTTGAAGGCATCTAATTGATAGAAATTTCTCCACTTTTCGACTTAAAATGAGTGAGTTATGGACGTTTTAATTTTGGGTGACGTTTCACACACTCATTATAAAATGGTCCAAAACTCTCTCGCCCTACCGAATTTTTAAATGAGATTTTTTTCGTTGAAAGAGAATTTGAAGTCCACTAATTTGTTAGAAATTTCACCATATTTGGACTTGAAAAGAGAGACTTATGGTGGTTTTAATTTTGGGTGACGTTTCGCACACTCTTTTTAAGACGGACAACAACTCTCTCACCCCAACGATTTTTAAAACAAGATTTTTTTCCCCGGAAAGAGAATTTGAAGATTGGTAGAAATTTCACCACTTTTGAACTTAAAGTCAGAGAGTTACACAGGTTTTAATTTTGGATGACGTGTCGCACACTCTTTATAAAACGGACTACAACTCTCTCATCCCAACAAAATTTGAAATGAGATTTCTTTCCCAAGGAAAAGAATCTTAGGACCTCCGATTGGTAGAAATTTCACCACTTTTTGACTTCAAATGAGAGAGTTAGGCAAGTTTTAATTTTGGGTGACGTTTCACACACTCTTTTTAAAATGGACCAAAACTCTCTCATCCCACCGAATTTTTAAATGAGATTTTTTTACTCAAAAGAGAATTTGAAGGCATCTAATTGATAGAAATTTCTCCACTTTTCGACTTAAAATGAGTGAGTTATGGACGTTTTAATTTTGGGTGACGTTTCACACACTCATTATAAAATGGTCCAAAACTCTCTCGCCCTACCGAATTTTTAAATGGGATTTTTTTCGTTGAAAGAGAATTTGAAGTCCACTAATTTGTTAGAAATTTCACCATATTTGGACTTGAAAAGAGAGACTTATGGTGGTTTTAATTTTGGGTGACGTTTCGCACACTCTTTTTAAGACGGACAACAACTCTCTCACCCCAACGATTTTTAAAACAAGATTTTTTTCCCCGGAAAGAGAATTTGAAGATTGGTAGAAATTTCACCACTTTTGAACTTAAAGTCAGAGAGTTACACAGGTTTTAATTTTGGATGACGTGTCGCACACTCTTTATAAAACGGACTACAACTCTCTCATCCCAACAAAATTTGAAATGAGATTTCTTTCCCAAGAAAAAGAATCTTAGGACCTCCGATTGGTAGAAATTTCACCACTTTTTGACTTCAAATGAGAGAGTTAGGCAAGTTTTAATTTTGGGTGACGTTTCACACACTCTTTTTAAAATGGACCAAAACTCTCTCATCCCACCGAATTTTTAAATGAGATTTTTTTACTCAAAAGAGAATTTGAAGGCATCTAACTGATAGAAATTTCTCCACTTTTCGACTTAAAATGAGTGAGTTATGGACGTTTTAATTTTGGGTGACGTTTCACACACTCATTATAAAATGGTCCAAAACTCTCTCGCCCTACCGAATTTTTAAATGGGATTTTTTTCGTTGAAAGAGAATTTGAAGTCCACTAATTTGTTAGAAATTTCACCATATTTGGACTTGAAAAGAGAGACTTATGGTGGTTTTAATTTTGGGTGACGTTTCGCACACTCTTTTTAAGACGGACAACAACTCTCTCACCCCAACGATTTTTAAAACAAGATTTTTTTCCCCGGAAGAGAATTTGAAGATTGGTAGAAATTTCACCACTTTTGAACTTAAAGTCAGAGAGTTACACAGGTTTTAATTTTGGATGACGTGTCGCACACTCTTTATAAAACGGACTACAACTCTCTCATCCCAACAAAATTTGAAATGAGATTTCTTTCCCAAGGAAAAGAATCTTAGGACCTCCGATTGGTGGAAATTTCACCACTTTTTGACTTCAAATGAGAGAGTTACGGAAGTTTTAATTTTGGGTGACGTTTCACACACTCTTTTTAAAATGGACCAAAACTCTCTCATCCCACCGAATTTTTAAATGAGATTTTTTTACTCAAAAGAGAATTTGAAGGCATCTAATTGATAGAAATTTCTCCACTTTTCGACTTAAAATGAGTGAGTTATGGACGTTTTAATTTTGGGTGACGTTTCACACACTCATTATAAAATGGTCCAAAACTCTCTCGCCCTACCGAATTTTTAAATGGGATTTTTTTCGTTGAAAGAGAATTTGAAGTCCACTAATTTGTTAGAAATTTCACCATATTTGGACTTGAAAAGAGAGACTTATGGTGGTTTTAATTTTGGGTGACGTTTCGCACACTCTTTTTAAGACGGACAACAACTCTCTCACCCCAACGATTTTTAAAACAAGATTTTTTTCCCCGGAAAGAGAATTTGAAGATTGGTAGAAATTTCACCACTTTTGAACTTAAAGTCAGAGAGTTACACAGGTTTTAATTTTGGATGACGTGTCGCACACTCTTTATAAAACGGACTACAACTCTCTCATCCCAACAAAATTTGAAATGAGATTTCTTTCCCAAGGAAAAGAATCTTAGGACCTCCGATTGGTAGAAATTTCACCACTTTTTGACTTCAAATGAGAGAGTTAGGCAAGTTTTAATTTTGGGTGACGTTTCACACACTCTTTTTAAAATGGACCAAAACTCTCTCATCCCACCGAATTTTTAAATGAGATTTTTTTACTCAAAAGAGAATTTGAAGGCATCTAATTGATAGAAATTTCTCCACTTTTCGACTTAAAATGAGTGAGTTATGGACGTTTTAATTTTGGGTGACGTTTCACACACTCATTATAAAATGGTCCAAAACTCTCTCGCCCTACCGAATTTTTAAATGGGATTTTTTTCGTTGAAAGAGAATTTGAAGTCCACTAATTTGTTAGAAATTTCACCATATTTGGACTTGAAAAGAGAGACTTATGGTGGTTTTAATTTTGGGTGACGTTTCGCACACTCTTTTTAAGACGGACAACAACTCTCTCACCCCAACGATTTTTAAAACAAGATTTTTTTCCCCGGAAAGAGAATTTGAAGATTGGTAGAAATTTCACCACTTTTGAACTTAAAGTCAGAGAGTTACACAGGTTTTAATTTTGGATGACGTGTCGCACACTCTTTATAAAACGGACTACAACTCTCTCATCCCAACAAAATTTGAAATGAGATTTCTTTCCCAAGAAAAAGAATCTTAGGACCTCCGATTGGTAGAAATTTCACCACTTTTTGACTTCAAATGAGAGAGTTAGGCAAGTTTTAATTTTGGGTGACGTTTCACACACTCTTTTTAAAATGGACCAAAACTCTCTCATCCCACCGAATTTTTAAATGAGATTTTTTTACTCAAAAGAGAATTTGAAGGCATCTAACTGATAGAAATTTCTCCACTTTTCGACTTAAAATGAGTGAGTTATGGACGTTTTAATTTTGGGTGACGTTTCACACACTCATTATAAAATGGTCCAAAACTCTCTCGCCCTACCGAATTTTTAAATGGGATTTTTTTCGTTGAAAGAGAATTTGAAGTCCACTAATTTGTTAGAAATTTCACCATATTTGGACTTGAAAAGAGAGACTTATGGTGGTTTTAATTTTGGGTGACGTTTCGCACACTCTTTTTAAGACGGACAACAACTCTCTCACCCCAACGATTTTTAAAACAAGATTTTTTTCCCCGGAAGAGAATTTGAAGATTGGTAGAAATTTCACCACTTTTGAACTTAAAGTCAGAGAGTTACACAGGTTTTAATTTTGGATGACGTGTCGCACACTCTTTATAAAACGGACTACAACTCTCTCATCCCAACAAAATTTGAAATGAGATTTCTTTCCCAAGGAAAAGAATCTTAGGACCTCCGATTGGTGGAAATTTCACCACTTTTTGACTTCAAATGAGAGAGTTACGGAAGTTTTAATTTTGGGTGACGTTTCACACACTCTTTTTAAAATGGACCAAAACTCTCTCATCCCACCGAATTTTTAAATGAGATTTTTTTACTCAAAAGAGAATTTGAAGGCATCTAATTGATAGAAATTTCTTCACTTTTCGACTTAAAATGAGTGAGTTATGGACGTTTTAATTTTGGGTGACGTTTCACACACTCATTATAAAATGGTCCAAAACTCTCTCGCCCTACCGAATTTTTAAATGGGATTTTTTTCGTTGAAAGAGAATTTGAAGTCCACTAATTTGTTAGAAATTTCACCATATTTGGACTTGAAAAGAGAGACTTATGGTGGTTTTAATTTTGGGTGACGTTTCGCACACTCTTTTTAAGACGGACAACAACTCTCTCACCCCAACGATTTTTAAAACATGATTTTTTTCCCCGGAAAGAGAATTTGAAGATTGGTAGAAATTTCACCACTTTTGAACTTAAAGTCAGAGAGTTACACATGTTTTAATTTTGGATGACGTGTCGCACACTCTTTATAAAACGGACTACAACTCTCTCATCCCAACAAAATTTGAAATGAGATTTCTTTCCCAAGAAAAAGAATCTTAGGACCTCCGATTGGTAGAAATTTCACCACTTTTTGACTTCAAATGAGAGAGTTAGGCAAGTTTTAATTTTGGGTGACGTTTCACACACTCTTTTTAAAATGGACCAAAACTCTCTCATCCCACCGAATTTTTAAATGAGATTTTTTTACTCAAAAGAGAATTTGAAGGCATCTAATTGATAGAAATTTCTCCACTTTTCGACTTAAAATGAGTGAGTTATGGACGTTTTAATTTTGGGTGACGTTTCACACACTCATTATAAAATGGTCCAAAACTCTCTCGCCCTACCGAATTTTTAAATGGGATTTTTTTCGTTGAAAGAGAATTTGAAGTCCACTAATTTGTTAGAAATTTCACCATATTTGGACTTGAAAAGAGAGACTTATGGTGGTTTTAATTTTGGGTGACGTTTCGCACACTCTTTTTAAGACGGACAACAACTCTCTCACCCCAACGATTTTTAAAACAAGATTTTTTTCCCCGGAAGAGAATTTGAAGATTGGTAGAAATTTCACCACTTTTGAACTTAAAGTCAGAGAGTTACACAGGTTTTAATTTTGGATGACGTGTCGCACACTCTTTATAAAACGGACTACAACTCTCTCATCCCAACAAAATTTGAAATGAGATTTCTTTCCCAAGGAAAAGAATCTTAGGACCTCCGATTGGTGGAAATTTCACCACTTTTTGACTTCAAATGAGAGAGTTACGGAAGTTTTAATTTTGGGTGACGTTTCACACACTCTTTTTAAAATGGACCAAAACTCTCTCATCCCACCGAATTTTTAAATGAGATTTTTTTACTCAAAAGAGAATTTGAAGGCATCTAATTGATAGAAATTTCTCCACTTTTCGACTTAAAATGAGTGAGTTATGGACGTTTTAATTTTGGGTGACGTTTCACACACTCATTATAAAATGGTCCAAAACTCTCTCGCCCTACCGAATTTTTAAATGGGATTTTTTTCGTTGAAAGAGAATTTGAAGTCCACTAATTTGTTAGAAATTTCACCATATTTGGACTTGAAAAGAGAGACTTATGGTGGTTTTAATTTTGGGTGACGTTTCGCACACTCTTTTTAAGACGGACAACAACTCTCTCACCCCAACGATTTTTAAAACAAGATTTTTTTCCCCGGAAAGAGAATTTGAAGATTGGTAGAAATTTCACCACTTTTGAACTTAAAGTCAGAGAGTTACACAGGTTTTAATTTTGGATGACGTGTCGCACACTCTTTATAAAACGGACTACAACTCTCTCATCCCAACAAAATTTGAAATGAGATTTCTTTCCCAAGGAAAAGAATCTTAGGACCTCCGATTGGTAGAAATTTCACCACTTTTTGACTTCAAATGAGAGAGTTAGGCAAGTTTTAATTTTGGGTGACGTTTCACACACTCTTTTTAAAATGGACCAAAACTCTCTCATCCCACCGAATTTTTAAATGAGATTTTTTTACTCAAAAGAGAATTTGAAGGCATCTAATTGATAGAAATTTCTCCACTTTTCGACTTAAAATGAGTGAGTTATGGACGTTTTAATTTTGGGTGACGTTTCACACACTCATTATAAAATGGTCCAAAACTCTCTCGCCCTACCGAATTTTTAAATGGGATTTTTTTCGTTGAAAGAGAATTTGAAGTCCACTAATTTGTTAGAAATTTCACCATATTTGGACTTGAAAAGAGAGACTTATGGTGGTTTTAATTTTGGGTGACGTTTCGCACACTCTTTTTAAGACGGACAACAACTCTCTCACCCCAACGATTTTTAAAACAAGATTTTTTTCCCCGGAAAGAGAATTTGAAGATTGGTAGAAATTTCACCACTTTTGAACTTAAAGTCAGAGAGTTACACAGGTTTTAATTTTGGATGACGTGTCGCACACTCTTTATAAAACGGACTACAACTCTCTCATCCCAACAAAATTTGAAATGAGATTTCTTTCCCAAGAAAAAGAATCTTAGGACCTCCGATTGGTAGAAATTTCACCACTTTTTGACTTCAAATGAGAGAGTTAGGCAAGTTTTAATTTTGGGTGACGTTTCACACACTCTTTTTAAAATGGACCAAAACTCTCTCATCCCACCGAATTTTTAAATGAGATTTTTTTACTCAAAAGAGAATTTGAAGGCATCTAACTGATAGAAATTTCTCCACTTTTCGACTTAAAATGAGTGAGTTATGGACGTTTTAATTTTGGGTGACGTTTCACACACTCATTATAAAATGGTCCAAAACTCTCTCGCCCTACCGAATTTTTAAATGGGATTTTTTTCGTTGAAAGAGAATTTGAAGTCCACTAATTTGTTAGAAATTTCACCATATTTGGACTTGAAAAGAGAGACTTATGGTGGTTTTAATTTTGGGTGACGTTTCGCACACTCTTTTTAAGACGGACAACAACTCTCTCACCCCAACGATTTTTAAAACAAGATTTTTTTCCCCGGAAAGAGAATTTGAAGATTGGTAGAAATTTCACCACTTTTGAACTTAAAGTCAGAGAGTTACACAGGTTTTAATTTTGGATGACATGTCGCACACTCTTTATAAAACGGACTACAACTCTCTCATCCCAACAAAATTTGAAATGAGATTTCTTTCCCAAGAAAAAGAATCTTAGGACCTCCGATTGGTAGAAATTTCACCACTTTTTGACTTCAAATGAGAGAGTTAGGCAAGTTTTAATTTTGGGTGACGTTTCACACACTCTTTTTAAAATGTACCAAAACTCTCTCATCCCACCGAATTTTTAAATGAGATTTTTTACTCAAAAGAGAATTTGAAGGCATCTAATTGATAGAAATTTCTCCACTTTTCGACTTAAAATGAGTGAGTTATGGACGTTTTAATTTTGGGTGACGTTTCACACACTCATTATAAAATGGTCCAAAACTCTCTCGCCCTACCGAATTTTTAAATGGGATTTTTTTCGTTGAAAGAGAATTTGAAGTCCACTAATTTGTTAGAAATTTCACCATATTTGGACCTGAAAAGAGAGACTTATGGTGGTTTTAATTTTGGGTGACGTTTCGCACACTCTTTTTAAGACGGACAACAACTCTCTCACCCCAACGATTTTTAAAACAAGATTTTTTTCCCTGGAAGAGAATTTGAAGATTGGTAGAAATTTCACCACTTTTGAACTTAAAGTCAGAGAGTTACACAGGTTTTAATTTTGGATGACGTGTCGCACACTCTTTATAAAACGGACTACAACTCTCTCATCCCAACAAAATTTGAAATGAGATTTCTTTCCCAAGAAAAAGAATCTTAGGACCTCCGATTGGTAGAAATTTCACCACTTTTTGACTTCAAATGAGAGAGTTAGGCAAGTTTTAATTTTGGGTGACGTTTCACACACTCTTTTTAAAATGGACCAAAACTCTCTCATCCCATCGAATTTTTAAATGAGATTTTTTTACTCAAAAGAGAATTTGAAGGCATCTAATTGATAGAAATTTCTCCACTTTTCGACTTAAAATGAGTGAGTTATGGACGTTTTAATTTTGGGTGACGTTTCACACACTCATTATAAAATGGTCCAAAACTCTCTCGCCCTACTGAATTTTTAAATGGGATTTTTTTCGTTGAAAGAGAATTTGAAGTCCACTAATTTGTTAGAAATTTCACCATATTTGGACTTGAAAAGAGAGACTTATGGTGGTTTTAATTTTGGGTGACGTTTCGCACACTCTTTTTAAGACGGACAACAACTCTCTCACCCCAACGATTTTTAAAACAAGATTTTTTTCCCCGGAAAGAGAATTTGAAGATTGGTAGAAATTTCACCACTTTTGAACTTAAAGTCAGAGAGTTACACAGGTTTTAATTTTGGATGACATGTCGCACACTCTTTATAAAACGGACTACAACTCTCTCATCCCAACAAAATTTGAAATGAGATTTCTTTCCCAAGAAAAAGAATCTTAGGACCTCCGATTGGTAGAAATTTCACCACTTTTTGACTTCAAATGAGAGAGTTAGGCAAGTTTTAATTTTGGGTGACGTTTCACACACTCTTTTTAAAATGGACCAAAACTCTCTCATCCCACCGAATTTTTAAATGAGATTTTTTACTCAAAAGAGAATTTGAAGGCATCTAATTGATAGAAATTTCTCCACTTTTCGACTTAAAATGAGTGAGTTATGGACGTTTTAATTTTGGGTGACGTTTCACACACTCATTATAAAATGGTCCAAAACTCTCTCGCCCTACCGAATTTTTAAATGGGATTTTTTTCGTTGAAAGAGAATTTGAAGTCCACTAATTTGTTAGAAATTTCACCATATTTGGACCTGAAAAGAGAGACTTATGGTGGTTTTAATTTTGGGTGACGTTTCGCACACTCTTTTTAAGACGGACAACAACTCTCTCACCCCAACGATTTTTAAAACAAGATTTTTTTCCCTGGAAGAGAATTTGAAGATTGGTAGAAATTTCACCACTTTTGAACTTAAAGTCAGAGAGTTACACAGGTTTTAATTTTGGATGACGTGTCGCACACTCTTTATAAAACGGACTACAACTCTCTCATCCCAACAAAATTTGAAATGAGATTTCTTTCCCAAGAAAAAGAATCTTAGGACCTCCGATTGGTAGAAATTTCACCACTTTTTGACTTCAAATGAGAGAGTTAGGCAAGTTTTAATTTTGGGTGACGTTTCACACACTCTTTTTAAAATGGACCAAAACTCTCTCATCCCATCGAATTTTTAAATGAGATTTTTTTACTCAAAAGAGAATTTGAAGGCATCTAATTGATAGAAATTTCTCCACTTTTCGACTTAAAATGAGTGAGTTATGGACGTTTTAATTTTGGGTGACGTTTCACACACTCATTATAAAATGGTCCAAAACTCTCTCGCCCTACCGAATTTTTAAATGGGATTTTTTTCGTTGAAAGAGAATTTGAAGTCCACTAATTTGTTAGAAATTTCACCATATTTGGACTTGAAAAGAGAGACTTATGGTGGTTTTAATTTTGGGTGACGTTTCGCACACTCTTTTTAAGACGGACAACAACTCTCTCACCCCAACGATTTTTAAAACAAGATTTTTTTCCCCGGAAAGAGAATTTGAAGATTGGTAGAAATTTCACCACTTTTGAACTTAAAGTCAGAGAGTTACACAGGTTTTAATTTTGGATGACGTGTCGCACACTCTTTATAAAACGGACTACAACTCTCTCATCCCAACAAAATTTGAAATGAGATTTCTTTCCCAAGAAAAAGAATCTTAGGACCTCCGATTGGTAGAAATTTCACCACTCTTTGACTTCAAATGAGAGAGTTAGGCAAGTTTTAATTTTGGGTGACGTTTCACACACTCTTTTTAAAATGGACCTAAACTCTCTCATCCCACCGAATTTTTAAATGAGATTTTTTACTCAAAAGAGAATTTGAAGGCATCTAATTGATAGAAATTTCTCCACTTTTCGACTTAAAATGAGTGAGTTATGGACGTTTTAATTTTGGGTGACGTTTCACACACTCATTATAAAATGGTCCAAAACTCTCTCGCCCTACCGAATTTTTAAATGGGATTTTTTTCGTTGAAAGAGAATTTGAAGTCCACTAATTTGTTAGAAATTTCACCATATTTGGACCTGAAAAGAGAGACTTATGGTGGTTTTAATTTTGGGTGACGTTTCGCACACTCTTTTTAAGACGGACAACAACTCTCTCACCCCAACGATTTTTAAAACAAGATTTTTTTCCCCGGAAGAGAATTTGAAGATTGGTAGAAATTTCACCACTTTTGAACTTAAAGTCAGAGAGTTACACAGGTTTTAATTTTGGATGACGTGTCGCACACTCTTTATAAAACGGACTACAACTCTCTCATCCCAACAAAATTTGAAATGAGATTTCTTTCCCAAGGAAAAGAATCTTAGGACCTCCGATTGGTGGAAATTTCACCACTTTTTGACTTCAAATGAGAGAGTTACGGAAGTTTTAATTTTGGGTGACGTTTCACACACTCTTTTTAAAATGGACCAAAACTCTCTCATCCCACCGAATTTTTAAATGAGATTTTTTTACTCAAAAGAGAATTTGAAGGCATCTAATTGATAGAAATTTCTCCACTTTTCGACTTAAAATGAGTGAGTTATGGACGTTTTAATTTTGGGTGACGTTTCACACACTCATTATAAAATGGTCCAAAACTCTCTCGCCCTACCGAATTTTTAAATGGGATTTTTTTCGTTGAAAGAGAATTTGAAGTCCACTAATTTGTTAGAAATTTCACCATATTTGGACTTGAAAAGAGAGACTTATGGTGGTTTTAATTTTGGGTGACGTTTCGCACACTCTTTTTAAGACGGACAACAACTCTCTCACCCCAACGATTTTTAAAACAAGATTTTTTTCCCCGGAAGAGAATTTGAAGATTGGTAGAAATTTCACCACTTTTGAACTTAAAGTCAGAGAGTTACACAGGTTTTAATTTTGGATGACGTGTCGCACACTCTTTATAAAACGGACTACAACTCTCTCATCCCAACAAAATTTGAAATGAGATTTCTTTCCCAAGGAAAAGAATCTTAGGACCTCCGATTGGTGGAAATTTCACCACTTTTTGACTTCAAATGAGAGAGTTACGGAAGTTTTAATTTTGGGTGACGTTTCACACACTCTTTTTAAAATGGACCAAAACTCTCTCATCCCACCGAATTTTTAAATGAGATTTTTTTACTCAAAAGAGAATTTGAAGGCATCTAATTGATAGAAATTTCTCCACTTTTCGACTTAAAATGAGTGAGTTATGGACGTTTTAATTTTGGGTGACGTTTCACACACTCATTATAAAATGGTCCAAAACTCTCTCGCCCTACCGAATTTTTAAATGGGATTTTTTTCGTTGAAAGAGAATTTGAAGTCCACTAATTTGTTAGAAATTTCACCATATTTGGACTTGAAAAGAGAGACTTATGGTGGTTTTAATTTTGGGTGACGTTTCGCACACTCTTTTTAAGACGGACAACAACTCTCTCACCCCAACGATTTTTAAAACAAGATTTTTTTCCCCGGAAAGAGAATTTGAAGATTGGTAGAAATTTCACCACTTTTGAACTTAAAGTCAGAGAGTTACACAGGTTTTAATTTTGGATGACGTGTCGCACACTCTTTATAAAACGGACTACAACTCTCTCATCCCAACAAAATTTGAAATGAGATTTCTTTCCCAAGGAAAAGAATCTTAGGACCTCCGATTGGTAGAAATTTCACCACTTTTTGACTTCAAATGAGAGAGTTAGGCAAGTTTTAATTTTGGGTGACGTTTCACACACTCTTTTTAAAATGGACCAAAACTCTCTCATCCCACCGAATTTTTAAATGAGATTTTTTTACTCAAAAGAGAATTTGAAGGCATCTAATTGATAGAAATTTCTCCACTTTTCGACTTAAAATGAGTGAGTTATGGACGTTTTAATTTTGGGTGACGTTTCACACACTCATTATAAAATGGTCCAAAACTCTCTCGCCCTACCGAATTTTTAAATGGGATTTTTTTCGTTGAAAGAGAATTTGAAGTCCACTAATTTGTTAGAAATTTCACCATATTTGGACTTGAAAAGAGAGACTTATGGTGGTTTTAATTTTGGGTGACGTTTCGCACACTCTTTTTAAGACGGACAACAACTCTCTCACCCCAACGATTTTTAAAACAAGATTTTTTTCCCCGGAAAGAGAATTTGAAGATTGGTAGAAATTTCACCACTTTTGAACTTAAAGTCAGAGAGTTACACAGGTTTTAATTTTGGATGACGTGTCGCACACTCTTTATAAAACGGACTACAACTCTCTCATCCCAACAAAATTTGAAATGAGATTTCTTTCCCAAGAAAAAGAATCTTAGGACCTCCGATTGGTAGAAATTTCACCACTTTTTGACTTCAAATGAGAGAGTTAGGCAAGTTTTAATTTTGGGTGACGTTTCACACACTCTTTTTAAAATGGACCAAAACTCTCTCATCCCACCGAATTTTTAAATGAGATTTTTTTACTCAAAAGAGAATTTGAAGGCATCTAACTGATAGAAATTTCTCCACTTTTCGACTTAAAATGAGTGAGTTATGGACGTTTTAATTTTGGGTGACGTTTCACACACTCATTATAAAATGGTCCAAAACTCTCTCGCCCTACCGAATTTTTAAATGGGATTTTTTTCGTTGAAAGAGAATTTGAAGTCCACTAATTTGTTAGAAATTTCACCATATTTGGACTTGAAAAGAGAGACTTATGGTGGTTTTAATTTTGGGTGACGTTTCGCACACTCTTTTTAAGACGGACAACAACTCTCTCACCCCAACGATTTTTAAAACAAGATTTTTTTCCCCGGAAGAGAATTTGAAGATTGGTAGAAATTTCACCACTTTTGAACTTAAAGTCAGAGAGTTACACAGGTTTTAATTTTGGATGACGTGTCGCACACTCTTTATAAAACGGACTACAACTCTCTCATCCCAACAAAATTTGAAATGAGATTTCTTTCCCAAGGAAAAGAATCTTAGGACCTCCGATTGGTGGAAATTTCACCACTTTTTGACTTCAAATGAGAGAGTTACGGAAGTTTTAATTTTGGGTGACGTTTCACACACTCTTTTTAAAATGGACCAAAACTCTCTCATCCCACCGAATTTTTAAATGAGATTTTTTTACTCAAAAGAGAATTTGAAGGCATCTAATTGATAGAAATTTCTTCACTTTTCGACTTAAAATGAGTGAGTTATGGACGTTTTAATTTTGGGTGACGTTTCACACACTCATTATAAAATGGTCCAAAACTCTCTCGCCCTACCGAATTTTTAAATGGGATTTTTTTCGTTGAAAGAGAATTTGAAGTCCACTAATTTGTTAGAAATTTCACCATATTTGGACTTGAAAAGAGAGACTTATGGTGGTTTTAATTTTGGGTGACGTTTCGCACACTCTTTTTAAGACGGACAACAACTCTCTCACCCCAACGATTTTTAAAACATGATTTTTTTCCCCGGAAAGAGAATTTGAAGATTGGTAGAAATTTCACCACTTTTGAACTTAAAGTCAGAGAGTTACACATGTTTTAATTTTGGATGACGTGTCGCACACTCTTTATAAAACGGACTACAACTCTCTCATCCCAACAAAATTTGAAATGAGATTTCTTTCCCAAGAAAAAGAATCTTAGGACCTCCGATTGGTAGAAATTTCACCACTTTTTGACTTCAAATGAGAGAGTTAGGCAAGTTTTAATTTTGGGTGACGTTTCACACACTCTTTTTAAAATGGACCAAAACTCTCTCATCCCACCGAATTTTTAAATGAGATTTTTTTACTCAAAAGAGAATTTGAAGGCATCTAATTGATAGAAATTTCTCCACTTTTCGACTTAAAATGAGTGAGTTATGGACGTTTTAATTTTGGGTGACGTTTCACACACTCATTATAAAATGGTCCAAAACTCTCTCGCCCTACCGAATTTTTAAATGGGATTTTTTTCGTTGAAAGAGAATTTGAAGTCCACTAATTTGTTAGAAATTTCACCATATTTGGACTTGAAAAGAGAGACTTATGGTGGTTTTAATTTTGGGTGACGTTTCGCACACTCTTTTTAAGACGGACAACAACTCTCTCACCCCAACGATTTTTAAAACAAGATTTTTTTCCCCGGAAGAGAATTTGAAGATTGGTAGAAATTTCACCACTTTTGAACTTAAAGTCAGAGAGTTACACAGGTTTTAATTTTGGATGACGTGTCGCACACTCTTTATAAAACGGACTACAACTCTCTCATCCCAACAAAATTTGAAATGAGATTTCTTTCCCAAGGAAAAGAATCTTAGGACCTCCGATTGGTGGAAATTTCACCACTTTTTGACTTCAAATGAGAGAGTTACGGAAGTTTTAATTTTGGGTGACGTTTCACACACTCTTTTTAAAATGGACCAAAACTCTCTCATCCCACCGAATTTTTAAATGAGATTTTTTTACTCAAAAGAGAATTTGAAGGCATCTAATTGATAGAAATTTCTCCACTTTTCGACTTAAAATGAGTGAGTTATGGACGTTTTAATTTTGGGTGACGTTTCACACACTCATTATAAAATGGTCCAAAACTCTCTCGCCCTACCGAATTTTTAAATGGGATTTTTTTCGTTGAAAGAGAATTTGAAGTCCACTAATTTGTTAGAAATTTCACCATATTTGGACTTGAAAAGAGAGACTTATGGTGGTTTTAATTTTGGGTGACGTTTCGCACACTCTTTTTAAGACGGACAACAACTCTCTCACCCCAACGATTTTTAAAACAAGATTTTTTTCCCCGGAAAGAGAATTTGAAGATTGGTAGAAATTTCACCACTTTTGAACTTAAAGTCAGAGAGTTACACAGGTTTTAATTTTGGATGACGTGTCGCACACTCTTTATAAAACGGACTACAACTCTCTCATCCCAACAAAATTTGAAATGAGATTTCTTTCCCAAGGAAAAGAATCTTAGGACCTCCGATTGGTAGAAATTTCACCACTTTTTGACTTCAAATGAGAGAGTTAGGCAAGTTTTAATTTTGGCTGACGTTTCACACACTCTTTTTAAAATGGACCAAAACTCTCTCATCCCACCGAATTTTTAAATGAGATTTTTTTACTCAAAAGAGAATTTGAAGGCATCTAATTGATAGAAATTTCTCCACTTTTCGACTTAAAATGAGTGAGTTATGGACGTTTTAATTTTGGGTGACGTTTCACACACTCATTATAAAATGGTCCAAAACTCTCTCGCCCTACCGAATTTTTAAATGGGATTTTTTTCGTTGAAAGAGAATTTGAAGTCCACTAATTTGTTAGAAATTTCACCATATTTGGACTTGAAAAGAGAGACTTATGGTGGTTTTAATTTTGGGTGACGTTTCGCACACTCTTTTTAAGACGGACAACAACTCTCTCACCCCAACGATTTTTAAAACAAGATTTTTTTCCCCGGAAAGAGAATTTGAAGATTGGTAGAAATTTCACCACTTTTGAACTTAAAGTCAGAGAGTTACACAGGTTTTAATTTTGGATGACGTGTCGCACACTCTTTATAAAACGGACTACAACTCTCTCATCCCAACAAAATTTGAAATGAGATTTCTTTCCCAAGAAAAAGAATCTTAGGACCTCCGATTGGTAGAAATTTCACCACTTTTTGACTTCAAATGAGAGAGTTAGGCAAGTTTTAATTTTGGGTGACGTTTCACACACTCTTTTTAAAATGGACCAAAACTCTCTCATCCCACCGAATTTTTAAATGAGATTTTTTTACTCAAAAGAGAATTTGAAGGCATCTAATTGATAGAAATTTCTCCACTTTTCGACTTAAAATGAGTGAGTTATGGACGTTTTAATTTTGGGTGACGTTTCACACACTCATTATAAAATGGTCCAAAACTCTCTCGCCCTACCGAATTTTTAAATGGGATTTTTTTCGTTGAAAGAGAATTTGAAGTCCACTAATTTGTTAGAAATTTCACCATATTTGGACTTGAAAAGAGAGACTTATGGTGGTTTTAATTTTGGGTGACGTTTCGCACACTCTTTTTAAGACGGACAACAACTCTCTCACCCCAACGATTTTTAAAACAAGATTTTTTTCCCCGGAAAGAGAATTTGAAGATTGGTAGAAATTTCACCACTTTTGAACTTAAAGTCAGAGAGTTACACAGGTTTTAATTTTGGATGACGTGTCGCACACTCTTTATAAAACGGACTACAACTCTCTCATCCCAACAAAATTTGAAATGAGATTTCTTTCCCAAGAAAAAGAATCTTAGGACCTCCGATTGGTAGAAATTTCACCACTTTTTGACTTCAAATGAGAGAGTTAGGCAAGTTTTAATTTTGGGTGACGTTTCACACACTCTTTTTAAAATGGACCAAAACTCTCTCATCCCACCGAATTTTTAAATGAGATTTTTTTACTCAAAAGAGAATTTGAAGGCATCTAACTGATAGAAATTTCTCCACTTTTCGACTTAAAATGAGTGAGTTATGGACGTTTTAATTTTGGGTGACGTTTCACACACTCATTATAAAATGGTCCAAAACTCTCTCGCCCTACCGAATTTTTAAATGGGATTTTTTTCGTTGAAAGAGAATTTGAAGTCCACTAATTTGTTAGAAATTTCACCATATTTGGACTTGAAAAGAGAGACTTATGGTGGTTTTAATTTTGGGTGACGTTTCGCACACTCTTTTTAAGACGGACAACAACTCTCTCACCCCAACGATTTTTAAAACAAGATTTTTTTCCCCGGAAAGAGAATTTGAAGATTGGTAGAAATTTCACCACTTTTGAACTTAAAGTCAGAGAGTTACACAGGTTTTAATTTTGGATGACGTGTCGCACACTCTTTATAAAACGGACTACAACTCTCTCATCCCAACAAAATTTGAAATGAGATTTCTTTCCCAAGAAAAAGAATCTTAGGACCTCCGATTGGTAGAAATTTCACCACTTTTTGACTTCAAATTAGAGAGTTAGGGAAGTTTTAATTTTGGGTGACGTTTCACACACTCTTTTTAAAATGGACCAAAACTCTCTCATCCCACCGAATTTTTAAATGAGATTTTTTTACTCAAAAGAGAATTTGAAGGCATCTAATTGATAGAAATTTCTCCACTTTTCGACTTAAAATGAGTGAGTTATAGACGTTTTAATTTTAGGTGACGTTTCACACACTCATTATAAAATGGTCCAAAACTCTCTCGCCCTACCGAATTTTTAAATGGGATTTTTTTCGTTGAAAGAGAATTTGAAGTCCACTAATTTGTTAGAAATTTCACCATATTTGGACTTGAAAAGAGAGACTTATGGTGGTTTTAATTTTGGGTGACGTTTCGCACACTCTTTTTAAGACGGACAAAAACTCTCTCACCCCAACGATTTTTAAAACAAGATTTTTTTCCCCGGAAAGAGAATTTGAAGATTGGTAGAAATTTCACCACTTTTGAACTTAAAGTCAGAGAGTTACACAGGTTTTAATTTTGGATGACGTGTCGCACACTCTTTATAAAACGGACTACAACTCTCTCATCCCAACAAAATTTGAAATGAGATTTCTTTCCCAAGAAAAAGAATCTTAGGACCTCCGATTGGTAGAAATTTCACCACTTTTTGACTTCAAATGAGAGAGTTAGGCAAGTTATAATTTTGGGTGACGTTTCACACACTCTTTTTAAAATGGACCAAAACTCTCTCATCCCACCGAATTTTTAAATGAGATTTTTTTACTCAAAAGAGAATTTGAAGGCATCTAACTGATAGAAATTTCTCCACTTTTCGACTTAAAATGAGTGAGTTATGGACGTTTTAATTTTGGGTGACGTTTCACACACTCATTATAAAATGGTCCAAAACTCTCTCGCCCTACCGAATTTTTAAATGGGATTTTTTTCGTTGAAAGAGAATTTGAAGTCCACTAATTTGTTAGAAATTTCACCATATTTGGACTTGAAAAGAGAGACTTATGGTGGTTTTAATTTTGGGTGACGTTTCGCACACTCTTTTTAAGACGGACAACAACTCTCTCACCCCAACGATTTTTAAAACAAGATTTTTTTCCCCGGAAAGAGAATTTGAAGATTGGTAGAAATTTCACCACTTTTGAACTTAAAGTCAGAGAGTTACACAGGTTTTAATTTTGGATGACATGTCGCACACTCTTTATAAAACGGACTACAACTCTCTCATCCCAACAAAATTTGAAATGAGATTTCTTTCCCAAGAAAAAGAATCTTAGGACCTCCGATTGGTAGAAATTTCACCACTTTTTGACTTCAAATGAGAGAGTTAGGCAAGTTTTAATTTTGGGTGACGTTTCACACACTCTTTTTAAAATGTACCAAAACTCTCTCATCCCACCGAATTTTTAAATGAGATTTTTTACTCAAAAGAGAATTTGAAGGCATCTAATTGATAGAAATTTCTCCACTTTTCGACTTAAAATGAGTGAGTTATGGACGTTTTAATTTTGGGTGACGTTTCACACACTCATTATAAAATGGTCCAAAACTCTCTCGCCCTACCGAATTTTTAAATGGGATTTTTTTCGTTGAAAGAGAATTTGAAGTCCACTAATTTGTTAGAAATTTCACCATATTTGGACCTGAAAAGAGAGACTTATGGTGGTTTTAATTTTGGGTGACGTTTCGCACACTCTTTTTAAGACGGACAACAACTCTCTCACCCCAACGATTTTTAAAACAAGATTTTTTTCCCTGGAAGAGAATTTGAAGATTGGTAGAAATTTCACCACTTTTGAACTTAAAGTCAGAGAGTTACACAGGTTTTAATTTTGGATGACGTGTCGCACACTCTTTATAAAACGGACTACAACTCTCTCATCCCAACAAAATTTGAAATGAGATTTCTTTCCCAAGAAAAAGAATCTTAGGACCTCCGATTGGTAGAAATTTCACCACTTTTTGACTTCAAATGAGAGAGTTAGGCAAGTTTTAATTTTGGGTGACGTTTCACACACTCTTTTTAAAATGGACCAAAACTCTCTCATCCCATCGAATTTTTAAATGAGATTTTTTTACTCAAAAGAGAATTTGAAGGCATCTAATTGATAGAAATTTCTCCACTTTTCGACTTAAAATGAGTGAGTTATGGACGTTTTAATTTTGGGTGACGTTTCACACACTCATTATAAAATGGTCCAAAACTCTCTCGCCCTACTGAATTTTTAAATGGGATTTTTTTCGTTGAAAGAGAATTTGAAGTCCACTAATTTGTTAGAAATTTCACCATATTTGGACTTGAAAAGAGAGACTTATGGTGGTTTTAATTTTGGGTGACGTTTCGCACACTCTTTTTAAGACGGACAACAACTCTCTCACCCCAACGATTTTTAAAACAAGATTTTTTTCCCCGGAAAGAGAATTTGAAGATTGGTAGAAATTTCACCACTTTTGAACTTAAAGTCAGAGAGTTACACAGGTTTTAATTTTGGATGACATGTCGCACACTCTTTATAAAACGGACTACAACTCTCTCATCCCAACAAAATTTGAAATGAGATTTCTTTCCCAAGAAAAAGAATCTTAGGACCTCCGATTGGTAGAAATTTCACCACTTTTTGACTTCAAATGAGAGAGTTAGGCAAGTTTTAATTTTGGGTGACGTTTCACACACTCTTTTTAAAATGGACCAAAACTCTCTCATCCCACCGAATTTTTAAATGAGATTTTTTACTCAAAAGAGAATTTGAAGGCATCTAATTGATAGAAATTTCTCCACTTTTCGACTTAAAATGAGTGAGTTATGGACGTTTTAATTTTGGGTGACGTTTCACACACTCATTATAAAATGGTCCAAAACTCTCTCGCCCTACCGAATTTTTAAATGGGATTTTTTTCGTTGAAAGAGAATTTGAAGTCCACTAATTTGTTAGAAATTTCACCATATTTGGACCTGAAAAGAGAGACTTATGGTGGTTTTAATTTTGGGTGACGTTTCGCACACTCTTTTTAAGACGGACAACAACTCTCTCACCCCAACGATTTTTAAAACAAGATTTTTTTCCCCGGAAGAGAATTTGAAGATTGGTAGAAATTTCACCACTTTTGAACTTAAAGTCAGAGAGTTACACAGGTTTTAATTTTGGATGACGTGTCGCACACTCTTTATAAAACGGACTACAACTCTCTCATCCCAACAAAATTTGAAATGAGATTTCTTTCCCAAGAAAAAGAATCTTAGGACCTCCGATTGGTAGAAATTTCACCACTTTTTGACTTCAAATGAGAGAGTTAGGCAAGTTTTAATTTTGGGTGACGTTTCACACACTCTTTTTAAAATGGACCAAAACTCTCTCATCCCATCGAATTTTTAAATGAGATTTTTTTACTCAAAAGAGAATTTGAAGGCATCTAATTGATAGAAATTTCTCCACTTTTCGACTTAAAATGAGTGAGTTATGGACGTTTTAATTTTGGGTGACGTTTCACACACTCATTATAAAATGGTCCAAAACTCTCTCGCCCTACCGAATTTTTAAATGGGATTTTTTTCGTTGAAAGAGAATTTGAAGTCCACTAATTTGTTAGAAATTTCACCATATTTGGACTTGAAAAGAGAGACTTATGGTGGTTTTAATTTTGGGTGACGTTTCGCACACTCTTTTTAAGACGGACAACAACTCTCTCACCCCAACGATTTTTAAAACAAGATTTTTTTCCCCGGAAAGAGAATTTGAAGATTGGTAGAAATTTCACCACTTTTGAACTTAAAGTCAGAGAGTTACACAGGTTTTAATTTTGGATGACGTGTCGCACACTCTTTATAAAACGGACTACAACTCTCTCATCCCAACAAAATTTGAAATGAGATTTCTTTCCCAAGAAAAAGAATCTTAGGACCTCCGATTGGTAGAAATTTCACCACTCTTTGACTTCAAATGAGAGAGTTAGGCAAGTTTTAATTTTGGGTGACGTTTCACACACTCTTTTTAAAATGGACCTAAACTCTCTCATCCCACCGAATTTTTAAATGAGATTTTTTACTCAAAAGAGAATTTGAAGGCATCTAATTGATAGAAATTTCTCCACTTTTCGACTTAAAATGAGTGAGTTATGGACGTTTTAATTTTGGGTGACGTTTCACACACTCATTATAAAATGGTCCAAAACTCTCTCGCCCTACCGAATTTTTAAATGGGATTTTTTTCGTTGAAAGAGAATTTGAAGTCCACTAATTTGTTAGAAATTTCACCATATTTGGACCTGAAAAGAGAGACTTATGGTGGTTTTAATTTTGGGTGACGTTTCGCACACTCTTTTTAAGACGGACAACAACTCTCTCACCCCAACGATTTTTAAAACAAGATTTTTTTCCCCGGAAGAGAATTTGAAGATTGGTAGAAATTTCACCACTTTTGAACTTAAAGTGAGAGAGTTACACAGGTTTTAATTTTGGATGACGTGTCGCACACTCTTTATAAAACGGACTACAACTCTCTCATCCCAACAAAATTTGAAATGAGATTTCTTTCCCAAGGAAAAGAATCTTAGGACCTCCGATTGGTGGAAATTTCACCACTTTTTGATTTCAAATGAGAGAGTTACGGAAGTTTTAATTTTGGGTGACGTTTCACACACTCTTTTTAAAATGGACCAAAACTCTCTCATCCCACCGAATTTTTAAATGAGATTTTTTTACTCAAAAGAGAATTTGAAGGCATCTAATTGATAGAAATTTCTCCACTTTTCGACTTAAAATGAGTGAGTTATGGACGTTTTAATTTTGGGTGACGTTTCACACACTCATTATAAAATGGTCCAAAACTCTCTCGCCCTACCGAATTTTTAAATGGGATTTTTTTCGTTGAAAGAGAATTTGAAGTCCACTAATTTGTTAGAAATTTCACCATATTTGGACTTGAAAAGAGAGACTTATGGTGGTTTTAATTTTGGGTGACGTTTCGCACACTCTTTTTAAGACGGACAACAACTCTCTCACCCCAACGATTTTTAAAACAAGATTTTTTTCCCCGGAAAGAGAATTTGAAGATTGGTAGAAATTTCACCACTTTTGAACTTAAAGTCAGAGAGTTACACAGGTTTTAATTTTGGATGACGTGTCGCACACTCTTTATAAAACGGACTACAACTCTCTCATCCCAACAAAATTTGAAATGAGATTTCTTTCCCAAGAAAAAGAATCTTAGGACCTCCGATTGGTAGAAATTTCACCACTTTTTGACTTCAAATGAGAGAGTTAGGCAAGTTTTAATTTTGGGTGACGTTTCACACACTCTTTTTAAAATGGACCAAAACTCTCTCATCCCATCGAATTTTTAAATGAGATATTTTTACTCAAAAGAGAATTTGAAGGCATCTAATTGATAGAAATTTCTCCACTTTTCGACTTAAAATGAGTGAGTTATGGACGTTTTAATTTTGGGTGACGTTTCACACACTCATTATAAAATGGTCCAAAACTCTCTCGCCCTACCGAATTTTTAAATGGGATTTTTTTCGTTGAAAGAGAATTTGAAGTCCACTAATTTGTTAGAAATTTCACCATATTTGGACTTGAAAAGAGAGACTTATGGTGGTTTTAATTTTGGGTGACGTTTCGCACACTCTTTTTAAGACGGACAACAACTCTCTCACCCCAACGATTTTTAAAACAAGATTTTTTTCCCCGGAAAGAGAATTTGAAGATTGGTAGAAATTTCACCACTTTTGAACTTAAAGTCAGAGAGTTACACAGGTTTTAATTTTGGATGACGTGTCGCACACTCTTTATAAAACGGACTACAACTCTCTCATCCCAACAAAATTTGAAATGAGATTTCTTTCCCAAGAAAAAGAATCTTAGGACCTCCGATTGGTAGAAATTTCACCACTCTTTGACTTCAAATGAGAGAGTTAGGCAAGTTTTAATTTTGGGTGACGTTTCACACACTCTTTTTAAAATGGACCTAAACTCTCTCATCCCACCGAATTTTTAAATGAGATTTTTTACTCAAAAGAGAATTTGAAGGCATCTAATTGATAGAAATTTCTCCACTTTTCGACTTAAAATGAGTGAGTTATGGACGTTTTAATTTTGGGTGACGTTTCACACACTCATTATAAAATGGTCCAAAACTCTCTCGCCCTACCGAATTTTTAAATGGGATTTTTTTCGTTGAAAGAGAATTTGAAGTCCACTAATTTGTTAGAAATTTCACCATATTTGGACCTGAAAAGAGAGACTTATGGTGGTTTTAATTTTGGGTGACGTTTCGCACACTCTTTTTAAGACGGACAACAACTCTCTCACCCCAACGATTTTTAAAACAAGATTTTTTTCCCCGGAAGAGAATTTGAAGATTGGTAGAAATTTCACCACTTTTGAACTTAAAGTCAGAGAGTTACACAGGTTTTAATTTTGGATGACGTGTCGCACACTCTTTATAAAACGGACTACAACTCTCTCATCCCAACAAAATTTGAAATGAGATTTCTTTCCCAAGGAAAAGAATCTTAGGACCTCCGATTGGTGGAAATTTCACCACTTTTTGACTTCAAATGAGAGAGTTACGGAAGTTTTAATTTTGGGTGACGTTTCACACACTCTTTTTAAAATGGACCAAAACTCTCTCATCCCACCGAATTTTTAAATGAGATTTTTTTACTCAAAAGAGAATTTGAAGGCATCTAATTGATAGAAATTTCTCCACTTTTCGACTTAAAATGAGTGAGTTATGGACGTTTTAATTTTGGGTGACGTTTCACACACTCATTATAAAATGGTCCAAAACTCTCTCGCCCTACCGAATTTTTAAATGGGATTTTTTTCGTTGAAAGAGAATTTGAAGTCCACTAATTTGTTAGAAATTTCACCATATTTGGACTTGAAAAGAGAGACTTATGGTGGTTTTAATTTTGGGTGACGTTTCGCACACTCTTTTTAAGACGGACAACAACTCTCTCACCCCAACGATTTTTAAAACAAGATTTTTTTCCCCGGAAAGAGAATTTGAAGATTGGTAGAAATTTCACCACTTTTGAACTTAAAGTCAGAGAGTTACACAGGTTTTAATTTTGGATGACGTGTCGCACACTCTTTATAAAACGGACTACAACTCTCTCATCCCAACAAAATTTGAAATGAGATTTCTTTCCCAAGAAAAAGAATCTTAGGACCTCCGATTGGTAGAAATTTCACCACTTTTTGACTTCAAATGAGAGAGTTAGGCAAGTTTTAATTTTGGGTGACGTTTCACACACTCTTTTTAAAATGGACCAAAACTCTCTCATCCCATCGAATTTTTAAATGAGATTTTTTTACTCAAAAGAGAATTTGAAGGCATCTAATTGATAGAAATTTCTCCACTTTTCGACTTAAAATGAGTGAGTTATGGACGTTTTAATTTTGGGTGACGTTTCACACACTCATTATAAAATGGTCCAAAACTCTCTCGCCCTACCGAATTTTTAAATGGGATTTTTTTCGTTGAAAGAGAATTTGAAGTCCACTAATTTGTTAGAAATTTCACCATATTTGGACTTGAAAAGAGAGACTTATGGTGGTTTTAATTTTGGGTGACGTTTCGCACACTCTTTTTAAGACGGACAACAACTCTCTCACCCCAACGATTTTTAAAACAAGATTTTTTTCCCCGGAAAGAGAATTTGAAGATTGGTAGAAATTTCACCACTTTTGAACTTAAAGTCAGAGAGTTACACAGGTTTTAATTTTGGATGACGTGTCGCACACTCTTTATAAAACGGACTACAACTCTCTCATCCCAACAAAATTTGAAATGAGATTTCTTTCCCAAGAAAAAGAATCTTAGGACCTCCGATTGGTAGAAATTTCACCACTCTTTGACTTCAAATGAGAGAGTTAGGCAAGTTTTAATTTTGGGTGACGTTTCACACACTCTTTTTAAAATGGACCTAAACTCTCTCATCCCACCGAATTTTTAAATGAGATTTTTTACTCAAAAGAGAATTTGAAGGCATCTAATTGATAGAAATTTCTCCACTTTTCGACTTAAAATGAGTGAGTTATGGACGTTTTAATTTTGGGTGACGTTTCACACACTCATTATAAAATGGTCCAAAACTCTCTCGCCCTACCGAATTTTTAAATGGGATTTTTTTCGTTGAAAGAGAATTTGAAGTCCACTAATTTGTTAGAAATTTCACCATATTTGGACCTGAAAAGAGAGACTTATGGTGGTTTTAATTTTGGGTGACGTTTCGCACACTCTTTTTAAGACGGACAACAACTCCCTCACCCCAACGATTTTTAAAACAAGATTTTTTTCCCCGGAAGAGAATTTGAAGATTGGTAGAAATTTCACCACTTTTGAACTTAAAGTCAGAGAGTTACACAGGTTTTAATTTTGGATGACGTGTCGCACACTCTTTATAAAACGGACTACAACTCTCTCATCCCAACAAAATTTGAAATGAGATTTCTTTCCCAAGGAAAAGAATCTTAGGACCTCCGATTGGTGGAAATTTCACCACTTTTTGACTTCAAATGAGAGAGTTACGGAAGTTTTAATTTTGGGTGACGTTTCACACACTCTTTTTAAAATGGACCAAAACTCTCTCATCCCACCGAATTTTTAAATGAGATTTTTTTACTCAAAAGAGAATTTGAAGGCATCTAATTGATAGAAATTTCTCCACTTTTCGACTTAAAATGAGTGAGTTATGGACGTTTTAATTTTGGGTGACGTTTCACACACTCATTATAAAATGGTCCAAAACTCTCTCGCCCTACCGAATTTTTAAATGGGATTTTTTTCGTTGAAAGAGAATTTGAAGTCCACTAATTTGTTAGAAATTTCACCATATTTGGACTTGAAAAGAGAGACTTATGGTGGTTTTAATTTTGGGTGACGTTTCGCACACTCTTTTTAAGACGGACAACAACTCTCTCACCCCAACGATTTTTAAAACAAGATTTTTTTCCCCGGAAAGAGAATTTGAAGATTGGTAGAAATTTCACCACTTTTGAACTTAAAGTCAGAGAGTTACACAGGTTTTAATTTTGGATGACGTGTCGCACACTCTTTATAAAACGGACTACAACTCTCTCATCCCAACAAAATTTGAAATGAGATTTCTTTCCCAAGAAAAAGAATCTTAGGACCTCCGATTGGTAGAAATTTCACCACTTTTTGACTTCAAATGAGAGAGTTAGGCAAGTTTTAATTTTGGGTGACGTTTCACACACTCTTTTTAAAATGGACCAAAACTCTCTCATCCCATCGAATTTTTAAATGAGATTTTTTTACTCAAAAGAGAATTTGAAGGCATCTAATTGATAGAAATTTCTCCACTTTTCGACTTAAAATGAGTGAGTTATGGACGTTTTAATTTTGGGTGACGTTTCACACACTCATTATAAAATGGTCCAAAACTCTCTCGCCCTACCGAATTTTTAAATGGGATTTTTTTCGTTGAAAGAGAATTTGAAGTCCACTAATTTGTTAGAAATTTCACCATATTTGGACTTGAAAAGAGAGACTTATGGTGGTTTTAATTTTGGGTGACGTTTCGCACACTCTTTTTAAGACGGACAACAACTCTCTCACCCCAACGATTTTTAAAACAAGATTTTTTTCCCCGGAAAGAGAATTTGAAGATTGGTAGAAATTTCACCACTTTTGAACTTAAAGTCAGAGAGTTACACAGGTTTTAATTTTGGATGACGTGTCGCACACTCTTTATAAAACGGACTACAACTCTCTCATCCCAACAAAATTTGAAATGAGATTTCTTTCCCAAGAAAAAGAATCTTAGGACCTCCGATTGGTAGAAATTTCACCACTCTTTGACTTCAAATGAGAGAGTTAGGCAAGTTTTAATTTTGGGTGACGTTTCACACACTCTTTTTAAAATGGACCTAAACTCTCTCATCCCACCGAATTTTTAAATGAGATTTTTTACTCAAAAGAGAATTTGAAGGCATCTAATTGATAGAAATTTCTCCACTTTTCGACTTAAAATGAGTGAGTTATGGACGTTTTAATTTTGGGTGACGTTTCACACACTCATTATAAAATGGTCCAAAACTCTCTCGCCCTACCGAATTTTTAAATGGGATTTTTTTCGTTGAAAGAGAATTTGAAGTCCACTAATTTGTTAGAAATTTCACCATATTTGGACCTGAAAAGAGAGACTTATGGTGGTTTTAATTTTGGGTGACGTTTCGCACACTCTTTTTAAGACGGACAACAACTCTCTCACCCCAACGATTTTTAAAACAAGATTTTTTTCCCCGGAAGAGAATTTGAAGATTGGTAGAAATTTCACCACTTTTGAACTTAAAGTCAGAGAGTTACACAGGTTTTAATTTTGGATGACGTGTCGCACACTCTTTATAAAACGGACTACAACTCTCTCATCCCAACAAAATTTGAAATGAGATTTCTTTCCCAAGGAAAAGAATCTTAGGACCTCCGATTGGTGGAAATTTCACCACTTTTTGACTTCAAATGAGAGAGTTACGGAAGTTTTAATTTTGGGTGACGTTTCACACACTCTTTTTAAAATGGACCAAAACTCTCTCATCCCACCGAATTTTTAAATGAGATTTTTTTACTCAAAAGAGAATTTGAAGGCATCTAATTGATAGAAATTTCTCCACTTTTCGACTTAAAATGAGTGAGTTATGGACGTTTTAATTTTGGGTGACGTTTCACACACTCATTATAAAATGGTCCAAAACTCTCTCGCCCTACCGAATTTTTAAATGGGATTTTTTTCGTTGAAAGAGAATTTGAAGTCCACTAATTTGTTAGAAATTTCACCATATTTGGACTTGAAAAGAGAGACTTATGGTGGTTTTAATTTTGGGTGACGTTTCGCACACTCTTTTTAAGACGGACAACAACTCTCTCACCCCAACGATTTTTAAAACAAGATTTTTTTCCCCGGAAAGAGAATTTGAAGATTGGTAGAAATTTCACCACTTTTGAACTTAAAGTCAGAGAGTTACACAGGTTTTAATTTTGGATGACGTGTCGCACACTCTTTATAAAACGGACTACAACTCTCTCATCCCAACAAAATTTGAAATGAGATTTCTTTCCCAAGAAAAAGAATCTTAGGACCTCCGATTGGTAGAAATTTCACCACTTTTTGACTTCAAATGAGAGAGTTAGGCAAGTTTTAATTTTGGGTGACGTTTCACACACTCTTTTTAAAATGGACCAAAACTCTCTCATCCCATCGAATTTTTAAATGAGATTTTTTTACTCAAAAGAGAATTTGAAGGCATCTAATTGATAGAAATTTCTCCACTTTTCGACTTAAAATGAGTGAGTTATGGACGTTTTAATTTTGGGTGACGTTTCACACACTCATTATAAAATGGTCCAAAACTCTCTCGCCCTACCGAATTTTTAAATGGGATTTTTTTCGTTGAAAGAGAATTTGAAGTCCACTAATTTGTTAGAAATTTCACCATATTTGGACTTGAAAAGAGAGACTTATGGTGGTTTTAATTTTGGGTGACGTTTCGCACACTCTTTTTAAGACGGACAACAACTCTCTCACCCCAACGATTTTTAAAACAAGATTTTTTTCCCCGGAAAGAGAATTTGAAGATTGGTAGAAATTTCACCACTTTTGAACTTAAAGTCAGAGAGTTACACAGGTTTTAATTTTGGATGACGTGTCGCACACTCTTTATAAAACGGACTACAACTCTCTCATCCCAACAAAATTTGAAATGAGATTTCTTTCCCAAGAAAAAGAATCTTAGGACCTCCGATTGGTAGAAATTTCACCACTCTTTGACTTCAAATGAGAGAGTTAGGCAAGTTTTAATTTTGGGTGACGTTTCACACACTCTTTTTAAAATGGACCTAAACTCTCTCATCCCACCGAATTTTTAAATGAGATTTTTTACTCAAAAGAGAATTTGAAGGCATCTAATTGATAGAAATTTCTCCACTTTTCGACTTAAAATGAGTGAGTTATGGACGTTTTAATTTTGGGTGACGTTTCACACACTCATTATAAAATGGTCCAAAACTCTCTCGCCCTACCGAATTTTTAAATGGGATTTTTTTCGTTGAAAGAGAATTTGAAGTCCACTAATTTGTTAGAAATTTCACCATATTTGGACCTGAAAAGAGAGACTTATGGTGGTTTTAATTTTGGGTGACGTTTCGCACACTCTTTTTAAGACGGACAACAACTCTCTCACCCCAACGATTTTTAAAACAAGATTTTTTTCCCCGGAAGAGAACTTGAAGATTGGTAGAAATTTCACCACTTTTGAACTTAAAGTCAGAGAGTTACACAGGTTTTAATTTTGGATGACGTGTCGCACACTCTTTATAAAACGGACTACAACTCTCTCATCCCAACAAAATTTGAAATGAGATTTCTTTCCCAAGGAAAAGAATCTTAGGACCTCCGATTGGTGGAAATTTCACCACTTTTTGACTTCAAATGAGAGAGTTACGGAAGTTTTAATTTTGGGTGACGTTTCACACACTCTTTTTAAAATGGACCAAAACTCTCTCATCCCACCGAATTTTTAAATGAGATTTTTTTACTCAAAAGAGAATTTGAAGGCATCTAATTGATAGAAATTTCTCCACTTTTCGACTTAAAATGAGTGAGTTATGGACGTTTTAATTTTGGGTGACGTTTCACACACTCATTATAAAATGGTCCAAAACTCTCTCGCCCTACCGAATTTTTAAATGGGATTTTTTTCGTTGAAAGAGAATTTGAAGTCCACTAATTTGTTAGAAATTTCACCATATTTGGACTTGAAAAGAGAGACTTATGGTGGTTTTAATTTTGGGTGACGTTTCGCACACTCTTTTTAAGACGGACAACAACTCTCTCACCCCAACGATTTTTAAAACAAGATTTTTTTCCCCGGAAAGAGAATTTGAAGATTGGTAGAAATTTCACCACTTTTGAACTTAAAGTCAGAGAGTTACACAGGTTTTAATTTTGGATGACGTGTCGCACACTCTTTATAAAACGGACTACAACTCTCTCATCCCAACAAAATTTGAAATGAGATTTCTTTCCCAAGAAAAAGAATCTTAGGACCTCCGATTGGTAGAAATTTCACCACTCTTTGACTTCAAATGAGAGAGTTAGGCAAGTTTTAATTTTGGGTGACGTTTCACACACTCTTTTTAAAATGGACCAAAACTCTCTCATCCCATCGAATTTTTAAATGAGATTTTTTTACTCAAAAGAGAATTTGAAGGCATCTAATTGATAGAAATTTCTCCACTTTTCGACTTAAAATGAGTGAGTTATGGACGTTTTAATTTTGGGTGACGTTTCACACACTCATTATAAAATGGTCCAAAACTCTCTCGCCCTACCGAATTTTTAAATGGGATTTTTTTCGTTGAAAGAGAATTTGAAGTCCACTAATTTGTTAGAAATTTCACCATATTTGGACGTGAAAAGAGAGACTTATGGTGGTTTTAATTTTGGGTGACGTTTCGCACACTCTTTTTAAGACGGACAACAACTCTCTCACCCCAACGATTTTTAAAACAAGATTTTTTTCCCCGGAAAGAGAATTTGAAGATTGGTAGAAATTTCACCACTTTTGAACTTAAAGTCAGAGAGTTACACAGGTTTTAATTTTGGATGACGTGTCGCACACTCTTTATAAAACGGACTACAACTCTCTCATCCCAACAAAATTTGAAATGAGATTTCTTTCCCAAGAAAAAGAATCTTAGGACCTCCGATTGGTAGAAATTTCACCACTCTTTGACTTCAAATGAGAGAGTTAGGCAAGTTTTAATTTTGGGTGACGTTTCACACACTCTTTTTAAAATGGACCTAAACTCTCTCATCCCACCGAATTTTTAAATGAGATTTTTTACTCAAAAGAGAATTTGAAGGCATCTAATTGATAGAAATTTCTCCACTTTTCGACTTAAAATGAGTGAGTTATGGACGTTTTAATTTTGGGTGACGTTTCACACACTCATTATAAAATGGTCCAAAACTCTCTCGCCCTACCGAATTTTTAAATGGGATTTTTTTCGTTGAAAGAGAATTTGAAGTCCACTAATTTGTTAGAAATTTCACCATATTTGGACCTGAAAAGAGAGACTTATGGTGGTTTTAATTTTGGGTGACGTTTCGCACACTCTTTTTAAGACGGACAACAACTCTCTCACCCCAACGATTTTTAAAACAAGATTTTTTTCCCCGGAAGAGAATTTGAAGATTGGTAGAAATTTCACCACTTTTGAACTTAAAGTCAGAGAGTTACACAGGTTTTAATTTTGGATGACGTGTCGCACACTCTTTATAAAACGGACTACAACTCTCTCATCCCAACAAAATTTGAAATGAGATTTCTTTCCCAAGGAAAAGAATCTTAGGACCTCCGATTGGTGGAAATTTCACCACTTTTTGACTTCAAATGAGAGAGTTACGGAAGTTTTAATTTTGGGTGACGTTTCACACACTCTTTTTAAAATGGACCAAAACTCTCTCATCCCACCGAATTTTTAAATGAGATTTTTTACTCAAAAGAGAATTTGAAGGCATCTAATTGATAGAAATTTCTCCACTTTTCGACTTAAAATGAGTGAGTTATGGACGTTTTAATTTTGGGTGACGTTTCACACACTCATTATAAAATGGTCCAAAAGTCTCTCGCCCTACAGAATTTTTAAATGGGATTTTTTTCGTTGAAAGAGAATTTGAAGTCCACTAATTTGTTAGAAATTTCACCATATTTGGACCTGAAAAGAGAGACTTATGGTGGTTTTAATTTTGGGTAACGTTTCGCACACTCTTTTTAAGACGGACAACAACTCTCTCACCCCAACGATTTTTAAAACAAGATTTTTTTCCCCGGAAGAGAATTTGAAGATTGGTAGAAATTTCACCACTTTTGAACTTAAAGTCAGAGAGTTACACAGGTTTTAATTTTGGATGACGTGTCGCACACTCTTTATAAAACGGACTACAACTCTCTCATCCCAACAAAATTTGAAATGAGATTTCTTTCCCAAGAAAAAGAATCTTAGGACCTCCGATTGGTAGAAATTTCACCACTTTTTGACTTCAAATGAGAGAGTTACGGAAGTTTTAATTTTGGGTGACGTTTCACACACTCTTTTTAAAATGGACCAAAACTCTCTCATCCCACCGAATTTTTAAATGAGATTTTTTTACTTGAAAGAGAATTTGAAGGAATCTAATTGATAGAAATTTCTCCATTTTTCGACTTAAAATGAGTGAGTTATGGACGTTTTAATTTTAGGTGACGTTTCACACACTCATTATAAAATGGTCCAAAACTCTCTCGCCCTACCGAATTTTTAAATGGGATTTTTTTCGTTGAAAGAGAATTTGAAGTCCACTAATTTGTTAGAAATTTCACCATATTTGGACTTGAAAAGAGAGACTTATGGTGGTTTTAATTTTGGGTGACGTTTCGCACACTCTTTTTAAGACGGACAACAACTCTCTCACCCCAACGATTTTTAAAACAAGATTTTTTTCCCCGGAAGAGAATTTGAAGATTGGTAGAAATTTCACCACTTTTGAACTTAAAGTCAGAGAGTTACACAGGTTTTAATTTTGGATGACGTGTCGCACACTCTTTATAAAACGGACTACAACTCTCTCATCCCAACAAAATTTGAAATGAGATTTCTTTCCCAAGGAAAAGAATCTTAGGACCTCCGATTGGTAGAAATTTCACCACTTTTTGACTTCAAATGAGAGTGTTACGGAAGTTTTAATTTTGGGTGACGTTTCACACACTCTTTTTAAAATGGACCAAAACTCTCTCATCCCACCGAATTTTTAAATGAGATTTTTTTACTCAAAAGAGAATTTGAAGGCATCTAATTGATAGAAATTTCTCCACTTTTCGACTTAAAATGAGTGAGTTATGGACGTTTTAATTTTGGGTGACGTTTCACACACTCATTATAAAATGGTCCAAAACTCTCTCGCCCTACCGAATTTTTAAATGGGATTTTTTTCGTTGAAAGAGAATTTGAAGTCCACTAATTTGTTAGAAATTTCACCATATTTGGACTTGAAAAGAGAGACTTATGGTGGTTTTAATTTTGGGTGACGTTTCGCACACTCTTTTTAAGACGGACAACAACTCTCTCACCCCAATGATTTTTAAAACAAGATTTTTTTCCCCGGAAAGAGAATTTGAAGATTGGTAGAAATTTCACCACTTTTGAACTTAAAGTCAGAGAGTTACACAGGTTTTAATTTTGGATGACGTGTCGCACACTCTTTATAAAACGGACTACAACTCTCTCATCCCAACAAAATTTGAAATGAGATTTCTTTCCCAAGAAAAAGAATCTTAGGACCTCCGATTGGTAGAAATTTCACCACTTTTTGACTTCAAATGAGAGAGTAAGGCAAGTTTTAATTTTGGGTGACCTTTCACACACTCTTTTTAAAATGGACCAAAACTCTCTCATCCCACCGAATTTTTAAATGAGATTTTTTTACTCAAAAGAGAATTTGAAGGCATCTAATTGATAGAAATTTCTCCACTTTTCGATTTAAAATGAGTGAGTTATGGACGTTTTAATTTTGGGTGACGTTTCACACACTCATTATAAAATGGTCCAAAACTCTCTCGCCCTACCGAATTTTTAAATGGGATTTTTTTCGTTGAAAGAGAATTTGAAGTCCACTAATTTGTTAGAAATTTCACCATATTTGGACTTGAAAAGAGAGACTTATGGTGGTTTTAATTTTGGGTGACGTTTCGCACACTCTTTTTAAGACGGACAACAACTCTCTCACCCCAACGATTTTTAAAACAAGATTTTTTTCCCCGGAAGAGAATTTGAAGATTGGTAGAAATTTCACCACTTTTGAACTTAAAGTCAGAGAGTTACACAGGTTTTAATTTTGGATGACGTGTCGCACACTCTTTATAAAACGGACTACAACTCTCTCATCCCAACAAAATTTGAAATGAGATTTCTTTCCCAAGGAAAAGAATCTTAGGACCTCCGATTGGTAGAAATTTCACCACTTTTTGACTTCAAATGAGAGAGTTACGGAAGTTTTAATTTTGGGTGACGTTTCACACACTCTTTTTAAAATGGACCAAAACTCTCTCATCCCACCGAATTTTTAAATGAGATTTTTTTACTCAAAAGAGAATTTGAAGGCATCTAATTGATAGAAATTTCTCCACTTTTCGACTTAAAATGAGTGAGTTATGGACGTTTTAATTTTGGGTGACGTTTCACACACTCATTATAAAATGGTCCAAAACTCTCTCGCCCTACCGAATTTTTAAATGGGAGTTTTTTCGTTGAAAGAGAATTTGAAGTCCACTAATTTGTTAGAAATTTCACCATATTTGGACTTGAAAAGAGAGACTTATGGTGGTTTTAATTTTGGGTGACGTTTCGCACACTCTTTTTAAGACGGACAACAACTCTCTCACCCCAACGATTTTTAAAACAAGATTTTTTTCCCCGGAAAGAGAATTTGAAGATTGGTAGAAATTTCTCCACTTTTGAACTTAAAGTGAGAGAGTTACACAGGTTTTAATTTTGGATGACGTGTCGCACACTCTTTATAAAACGGACTACAACTCTCTCATCCCAACAAAATTTGAAATGAGATTTCTTTCCCAAGAAAAAGAATCTTAGGACCTCCGATTGGTAGAAATTTCACCACTTTTTGACTTCAAATGAGAGAGTTAGGGAAGTTTTAATTTTGGGTGACGTTTCACACACTCTTTTTAAAATGGACCAAAACTCTCTCATCCCACCGAATTTTTAAATGACATTTTTTTACTTGAAAGAGAATTTGAAGGAATCTAATTGATAGAAATTTCTCCACTTTTCGACTTAAAATGAGTGAGTTATAGACGTTTTAATTTTAGGTGACGTTTCACACACTCATTATAAAATGGTCCAAAACTCTCTCGCCCTACCGAATTTTTAAATGGGATTTTTTTCGTTGAAAGAGAATTTGAAGTCCACTAATTTGTTAGAAATTTCACCATATTTGGACTTGAAAAGAGAGACTTATGGTGGTTTTAATTTTGGGTGACGTTTCGCACACTCTTTTTAAGACGGACAACAACTCTCTCACCCCAACGATTTTTAAAACAAGATTTTTTTCCCCGGAAAGAGAATTTGAAGATTGGTAGAAATTTCACCACTTTTGAACTTAAAGTCAGAGAGTTACACAGGTTTTAATTTTGGATGACGTGTCGCACACTCTTTATAAAACGGACTACAACTCTCTCATCCCAACAAAATTTGAAATGAGATTTCTTTCCCAAGAAAAAGAATCTTAGGACCTCCGATTGGTAGAAATTTCACCACTTTTTGACTTCAAATGAGAGAGTTACGGAAGTTTTAATTTTGGGTGACGTTTCACACACTCTTTTTAAAATGGACCAAAACTCTCTCATCCCACCGAATTTTTAAATGAGATTTTTTTACTCAAAAGAGAATTTGAAGGCATCTAATTGATAGAAATTTCTCCACTTTTCGACTTAAAATGAGTGAGTTATGGACGTTTTAATTTTGGGTGACGTTTCACACACTCATTATAAAATGGTCCAAAACTCTCTCGCCCTACCGAATTTTTAAATGGGAGTTTTTTCGTTGAAAGAGAATTTGAAGTCCACTAATTTGTTAGAAATTTCACCATATTTGGACTTGAAAAGAGAGACTTATGGTGGTTTTAATTTTGGGTGACGTTTCGCACACTCTTTTTAAGACGGACAACAACTCTCTCACCCCAACGATTTTTAAAACAAGATTTTTTTCCCCGGAAAGAGAATTTGAAGATTGGTAGAAATTTCTCCACTTTTGAACTTAAAGTGAGAGAGTTACACAGGTTTTAATTTTGGATGACGTGTCGCACACTCTTTATAAAACGGACTACAACTCTCTCATCCCAACAAAATTTGAAATGAGATTTCTTTCCCAAGAAAAAGAATCTTAGGACCTCCGATTGGTAGAAATTTCACCACTTTTTGACTTCAAATGAGAGAGTTAGGCAAGTTTTAATTTTGGGTGACGTTTCACACACTCTTTTTAAAATGGACCAAAACTCTCTCATCCCACCGAATTTTTAAATGAGATTTTTTTACTCAAAAGAGAATTTGAAGGCATCTAATTGATAGAAATTTCTCCACTTTTCGACTTAAAATGAGTGAGTTATGGACGTTTTAATTTTGGGTGACGTTTCACACACTCATTATAAAATGGTCCAAAACTCTCTCGCCCTACCGAATTTTTAAATGGGAGTTTTTTCGTTGAAAGAGAATTTGAAGTCCACTAATTTGTTAGAAATTTCACCATATTTGGACTTGAAAAGAGAGACTTATGGTGGTTTTAATTTTGGGTGACGTTTCGCACACTCTTTTTAAGACGGACAACAACTCTCTCACCCCAATGATTTTTAAAACAAGATTTTTTTCCCCGGAAAGAGAATTTGAAGATTGGTAGAAATTTCACCACTTTTGAACTTAAAGTCAGAGAGTTACACAGGTTTTAATTTTGGATGACGTGTCGCACACTCTTTATAAAACGGACTACAACTCTCTCATCCCAACAAAATTTGAAATGAGATTTCTTTCCCAAGAAAAAGAATCTTAGGACCTCCGATTGGTAGAAATTTCACCACTTTTTGACTTCAAATGAGAGAGTTAGGCAAGTTTTAATTTTGGGTGACCTTTCACACACTCTTTTTAAAATGGACCAAAACTCTCTCATCCCACCGAATTTTTAAATGAGATTTTTTTACTTGAAAGAGAATTTGAAGGAATCTAATTGATAGAAATTTCTCCATTTTTCGACTTAAAATGAGTGAGTTATGGACGTTTTAATTTTAGGTGACGTTTCACACACTCATTATAAAATGGTCCAAAACTCTCTCGCCCTACCGAATTTTTAAATGGGATTTTTTTCGTTGAAAGAGAATTTGAAGTCCACTAATTTGTTAGAAATTTCACCATATTTGGACTTGAAAAGAGAGACTTATGGTGGTTTTAATTTTGGGTGACGTTTCGCACACTCTTTTTAAGACGGACAACAACTCTCTCACCCCAACGATTTTTAAAACAAGATTTTTTTCCCCGGAAGAGAATTTGAAGATTGGTAGAAATTTCACCACTTTTGAACTTAAAGTCAGAGAGTTACACAGGTTTTAATTTTGGATGACGTGTCGCACACTCTTTATAAAACGGACTACAACTCTCTCATCCCAACAAAATTTGAAATGAGATTTCTTTCCCAAGGAAAAGAATCTTAGGACCTCCGATTGGTAGAAATTTCACCACTTTTTGACTTCAAATGAGAGAGTTACGGAAGTTTTAATTTTGGGTGACGTTTCACACACTCTTTTTAAAATGGACCAAAACTCTCTCATCCCACCGAATTTTTAAATGAGATTTTTTTACTCAAAAGAGAATTTGAAGGCATCTAATTGATAGAAATTTCTCCACTTTTCGACTTAAAATGAGTGAGTTATGGACGTTTTAATTTTGGGTGACGTTTCACACACTCATTATAAAATGGTCCAAAACTCTCTCGCCCTACCGAATTTTTAAATGGGATTTTTTTCGTTGAAAGAGAATTTGAAGTCCACTAATTTGTTAGAAATTTCACCATATTTGGACTTGAAAAGAGAGACTTATGGTGGTTTTAATTTTGGGTGACGTTTCGCACACTCTTTTTAAGACGGACAACAACTCTCTCACCCCAATGATTTTTAAAACAAGATTTTTTTCCCCGGAAAGAGAATTTGAAGATTGGTAGAAATTTCACCACTTTTGAACTTAAAGTCAGAGAGTTACACAGGTTTTAATTTTGGATGACGTGTCGCACACTCTTTATAAAACGGACTACAACTCTCTCATCCCAACAAAATTTGAAATGAGATTTCTTTCCCAAGAAAAAGAATCTTAGGACCTCCGATTGGTAGAAATTTCACCACTTTTTGACTTCAAATGAGAGAGTTAGGCAAGTTTTAATTTTGTGTGACGTTTCACACACTCTTTTTAAAATGGACCAAAACTCTCTCATCCCACCGAATTTTTAAATGAGATTTTTTTACTCAAAAGAGAATTTGAAGGCATCTAATTGATAGAAATTTCTCCACTTTTCGACTTAAAATGAGTGAGTTATGGACGTTTTAATTTTGGGTGACGTTTCACACACTCATTATAAAATGGTCCAAAACTCTCTCGCCCTACCGAATTTTTAAATGGGAGTTTTTTCGTTGAAAGAGAATTTGAAGTCCACTAATTTGTTAGAAATTTCACCATATTTGGACTTGAAAAGAGAGACTTATGGTGGTTTTAATTTTGGGTGACGTTTCGCACACTCTTTTTAAGACGGACAACAACTCTCTCACCCCAATGATTTTTAAAACAAGATTTTTTTCCCCGGAAAGAGAATTTGAAGATTGGTAGAAATTTCACCACTTTTGAACTTAAAGTCAGAGAGTTACACAGGTTTTAATTTTGGATGACGTGTCGCACACTCTTTATAAAACGGACTACAACTCTCTCATCCCAACAAAATTTGAAATGAGATTTCTTTCCCAAGAAAAAGAATCTTAGGACCTCCGATTGGTAGAAATTTCACCACTTTTTGACTTCAAATGAGAGAGTTAGGCAAGTTTTAATTTTGGGTGACCTTTCACACACTCTTTTTAAAATGGACCAAAACTCTCTCATCCCACCGAATTTTTAAATGAGATTTTTTTACTTGAAAGAGAATTTGAAGGAATCTAATTGATAGAAATTTCTCCATTTTTCGACTTAAAATGAGTGAGTTATGGACGTTTTAATTTTAGGTGACGTTTCACACACTCATTATAAAATGGTCCAAAACTCTCTCGCCCTACCGAATTTTTAAATGGGATTTTTTTCGTTGAAAGAGAATTTGAAGTCCACTAATTTGTTAGAAATTTCACCATATTTGGACTTGAAAAGAGAGACTTATGGTGGTTTTAATTTTGGGTGACGTTTCGCACACTCTTTTTAAGACGGACAACAACTCTCTCACCCCAACGATTTTTAAAACAAGATTTTTTTCCCAGGAAGAGAATTTGAAGATTGGTAGAAATTTCACCACTTTTGAACTTAAAGTCAGAGAGTTACACAGGTTTTAATTTTGGATGACGTGTCGCACACTCTTTATAAAACGGACTACAACTCTCTCATCCCAACAAAATTTGAAATGAGATTTCTTTCCCAAGGAAAAGAATCTTAGGACCTCCGATTGGTAGAAATTTCACCACTTTTTGACTTCAAATGAGAGAGTTACGGAAGTTTTAATTTTGGGTGACGTTTCACACACTCTTTTTAAAATGGACCAAAACTCTCTCATCCCACCGAATTTTTAAATGAGATTTTTTTACTCAAAAGAGAATTTGAAGGCATCTAATTGATAGAAATTTCTCCACTTTTCGACTTAAAATGAGTGAGTTATGGACGTTTTAATTTTGGGTGACGTTTCACACACTCATTATAAAATGGTCCAAAACTCTCTCGCCCTACCGAATTTTTAAATGGGATTTTTTTCGTTGAAAGAGAATTTGAAGTCCACTAATTTGTTAGAAATTTCACCATATTTGGACTTGAAAAGAGAGACTTATGGTGGTTTTAATTTTGGGTGACGTTTCGCACACTCTTTTTAATACGGACAACAACTCTCTCACCCCAATGATTTTTAAAACAAGATTTTTTTCCCCGGAAAGAGAATTTGAAGATTGGTAGAAATTTCACCACTTTTGAACTTAAAGTCAGAGAGTTACACAGGTTTTAATTTTGGATGACGTGTCGCACACTCTTTATAAAACGGACTACAACTCTCTCATCCCAACAAAATTTGAAATGAGATTTCTTTCCCAAGAAAAAGAATCTTAGGACCTCCGATTGGTAGAAATTTCACCACTTTTTGACTTCAAATGAGAGAGTTAGGCAAGTTTTAATTTTGGGTGACCTTTCACACACTCTTTTTAAAATGGACCAAAACTCTCTCATCCCACCGAATTTTTAAATGAGATTTTTTTACTCAAAAGAGAATTTGAAGGCATCTAATTGATAGAAATTTCTCCACTTTTCGATTTAAAATGAGTGAGTTATGGACGTTTTAATTTTGGGTGACGTTTCACACACTCATTATAAAATGGTCCAAAACTCTCTCGCCCTACCGAATTTTTAAATGGGATTTTTTTCGTTGAAAGAGAATTTGAAGTCCACTAATTTGTTAGAAATTTCACCATATTTGGACTTGAAAAGAGAGACTTATGGTGGTTTTAATTTTGGGTGACGTTTCGCACACTCTTTTTAAGACGGACAACAACTCTCTCACCCCAACGATTTTTAAAACAAGATTTTTTTCCCCGGAAAGAGAATTTGAAGATTGGTAGAAATTTCACCACTTTTGAACTTAAAGTCAGAGAGTTACACAGGTTTTAATTTTGGATGACGTGTCGCACACTCTTTATAAAACGGACTACAACTCTCTCATCCCAACAAAATTTGAAATGAGATTTCTTTCCCAAGAAAAAGAATCTTAGGACCTCCGATTGGTAGAAATTTCACCACTTTTTGACTTCAAATGAGAGAGTTAGGCAAGTTTTAATTTTGGGTGACGTTTCACACACTCTTTTTAAAATGGACCAAAACTCTCTCATCCCACCGAATTTTTAAATGAGATTTTTTACTCAAAAGAGAATTTGAAGGCATCTAATTGATAGAAATTTCTCCACTTTTCGACTTAAAATGAGTGAGTTATGGACGTTTTAATTTTGGGTGACGTTTCACACACTCATTATAAAATGGTCCAAAAGTCTCTCGCCCTACCGAATTTTTAAATGGGATTTTTTTCGTTGAAAGAGAATTTGAAGTCCACTAATTTGTTAGAAATTTCACCATATTTGGACCTGAAAAGAGAGACTTATGGTGGTTTTAATTTTGGGTAACGTTTCGCACACTCTTTTTAAGACGGACAACAACTCTCTCACCCCAACGATTTTTAAAACAAGATTTTTTTCCCCGGAAGAGAATTTGAAGATTGGTAGAAATTTCACCACTTTTGAACTTAAAGTCAGAGAGTTACACAGGTTTTAATTTTGGATGACGTGTCGCACACTCTTTATAAAACGGACTACAACTCTCTCACCCCAACGATTTTTAAAACAAGATTTTTTTCCCCGGAAGAGAATTTGAAGATTGGTAGAAATTTCACCACTTTTGAACTTAAAGTGAGAGAGTTACACAGGTTTTAATTTTGGATGACGTGTCGCACACTCTTTATAAAACGGACTACAACTCTCTCATCCCAACAAAATTTGAAATGAGATTTCTTTCCCAAGAAAAAGAATCTTAGGACCTCCGATTGGTAGAAATTTCACCACTTTTTGACTTCAAATGAGAGAGTTACGGAAGTTTTAATTTTGGGTGACGTTTCACACACTCTTTTTAAAATGGACCAAAACTCTCTCATCCCACCGAATTTTTAAATGAGATTTTTTTACTTGAAAGAGAATTTGAAGGCATCTAATTGATAGAAATTTCTCCACTTTTCGACTTAAAATGAGTGAGTTATGGACGTTTTAATTTTGGGTGACGTTTCACACACTCATTATAAAATGGTCCAAAACTCTCTCGCGCTACCGAATTTTTAAATGGGATTTTTTTCGTTGAAAGAGAATTTGAAGTCCACTAATTTGTTAGAAATTTCACCATATTTGGACCTGAAAAGAGAGACTTATGGTGGTTTTAATTTTGGGTAACGTTTCGCACACTCTTTTTAAGACGGACAACAACTCTCTCACCCCAACGATTTTTAAAACAAGATTTTTTTCCCCGGAAGAGAATTTGAAGATTGGTAGAAATTTCACCACTTTTGAACTTAAAGTCAGAGAGTTACACAGGTTTTAATTTTGGATGACGTGTCGCACACTCTTTATAAAACGGACTACAACTCTCTCATCCCAACAAAATTTGAAATGAGATTTCTTTCCCAAGAAAAAGAATCTTAGGACCTCCGATTGGTAGAAATTTCACCACTTTTTGACTTCAAATGAGAGAGTTACGGAAGTTTTAATTTTGGGTGACGTTTCACACACTCTTTTTAAAATGGACCAAAACTCTCTCATCCCACCGAATTTTTAAATGAGATTTTTTTACTTGAAAGAGAATTTGAAGGAATCTAATTGATAGAAATTTCTCCATTTTTCGACTTAAAATGAGTGAGTTATGGACGTTTTAATTTTAGGTGACGTTTCACACACTCATTATAAAATGGTCCAAAACTCTCTCGCCCTACCGAATTTTTAAATGGGATTTTATTCGTTGAAAGAGAATTTGAAGTCCACTAATTTGTTAGAAATTTCACCATATTTGGACTTGAAAAGAGAGACTTATGGTGGTTTTAATTTTGGGTGACGTTTCGCACACTCTTTTTAAGACGGACAACAACTCTCTCACCCCAACGATTTTTAAAACAAGATTTTTTTCCCCGGAAGAGAATTTGAAGATTGGTAGAAATTTCACCACTTTTGAACTTAAAGTCAGAGAGTTACACAGGTTTTAATTTTGGATGACGTGTCGCACACTCTTTATAAAACGGACTACAACTCTCTCATCCCAACAAAATTTGAAATGAGATTTCTTTCCCAAGGAAAAGAATCTTAGGACCTCCGATTGGTAGAAATTTCACCACTTTTTGACTTCAAATGAGAGAGTTACGGAAGTTTTAATTTTGGGTGACGTTTCACACACTCTTTTTAAAATGGACCAAAACTCTCTCATCCCACCGAATTTTTAAATGAGATTTTTTTACTCAAAAGAGAATTTGAAGGCATCTAATTGATAGAAATTTCTCCACTTTTCGACTTAAAATGAGTGAGTTATGGACGTTTTAATTTTGGGTGACGTTTCACACACTCATTATAAAATGGTCCAAAACTCTCTCGCCCTACCGAATTTTTAAATGGGATTTTTTTCGTTGAAAGAGAATTTGAAGTCCACTAATTTGTTAGAAATTTCACCATATTTGGACTTGAAAAGAGAGACTTATGGTGGTTTTAATTTTGGGTGACGTTTCGCACACTCTTTTTAAGACGGACAACAACTCTCTCACCCCAATGATTTTTAAAACAAGATTTTTTTCCCCGGAAAGAGAATTTGAAGATTGGTAGAAATTTCACCACTTTTGAACTTAAAGTCAGAGAGTTACACAGGTTTTAATTTTGGATGACGTGTCGCACACTCTTTATAAAACGGACTACAACTCTCTCATCCCAACAAAATTTGAAATGAGATTTCTTTCCCAAGAAAAAGAATCTTAGGACCTCCGATTGGTAGAAATTTCACCACTTTTTGACTTCAAATGAGAGAGTTAGGCAAGTTTTAATTTTGGGTGACCTTTCACACACTCTTTTTAAAATGGACCAAAACTCTCTCATCCCACCGAATTTTTAAATGAGATTTTTTTACTCAAAAGAGAATTTGAAGGCATCTAATTGATAGAAATTTCTCCACTTTTCGATTTAAAATGAGTGAGTTATGGACGTTTTAATTTTGGGTGACGTTTCACACACTCATTATAAAATGGTCCAAAACTCTCTCGCCCTACCGAATTTTTAAATGGGATTTTTTTCGTTGAAAGAGAATTTGAAGTCCACTAATTTGTTAGAAATTTCACCATATTTGGACTTGAAAAGAGAGACTTATGGTGGTTTTAATTTTGGGTGACGTTTCGCACACTCTTTTTAAGACGGACAACAACTCTCTCACCCCAACGATTTTTAAAACAAGATTTTTTTCCCCGGAAGAGAATTTGAAGATTGGTAGAAATTTCACCACTTTTGAACTTAAAGTCAGAGAGTTACACAGGTTTTAATTTTGGATGACGTGTCGCACACTCTTTATAAAACGGACTACAACTCTCTCATCCCAACAAAATTTGAAATGAGATTTCTTTCCCAAGGAAAAGAATCTTAGGACCTCCGATTGGTAGAAATTTCACCACTTTTTGACTTCAAATGAGAGAGTTACGGAAGTTTTAATTTTGGGTGACGTTTCACACACTCTTTTTAAAATGGACCAAAACTCTCTCATCCCACCGAATTTTTAAATGAGATTTTTTTACTCAAAAGAGAATTTGAAGGCATCTAATTGATAGAAATTTCTCCACTTTTCGACTTAAAATGAGTGAGTTATGGACGTTTTAATTTTGGGTGACGTTTCACACACTCATTATAAAATGGTCCAAAACTCTCTCGCCCTACCGAATTTTTAAATGGGAGTTTTTTCGTTGAAAGAGAATTTGAAGTCCACTAATTTGTTAGAAATTTCACCATATTTGGACTTGAAAAGAGAGACTTATGGTGGTTTTAATTTTGGGTGACGTTTCGCACACTCTTTTTAAGACGGACAACAACTCTCTCACCCCAATGATTTTTAAAACAAGATTTTTTTCCCCGGAAAGAGAATTTGAAGATTGGTAGAAATTTCACCACTTTTGAACTTAAAGTCAGAGAGTTACACAGGTTTTAATTTTGGATGACGTGTCGCACACTCTTTATAAAACGGACTACAACTCTCTCATCCCAACAAAATTTGAAATGAGATTTCTTTCCCAAGAAAAAGAATCTTAGGACCTCCGATTGGTAGAAATTTCACCACTTTTTGACTTCAAATGAGAGAGTTAGGCAAGTTTTAATTTTGGGTGACCTTTCACACACTCTTTTTAAAATGGACCAAAACTCTCTCATCCCACCGAATTTTTAAATGAGATTTTTTTACTCAAAAGAGAATTTGAAGGCATCTAATTGATAGAAATTTCTCCACTTTTCGATTTAAAATGAGTGAGTTATGGACGTTTTAATTTTGGGTGACGTTTCACACACTCATTATAAAATGGTCCAAAACTCTCTCGCCCTACCGAATTTTTAAATGGGATTTTTTTCGTTGAAAGAGAATTTGAAGTCCACTAATTTGTTAGAAATTTCACCATATTTGGACTTGAAAAGAGAGACTTATGGTGGTTTTAATTTTGGGTGACGTTTCGCACACTCTTTTTAAGACGGACAACAACTCTCTCACCCCAACGATTTTTAAAACAAGATTTTTTTCCCCGGAAAGAGAATTTGAAGATTGGTAGAAATTTCACCACTTTTGAACTTAAAGTCAGAGAGTTACACAGGTTTTAATTTTGGATGACGTGTCGCACACTCTTTATAAAACGGACTACAACTCTCTCATCCCAACAAAATTTGAAATGAGATTTCTTTCCCAAGAAAAAGAATCTTAGGACCTCCGATTGGTAGAAATTTCACCACTTTTTGACTTCAAATGAGAGAGTTAGGCAAGTTTTAATTTTGGGTGACGTTTCACACACTCTTTTTAAAATGGACCAAAACTCTCTCATCCCACCGAATTTTTAAATGAGATTTTTTTACTCAAAAGAGAATTTGAAGGCATCTAATTGATAGAATTTCTCCACTTTTCGACTTAAAATGAGTGAGTTATGGACGTTTTAATTTTGGGTGACGTTTCACACACTCATTATAAAATGGTCCAAAACTCTCTCGCCCTACCGAATTTTTAAATGGGATTTTTTTCGTTGAAAGAGAATTTGAAGTCCACTAATTTGTTAGAAATTTCACCATATTTGGACTTGAAAAGAGAGACTTATGGTGGTTTTAATTTTGGGTGACGTTTCGCACACTCTTTTTAAGACGGACAACAACTCTCTCACCCCAATGATTTTTAAAACAAGATTTTTTTCCCCGGAAAGAGAATTTGAAGATTGGTAGAAATTTCACCACTTTTGAACTTAAAGTCAGAGAGTTACACAGGTTTTAATTTTGGATGACGTGTCGCACACTCTTTATAAAACGGACTACAACTCTCTCATCCCAACAAAATTTGAAATGAGATTTCTTTCCCAAGAAAAAGAATCTTAGGACCTCCGATTGGTAGAAATTTCACCACTTTTTGACTTCAAATGAGAGAGTTAGGCAAGTTTTAATTTTGGGTGACCTTTCACACACTCTTTTTAAAATGGACCAAAACTCTCTCATCCCACCGAATTTTTAAATGAGATTTTTTTACTCAAAAGAGAATTTGAAGGCATCTAATTGATAGAAATTTCTCCACTTTTCGATTTAAAATGAGTGAGTTATGGACGTTTTAATTTTGGGTGACGTTTCACACACTCATTATAAAATGGTCCAAAACTCTCTCGCCCTACCGAATTTTTAAATGGGATTTTTTTCGTTGAAAGAGAATTTGAAGTCCACTAATTTGTTAGAAATTTCACCATATTTGGACTTGAAAAGAGAGACTTATGGTGGTTTTAATTTTGGGTGACGTTTCGCACACTCTTTTTAAGACGGACAACAACTCTCTGACCCCAACGATTTTTAAAACAAGATTTTTTTCCCCGGAAGAGAATTTGAAGATTGGTAGAAATTTCACCACTTTTGAACTTAAAGTCAGAGAGTTACACAGGTTTTAATTTTGGATGACGTGTCGCACACTCTTTATAAAACGGACTACAACTCTCTCATCCCAACAAAATTTGAAATGAGATTTCTTTCCCAAGGAAAAGAATCTTAGGACCTCCGATTGGTAGAAATTTCACCACTTTTTGACTTCAAATGAGAGAGTTACGGAAGTTTTAATTTTGGGTGACGTTTCACACACTCTTTTTAAAATGGACCAAAACTCTCTCATCCCACCGAATTTTTAAATGAGATTTTTTTACTCAAAAGAGAATTTGAAGGCATCTAATTGATAGAAATTTCTCCACTTTTCGACTTAAAATGAGTGAGTTATGGACGTTTTAATTTTGGGTGACGTTTCACACACTCATTATAAAATGGTCCAAAACTCTCTCGCCCTACCGAATTTTTAAATGGGAGTTTTTTCGTTGAAAGAGAATTTGAAGTCCACTAATTTGTTAGAAATTTCACCATATTTGGACTTGAAAAGAGAGACTTATGGTGGTTTTAATTTTGGGTGACGTTTCGCACACTCTTTTTAAGACGGACAACAACTCTCTCACCCCAACGATTTTTAAAACAAGATTTTTTTCCCCGGAAAGAGAATTTGAAGATTGGTAGAAATTTCTCCACTTTTGAACTTAAAGTGAGAGAGTTACACAGGTTTTAATTTTGGATGACGTGTCGCACACTCTTTATAAAACGGACTACAACTCTCTCATCCCAACAAAATTTGAAATGAGATTTCTTTCCCAAGAAAAAGAATCTTAGGACCTCCGATTGGTAGAAATTTCACCACTTTTTGACTTCAAATGAGAGAGTTAGGCAAGTTTTAATTTTGGGTGACGTTTCACACACTCTTTTTAAAATGGACCAAAACTCTCTCATCCCACCGAATTTTTAAATGAGATTTTTTTACTCAAAAGAGAATTTGAAGGCATCTAATTGATAGAAATTTCTCCACTTTTCGACTTAAAATGAGTGAGTTATGGACGTTTTAATTTTGGGTGACGTTTCACACACTCATTATAAAATGGTCCAAAACTCTCTCGCCCTACCGAATTTTTAAATGGGAGTTTTTTCGTTGAAAGAGAATTTGAAGTCCACTAATTTGTTAGAAATTTCACCATATTTGGACTTGAAAAGAGAGACTTATGGTGGTTTTAATTTTGGGTGACGTTTCGCACACTCTTTTTAAGACGGACAACAACTCTCTCACCCCAATGATTTTTAAAACAAGATTTTTTTCCCCGGAAAGAGAATTTGAAGATTGGTAGAAATTTCACCACTTTTGAACTTAAAGTCAGAGAGTTACACAGGTTTTAATTTTGGATGACGTGTCGCACACTCTTTATAAAACGGACTACAACTCTCTCATCCCAACAAAATTTGAAATGAGATTTCTTTCCCAAGAAAAAGAATCTTAGGACCTCCGATTGGTAGAAATTTCACCACTTTTTGACTTCAAATGAGAGAGTTAGGCAAGTTTTAATTTTGGGTGACCTTTCACACACTCTTTTTAAAATGGACCAAAACTCTCTCATCCCACCGAATTTTTAAATGAGATTTTTTTACTCAAAAGAGAATTTGAAGGCATCTAATTGATAGAAATTTCTCCACTTTTCGATTTAAAATGAGTGAGTTATGGACGTTTTAATTTTGGGTGACGTTTCACACACTCATTATAAAATGGTCCAAAACTCTCTCGCCCTACCGAATTTTTAAATGGGATTTTTTTCGTTGAAAGAGAATTTGAAGTCCACTAATTTGTTAGAAATTTCACCATATTTGGACTTGAAAAGAGAGACTTATAGTGGTTTTAATTTTGGGTGACGTTTCGCACACTCTTTTTAAGACGGACAACAACTCTCTCACCCCAACGATTTTTAAAACAAGATTTTTTTCCCCGGAAAGAGAATTTGAAGATTGGTAGAAATTTCACCACTTTTGAACTTAAAGTCAGAGAGTTACACAGGTTTTAATTTTGGATGACGTGTCGCACACTCTTTATAAAACGGACTACAACTCTCTCATCCCAACAAAATTTGAAATGAGATTTCTTTCCCAAGAAAAAGAATCTTAGGACCTCCGATTGGTAGAAATTTCACCACTTTTTGACTTCAAATGAGAGAGTTACGGAAGTTTTAATTTTGGGTGACGTTTCACACACTCTTTTTAAAATGGACCAAAACTCTCTCATCCCACCGAATTTTTGAATGAGATTTTTTTACTTGAAAGAGAATTTGAAGGAATCTAATTGATAGAAATTTCTCCATTTTTCGACTTAAAATGAGTGAGTTATGGACGTTTTAATTTTAGGTGACGTTTCACACACTCATTATAAAATGGTCCAAAACTCTCTCGCCCTACCGAATTTTTAAATGGGATTTTTTTCGTTGAAAGAGAATTTGAAGTCCACTAATTTGTTAGAAATTCACCACATTTGGACTTGAAAAGAGAGACTTATGGTGGTTTTAATTTTGGGTGACGTTTCGCACACTCTTTTTAAGACGGACAACAACTCTCTCACCCCAACGATTTTTAAAACAAGATTTTTTCCCCGGAAAGAGAATTTGAAGATTGGTAGAAATTTCACCACTTTTGAACTTAAAGTCAGAGAGTTACACAGGTTTTAATTTTGGATGACGTGTCGCACACTCTTTATAAAACGGACTACAACTCTCTCATCCCAACAAAATTTGAAATGAGATTTCTATCCCAAGAAAAAGAATCTTAGGACCTCCGATTGGTAGAAATTTCACCACTTTTTGACTTCAAATGAGAGAGTTAGGGAAGTTTTAATTTTGGGTGACGTTCACACACTCTTTTTAAAATGGACCAAAACTCTCTCATCCCACCGAATTTTTAAATGAGATTTTTTTACTTGAAAGAGAATTTGAAGGCATCTAATTGATAGAAATTTCTCCACTTTTCGACTTAAAATGAGTGAGTTATAGACGTTTTAATTTTAGGTGACGTTTCACACACTCATTATAAAATGGTCCAAAACTCTCTCGCCCTACCGAATTTTTAAATGGGATTTTTTTCGTTGAAAGAGAATTTGAAGTCCACTAATTTGTTAGAAATTTCACCATATTTGGACTTGAAAAGAGAGACTTATGGTGGTTTTAATTTTGGGTGACGTTTCGCACACTCTTTTTAAGACGGACAACAACTCTCTCACCCCAACGATTTTTAAAACAAGATTTTTTTCCCCGGAAGAGAATTTGAAGATTGGTAGAAATTTCACCACTTTTGAACTTAAAGTCAGAGAGTTACACAGGTTTTAATTTTGGATGACGTGTCGCACACTCTTTATAAAACGGACTACAACTCTCTCATCCCAACAAAATTTGAAATGAGATTTCTTTCCCAAGGAAAAGAATCTTAGGACCTCCGATTGGTAGAAATTTCACCACTTTTTGACTTCAAATGAGAGAGTTAGGGAAGTTTTAATTTTGGGTGACGTTTCACACACTCTTTTTAAAATGGACCAAAACTCTCCCATCCCACCGAATTTTTAAATGAGATTTTTTTACTCAAAAGAGAATTTGAAGGCATCTAATGGATAGAAATTTCTCCACTTTTCGACTTAAAATGAGTGAGTTATGGACGTTTTAATTTTGGGTGACGTTTCACACACTCATTATGAAATGGTCCAAAACTCTCTCGCCCTACCGAATTTTTAAATGGGATTTTTTTCGTTGAAAGGGAATTTGAAGTCCACTAATTTGTTAGAAATTTCACCATATTTGGACTTGAAAAGAGAGACTTATGGTGGTTTTAATTTTGGGTGACGTTTCGCACACTCTTTTTAAGACGGACAACAACTCTCTCACCCCAACGATTTTTAAAACAAGATTTTTTTCCCCGGAAAGAGAATTTGAAGATTGGTAGAAATTTCACCACTTTTGAACTTAAAGTCAGAGTGTTACACAGGTTTTAATTTTGGATGACGTGTCGCACACTCTTTATAAAACGGACTACAACTCTCTCATCCCAACAAAATTTGAAATGAGATTTCTTTCCCAAGAAAAAGAATCTTAGGACCTCCGATTGGTAGAAATTTCACCACTTTTTGACTTCAAATGAGAGAGTTAGGCAAGTTTTAATTTTGGGTGACGTTTCACACACTCTTTTTAAAATGGACCAAATCTCTCTCATCCCACCGAATTTTTAAATGAGATTTTTTTACTCAAAAGAGAATTTGAAGGCATCTAATTGATAGAAATTTCTCCACTTTTCGACTTAAAATGAGTGAGTTATGGACGTTTTAATTTTGGGTGACGTTTCACACACTCATTATAAAATGGTCCAAAACTCTCTCGCCCTACCGAATTTTTAAATGGGATTTTTTTCGTTGAAAGAGAATTTGAAGTCCACTAATTTGTTAGAAATTTCACCATATTTGGACTTGAAAAGAGAGACTTATGGTGGTTTTAATTTTGGGTGACGTTTCGCACACTCTTTTTAAGACGGACAACAACTCTCTCACCCCAACGATTTTTAAAACAAGATTTTTTTCCCCGGAAGAGAATTTGAAGATTGGTAGAAATTTCACCACTTTTGAACTTAAAGTCAGAGAGTTACACAGGTTTTAATTTTGGATGACGTGTCGCACACTCTTTATAAAACGGACTACAACTCTCTCATCCCAACAAAATTTGAAATGAGATTTCTTTCCCAAGGAAAAGAATCTTAGGACCTCCGATTGGTAGAAATTTCACCACTTTTTGACTTCAAATGAGAGAGTTACGGAAGTTTTAATTTTGGGTGACGTTTCACACACTCTTTTTAAAATGGACCAAAACTCTCTCATCCCACCGAATTTTTAAATGAGATTTTTTTACTCAAAAGAGAATTTGAAGGCATCTAATTTATAGAAATTTCTCCACTTTTCGACTTAAAATGAGTGAGTTATGGACGTTTTAATTTTGGGTGACGTTTCACACACTCATTATAAAATGGTCCAAAACTCTCTCGCCCTACCGAATTTTTAAATGGGAGTTTTTTCGTTGAAAGAGAATTTGAAGTCCACTAATTTGTTAGAAATTTCACCATATTTGGACTTGAAAAGAGAGACTTATGGTGGTTTTAATTTTGGGTGACGTTTCGCACACTCTTTTTAAGACGGACAACAACTCTCTCACCCCAACGATTTTTAAAACAAGATTTTTTTCCCCGGAAAGAGAATTTGAAGATTGGTAGAAATTTCTCCACTTTTGAACTTAAAGTGAGAGAGTTACACAGGTTTTAATTTTGGATGACGTGTCGCACACTCTTTATAAAACGGACTACAACTCTCTCATCCCAACAAAATTTGAAATGAGATTTCTTTCCCAAGAAAAAGAATCTTAGGACCTCCGATTGGTAGAAATTTCACCACTTTTTGACTTCAAATGAGAGAGTTAGGCAAGTTTTAATTTTGGGTGACGTTTCACACACTCTTTTTAAAATGGACCAAAACTCTCTCATCCCACCGAATTTTTAAATGAGATTTTTTTACTCAAAAGAGAATTTGAAGGCATCTAATTGATAGAAATTTCTCCACTTTTCGACTTAAAATGAGTGAGTTATGGACGTTTTAATTTTGGGTGACGTTTCACACACTCATTATAAAATGGTCCAAAACTTTCTCGCCCTACCGAATTTTTAAATGAGAGTTTTTTCGTTGAAAGAGAATTTGAAGTCCACTAATTTGTTAGAAATTTCACCATATTTGGACTTGAAAAGAGAGACTTATGGTGGTTTTAATTTTGGGTGACGTTTCGCACACTCTTTTTAAGACGGACAACAACTCTCTCACCCCAATGATTTTTAAAACAAGATTTTTTTCCCCGGAAAGAGAATTTGAAGATTGGTAGAAATTTCACCACTTTTGAACTTAAAGTCAGAGAGTTACACAGGTTTTAATTTTGGATGACGTGTCGCACACTCTTTATAAAACGGACTACAACTCTCTCATCCCAACAAAATTTGAAATGAGATTTCTTTCCCAAGAAAAAGAATCTTAGGACCTCCGATTGGTAGAAATTTCACCACTTTTTGACTTCAAATGAGAGAGTTAGGCAAGTTTTAATTTTGGGTGACCTTTCACACACTCTTTTTAAAATGGACCAAAACTCTCTCATCCCACCGAATTTTTAAATGAGATTTTTTTACTCAAAAGAGAATTTGAAGGCATCTAATTGATAGAAATTTCTCCACTTTTCGATTTAAAATGAGTGAGTTATGGACGTTTTAATTTTGGGTGACGTTTCACACACTCATTATAAAATGGTCCAAAACTCTCTCGCCCTACCGAATTTTTAAATGGGATTTTTTTCGTTGAAAGAGAATTTGAAGTCCACTAATTTGTTAGAAATTTCACCATATTTGGACTTGAAAAGAGAGACTTATGGTGGTTTTAATTTTGGGTGACGTTTCGCACACTCTTTTTAAGACGGACAACAACTCTCTCACCCCAACGATTTTTAAAACAAGATTTTTTTCCCCGGAAAGAGAATTTGAAGATTGGTAGAAATTTCACCACTTTTGAACTTAAAGTCAGAGAGTTACACAGGTTTTAATTTTGGATGACGTGTCGCACACTCTTTATAAAACGGACTACAACTCTCTCATCCCAACAAAATTTGAAATGAGATTTCTTTCCCAAGAAAAAGAATCTTAGGACCTCCGATTGGTAGAAATTTCACCACTTTTTGACTTCAAATGAGAGAGTTACGGAAGTTTTAATTTTGGGTGACGTTTCACACACTCTTTTTAAAATGGACCAAAACTCTCTCATCCCACCGAATTTTTAAATGAGATTTTTTACTCAAAAGAGAATTTGAAGGCATCTAATTGATAGAAATTTCTCCACTTTTCGACTTAAAATGAGTGAGTTATGGACGTTTTAATTTTGGGTGACGTTTCACACACTCATTATAAAATGGTCCAAAAGTCTCTCGCCCTACCGAATTTTTAAATGGGATTTTTTTCGTTGAAAGAGAATTTGAAGTCCACTAATTTGTTAGAAATTTCACCATATTTGGACCTGAAAAGAGAGACTTATGGTGGTTTTAATTTTGGGTAACGTTTCGCACACTCTTTTTAAGACGGACAACAACTCTCTCACCCCAACGATTTTTAAAACAAGATTTTTTTCCCCGGAAGAGAATTTGAAGATTGGTAGAAATTTCACCACTTTTGAACTTAAAGTCAGAGAGTTACACAGGTTTTAATTTTGGATGACGTGTCGCACACTCTTTATAAAACGGACTACAACTCTCTCATCCCAACAAAATTTGAAATGAGATTTCTTTCCCAAGGAAAAGAATCTTAGGACCTCCGATTGGTAGAAATTTCACCACTTTTTGACTTCAAATGAGAGAGTTACGGAAGTTTTAATTTTGGGTGACGTTTCACACACTCTTTTTAAAATGGACCAAAACTCTCTCATCCCACCGAATTTTTAAATGAGATTTTTTTACTCAAAAGAGAATTTGAAGGCATCTAATTGATAGAAATTTCTCCACTTTTCGACTTAAAATGAGTGAGTTATGGACGTTTTAATTTTGGGTGACGTTTCACACACTCATTATAAAATGGTCCAAAACTCTCTCGCCCTACCGAATTTTTAAATGGGATTTTTTTCGTTGAAAGAGAATTTGAAGTCCACTAATTTGTTAGAAATTTCACCATATTTGGACTTGAAAAGAGAGACTTATGGTGGTTTTAATTTTGGGTGACGTTTCGCACACTCTTTTTAAGACGGACAACAACTCTCTCACCCCAATGATTTTTAAAACAAGATTTTTTCCCCGGAAAGAGAATTTGAAGATTGGTAGAAATTTCACCACTTTTGAACTTAAAGTCAGAGAGTTACACAGGTTTTAATTTTGGATGACGTGTCGCACACTCTTTATAAAACGGACTACAACTCTCTCATCCCAACAAAATTTGAAATGAGATTTCTTTCCTAAGAAAAAGAATCTTAAGACCTCCGATTGGTAGAAATTTCACCACTTTTTGACTTCAAATGAGAGAGTTACGGAAGTTTTAATTTTGGGTGACGTTTCACACACTCTTTTTAAAATGGACCAAAACTCTCTCATCCCACCGAATTTTTGAATGAGATTTTTTTACTTGAAAGAGAATTTGAAGGAATCTAATTGATAGAAATTTCTCCATTTTTCGACTTAAAATGAGTGAGTTATGGACGTTTTAATTTTAGGTGACGTTTCACACACTCATTATAAAATGGTCCAAAACTCTCTCGCCCTACCGAATTTTTAAATGGGATTTTTTTCGTTGAAAGAGAATTTGAAGTCCACTAATTTGTTAGAAATTCACCACATTTGGACTTGAAAAGAGAGACTTATGGTGGTTTTAATTTTGGGTGACGTTTCGCACACTCTTTTTAAGACGGACAACAACTCTCTCACCCCAACGATTTTTAAAACAAGATTTTTTCCCCGGAAAGAGAATTTGAAGATTGGTAGAAATTTCACCACTTTTGAACTTAAAGTCAGAGAGTTACACAGGTTTTAATTTTGGATGACGTGTCGCACACTCTTTATAAAACGGACTACAACTCTCTCATCCCAACAAAATTTGAAATGAGATTTCTATCCCAAGAAAAAGAATCTTAGGACCTCCGATTGGTAGAAATTTCACCACTTTTTGACTTCAAATGAGAGAGTTAGGGAAGTTTTAATTTTGGGTGACGTTCACACACTCTTTTTAAAATGGACCAAAACTCTCTCATCCCACCGAATTTTTAAATGAGATTTTTTTACTTGAAAGAGAATTTGAAGGCATCTAATTGATAGAAATTTCTCCACTTTTCGACTTAAAATGAGTGAGTTATAGACGTTTTAATTTTAGGTGACGTTTCACACACTCATTATAAAATGGTCCAAAACTCTCTCGCCCTACCGAATTTTTAAATGGGATTTTTTTCGTTGAAAGAGAATTTGAAGTCCACTAATTTGTTAGAAATTTCACCATATTTGGACTTGAAAAGAGAGACTTATGGTGGTTTTAATTTTGGGTGACGTTTCGCACACTCTTTTTAAGACGGACAACAACTCTCTCACCCCAACGATTTTTAAAACAAGATTTTTTTCCCCGGAAGAGAATTTGAAGATTGGTAGAAATTTCACCACTTTTGAACTTAAAGTCAGAGAGTTACACAGGTTTTAATTTTGGATGACGTGTCGCACACTCTTTATAAAACGGACTACAACTCTCTCATCCCAACAAAATTTGAAATGAGATTTCTTTCCCAAGGAAAAGAATCTTAGGACCTCCGATTGGTAGAAATTTCACCACTTTTTGACTTCAAATGAGAGAGTTAGGGAAGTTTTAATTTTGGGTGACGTTTCACACACTCTTTTTAAAATGGACCAAAACTCTCCCATCCCACCGAATTTTTAAATGAGATTTTTTTACTCAAAAGAGAATTTGAAGGCATCTAATGGATAGAAATTTCTCCACTTTTCGACTTAAAATGAGTGAGTTATGGACGTTTTAATTTTGGGTGACATTTCACACACTCATTATGAAATGGTCCAAAACTCTCTCGCCCTACCGAATTTTTAAATGGGATTTTTTTCGTTGAAAGGGAATTTGAAGTCCACTAATTTGTTAGAAATTTCACCATATTTGGACTTGAAAAGAGAGACTTATGGTGGTTTTAATTTTGGGTGACGTTTCGCACACTCTTTTTAAGACGGACAACAACTCTCTCACCCCAACGATTTTTAAAACAAGATTTTTTTCCCCGGAAAGAGAATTTGAAGATTGGTAGAAATTTCACCACTTTTGAACTTAAAGTCAGAGAGTTACACAGGTTTTAATTTTGGATGACGTGTCGCACACTCTTTATAAAACGGACTACAACTCTCTCATCCCAACAAAATTTGAAATGAGATTTCTTTCCCAAGAAAAAGAATCTTAGGACCTCTGATTGGTAGAAATTTCACCACTTTTTGACTTCAAATGAGAGAGTTAGGGAAGTTTTAATTTTGGGTGACGTTTCACACACTCTTTTTAAAATGGACCAAAACTCTCTCATCCCACCGAATTTTTAAATGAGATTTTTTTACTCAAAAGAGAATTTGAAGGCATCTAATGGATAGAAATTTCTCCACTTTTCGACTTAAAATGAGTGAGTTATGGACGTTTTAATTTTGGGTGACGTTTCACACACTCATTATAAAATGGTCCAAAACTCTCTCGCCCTACCGAATTTTTAAATGGGATTTTTTTCGTTGAAAGAGAATTTGAAGTCCACTAATTTGTTAGAAATTTCACCATATTTGGACTTGAAAAGAGAGACTTATGGTGGTTTTAATTTTGGGTGACGTTTCGCACACTCTTTTTAAGACGGACAACAACTCTCTCACCCCAACGATTTTTAAAACAAGATTTTTTTCCCCGGAAAGAGAATTTGAAGATTGGTGGAAATTTCACCACTTTTGAACTTAAAGTCAGAGAGTTACACAGGTTTTAATTTTGGATGACGTGTCGCACACTCTTTATAAAACGGACTACAACTCTCTCATCCCAACAAAATTTGAAATGAGATTTCTTTCCCAAGAAAAAGAATCTTAGGACCTCCGATTGGTAGAAATTTCACCACTTTTTGACTTCAAATGAGAGAGTTAGGGAAGTTTTAATTTTGGGTGACGTTTCACACACTCTTTTTAAAATGGACCAAAACTCTCTCATCCCACCGAATTTTTAAATGAGATTTTTTTACTCAAAAGAGAATTTGAAGGCATCTAATTGATAGAAATTTCTCCACTTTTCGACTTAAAATGAGTGAGTTATAGACGTTTTAATTTTAGGTGACGTTTCACACACTCATTATAAAATGGTCCAAAACTCTCTCGCCCTACCGAATTTTTAAATGGGATTTTTTTCGTTGAAAGAGAATTTGAAGTCCACTAATTTGTTAGAAATTTCACCATATTTGGACTTGAAAAGAGAGACTTATGGTGGTTTTAATTTTGGGTGACGTTTCGCACACTCTTTTTAAGACGGACAACAACTCTCTCACCCCAACGATTTTTAAAACAAGATTTTTTTCCCCGGAAAGAGAATTTGAAGATTGGTAGAAATTTCACCACTTTTGAACTTAAAGTCAGAGAGTTACACAGGTTTTAATTTTGGATGACGTGTCGCACACTCTTTATAAAACGGACTACAACTCTCTCATCCCAACAAAATTTGAAATGAGATTTCTTTCCTAAGAAAAAGAATCTTAAGACCTCCGATTGGTAGAAATTTCACCACTTTTTGACTTCAAATGAGAGAGTTACGGAAGTTTTAATTTTGGGTGACGTTTCACACACTCTTTTTAAAATGGACCAAAACTCTCTCATCCCACCGAATTTTTGAATGAGATTTTTTTACTTGAAAGAGAATTTGAAGGAATCTAATTGATAGAAATTTCTCCATTTTTCGACTTAAAATGAGTGAGTTATGGACGTTTTAATTTTAGGTGACGTTTCACACACTCATTATAAAATGGTCCAAAACTCTCTCGCCCTACCGAATTTTTAAATGGGATTTTTTTCGTTGAAAGAGAATTTGAAGTCCACTAATTTGTTAGAAATTCACCACATTTGGACTTGAAAAGAGAGACTTATGGTGGTTTTAATTTTGGGTGACGTTTCGCACACTCTTTTTAAGACGGACAACAACTCTCTCACCCCAACGATTTTTAAAACAAGATTTTTTCCCCGGAAAGAGAATTTGAAGATTGGTAGAAATTTCACCACTTTTGAACTTAAAGTCAGAGAGTTACACAGGTTTTAATTTTGGATGACGTGTCGCACACTCTTTATAAAACGGACTACAACTCTCTCATCCCAACAAAATTTGAAATGAGATTTCTATCCCAAGAAAAAGAATCTTAGGACCTCCGATTGGTAGAAATTTCACCACTTTTTGACTTCAAATGAGAGAGTTAGGGAAGTTTTAATTTTGGGTGACGTTCACACACTCTTTTTAAAATGGACCAAAACTCTCTCATCCCACCGAATTTTTAAATGAGATTTTTTTACTTGAAAGAGAATTTGAAGGAATCTAATTGATAGAAATTTCTCCACTTTTCGACTTAAAATGAGTGAGTTATAGACGTTTTAATTTTAGGTGACGTTTCACACACTCATTATAAAATGGTCCAAAACTCTCTCGCCCTACCGAATTTTTAAATGGGATTTTTTTCGTTGAAAGAGAATTTGAAGTCCACTAATTTGTTAGAAATTTCACCATATTTGGACTTGAAAAGAGAGACTTATGGTGGTTTTAATTTTGGGTGACGTTTCGCACACTCTTTTTAAGACGGACAACAACTCTCTCACCCCAACGATTTTTAAAACAAGATTTTTTTCCCCGGAAGAGAATTTGAAGATTGGTAGAAATTTCACCACTTTTGAACTTAAAGTCACAGAGTTACACAGGTTTTAATTTTGGATGACGTGTCGCACACTCTTTATAAAACGGACTACAACTCTCTCATCCCAACAAAATTTGAAATGAGATTTCTTTCCCAAGGAAAAGAATCTTAGGACCTCCGATTGGTAGAAATTTCACCACTTTTTGACTTCAAATGAGAGAGTTAGGGAAGTTTTAATTTTGGGTGACGTTTCACACACTCTTTTTAAAATGGACCAAAACTCTCCCATCCCACCGAATTTTTAAATGAGATTTTTTTACTCAAAAGAGAATTTGAAGGCATCTAATGGATAGAAATTTCTCCACTTTTCGACTTAAAATGAGTGAGTTATGGACGATTTAATTTTGGGTGACGTTTCACACACTCATTATGAAATGGTCCAAAACTCTCTCGCCCTACCGAATTTTTAAATGGGATTTTTTTCGTTGAAAGGGAATTTGAAGTCCACTAATTTGTTAGAAATTTCACCATATTTGGACTTGAAAAGAGAGACTTATGGTGGTTTTAATTTTGGGTGACGTTTCGCACACTCTTTTTAAGACGGACAACAACTCTCTCACCCCAACGATTTTTAAAACAAGATTTTTTTCCCCGGAAGAGAATTTGAAGATTGGTAGAAATTTCACCACTTTTGAACTTAAAGTCACAGAGTTACACAGGTTTTAATTTTGGATGACGTGTCGCACACTCTTTATAAAACGGACTACAACTCTCTCATCCCAACAAAATTTGAAATGAGATTTCTTTCCCAAGGAAAAGAATCTTAGGACCTCCGATTGGTAGAAATTTCACCACTTTTTGACTTCAAATGAGAGAGTTAGGGAAGTTTTAATTTTGGGTGACGTTTCACACACTCTTTTTAAAATGGACCAAAACTCTCCCATCCCACCGAATTTTTAAATGAGATTTTTTTACTCAAAAGAGAATTTGAAGGCATCTAATGGATAGAAATTTCTCCACTTTTCGACTTAAAATGAGTGAGTTATGGACGATTTAATTTTGGGTGACGTTTCACACACTCATTATGAAATGGTCCAAAACTCTCTCGCCCTACCGAATTTTTAAATGGGATTTTTTTCGTTGAAAGGGAATTTGAAGTCCACTAATTTGTTAGAAATTTCACCATATTTGGACTTGAAAAGAGAGACTTATGGTGGTTTTAATTTTGGGTGACGTTTCGCACACTCTTTTTAAGACGGACAACAACTCTCTCACCCCAACGATTTTTAAAACAAGATTTTTTTCCCCGGAAAGAGAATTTGAAGATTGGTAGAAATTTCACCACTTTTGAACTTAAAGTCAGAGAGTTACACAGGTTTTAATTTTGGATGACGTGTCGCACACTCTTTATAAAACGGACTACAACTCTCTCATCCCAACAAAATTTGAAATGAGATTTCTTTCCCAAGAAAAAGAATCTTAGGACCTCTGATTGGTAGAAATTTCACCACTTTTTGACTTCAAATGAGAGAGTTAGGGAAGTTTTAATTTTGGGTGACGTTTCACACACTCTTTTTAAAATGGACCAAAACTCTCGCATCCCACCGAATTTTTAAATGAGATTTTTTTACTCAAAAGAGAATTTGAAGGCATCTAATGGATAGAAATTTCTCCACTTTTCGACTTAAAATGAGTGAGTTATGGACGTTTTAATTTTGGGTGACGTTTCACACACTCATTATAAAATGGTCCAAAACTCTCTCGCCCTACCGAATTTTTAAATGGGATTTTTTTCGTTGAAAGAGAATTTGAAGTCCACTAATTTGTTAGAAATTTCACCATATTTGGACTTGAAAAGAGAGACTTATGGTGGTTTTAATTTTGGGTGACGTTTCGCACACTCTTTTTAAGACGGACAACAACTCTCTCACCCCAACGATTTTTAAAACAAGATTTTTTTCCCCGGAAAGAGAATTTGAAGATTGGTAGAAATTTCACCACTTTTGAACTTAAAGTCAGAGAGTTACACAGGTTTTAATTTTGGATGACGTGTCGCACACTCTTTATAAAACGGACTACAACTCTCTCATCCCAACAAAATTTGAAATGAGATTTCTTTCCCAAGAAAAAGAATCTTAGGACCTCCGATTGGTAGAAATTTAACCACTTTTTGACTTCAAATGAGAGAGTTAGGGAAGTTTTAATTTTGGGTGACGTTTCACACACTCTTTTTAAAATGGACCAAAACTCTCTCATCCCACCGAATTTTTAAATGAGATTTTTTTACTCAAAAGAGAATTTGAAGGCATCTAATTGATAGAAATTTCTCCACTTTTCGACTTAAAATGAGTGAGTTATGGACGTTTTAATTTTGGGTAACGTTTCACACACTCATTATAAAATGGTCCAAAACTCTGTCGCCCTACCGAATTTTTAAATGGGATTTTTTTCGTTGAAAGAGAATTTGAAGTCCACTAATTTGTTAGAAATTTCACCATATTTGGACTTGAAAAGAGAGACTTATGGTGGTTTTAATTTTGGGTGACGTTTCGCACACTCTTTTTAAGACGGACAACAACTCTCTCACCCCAACGATTTTTAAAACAAGATTTTTTTCCCCGGAAAGAGAATTTGAAGATTGGTAGAAATTTCACCACTTTTGAACTTAAAGTCAGAGAGTTACACAGGTTTTAATTTTGGATGACGTGTCGCACACTCTTTATAAAACGGACTACAACTCTCTCATCCCAACAAAATTTGAAATGAGATTTCTTTCCCAAGAAAAAGAATCTTAGGACCTCCGATTGGTAGAAATTTCACCACTTTTTGACTTCAAATGAGAGAGTTAGGGAAGTTTTAATTTTGGGTGACGTTTTTCACACACTCTTTTTTAAATGGACCAAAACTCTCTCATCCCACCGAATTTTTAAATGAGATTTTTTTACTGAAAAGAGAATTTGAAGGCATCTAATTGATAGAAATTTCTCCACTTTTCGACTTAAAATGAGTGAGTTATGGACGTTTTAATTTTGGGTGACGTTTCACACACTCATTATAAAATGGTCCAAAACTCTCTCGCCCTACCGAATTTTTAAATGGGATTTTTTTCGTTGAAAGAGAATTTGAAGTCCACTAATTTGTTAGAAATTTCACCATATTTGGACTTGAAAAGAGAGACTTATGGTGGTTTTAATTTTGGGTGACGTTTCGCACACTCTTTTTAAGACGGACAACAACTCTCTCACCCCAACGATTTTTAAAACAAGATTTTTTTCCCCGGAAAGAGAATTTGAAGATTGGTAGAAATTTCACCACTTTTGAACTTAAAGTCAGAGAGTTACACAGGTTTTAATTTTGGATGACGTGTCGCACACTCTTTATAAAACGGACTACAACTCTCTCATCCCAACAAAATTTGAAATGAGATTTCTTTCCCAAGAAAAAGAATCTTAGGACCTTCGATTGGTAGAAATTTCACCACTTTTTGACTTCAAATGAGAGAGTTAGGGAAGTTTTAATTTTGGGTGACGTTTCACACACTCTTTTTAAAATGGACCAAAACTCTCTCATCCCACCGAATTTTTAAATGAGATTTTTTTACTCAAAAGAGAATTTGAAGGCATCTAATTGATAGAAATTTCTCCACTTTTCGACTTAAAATGAGTGAGTTATGGACGTTTTAATTTTGGGTGACGTTTCACACACTCATTATAAAATGGTCCAAAACTCTCTCGCCCTACCGAATTTTTAAATGGGATTTTTTTCGTTGAAAGAGAATTTGAAGTCCACTAATTTGTTAGAAATTTCACCATATTTGGACTTGAAAAGAGAGACTTATGGTGGTTTTAATTTTGGGTGACGTTTCGCACACTCTTTTTAAGACGGACAACAACTCTCTCACCCCAACGATTTTTAAAACAAGATTTTTTTCCCCGGAAAGAGAATTTGAAGATTGGTAGAAATTTCACCACTTTTGAACTTAAAGTCAGAGAGTTACACAGGTTTTAATTTTGGATGACGTGTCGCACACTCTTTATAAAACGGACTACAACTCTCTCATCCCAACAAAATTTGAAATGAGATTTCTTTCCCAAGAAAAAGAATTTTAGGACCTCCGATTGGTAGAAATTTCACCACTTTTTGACTTCAAATGAGAGAGTTAGGGAAGTTTTAATTTTGGGTGACGTTTCACACACTCTTTTTAAAATGGACCAAAACTCTCTCATCCCACCGAATTTTTAAATGACATTTTTTTACTTGAAAGAGAATTTGAAGGAATCTAATTGATAGAAATTTCTCCACTTTTCGACTTAAAATGAGTGAGTTATAGACGTTTTAATTTTAGGTGACGTTTCACACACTCATTATAAAATGGTCCAAAACTCTCTCGCCCTACCGAATTTTTAAATGAGATTTTTTTCGTTGAAAGAGAATTTGAAGTCCACTAATTTGTTAGAAATTTCACCATATTTGGACTTGAAAAGAGAGACTTATGGTGGTTTTAATTTTGGGTGACGTTTCGCACACTCTTTTTAAGACGGACAACAACTCTCTCACCCCAACGATTTTTAAAACAAGATTTTTTTCCCCGGAAAGAGAATTTGAAGATTGGTAGAAATTTCACCACTTTTGAACTTAAAGTCAGAGAGTTACACAGGTTTTAATTTTGGATGACGTGTCGCACACTCTTTATAAAACGGACTACAACTCTCTCATCCCAACAAAATTTGAAATGAGATTTCTTTCCCAAGAAAAAGAATCTTAGGACCTCCGATTGGTAGAAATTTCACCACTTTTTGACTTCAAATGAGAGAGTTAGGGAAGTTTTAATTTTGGGTGACGTTTCACACACTCTTTTTAAAATGGACCAAAACTCTCTCATCCCACCGAATTTTTAAATGAGATTTTTTTACTCAAAAGAGAATTTGAAGGCATCTAATTGATAGAAATTTCTCCACTTTTCGACTTAAAATGAGTGAGTTATGGACGTTTTAATTTTGGGTGACGTTTCACACACTCATTATAAAATGGTCCAAAACTCTGTCGCCCTACCGAATTTTTAAATGGGATTTTTTTCGTTGAAAGAGAATTTGAAGTCCACTAATTTGTTAGAAATTTCACCATATTTGGACTTGAAAAGAGAGACTTATGGTGGTTTTAATTTTGGGTGACGTTTCGCACACTCTTTTTAAGACGGACAACAACTCTCTCACCCCAACGATTTTTAAAACAAGATTTTTTTCCCCGGAAAGAGAATTTGAAGATTGGTAGAAATTTCACCACTTTTGAACTTAAAGTCAGAGAGTTACACAGGTTTTAATTTTGGATGACGTGTCGCACACTCTTTATAAAACGGACTACAACTCTCTCATCCCAACAAAATTTGAAATGAGATTTCTTTCCCAAGAAAAAGAATCTTAGGACCTCCGATTGGTAGAAATTTCACCACTTTTTGACTTCAAATGAGAGAGTTAGGGAAGTTTTAATTTTGGGTGACGTTTCACACACTCTTTTTAAAATGGACCAAAACTCTCTCATCCCACCGAATTTTTAAATGAGATTTTTTTACTCAAAAGAGAATTTGAAGGCATCTAATTGATAGAAATTTCTCCACTTTTCGACTTAAAATGAGTGAGTTATGGACGTTTTAATTTTGGGTGACGTTTCACACACTCATTATAAAATGGTCCAAAACTCTCTCGCCCTACCGAATTTTTAAATGGGATTTTTTTCGTTGAAAGAGAATTTGAAGTCCACTAATTTGTTAGAAATTTCACCATATTTGGACTTGAAAAGAGAGACTTATGGTGGTTTTAATTTTGGGTGACGTTTCGCACACTCTTTTTAAGACGGACAACAACTCTCTCACCCCAACGATTTTTAAAACAAGATTTTTTTCCCCGGAAAGAGAATTTGAAGATTGGTAGAAATTTCACCACTTTTGAACTTAAAGTCAGAGAGTTACACAGGTTTTAATTTTGGATGACGTGTCGCACACTCTTTATAAAACGGACTACAACTCTCTCATCCCAACAAAATTTGAAATGAGATTTCTTTCCCAAGAAAAAGAATCTTAGGACCTCCGATTGGTAGAAATTTCACCACTTTTTGACTTCAAATGAGAGAGTTAGGGAAGTTTTAATTTTGGGTGACGTTTCACACACTCTTTTTAAAATGGACCAAAACTCTCTCATCCCACCGAATTTTTAAATGACATTTTTTTACTTGAAAGAGAATTTGAAGGAATCTAATTGATAGAAATTTCTCCACTTTTCGACTTAAAATGAGTGAGTTATAGACGTTTTAATTTTAGGTGACGTTTCACACACTCATTATAAAATGGTCCAAAACTCTCTCGCCCTACCGAATTTTTAAATGGGATTTTTTTCGTTGAAAGAGAATTTGAAGTCCACTAATTTGTTAGAAATTTCACCATATTTGGACTTGAAAAGAGAGACTTATGGTGGTTTTAATTTTGGGTGACGTTTCGCACACTCTTTTTAAGACGGACAACAACTCTCTCACCCCAACGATTTTTAAAACAAGATTTTTTTCCCCGGAAAGAGAATTTGAAGATTGGTAGAAATTTCACCACTTTTGAACTTAAAGTCAGAGAGTTACACAGGTTTTAATTTTGGATGACGTGTCGCACACTCTTTATAAAACGGACTACAACTCTCTCATCCCAACAAAATTTGAAATGAGATTTCTTTCCCAAGAAAAAGAATCTTAGGACCTCCGATTGGTAGAAATTTCACCACTTTTTGACTTCAAATGAGAGAGTTAGGGAAGTTTTAATTTTGGGTGACGTTTCACACACTCTTTTTAAAATGGACCAAAACTCTCTCATCCCACCGAATTTTTAAATGAGATTTTTTTACTCAAAAGAGAATTTGAAGGCATCTAATTGATAGAAATTTCTCCACTTTTCGACTTAAAATGAGTGAGTTATGGACGTTTTAATTTTGGGTGACGTTTCACACACTCATTATGAAATGGTCCAAAACTCTCTCGCCCTACCCAATTTTTAAATGGGATTTTTTTCGTTGAAAGGGAATTTGAAGTCCACTAATTTGTTAGAAATTTCACCATATTTGGACTTGAAAAGAGAGACTTATGGTGGTTTTAATTTTGGGTGACGTTTCGCACACTCTTTTTAAGACGGACAACAACTCTCTCACCCCAACGATTTTTAAAACAAGATTTTTTTCCCCGGAAAGAGAATTTGAAGATTGGTAGAAATTTCACCACTTTTGAACTTAAAGTCAGAGAGTTACACAGGTTTTAATTTTGGATGACGTGTCGCACACTCTTTATAAAACGGACTACAACTCTCTCATCCCAACAAAATTTGAAATGAGATTTCTTTCCCAAGAAAAAGAATCTTAGGACCTCCGATTGGTAGAAATTTCACCACTTTTTGACTTCAAATGAGAGAGTTAGGGAAGTTTTAATTTTGGGTGACGTTTCACACACTCTTTTTAAAATGGACCAAAACTCTCTCATCCCACCGAATTTTTAAATGAGATTTTTTTACTCAAAAGAGAATTTGAAGGCATCTAATGGATAGAAATTTCTCCACTTTTCGACTTAAAATGAGTGAGTTATGGACGTTTTAATTTTGGGTGACGTTTCACACACTCATTATAAAATGGTCCAAAACTCTCTCGCCCTACCGAATTTTTAAATGGGATTTTTTTCGTTGAAAGAGAATTTGAAGTCCACTAATTTGTTAGAAATTTCACCATATTTGGACTTGAAAAGAGAGACTTATGGTGGTTTTAATTTTGGGTGACGTTTCGCACACTCTTTTTAAGACGGACAACAACTCTCTCACCCCAACGATTTTTAAAACAAGATTTTTTTCCCCGGAAAGAGAATTTGAAGATTGGTAGAAATTTCACCACTTTTGAACTTAAAGTCAGAGAGTTACACAGGTTTTAATTTTGGATGACGTGTCGCACACTCTTTATAAAACGGACTACAACTCTCTCATCCCAACAAAATTTGAAATGAGATTTCTTTCCCAAGAAAAAGAATCTTAGGACCTCCGATTGGTAGAAATTTCACCACTTTTTGACTTCAAATGAGAGAGTTAGGGAAGTTTTAATTTTGGGTGACGTTTCACACACTCTTTTTAAAATGGACCAAAACTCTCTCATCCCACCGAATTTTTAAATGAGATTTTTTTACTCAAAAGAGAATTTGAAGGCATCTAATTGATAGAAATTTCTCCACTTTTCGACTTAAAATGAGTGAGTTATGGACGTTTTAATTTTGGGTGACGTTTCACACACTCATTATGAAATGGTCCAAAACTCTCTCGCCCTACCCAATTTTTAAATGGGATTTTTTTCGTTGAAAGGGAATTTGAAGTCCACTAATTTGTTAGAAATTTCACCATATTTGGACTTGAAAAGAGAGACTTATGGTGGTTTTAATTTTGGGTGACGTTTCGCACACTCTTTTTAAGACGGACAACAACTCTCTCACCCCAACGATTTTTAAAACAAGATTTTTTTCCCCGGAAAGAGAATTTGAAGATTGGTAGAAATTTCACCACTTTTGAACTTAAAGTCAGAGAGTTACACAGGTTTTAATTTTGGATGACGTGTCGCACACTCTTTATAAAACGGACTACAACTCTCTCATCCCAACAAAATTTGAAATGAGATTTCTTTCCCAAGAAAAAGAATCTTAGGACCTCCGATTGGTAGAAATTTCACCACTTTTTGACTTCAAATGAGAGAGTTAGGGAAGTTTTAATTTTGGGTGACGTTTCACACACTCTTTTTAAAATGGACCAAAACTCTCTCATCCCACCGAATTTTTAAATGAGATTTTTTTACTCAAAAGAGAATTTGAAGGCATCTAATTGATAGAAATTTCTCCACTTTTCGACTTAAAATGAGTGAGTTATGGACGTTTTAATTTTGGGTGACGTTTCACACACTCATTATAAAATGGTCCAAAACTCTGTCGCCCTACCGAATTTTTAAATGGGATTTTTTTCGTTGAAAGAGAATTTGAAGTCCACTAATTTGTTAGAAATTTCACCATATTTGGACTTGAAAAGAGAGACTTATGGTGGTTTTAATTTTGGGTGACGTTTCGCACACTCTTTTTAAGACGGACAACAACTCTCTCACCCCAACGATTTTTAAAACAAGATTTTTTTCCCCGGAAAGAGAATTTGAAGATTGGTAGAAATTTCACCACTTTTGAACTTAAAGTCAGAGAGTTACACAGGTTTTAATTTTGGATGACGTGTCGCACACTCTTTATAAAACGGACTACAACTCTCTCATCCCAACAAAATTTGAAATGAGATTTCTTTCCCAAGAAAAAGAATCTTAGGACCTCCGATTGGTAGAAATTTCACCACTTTTTGACTTCAAATGAGAGAGTTAGGGAAGTTTTAATTTTGGGTGACGTTTCACACACTCTTTTTAAAATGGACCAAAACTCTCTCATCCCACCGAATTTTTAAATGAGATTTTTTTACTCAAAAGAGAATTTGAAGGCATCTAATTGATAGAAATTTCTCCACTTTTCGACTTAAAATGAGTGAGTTATGGACGTTTTAATTTTGGGTGACGTTTCACACACTCATTATAAAATGGTCCAAAACTCTCTCGCCCTACCGAATTTTTAAATGGGATTTTTTTCGTTGAAAGAGAATTTGAAGTCCACTAATTTGTTAGAAATTTCACCATATTTGGACTTGAAAAGAGAGACTTATGGTGGTTTTAATTTTGGGTGACGTTTCACACACTCTTTTTAAGACGGACAACAACTCTCTCACCCCAACGATTTTTAAAACAAGATTTTTTTCCCCGGAAAGAGAATTTGAAGATTGGTAGAAATTTCACCACTTTTGAACTTAAAGTCAGAGAGTTACACAGGTTTTAATTTTGGATGACGTGTCGCACACTCTTTATAAAACGGACTACAACTCTCTCATCCCAACAAAATTTGAAATGAGATTTCTTTCCCAAGAAAAAGAATCTTAGGACCTCCGATTGGTAGAAATTTCACCACTTTTTGACTTCAAATGAGAGAGTTAGGGAAGTTTTAATTTTGGGTGACGTTTCACACACTCTTTTTAAAATGGACCAAAACTCTCTCATCCCACCGAATTTTTAAATGAGATTTTTTTACTCAAAAGAGAATTTGAAGGCATCTAATTGATAGAAATTTCTCCACTTTTCGACTTAAAATGAGTGAGTTATGGACGTTTTAATTTTGGGTGACGTTTCACACACTCATTATAAAATGGTCCAAAACTCTCTCGCCCTACCGAATTTTTAAATGGGATTTTTTTCGTTGAAAGAGAATTTGAAGTCCACTAATTTGTTAGAAATTTCACCATATTTGGACTTGAAAAGAGAGACTTATGGTGGTTTTAATTTTGGGTGACGTTTCGCACACTCTTTTTAAGACGGACAACAACTCTCTCACCCCAACGATTTTTAAAACAAGATTTTTTTCCCCGGAAAGAGAATTTGAAGATTGGTAGAAATTTCACCACTTTTGAACTTAAAGTCAGAGAGTTACACAGGTTTTAATTTTGGATGACGTGTCGCACACTCTTTATAAAACGGACTACAACTCTCTCATCCCAACAAAATTTGAAATGAGATTTCTTTCCCAAGAAAAAGAATCTTAGGACCTCCGATTGGTAGAAATTTCACCACTTTTTGACTTCAAATGAGAGAGTTAGGGAAGTTTTAATTTTGGGTGACGTTTCACACACTCTTTTTAAAATGGACCAAAACTCTCTCATCCCACCGAATTTTTAAATGACATTTTTTTACTTGAAAGAGAATTTGAAGGAATCTAATTGATAGAAATTTCTCCACTTTTCGACTTAAAATGAGTGAGTTATAGACGTTTTAATTTTAGGTGACGTTTCACACACTCATTATAAAATGGTCCAAAACTCTCTCGCCCTACCGAATTTTTAAATGGGATTTTTTTCGTTGAAAGAGAATTTGAAGTCCACTAATTTGTTAGAAATTTCACCATATTTGGACTTGAAAAGAGAGACTTATGGTGGTTTTAATTTTGGGTGACGTTTCGCACACTCTTTTTAAGACGGACAACAACTCTCTCACCCCAACGATTTTTAAAACAAGATTTTTTTCCCCGGAAAGAGAATTTGAAGATTGGTAGAAATTTCACCACTTTTGAACTTAAAGTCAGAGAGTTACACAGGTTTTAATTTTGGATGACGTGTCGCACACTCTTTATAAAACGGACTACAACTCTCTCATCCCAACAAAATTTGAAATGAGATTTCTTTCCCAAGAAAAAGAATCTTAGGACCTCCGATTGGTAGAAATTTCACCACTTTTTGACTTCAAATGAGAGAGTTAGGGAAGTTTTAATTTTGGGTGACGTTTCACACACTCTTTTTAAAATGGACCAAAACTCTCTCATCCCACCGAATTTTTAAATGAGATTTTTTTACTCAAAAGAGAATTTGAAGGCATCTAATTGATAGAAATTTCTCCACTTTTCGACTTAAAATGAGTGAGTTATGGACGTTTTAATTTTGGGTGACGTTTCACACACTCATTATGAAATGGTCCAAAACTCTCTCGCCCTACCCAATTTTTAAATGGGATTTTTTTCGTTGAAAGGGAATTTGAAGTCCACTAATTTGTTAGAAATTTCACCATATTTGGACTTGAAAAGAGAGACTTATGGTGGTTTTAATTTTGGGTGACGTTTCGCACACTCTTTTTAAGACGGACAACAACTCTCTCACCCCAACGATTTTTAAAACAAGATTTTTTTCCCCGGAAAGAGAATTTGAAGATTGGTAGAAATTTCACCACTTTTGAACTTAAAGTCAGAGAGTTACACAGGTTTTAATTTTGGATGACGTGTCGCACACTCTTTATAAAACGGACTACAACTCTCTCATCCCAACAAAATTTGAAATGAGATTTCTTTCCCAAGAAAAAGAATCTTAGGACCTCCGATTGGTAGAAATTTCACCACTTTTTGACTTCAAATGAGAGAGTTAGGGAAGTTTTAATTTTGGGTGACGTTTCACACACTCTTTTTAAAATGGACCAAAACTCTCTCATCCCACCGAATTTTTAAATGAGATTTTTTTACTCAAAAGAGAATTTGAAGGCATCTAATGGATAGAAATTTCTCCACTTTTCGACTTAAAATGAGTGAGTTATGGACGTTTTAATTTTGGGTGACGTTTCACACACTCATTATAAAATGGTCCAAAACTCTCTCGCCCTACCGAATTTTTAAATGGGATTTTTTTCGTTGAAAGAGAATTTGAAGTCCACTAATTTGTTAGAAATTTCACCATATTTGGACTTGAAAAGAGAGACTTATGGTGGTTTTAATTTTGGGTGACGTTTCGCACACTCTTTTTAAGACGGACAACAACTCTCTCACCCCAACGATTTTTAAAACAAGATTTTTTTCCCCGTAAAGAGAATTTGAAGATTGGTAGAAATTTCACCACTTTTGAACTTAAAGTCAGAGAGTTACACAGGTTTTAATTTTGGATGACGTGTCGCACACTCTTTATAAAACGGACTACAACTCTCTCATCCCAACAAAATTTGAAATGAGATTTCTTTCCCAAGAAAAAGAATCTTAGGACCTCCGATTGGTAGAAATTTCACCACTTTTTGACTTCAAATGAGAGAGTTAGGGAAGTTTTAATTTTGGGTGACGTTTCACACACTCTTTTTAAAATGGACCAAAACTCTCTCATCCCACCGAATTTTTAAATGAGATTTTTTTACTCAAAAGAGAATTTGAAGGCATCTAATTGATAGAAATTTCTCCACTTTTCGACTTAAAATGAGTGAGTTATGGACGTTTTAATTTTGGGTGACGTTTCACACACTCATTATAAAATGGTCCAAAACTCTCTCGCCCTACCGAATTTTTAAATGGGATTTTTTTCGTTGAAAGAGAATTTGAAGTCCACTAATTTGTTAGAAATTTCACCATATTTGGACTTGAAAAGAGAGACTTATGGTGGTTTTAATTTTGGGTGACGTTTCGCACACTCTTTTTAAGACGGACAACAACTCTCTCACCCCAACGATTTTTAAAACAAGATTTTTTTCCTCGGAAAGAGAATTTGAAGATTGGTAGAAATTTCACCACTTTTGAACTTAAAGTCAGAGAGTTACACAGGTTTTAATTTTGGATGACGTGTCGCACACTCTTTATAAAACGGACTACAACTCTCTCATCCCAACAAAATTTGAAATGAGATTTCTTTCCCAAGAAAAAGAATCTTAGGACCTCCGATTGGTAGAAATTTCACCACTTTTTGACTTCAAATGAGAGAGTTAGGGAAGTTTTAATTTTGGGTGACGTTTCACACACTCTTTTTAAAATGGACCAAAACTCTCTCATCCCACCGAATTTTTAAATGAGATTTTTTTACTCAAAAGAGAATTTGAAGGCATCTAATTGATAGAAATTTCTCCACTTTTCGACTTAAAATGAGTGAGTTATGGACGTTTTAATTTTGGGTGACGTTTCACACACTCATTATAAAATGGTCCAAAACTCTCTCGCCCTACCGAATTTTTAAATGGGATTTTTTTCGTTGAAAGAGAATTTGAAGTCCACTAATTTGTTAGAAATTTCACCATATTTGGACTTGAAAAGAGAGACTTATGGTGGTTTTAATTTTGGGTGACGTTTCGCACACTCTTTTTAAGACGGACAACAACTCTCTTACCCCAACGATTTTTAAAACAAGATTTTTTCCCCGGAAAGAGAATTTGAAGATTGGTAGAAATTTCACCACTTTTGAACTTAAAGTCAGAGAGTTACACAGGTTTTAATTTTGGATGACGTGTCGCACACTCTTTATAAAACGGACTACAACTCTCTCATCCCAACAAAATTTGAAATGAGATTTCTTTCCCACGAAAAAGAATCTTAGGACCTCCGATTGGTAGAAATTTCACCACTTTTTCACTTCAAATGAGAGAGTTAGGGAAGTTTTAATTTTGGGTGACGTTTCACACACTCTTTTTAAAATGGACCAAAACTCTCTCATCCCACCGAATTTTTAAATGAGATTTTTTTACTCAAAAGAGAATTTGAAGGCATCTAATTGATAGAAATTTCTCCACTTTTCGACTTAAAATGAGTGAGTTATGGACGTTTTAATTTTGGGTGACGTTTCACACACTCATTATAAAATGGTCCAAAACTCTCTTGCCCTACCGAATTTTTAAATGGGATTTTTTTCGTTGAAAGAGAATTTGAAGTCCACTAATTTGTTAGAAATTTCACCATATTTGGACTTGAAAAGAGAGACTTATGGTGGTTTTAATTTTGGGTGACGTTTCGCACACTCTTTTTAAGACGGACAACAACTCTCTCACCCCAACGATTTTTAAAACAAGATTTTTTCCCCGGAAAGAGAATTTGAAGATTGGTAGAAATTTCACCACTTTTGAACTTAAAGTCAGAGAGTTACACAGGTTTTAATTTTGGATGACGTGTCGCACACTCTTTATAAAACGGACTACAACTCTCTCATCCCAACAAAATTTGAAATGAGATTTCTTTCCCACGAAAAAGAATCTTAGGACCTCCGATTGGTAGAAATTTCACCACTTTTTGACTTCAAATGAGAGAGTTAGGGAAGTTTTAATTTTGGGTGACGTTTCGCACACTCTTTTTAAAATGGACTAAAACTCTCTCATCCCACCGAATTTTTAAATGAGATTTTTTTACTCAAAAGAGAATTTGAAGGCATCTAATTGATAGAAATTTCTCCACTTTTCGACTTAAAATGAGTGAGTTATAGACGTTTTAATTTTAGGTGACGTTTCACACACTCATTATAAAATGGTCCAAAACTCTCTCGCCCTACCGAATTTTTAAATGGGATTTTTTTCGTTGAAAGAGAATTTGAAGTCCACTAATTTGTTAGAAATTTCACCATATTTGGACTTGAAAAGAGAGACTTATGGTGGTTTTAATTTTGGGTGACGTTTCGCACACTCTTTTTAAGACGGACAACAACTCTCTCACCCCAACGATTTTTAAAACAAGATATTTTTCCCCGGAAAGAGAATTTGAAGATTGGTAGAAATTTCACCACTTTTGAACTTAAAGTCAGAGAGTTACACAGGTTTTAATTTTGGATGACGTGTCGCACACTCTTTATAAAACGGACTACAACTCTCTCATCCCAACAAAATTTGAAATGAGATTTCTTTCCCAAGAAAAAGAATCTTAGGACCTCCGATTGGTAGAAATTTCACCACTTTTTGACTTCAAATGAGAGAGTTAGGCAGGTTTTAATTTTGGGTGACGTTTCACACACTCTTTTTAAAATGGACCAAAACTCTCTCATCCCACCGAATTTTTAAATGAGATTTTTTTACTCAAAAGAGAATTTGAAGGCATCTAATTGATAGAAATTTCTCCACTTTTCGACTTAAAATGAGTGAGTTATGGACGTTTTAATTTTGGGTGACGTTTCACACACTCATTATAAAATGGTCCAAAACTCTCTCGCCCTACCGAATTTTTAAATGAGATTTTTTTCGTTGAAAGAGAATTTGAAGTCCACTAATTTGTTAGAAATTTCACCATATTTGGACTTGAAAAGAGAGACTTATGGTGGTTTTAATTTTGGGTGACGTTTCGCACACTCTTTTTAAGACGGACAACAACTCTCTCACCCCAACGATTTTTAAAACAAGATTTTTTTCCCCGGAAAGAGAATTTGAAGATTGGTAGAAATTTCACCACTTTTGAACTTAAAGTCAGAGAGTTACACAGGTTTTAATTTTGGATGACGTGTCGCACACTCTTTATAAAACGGACTACAACTCTCTCATCCCAACAAAATTTGAAATGAGATTTCTTTCCCAAGAAAAAGAATCTTAGGACCTCCGATTGGTAGAAATTTCACCACTTTTTGACTTCAAATGAGAGAGTTAGGGAAGTTTTAATTTTGGGTGACGTTTCACACACTCTTTTTAAAATGGACCAAAACTCTCTCATCCCACCGAATTTTTAAATGAGATTTTTTTACTCAAAAGAGAATTTGAAGGCATCTAATTGATAGAAATTTCTCCACTTTTCGACTTAAAATGAGTGAGTTATGGACGTTTTAATTTTGGGTGACGTTTCACACACTCATTATAAAATGGTCCAAAACTCTCTCGCCCTACCGAATTTTTAAATGGGATTTTTTTCGTTGAAAGAGAATTTGAAGTCCACTAATTTGTTAGAAATTTCACCATATTTGGACTTGAAAAGAGAGACTTATGGTGGTTTTAATTTTGGGTGACGTTTCACACACTCTTTTTAAGACGGACAACAACTCTCTCACCCCAACGATTTTTAAAACAAGATTTTTTTCCCCGGAAAGAGAATTTGAAGATTGGTAGAAATTTCACCACTTTTGAACTTAAAGTCAGAGAGTTACACAGGTTTTAATTTTGGATGACGTGTCGCACACTCTTTATAAAACGGACTACAACTCTCTCATCCCAACAAAATTTGAAATGAGATTTCTTTCCCACGAAAAAGAATCTTAGGACCTCCGATTGGTAGAAATTTCACCACTTTTTGACTTCAAATGAGAGAGTTAGGGAAGTTTTAATTTTGGGTGACGTTTCACACACTCTTTTTAAAATGGACCAAAACTCTCTCATCCCACCGAATTTTTAAATGAGATTTTTTTACTCAAAAGAGAATTTGAAGGCATCTAATTGATAGAAATTTCTCCACTTTTCGACTTAAAATGAGTGAGTTATGGACGTTTTAATTTTGGGTGACGTTTCACACACTCATTATAAAATGGTCCAAAACTCTCTCGCCCTACCGAATTTTTAAATGAGATTTTTTTCGTTGAAAGAGAATTTGAAGTCCACTAATTTGTTAGAAATTTCACCATATTTGGACTTGAAAAGAGAGACTTATGGTGGTTTTAATTTTGGGTGACGTTTCGCACACTCTTTTTAAGACGGACAACAACTCTCTCACCCCAACGATTTTTAAAACAAGATTTTTTTCCCCGGAAAGAGAATTTGAAGATTGGTAGAAATTTCACCACTTTTGAACTTAAAGTCAGAGAGTTACACAGGTTTTAATTTTGGATGACGTGTCGCACACTCTTTATAAAACGGACTACAACTCTCTCATCCCAACAAAATTTGAAATGAGATTTCTTTCCCAAGAAAAAGAATCTTAGGACCTCCGATTGGTAGAAATTTCACCACTTTTTGACTTCAAATGAGAGAGTTAGGCAAGTTTTAATTTTGGGTGACGTTTCACACACTCTTTTTAAAATGGACCAAAACTCTCTCATCCCACCGAATTTTTAAATGAGATTTTTTTACTCAAAAGAGAATTTGAAGGCATCTAATTGATAGAAATTTCTCCACTTTTCGACTTAAAATGAGTGAGTTATGGACGTTTTAATTTTGGGTGACGTTTCACACACTCATTATAAAATGGTCCAAAACTCTCTCGCCCTACCGAATTTTTAAATGGGATTTTTTTCGTTGAAAGAGAATTTGAAGTCCACTAATTTGTTAGAAATTTCACCATATTTGGACTTGAAAAGAGAGACTTATGGTGGTTTTAATTTTGGGTGACGTTTCACACACTCTTTTTAAGACGGACAACAACTCTCTCACCCCAACGATTTTTAAAACAAGATTTTTTTCCCCGGAAAGAGAATTTGAAGATTGGTAGAAATTTCACCACTTTTGAACTTAAAGTCAGAGAGTTACACAGGTTTTAATTTTGGATGACGTGTCGCACACTCTTTATAAAACGGACTACAACTCTCTCATCCCAACAAAATTTGAAATGAGATTTCTTTCCCAAGAAAAAGAATCTTAGGACCTCCGATTGGTAGAAATTTCACCACTTTTTGACTTCAAATGAGAGAGTTAGGCAGGTTTTAATTTTGGGTGACGTTTCACACACTCTTTTTAAAATGGACCAAAACTCTCTCATCCCACCGAATTTTTAAATGAGATTTTTTTACTCAAAAGAGAATTTGAAGGCATCTAATTGATAGAAATTTCTCCACTTTTCGACTTAAAATGAGTGAGTTATGGACGTTTTAATTTTGGGTGACGTTTCACACACTCATTATAAAATGGTCCAAAACTCTCTCGCCCTACCGAATTTTTAAATGGGATTTTTTTCGTTGAAAGAGAATTTGAAGTCCACTAATTTGTTAGAAATTTCACCATATTTGGACTTGAAAAGAGAGACTTATGGTGGTTTTAATTTTGGGTGACGTTTCGCACACTCTTTTTAAGACGGACAACAACTCTCTCACCCCAACGATTTTTAAAACAAGATTTTTTTCCCCGGAAAGAGAATTTGAAGATTGGTAGAAATTTCACCACTTTTGAACTTAAAGTCAGAGAGTTACACAGGTTTTAATTTTGGATGACGTGTCGCACACTCTTTATAAAACGGACTACAACTCTCTCATCCCAACAAAATTTGAAATGAGATTTCTTTCCCAAGAAAAAGAATCTTAGGACCTCCGATTGGTAGAAATTTCACCACTTTTTGACTTCAAATGAGAGAGTTAGGGAAGTTTTAATTTTGGGTGACGTTTCACACACTCTTTTTAAAATGGACCAAAACTCTCTCATCCCACCGAATTTTTAAATGAGATTTTTTTACTCAAAAGAGAATTTGAAGGCATCTAATTGATAGAAATTTCTCCACTTTTCGACTTAAAATGAGTGAGTTATGGACGTTTTAATTTTGGGTGACGTTTCACACACTCATTATAAAATGGTCCAAAACTCTCTCGCCCTACCGAATTTTTAAATGGGATTTTTTTCGTTGAAAGAGAATTTGAAGTCCACTAATTTGTTAGAAATTTCACCATATTTGGACTTGAAAAGAGAGACTTATGGTGGTTTTAATTTTGGGTGACGTTTCGCACACTCTTTTTAAGACGGACAACAACTCTCTCACCCCAACGATTTTTAAAACATGATTTTTTTCCCCGGAAAGAGAATTTGAAGATTGGTAGAAATTTCACCACTTTTGAACTTAAAGTCAGAGAGTTACACAGGTTTTAATTTTGGATGACGTGTCGCACACTCTTTATAAAACGGACTACAACTCTCTCATCCCAACAAAATTTGAAATGAGATTTCTTTCCCAAGAAAAAGAATCTTAGGACCTCCGATTGGTAGAAATTTCACCACTTTTTGACTTCAAATGAGAGAGTTAGGCAGGTTTTAATTTTGGGTGACGTTTCACACACTCTTTTTAAAATGGACCAAAACTCTCTCATCCCACCGAATTTTTAAATGAGATTTTTTTACTCAAAAGAGAATTTGAAGGCATCTAATTGATAGAAATTTCTCCACTTTTCGACTTAAAATGAGTGAGTTATGGACGTTTTAATTTTGGGTGACGTTTCACACACTCATTATAAAATGGTCCAAAACTCTCTCGCCCTACCGAATTTTTAAATGAGATTTTTTTCGTTGAAAGAGAATTTGAAGTCCACTAATTTGTTAGAAATTTCACCATATTTGGACTTGAAAAGAGAGACTTATGGTGGTTTTAATTTTGGGTGACGTTTCGCACACTCTTTTTAAGACGGACAACAACTCTCTCACCCCAACGATTTTTAAAACAAGATTTTTTTCCCCGGAAAGAGAATTTGAAGATTGGTAGAAATTTCACCACTTTTGAACTTAAAGTCAGAGAGTTACACAGGTTTTAATTTTGGATGACGTGTCGCACACTCTTTATAAAACGGACTACAACTCTCTCATCCCAACAAAATTTGAAATGAGATTTCTTTCCCAAGAAAAAGAATCTTAGGACCTCCGATTGGTAGAAATTTCACCACTTTTTGACTTCAAATGAGAGAGTTAGGGAAGTTTTAATTTTGGGTGACGTTTCACACACTCTTTTTAAAATGGACCAAAACTCTCTCATCCCACCGAATTTTTAAATGAGATTTTTTTACTCAAAAGAGAATTTGAAGGCATCTAATTGATAGAAATTTCTCCACTTTTCGACTTAAAATGAGTGAGTTATGGACGTTTTAATTTTGGGTGACGTTTCACACACTCATTATAAAATGGTCCAAAACTCTCTCGCCCTACCGAATTTTTAAATGGGATTTTTTTCGTTGAAAGAGAATTTGAAGTCCACTAATTTGTTAGAAATTTCACCATATTTGGACTTGAAAAGAGAGACTTATGGTGGTTTTAATTTTGGGTGACGTTTCGCACACTCTTTTTAAGACGGACAACAACTCTCTCACCCCAACGATTTTTAAAACAAGATTTTTTTCCCCGGAAAGAGAATTTGAAGATTGGTAGAAATTTCACCACTTTTGAACTTAAAGTCAGAGAGTTACACAGGTTTTAATTTTGGATGACGTGTCGCACACTCTTTATAAAACGGACTACAACTCTCTCATCCCAACAAAATTTGAAATGAGATTTCTTTCCCACGAAAAAGAATCTTAGGACCTCCGATTGGTAGAAATTTCACCACTTTTTGACTTCAAATGAGAGAGTTAGGGAGGTTTTAATTTTGGGTGACGTTTCACTCACTCTTTTTAAAATGGACCAAAACTCTCTCATCCCACCGAATTTTTAAATGAGATTTTTTTACTCAAAAGAGAATTTGAAGGCATCTAATTGATAGAAATTTCTCCACTTTTCGACTTAAAATGAGTGAGTTATAGACGTTTTAATTTTAGGTGACGTTTCACACACTCATTATAAAATGGTCCAAAACTCTCTCGCCCTACCGAATTTTTAAATGGGATTTTTTTCGTTGAAAGAGAATTTGAAGTCCACTAATTTGTTAGAAATTTCACCATATTTGGACTTGAAAAGAGAGACTTATGGTGGTTTTAATTTTGGGTGACGTTTCGCACACTCTTTTTAAGACGGACAACAACTCTCTCACCCCAACGATTTTTAAAACAAGATTTTTTTCCCCGGAAAGAGAATTTGAAGATTGGTAGAAATTTCACCACTTTTGAACTTAAAGTCAGAGAGTTACACAGGTTTTAATTTTGGATGACGTGTCGCACACTCTTTATAAAACGGACTACAACTCTCTCATCCCAACAAAATTTGAAATGAGATTTCTTTCCCAAGAAAAAGAATCTTAGGACCTCCGATTGGTAGAAATTTCACCACTTTTTGACTTCAAATGAGAGAGTTAGGGAAGTTTTAATTTTGGGTGACGTTTCACACACTCTTTTTAAAATGGACCAAAACTCTCTCATCCCACCGAATTTTTAAATGAGATTTTTTTACTCAAAAGAGAATTTGAAGGCATCTAATTGATAGAAATTTCTCCACTTTTCGACTTAAAATGAGTGAGTTATGGACGTTTTAATTTTAGGTGACGTTTCACACACTCATTATAAAATGGTCCAAAACTCTCTCGCCCTACCGAATTTTTAAATGGGATTTTTTTCGTTGAAAGAGAATTTGAAGTCCCCTAATTTGTTAGAAATTTCACCATATTTGGACTTGAAAAGAGAGACTTATGGTGGTTTTAATTTTGGGTGACGTTTCGCACACTCTTTTTAAGACGAACAACAACTCTCTCACCCCAACGATTTTTAAAACAAGATTTTTTTCCTCGGAAAGAGAATTTGAAGATTGGTAGAAATTTCACCACTTTTGAACTTAAAGTCAGAGAGTTACACAGGTTTTAATTTTGGATGACGTGTCGCACACTCTTTATAAAACGGACTACAACTCTCTCATCCCAACAAAATTTGAAATGAGATTTCTTTCCCAAGAAAAAGAATCTTAGGACCTCCGATTGGTAGAAATTTCACCACTTTTTGACTTCAAATGAGAGAGTTAGGCAAGTTTTAATTTTGGGTGACGTTTCACACACTCTTTTTAAAATGGACCAAAACTCTCTCATCCCACCGAATTTTTAAATGAGATTTTTTTACTCAAAAGAGAATTTGAAGGCATCTAATTGATAGAAATTTCTCCACTTTTCGACTTAAAATGAGTGAGTTATGGACGTTTTAATTTTGGGTGACGTTTCACACACTCATTATAAAATGGTCCAAAACTCTCTCGCCCTACCGAATTTTTAAATGGGATTTTTTTCGTTGAAAGAGAATTTGAAGTCCACTAATTTGTTAGAAATTTCACCATATTTGGACTTGAAAAGAGAGACTTATGGTGTTTTAATTTTGGGTGACGTTTCGCACACTCTTTTTAAGACGGACAACAACTCTCTCACCCCAACGATTTTTAAAACAAGATTTTTTTCCCCGGAAAGAGAATTTGAAGATTGGTAGAAATTTCACCACTTTTGAACTTAAAGTCAGAGAGTTACACAGGTTTTAATTTTGGATGACGTGTCGCACACTCTTTATAAAACGGACTACAACTCTCTCATCCCAACAAAATTTGAAATGAGATTTCTTTCCCAAGAAAAAGTATCTTAGGACCTCCGATTGGTAGAAATTTCACCACTTTTTGACTTCAAATGAGAGAGTTAGGGAAGTTTTAATTTTGGGTGACGTTTCACTCACTCTTTTTAAAATGGACCAAAACTCTCTCATCCCACCGAATTTTTAAATGAGATTTTTTTACTCAAAAGAGAATTTGAAGGCATCTAATTGATAGAAATTTCTCCACTTTTCGACTTAAAATGAGTGAGTTATGGACGTTTTAATTTTGGGTGACGTTTCACACACTCATTATAAAATGGTCCAAAACTCTCTCGCCCTACCGAATTTTTAAATGGGATTTTTTTCGTTGAAAGAGAATTTGAAGTCCACTAATTTGTTAGAAATTTCACCATATTTGGACTTGAAAAGAGAGACTTATGGTGGTTTTAATTTTGGGTGACGTTTCGCACACTCTTTTTAAGACGGACAACAACTCTCTCACCCCAACGATTTTTAAAACAAGATTTTTTTCCCCGGAAAGAGAATTTGAAGATTGGTAGAAATTTCACCACTTTTGAACTTAAAGTCAGAGAGTTACACAGGTTTTAATTTTGGATGACGTGTCGCACACTCTTTATAAAACGGACTACAACTCTCTCATCCCAACAAAATTTGAAATGAGATTTCTTTCCCACGAAAAAGAATCTTAGGACCTCCGATTGGTAGAAATTTCACCACTTTTTGACTTCAAATGAGAGAGTTAGGGAAGTTTTAATTTTGGGTGACGTTTCACACACTCTTTTTAAAATGGACCAAAACTCTCTCATCCCACCGAATTTTTAAATGAGATTTTTTTACTCAAAAGAGAATTTGAAGGCATCTAATTGATAGAAATTTCTCCACTTTTCGACTTAAAATGAGTGAGTTATAGACGTTTTAATTTTAGGTGACGTTTCACACACTCATTATAAAATGGTCCAAAACTCTTTCGCCCTACCGAATTTTTAAATGGGATTTTTTTCGTTGAAAGAGAATTTGAAGTCCACTAATTTGTTAGAAATTTCACCATATTTGGACTTGAAAAGAGAGACTTATGGTGGTTTTAATTTTGGGTGACGTTTCGCACACTCTTTTTAAGACGGACAACAACTCTCTCACCCCAACGATTTTTAAAACAAGATATTTTTCCCCGGAAAGAGAATTTGAAGATTGGTAGAAATTTCACCACTTTTGAACTTAAAGTCAGAGAGTTACACAGGTTTTAATTTTGGATGACGTGTCGCACACTCTTTATAAAACGGACTACAACTCTCTCATCCCAACAAAAATTTGAAATGAGATTTCTTTCCCAAGAAAAAGAATCTTAGGACCTCCGATTGGTAGAAATTTCACCACTTTTTGACTTCAAATGAGAGAGTTAGGCAGGTTTTAATTTTGGGTGACGTTTCACACACTCTTTTTAAAATGGACCAAAACTCTCTCATCCCACCGAATTTTTAAATGAGATTTTTTTACTCAAAAGAGAATTTGAAGGCATCTAATTGATAGAAATTTCTCCACTTTTCGACTTAAAATGAGTGAGTTATGGACGTTTTAATTTTGGGTGACGTTTCACACACTCATTATAAAATGGTCCAAAACTCTCTCGCCCTACCGAATTTTTAAATGGGATTTTTTTCGTTGAAAGAGAATTTGAAGTCCACTAATTTGTTAGAAATTTCACCATATTTGGACTTGAAAAGAGAGACTTATGGTGGTTTTAATTTTGGGTGACGTTTCGCACACTCTTTTTAAGACGGACAACAACTCTCTCACCCCAACGATTTTTAAAACAAGATTTTTTTCCCCGGAAAGAGAATTTGAAGATTGGTAGAAATTTCACCACTTTTGAACTTAAAGTCAGAGAGTTACACAGGTTTTAATTTTGGATGACGTGTCGCACACTCTTTATAAAACGGACTACAACTCTCTCATCCCAACAAAATTTGAAATGAGATTTCTTTCCCACGAAAAAGAATCTTAGGACCTCCGATTGGTAGAAATTTCACCACTTTTTGACTTCAAATGAGAGAGTTAGGGAAGTTTTAATTTTGGGTGACGTTTCACACACTCTTTTTAAAATGGACCAAAACTCTCTCATCCCACCGAATTTTTAAATGAGATTTTTTTACTCAAAAGAGAATTTGAAGGCATCTAATTGATAGAAATTTCTCCACTTTTCGACTTAAAATGAGTGAGTTATAGACGTTTTAATTTTAGGTGACGTTTCACACACTCATTATAAAATGGTCCAAAACTCTTTCGCCCTACCGAATTTTTAAATGGGATTTTTTTCGTTGAAAGAGAATTTGAAGTCCACTAATTTGTTAGAAATTTCACCATATTTGGACTTGAAAAGAGAGACTTATGGTGGTTTTAATTTTGGGTGACGTTTCGCACACTCTTTTTAAGACGGACAACAACTCTCTCACCCCAACGATTTTTAAAACAAGATATTTTTCCCCGGAAAGAGAATTTGAAGATTGGTAGAAATTTCACCACTTTTGAACTTAAAGTCAGAGAGTTACACAGGTTTTAATTTTGGATGACGTGTCGCACACTCTTTATAAAACGGACTACAACTCTCTCATCCCAACAAAATTTGAAATGAGATTTCTTTCCCAAGAAAAAGAATCTTAGGACCTCCGATTGGTAGAAATTTCACCACTTTTTGACTTCAAATGAGAGAGTTAGGCAGGTTTTAATTTTGGGTGACGTTTCACACACTCTTTTTAAAATGGACCAAAACTCTCTCATCCCACCGAATTTTTAAATGAGATTTTTTTACTCAAAAGAGAATTTGAAGGCATCTAATTGATAGAAATTTCTCCACTTTTCGACTTAAAATGAGTGAGTTATGGACGTTTTAATTTTGGGTGACGTTTCACACACTCATTATAAAATGGTCCAAAACTCTCTCGCCCTACCGAATTTTTAAATGGGATTTTTTTCGTTGAAAGAGAATTTGAAGTCCACTAATTTGTTAGAAATTTCACCATATTTGGACTTGAAAAGAGAGACTTATGGTGGTTTTAATTTTGGGTGACGTTTCGCACACTCTTTTTAAGACGGACAACAACTCTCTCACCCCAACGATTTTTAAAACAAGATTTTTTTCCCCGGAAAGAGAATTTGAAGATTGGTAGAAATTTCACCACTTTTGAACTTAAAGTCAGAGAGTTACACAGGTTTTAATTTTGGATGACGTGTCGCACACTCTTTATAAAACGGACTACAACTCTCTCATCCCAACAAAATTTGAAATGAGATTTCTTTCCCACGAAAAAGAATCTTAGGACCTCCGATTGGTAGAAATTTCACCACTTTTTGACTTCAAATGAGAGAGTTAGGGAAGTTTTAATTTTGGGTGACGTTTCACACACTCTTTTTAAAATGGACCAAAACTCTCTCATCCCACCGAATTTTTAAATGAGATTTTTTTACTCAAAAGAGAATTTGAAGGCATCTAAT